>NW_026522030.1:1250000-1875000 GCF_021234435.1 Artibeus jamaicensis
GAACTCAAACTTGAGCAGCGATACAAGTACCACTGAAGAGGACCCAGTGTGGACTCCATATTCCTGACCATTATTATCTTTGCACAGCACCTCTGAATCCTTTCATATAGTAACTAACACCTGATAAAAGATGACTGGTACTGGAAAAAAAAAAAAGGTTACTTTCTGGATGAAAGCCATCGTTATATAATGAGTTAAAACAGGTTTGTAGACTGGTCTGGCACCCTAACTCTTGTCCAGGACAGTATTTTAGTGAAAGAATGGTTGCTCAGTTCTAAACGTTAGCCTTACGAACACACTTTGGGGGTGTAATCCATTCACAAGTAGGCCAGCTCAGTAAGTATACAACCTTACTCAGTCTCCCATGGAAGCAGTGTGGATAGGGTCTCATGTCTTTCCACTTACTAAGTTATGGTGTTCCGGGACGTTGCAGTGCAGCAGGCCTACAGGGATGAGGGGGATGGAGAAGTTGGGGGGTGGAGGTCCACAAACAGTGGGAACCCCAGCAGGAGGTGGGCCATAAACAACGGTGCCAGGGGTGAGAGGTTGCCTATCACTGGGCAAGGGAGGCGGCGGTGCATACAGGGCCATGCCCTGGGGCACGGGAGAACCATCAGGAAACACGGTGTACATAATGTATCCAGGAGGAGGCACAAACTGGGGGTCCTCTGGGTCATCCAGGTCACTCTCTTCCGGACTATCTCCTCCACTGTCTGCATCTTGGAAGAAATAAACAAGAGTGGCTTACCTGCATGGCCTACTAGGTAAACAAATTTAGCAGAAAACAGCAGCACTTAAGCCAGATATCAGAAATGTGAGAATAAAATTTTATATAAAAGGTCAAAAGCAATTTTAAAAAGCAGATTAAAACAGGGATTCAAATTATTTTCAAAGGCAGATACTTGAAGTTTTCTTATGCCCATCTATTGGGGTTTTTTCCATCTTCGTTCGTTCATTCATTGATCCACAATCATTTGGGCGCCTGCTTCATGCGACGTGAAAGACCGACAGCAATGTGCTGTGAGATCCCACAGCTCTCAGTGTTTCCCACCACACATGCTCTTTAAGGTGTTGGTTTACCTATCTCCCCTACAAGCAGGAGCTGTGTTTGTCACTGATGACAGGGAACCTAGCACATAGCAGGAGCTCAATAAATAGGTCCTGAATGAACAAATTCTTAGAAGGTGATATTCCCATTTTAAAGATTTACAGTTTTAGCGTAGCTAAGTAATTGACCTAGGATCACACAGCTACTTAGTGAAAGAGCTAACGGTTTATCCCAGCTCTCACTCTCTCCTACAAGCTTTGGGAGACAGGCCTCTAACACTTCGTTTTAGTCAAGTAAATCAATGCCATGACACAAGGATACAGCTGCCATCTGCCAGCAGCACAGCTAAAGAAACAGCTCTGCCTGCCTGGGTGAGGCAGCATGGAATAAGGCTCTGTAGAAAGACTGGGGTTTGAGAACCTGGACGAGTAGAAATAAGTTTGGGAGAAGAAGGGAGAAAAAGGACATTCCAAACAAAAGGCTTAACACATGGAGGTCTGAGGACCATGGCAGCTGGGTATGACTGACGTGTGGGGGAGTGATGGGTGCTGAGACAAAAGGACAAGAGGTCACTGGCCAAGACCAAATCATAAAGGGCCTTGCAGAGCAAGCTAAGGAGTCTGGATTGTATCCTGTGGATTTCAGGGAACCTATAAAATGTAATTAAATGGCAAGAGAAATGCAACTACCTTATGTGACCTCACTTACCTCTCTTTGAAAACGATTTACGTAACCCACTCCGGATGGGAGAATAAACCCAGTATCCTGAGGCAGGTGGTTTTCTAATAGGAGTTGAGGCTGTGTACTTCAGGCCAACACCGGAGTCCTTGGTGGCCTGTGAACTGTGGCTGGAAACCTAATGGCAGCAGAGCACATTGTTACAAATGAAAAGGCTGATCTGGAGAAATGTCTAAGTCTGGGGCAAAACTGAAAAAAAAAAAAAAAAAAAAAAGTCAACATCTAAAGCAAAGTTGAGAAAACAATTTGTTTTTAATATATCATAATTCTTACTTTTCACACAGAAGTGAGATGTGATTATGTGGTCATGTAAAATGCATGGATGTCAGCCTCTCTATTCCAGCACTAATCTTTCCTGGTGGTTTCTCTTGTCTTGTCCTTGATGTTCCAGCAACTGAGGCAAAGGACACTAGGGATCTTTCAAGGAATCTGGGGATACTAGCCTCCTGCTGCCCTAGGACCTTCTCATGGCTTTAAAGTGCTACTCCCCATCTCCTCCCCAGTCGTAGGTCTATCCTCCACACCCTCACCCACACTGCTTCCACCTCCAGCCCTGGCTGTGCTAATTAAGGGTGTGAGCTTCCTTAAGGTTTCTGGGAGAACCGCAGGTTCTGCTCTTCCGGGTGCTAAGCCTACACAGCCCCAGGATCCTAGCATGTCAGACTGATTCTCCCTGGCTGTTGCTTATCACCTGAATCTGGCAAGATGTCACCCAGTTCCTTTGCTTCGGATGAGGGCTCCTCCAGTCCTCTCCTCACTCCCCACATTCAGGCCTCAAGCCCTGATCTTCTGCCTCCTGCACATTCCTCAGTGCCACCTTTCCTGCTCCTGCTCCACTGCTGTAGCTCTGGCTTCCTCTATCTTTCACCGGAACATGTTCAAACAGCCTCACACAGAGTTCAGCTGCCATGAGTCTAGCATCCATCCTCAGCCCAATTATTCTTCCTATACTATTCTGATCATACTATTATATACAACCTCAGTTTCCCAAAGCCTACATAATTAAAGAACTTTTGAGGCCCGTTTTAAAAAAAGCATAACCCAAATCTACTTCTCCAGCTTCACCTTTCACTGTTTCCATCTAACCCTCCAGCCCCATAGGCTACCTGCCATGGTTAAAACAACTCTCTTGTTCCATAAAAGGTGTTCCTTCCCTCCTAAAAGCCCATCCCTTGAGGGTTGCTAAGTGTTGACTTCACGATTCTGCTGCTTATGAAGCCTTCCTTCCTGAATCCCCACAAAATGAATCCTTAACACCTCTCTGTCACTAGAGCGCAGAGGTCAACTCTGCTGTCACATTTGTGTCACTGTTTTGTAATTACATTCTGTAATTACATGTCTCCTCTGCCGGCCCATGAGCTCTTTGAAAGCAGGGGCTATGTCATTCATCATGGTACCCCCGTTGCCTAGCATGAAATTTCAGTAAGCACTGAACGGATGTTGTTCAAAATAAAAGGAAACCCACGTGCCTATTTTTCTGTCTGAGTGTCAGCACAATTCTATACACACTTTCAACAGGCTTTCTGGGCTCAAGTCATCATATCCCCTCATGGGATCCTCATTTAGGGATCCCAAAATGTACCACCTAAGCATGCCACATTCCTTGGGAAGGCCCTATTTTCATCTCAAATATTAACACCACTTAAGAGCCTCAATGCACGGTTTAGCCTAGATATGTGTTCTCAACACCTGTTCACATTTGGGGAAGAATACATGGTCACACTTTCTTTAAGAAAATTCAGTATACACTCCCAGCACCACAGACTTCCTACTTTTGATGATGGCGGTGGAGGCATAAAGTACCAACAGCCCCGTCTTTTGAAAGGATCTGCCATGCTGCTGATGTAATCATTCTGATAAGAAACCTCACGTCGAAGTTCAGCAATTTCTTCCAGAACATTTTCAAAGCTTCCTTTGTTATCTGTAAAGGAAAGCTATAAAGTTGGCTATGAAATCATCTACTTCCTTTCTCGCTCAAATACAAAAGTGATCCCAGAATAGTCAATGACTAATCGATTCCTCAAAGCAGACTTTCAACCTGCTCTTTGGTAATGAGATTTTGCTAACACTTAAAGAAGTCTTCACTTATAAAGTAAGCCTGAAGAAGAAAATAAACAGATTTTTAAATATTATTTCTTTTGAAAATATAAAAATCGATCTCTTCTCTTTGTAATCATATCCCTTAATACTGTACTTATATAAAATTTTTTAAATTAATAGCTTTTATTAATTAAGCTAATTGTCACAGCCATGTAAATCAAACATGGAACTGATCTGTCAGCTAAATAAATTTAGTAAACATCAAAACCAAAATGTTTTGACTTTAGAGCAGCTACAAGACCACTACCAACATCAAACCCATTATTTTACCGGGACCGGCGAGGTCCAGTAACTTCCGCAGCCTCGCGGTCTCTGTCCGTTGTCTCTCCAGGGTCTCGTTCAGCTTCTCGACTTCGAGCACCCGTGAGTCTGCTCCTCTAGTGCCTGTCTCTGCTTTCTCCAGCTCAACGAGAAACTGTTGAGAAATCACATACACAAAGTTCCCAATGAATGTTCTTTCCCAGATGCTCTTATCCTTGCCACTTCACTTTAATTCTGTAATTTTTACTTACATTTTACTAATGAGGAAATTGAATTACTCCTTATAGTAAACTGCACTGTCTGTGGCACACAGTAGAAAATAAAGCACGGACCGACTCGTGATTGCACTTGAAAATTCTTTGAGATGTCACCTACAGTCATCAGTCTTTTAGAAATGACAAGGACCCACTCAGGAGGAGGTCTCAGAGGACTGGTACTGACCTGTTCCTCTTTATCCTGGAGAAGATCTTGCAGGAGTTCAATCTCTGCTTCCGCTCGGGTCAGATCCCTGGCCGCCTGGGCTGCCTTTCTGCTGAACCTTTCTGTTTCCTGCAACTCCTAAAGGGGCAGAGGGATGAGAGAAGCACCGCTGCTATCACGCATTGCCTTCTTCATTTTTTCTTCCTCCCAGATTCATTCCTGTTTTCATCAGATTGCCTGCCTGGCTATCCCATGGACATGTGACACCAAGTCCCACATTGTCCTGTGCTGCTCCCATCACCTGGCAGCCTGCTTCACCCCTCAGTGGAACTAAGTGAGCAGGGTGCTGCATCAGAAAAAGTGAGGGGTGAATTAGAAAAAGCGTGCTGCATCAGAAAAAGCCAGGTTTGTAGAACCTTCTTCAATGTTCTACAGTCTTCTGTGACTGGTGTCTCTTTGGACTCTCACCATTAGATTCTCTCCTATGATCTGCTGTCTTAATCTCATCGCATCTGCATCCTATAAAGACTGTATCAAACATTATCTCAGTCAGGAGTCATAACAGCCCTTTGAGGTAACATATTAGTCACTGGACTGTACAAGATGGAGAGTCTGAGGTCCAGAAGGATTACCTGGAAAGCCTTTAAGGCCTTTGCGTACTGATAGCTACTCCCTAAGCGGATCCCTACACTTTAAGGTAGGGATGGTATGTTTCTTCCAGTGGTTCCTTTCAGGACTCGATAAAGTGCAGGACCCATGGCAGGGCTGGGATGGGAGAAATACAACCTTCGGGTCTGAACGGAAACAGACAACTTTATAGTGGTTTATAAAATAGCCAAAGTCTCTAAGAAGATCAACATTACAAGTTGTTATTTTTTGACAACTGCAGCACTGGTGGAAACATGTTCTGTGTGTGTGGACTTACCGCTGCTCGTTCCTGGTTAATTTTCATAACAGTTCCATGAAGGGACTTCAGCTGGTCTTTAGCAATGGTGAGCTCAGCTGTGGCTAGCTTATCAGAGGCAGCCACAGCTTTCTTTAGTTTCTTTAATTCTTTATCTAAACCAAGGAACTGCTCCTGAGATTTGGCATCTTCGTGTTTCTTCTAAAGTAAAAGAAACACTAACTAAACATATAAATCATTTGGTAGCCATAAATTGATACATAAACTCCCCCAGGGACAGGGACTCTGTTCACGACTACATGCCCCATACCTAGAACAATACCTGGTACACAGCAAATGCTCCATAAATATTTGCTAGGTGAATGAATAAATAAAATTATCTCAAAACTGCATGATAAACTTAGAATGAAATCAATTTTCTTAGTCAAGAATCTTAGTGATCATAAATTCATTCATTCACTCATTGGAAAAACATTTCTTGGCACCATCACCAAGTGATGGACCAGCCGCTTGGAGTCAGAGTCAGGCAGCAGGCATATGGTGGCAAACAAAACAGACTTGGCTGCTGCCCTCAAGTAGCTTAGGAGAGACAGATATTAAACAAATACATAAACAAATGTGGAACTAAAATTGTGTTTAGTGCTATCGAGGGGCAGAACAAGACACTGTTTGAGAGAACAGCAGGGGAGAACAGTGAAAGGATGTGGCCCACGAGAGGAAACAGCACGTGCGAAGGCCAGGAGGGAAGACAGAACCTGGCATTTTTGATGAACTGAACGAAGAAGCAGTAGCGAGAAAAGGAAAGAACTAAACAAAGGCCATCATGCAGGGCCTCATAAGCTTAAGAATTTTGGTCTTTATACTAAAAACAACAGAAGCTACTAGAGATGGGGGGGAGATACGATGGAAGTGACAAGAGCCAATTCACATTTCTGAAAGAACTTGTGGCTACTCTGCAGAGCACAGTCATGAGTGGAAGTGGGAGACCTGTCAGGTAGTAGTCACAGCAGTTGTCCAGAAGAGAGATGATGGCTGGATGAGGGTGGTGCCACTGGAAAACAAAGTACATATATTCCAGGTAAATTTTGGAGGCAGGCCCAGTAAGACTCGGAGACTGATGGCTTTCTCAGTGAAGTATGACGCAAGTCATTCACCGAGGCTGGGAGAAGGGTGAGGGTAGGTGTGGAAGTGAGATGTGAAACAACCGAGCACGGGAAATGAGCTTACTAGAGAAAAGAGTGAAGTTCCCATTCGGGGCCGGTGACCAAGAGTTTATAGTGACACTACTATGCTTGAAAGGGTGATTTTTTTTTTCTCTAGGAATACTTAACATGCCTGCAAGTCCAAAGGCGGCTAATAATAGCTCAGTTCTGTCAGTGTAGTAAGACAGTAGATTTGCAAAAATGCCTACAGTGGTAAACTATGAAATTTAAGTTGAACAAGGGGGAAAATAAAGACAGGAAGGTTTAGTAAACAGAAAAGATGGGGCTAATACACTGAAATTCTCCATAAGGTTGAAGAACTGTCAGCACAGGGGGTGCTGGTGAGATAAGAGGTAACAATCAGAGTGTGATGCTTCAGTTTGTGATTTTAAAGGTGGTGGACACAATTTGGACAAGGTCTGAGATCTGACAAGGGGAGCAGGGAATGGTTAGGTGGGACTGAGAAGTTCGAAGACAGGCCAGGGTGTCAGAAAGAAAGATGACTAGTCCTTGGCCGTAAAAAAAAAAAAAAAGAAAATTTTACCTTTTGAGACAGCATGGAGGGACCTGGAGAACATTATGCTAAGTGAAATAAGCCAGTCAAGAAAGACAAATACTATATGATTTTACTCATATGTGGAATCTGATGAACTGAACTAACAAGCAAAATAGAGACAGACTCATAGCAGGATGACAGCTGTGGTAGGGGAGTGGGGTTGAGGGGTAGAGGGACTAAGCAAAAAGGAGAAAGGACTCATGGACATGGACAACAGTATGATGACTGCAGAGGGAAGAGAAGTATAAGAGGGATAGACGGTAATGGAAAAAATACAAGAAAAAAGAAAGCTGAAGAGTTTAGAAGTAATTCCCCATAAATGTGTCCAACTGGCAAGGGGTTTTGAAGGAGGCAAACTCATTTCACCAGTAGTATTTAAGTACCACCTAACCAGCTCTGAAGTCACTCTCTGCATTCCCAATTCTCTTGTTTGCATCTATCATGGTACCCTTGCCTCAGGCCCTTGATTCAATGACATGCATCCAAGTTTCTCTTAGGTCAGGTTCACCTCTGGGCCAGCAATACAGGCAGAGGTGACTGTGGATCACATCCCTTCTCAGCTGGCCTGATCGATGGGGGCATGAGCAGGCAGCAGGGACTCACGTGTCTCACTTTCCTAGCCTTCCCCACCTTTTTCTCTAACTCTTGGAGTTGGGCCAGAATTCTCTCCTTCTCTTCATCAGCTTCCTGAAGTTGGAGATCTGTAAGGCCTTGGATTTCCTCCATACTTTTTAGATTTTCTTGTAAATAATGAATCTCATTCTCCAACTGCTGGATCCTTGCTTCATGTTGCCTCTTATCCAAATTAATCTGTGAGGAAATGAGAGTTTCAAAGATGATTTTTAAGCAAAATATGTTTTGAGCAAAATAAAAAAATTTTAGAGAGTCACATTTTGTTTTACTAAAGAGCGTAATGAAATTTTGAACTCAGAGTTACTGGGGGTAGTTTTTTCTTAAATATTCTCTAGGATCCATTTTAATATTTGTCTCATTAAAATAATTACATCAAGAGGAATCCAATTCTGGCTCTGGCTGGTGCGGCTCAGTGGACTGAGCACCAGCCTACAAACCAAAGGTTGCCGGTTTAATTTCCAGTCATGCCTCGGTTGTGGGCCAGGTCTCTAGTAGGGGATACTCGAGAGACAACCACACATTGATGTTTCTCTCACTTTCTCCCTCCCTTCCTATCTCTCTAAAAAATAAGCAATTAAATCTTAAAAAAAGAGAGAAATCTGATTCTGGTACCATAATATACTGTAGCAATGCAGCATTATTTACTTGCATATTAAGAAACATATCTTCCTTGCTTCCAGGACAAGGAAAATATAGTGTCACAAAGAAGCCTGACTTTAACCTCAGTACCCATATTCAGGATTGAATTTTAGTCACATCCAGCTTGACATGTTATGAGTGAAAATAACAACATTTATATTGTATTTACACAAAAAAGGGAGCACTGTAATTCATGAAAAAATGTGAATATTTGCCAAACACTTCCCTCCAGCTGCCTCTTGCCCTTTTCTTACTCTTGCTTCAAGAGCTCTCTCACAGGCCTGCCTGAACTCTTCTTGTCCATTTGCCAGTTTCTCTTGTTGCAGAGCCATTTCTTCTTGGAGTTTTCTCTCTCTCACTTGTGCTTCCTCTCTTTCCCACTGGGAGCATGTAAGGATTTCGCTGAATTGTTTCTGCAAGTCAGCAAGACTTTTCCCTAAGACATCTGAAGGACTACAGCTCCTGGTAAGGGGGAAAAGAGATGGTACAACCGTGACATTATATTTTAATGCTAGATGCCAGGCACAAACATGCTGGTAACATCAGTGCAGGAGTAAAAAGAGTGTACGGAATGAGACCGGTGTCGATCCACACCACATTACCAAGCATCTCCTAAATGCAAACCACTGTTTCATCAAATGGCTTAGTCACTCTGAAAACACAGGCTAACAACATCTGCTCAAAGAATAAATATCCATTTCATATAGTTAGGTTATCTTTTGATATTTGCTTTCTATTTAAAGTGCATAATGTATCTCTACTTCCTAACCATCTGCAATGAACTTTCCAGAGTTATTCTTAAAACCTTTGTCTTATAAATTAAATACCAAAAAGCATAAAAGATTTGAAGGGTAAAAAAAAAGCAGTGACAGACACCTGATTCAAGCAATCTTGTGTCTTAACCATGGAAATATGATACAGAGAAACCTCACAAAGAAATCAGCCTCACAAAGAAATGATTTTACAGAACTTGGAAAGGTGAGATTCAACTCTGACCTTCACAGCTGGGCTCACCGTATACTTGGAGGTCTCTATTTCCCATTACCTCATCTCCCCTGCTCCTGATTTCAGATTTCTCCGTAGCTCATCCACACGAGCTGCCACTTCTTCTGGACGAATCAAACCATCAACCACACGGTTAAGGTGATTCTGGAAATCTTTAAGTTGCTGTTTTAACAGGTTATTGTCATCCTATGAAGGGGAGTAAAATGAGGTCAAAGTTAGCATAACAAATTAAAAACAGACCTACATATACAGCCTGTTTTACCTGTCATATGATAAATTTATTCAACACCTTTACTAATTTTTCAAACCCTTTCCACTCGGACTGACAATACCTGAATCTACTAATCAATCTACATTCACAAAAGACACAACCAGGCATTAGATGCCTCCTGATACGATGCAGAAAGAAGTTCCTGTGAGTGTCATTTTGCCAAACACTAACAACTTGAATCTAAATAAGCTTCCATATGTACCATAATCAATACCATGGGGATGCAGACAGCAAAATCTAGAATATGGAATACTCTACAGTACAAAGACCTAGCTTTCTTTAAACACGTAACAATTTTTAAAAGAGAGGAAATCTATAAGACTATAAGACTTAAAAATCAAGTCAACCAAATGTAATGTGTGCACCTCATTTGGATCCCGATTCCAACAGAACACTTAAAAAATTTTATGCAATAATTTGAATATTGATAAGGTAGTAGATGATATTAGGGAATTATTATAATTTTAGGTATAACAATGATATCCATGTTTATGCTTTTTTAAAGCCCCGACTTTTTGGAGATATACATATAGTAATATAGTATTTACAGGTAAAATGTTTTCGATTTACCTCAAAGTAATTCAGTGTGTGAACAGGTGTGAGGGGCAGAGTGTGGAGGGCACTATAAATGAAGTAAGATTGGCGGTATATACATGAGGATGGGTGGTATATACATGAGGATTCATTTTGTTAATAGTATTTATTCTATTTTTGTATATGCTTGAGAGATACAAATCTCAAGCATATACATATGTCCATAATTCAAAGTTTAAAAAAAAACCAAAAACACTTTCCCATAATACTGAGATCCATCTGTCAATCAACTGAAAAAACAGAACATCTAATACTGAAGCTTCTCTAATAGCTTATTATTCTTCGAGGGAGGCTTATTATATGCCAGCATATTTTCTCTACCAACAAATTCACAGATAGATCTACAACTCAGAATTAAATTTAGACAATGGCCCTTTCAAGTAAAAGGAAATTGCTAATATTTCCTTAAATTATAAAGAAAAATAATTCTATATTCTAAGTTACTAACTATATTCCCCTGAATACCTACCTAATTAATTTACTTCAAACTCTAACAGTATGAACTAAAATGGAGAATTTAGAATTGCAATGAAGGTGTTAAGCGCCTATCCTACCTAGAGTTGTCTTATCTGCAAACTGTCCTTGTCCAGTGCCCCGAGGTGGCCATACCTGTACTACTGCCTAATCCTGGCCACAGGTAATCTGATCCAATGCCAGCCCATCCACTGAAAACAAGTTCTTACTCTCTCCAAAACTGAACCAAGATCCAGTATAGCAATTCTGTACAAGAGCTGGACCTATGAGGATATGTCAGCTCAGGGCTGAGGTCCATGGTGGACTGAATACAATGCCCAGAGAGACACAGGAGACCTAAGAGGGCTGTGACACTCCTGAAAGATTGATAGCGCAGCTCTGGTTCCTGGCAAGTTGTCTGCTTTCTTGGGGTGGTGTTAGTAGGTTTCAATTCACTGAAACTAAATGATTTCAGACAAACAAATGAGGAGTTTAACTTGTACATTGTAGTAGGTTAGCAGGGTAAATAACCAGAGGACCAAGTTCCAAGATAGTTTCACAGCATGGGCCAGCATTCCAGAAAGCTGACTTTAGTTTCTACTTCAGAGAAGGCCCCTAAAGAATATATTTTAGTCCTTTTCTTTAAGACATGCATACTGAAGTATTTATGAGTGCAATAAAGATGTATGAAATTTTCCTTAACATATTCCAGCAAAAAAATAAAATGTGGACTAACTGAAACAGAATGGCAGAATGCTGAGAATTGTTAAAGCTGAGTCAACAAAAGGTCACCTCTCCATTTTTGTGATTTGAAATTTTCCATGGTAAAAATAAAAATAATAATCCAATGAACACCCAACAAACACACAACTCACACAAAAAATGGAAAACATACTTCTTTTTCAATATTTGCTTCAGAAGATGAACTGATAGCAGTAAATATTAAATTATAGGTTCTTAGATTTCTTCTAACCTTGAGGAAAAAAGTATGTAATGCACTGGAGGAAAAGAAAGAATTTGGGTGACCTTAGTCTTATTTGACACAAACTTCCCTGCATGACTTTTTGGAAGCTCTTCCCGAACCAGAGACTCTGGTCCTTTACTTCTGGTGAAGTGTAAGAGGACACTTCAGTCAGCCAAGGGGGCTCCAGCCTCACAGATTCGGAAACCGAGTAGTGATCCAGCCGCTAGTTTCTTCAGACACCTGTCCTCTTTGAGAGAGCTTAATTATCTAGAAAACCCTGTTCCCCTGCTTCTCTGGCAGTTTGTTGGTCACATTATGACAGCTGCTATAAAAATATCTGGCCAAAGAAAACCGCCCCCGATTTAAAATGACTGCATTTTTAATAGCATCCTTTCTGGGGGATTATAAAAACTGTTTATAGTTAGGAAGTTCTACTGCAACCCACTCTAGTTAAAATTCCTGGGTAGATGTTTCAGTGGAACAGGAAGGAGCCAATCTGGTAACTTTGGCTCAGTCGACAAGCATTCCTCTAGGAGAAATGCAAGGCACTGCTTTTGCCATGAGTTTACACAGCAGTCTCCAGTTTACTGCTGACACTGCCTCCAGCTCTTTGCACCGCAATAGCAACATTCAAGATATACAGGTTAATCATTTTAAAACAATGGGCTCACAAGGGAACAGAGGCTCTGGTACTGTCACACTCAAAGTTTCTTTTTTCTAATAACTGAAGTTGCTTATTACATGTTAGAGCAGGTGGTCAAGCTGCCAACTAGATGTCAACATCTTTGAGCGTCCCATATAAGAATATTATGAACCAACAAGTCTCTACCTGCAGCTGTTTAAGTTGCATGCGAAGCTCCCTGTTTTCTTGGTTCTTTTCTTCTGAGAACTGGGCTTTTCCGAGGGCACTCTTGAGGGCTTGCTTTTCCTTCTCGAGTTCTGCTTGAAGGGCTAATTGTTCTAACTATTGCCATAGGAAGCAATAATATGAAACAAGAAATACAAAACAGCAGTAATTTATGATATCAAAAGGCAAAGAGAAATGTACATACACATGCTGTCTGTCCCCTGCTAGCTATGGTTTTATGACAACTCAATTTTATGTTTGTATTCCCAAATTTAAAGGTCCAAAGTAATTTTTTCACCTTCCTCCTTAAACTGTTAATACTTAAAGAAGAGTAAGTATCAAAGTCAGCTCAGTATGGATACACCAAGCCAGAATCTTTGGGGGTGGGTCCCAGTACTTCCCTTCAAAAGCTTTATGACTAATCCAGCAATTACTGCTCTCCAATATTTCATAAACTGTGGCCCTCAAACATTTCTCAATATTTCTCACACTGTGGTCCTACAATACCTGCATCAAAATCACTTGGTGTGCCTGTTAAAAATGCATAAGCCTAGACTCATCTAAGACTTGATAGACCAGAATATCTAGGGTGGGGCCCAGGAATCTGCATTACCAAGCTTCACAAGTGATTTCATATAACTAAAGTGTACCAATCTGATACCCATAGATATCAAAGAGAGACCTGTTATGCTACATAGTGTCAACGTGCAGTTTGAAGACCAATCCTGGCACTCCTATTGCCAAGGAAGGGGGTGTGACCCCTTCCATACCAAGTGAATTTGTGAAAAGGCCAGGCTCTTTTATATATAAAAATATAAACTTTATATATATATATATATATATACACACATTAATATATACATAAATATATATATATTTAATATACCTTAAATATATACATTAAGTATAAATATTATATATGTGAAATATATATATGTTTTAATCCTTACCCACGGGTATGTTTTATTAATTTTTGAGAGGGGAGGAGAGAGAGAAAAACATCAATCTCTCATATGCTCCCTCACTAGGGATTGGACCCACAACCTAGGTATGTGGCCTGACTGAGGATCAAACCTGCAACTTTGGCTATTGGGACAACACTTTAACCAACTGTATTTTTTTTCTTGTTTTCTATAATATTCTTTTTCTTTTTTTTAAAATAAATTTATTTATTTAATTGCTGTTCAAGTAGTTTTCTGTCTTTTACTGCCATCCCAGCCCACCCCCAGTACTCCCCCCACCTCCCTCCCATTGCCACCCCCCTTAATTTTTATCCATGTGTCCTTTATACTTATTCTTCCTATAAACCCTTCCCCTTCTCCCCTGAAATTCCTTCCCCTTTCCTCTCTGGTCACTGTCTGCCTGTTCTCTATTTCAGTGCCTTTGGTTATATTTTGCTTGCTTGTTTGTTTTGTTGTTTAGGTTCCTAACTGTATTTTTAATCTAATAAAGAATATACTAGCCCTGGCTGGTATAGCTCAGTGGATTGAGCATGGCCTGTGAACCAAAAGATCGCAGTTCGATTCCCAGTCAGGGCACATGCCTGGGTGCAGGCCAGTTCCCAGCAGGGGATGCACGAGAGACAACCATATATTGATATTTCTCTCCTTCTCTTCTTCCCTTCCCCTCTAAAGATAAATAAAGTCTTTTAAAAATTAGAAATAAATAAATACACTATGCTCTTTCCCCTCATCTCTATGCCTATAACACCCACCCTTTTTGCCCCTTACATCCTCCCCCCAGCTCCCTATGCATGGCCAAGTCCTACTCATCCCTCAAGTTCTGGCTGAAATATCAGTTCTGTAGGGCACTCTTCCCTAACCACCTGCCTTCAGCCACAAAACACTATCCCGTTCTTTCTCCTACACCTGTTTCACCTATTGCACTGGCAGCTTCACAAGGACGGTGGCCACGTCTATGTTGTTTTCTGCAACATTCACACCTGGCCCTCAATGGCTAATCAGTAAGTGTTTACTGGATGAATAACTATTTCTTTAACTTACAAATATAATTTAAATGAGTGGATATTTCTTCCAACCAGAATCCAAGGGAGTAAAATAAAATTTAATATCAATTTAAAGGAGGTCTCTTAAAGCTGTTTTGAGAAAGACTAGAATTTATTGAATACCAACTGCTACAGGCCTTCACGCCCATTATCTTCTTTATCCTCATCATTTTAAAAATGAGGAGGCATCTGTCAGAGACTCAGAGCTGTGAAGTGATTTATACTTATTCACATAGGAGTAGTATCTGAAATTGGAATATCTGACTCCAAAAACATGCCCTTCCCATCACTCTGCAAATACTATATTAAAAAGTGTTTAATCTTACATTGCATTAAAGATATGGTAAGGCCACAGGTTACTAGGTTTCTAGATGGCTTTATGCTCTTACTTACCTGGTTGAGCCTTGTTAGTTTTTCCAAGTCTTCCTTGAGCTGGTTGGCTTCAGCCTCCCGTATTTTTAGCTGAGCCTCTAGCTCAACCTCATAGGCACTGAGTTCTCCCTGGGTCTGCTGCAGGGATGCATTCACCTCGTGCTGCTCCTGGAGGGCGCTTTCTAGCTCTGCAAGCTCCTGGAAGGATTCAGGGCATGTTTAACTACAAAACCCTCACTGTTCTGCTGAAGCATCTGCAAATCATTGTAAGTAACCTGAGCACAATAAACCGAGTGCTGGCCAGCCTGGCACAGAAAGCGTTCATTAGCAAAATCATGAAGCCACAGGCTATGCACATCCAGGTTGGAAAGCAAACCCTGACTAAATGGAATCAGAAAATCTGTGAGCTCCCAAAATGTTTTCCAAAGTGTGACACTTTACATGTGCCTGAACAGGGAAGAAAAAATATTATATAGGAGAATAAAATTTAAAACCTCTTTTTCTATCAGACATTGCAATAAATGTTTTCATATTCATCACTTCACTGCATCTTCATAATAACTGTGTAAGAGAAGATATTATTCCCATTTCACAGATGAGAAGAAGGAACACTGAAGTAAATGTCCTGGGGTTAAAAAAGGAAACAGTGAGAATATGAACTGAGATCTCAGCCTCTAAAAGCCCACACTCTTTCTATTAAACCACAGCAGGTTCATGTATCTAAAGAACAAAATGGGATGGGTGCTCTCTAATATTAAGGATGACAGAATAACTTAAATGAGTGTGAACAAAAATGTAACAACAACTGATTAGCATACTTTGGTTCTGAGCCACTTTAGCCCATGTGTTTTTTTATAACTAAATATTATGGCTTGCATCTATTCATTTGGGATCGTAAAGAAGTAGATCAAACTATTCTGGATTAAAGAGGGGGTTCTACAAGGAAAACTTCTACAGAAGAGTTTCTCAAGGGGTGGCCCAAAAAGCACCAGGCAATTTGAATCATTTGGGTTTCTTGCTTAAAATGCAGACTCCATTCATAATCAACAGAGGATTAGTATCTAAAACATATAAAAATTCCTATTAGTCCTTAATAAAAAGACAAACAATCCAACAAAAAATGGGCAAAGAATATGAATAGGGAATTCACTGAAGAGGAACACTGAATGGCAAATAAACAAATGAACTCAAATGTGTTCAACCTCTCCAGTAATCAGGGGGAAATGAAGTTAAAAGAAGATACTATTTCAGCTTTTTAGGATTTTTCCTCTACCCCCCTTCAAGGATCTCTAGTTGGTGACCACTGAACAAAAGTGTGTTAGTGATGGGATGCAAGATGGCGACAGAGTAGGATGGCACAGATTCCAGTTCCTTGTACACATGGGAGAGAATCCTGGCCGATCGGCGGAGGAGCAGCGCAGGCAGCTGGCAGTTCCTCAGCATATATGAAAATAAGGAACCAGAAATCGTGACAGTGATGGAGGATCTAGATGGAGTATGTGGAAGCGGAGAACGCCAGGATAACTGAAAGAGACTGCACCACTGAATTTCACAGGCATTCCACTACAGAAGTTCACACCATAAACCCAGGGAGTCAGAAAAGATCAATTTAAGAAGCTGAGGCAAAAAGGAGAGTGTCACAAACAATGGGAAGACAAAGAAACAATTCCCAAATGAAAGGAAAGGAGGAAGCCTCAGAAAGAATATTAGATGAAATAGAGGCAGGTCAACTATAAGATATTGGATTCAAAGCACTGGTTATCAGGAAGTTCAAAGAGCTCACAATGACCTACCAGGTACTACAGGGGAGCTACAACAATCTCACCACAAACTATATCAACATGAAAAAGGAAATAGAAACTATCAGCAAGGGACAACAGGAAATGAAGAATACAATTTCTGAATTGAAGAACACAGTAGAAGGAATCAAAAGCAGAATCGATATATCAGAAGATCAGATCAGTGAGTTGGAGGACAAGGTGGAAAAAAACTCCCAGAAAGGGCAAGAAAATGAAAAGAGACTAAGAAAGAATGAAGAGGGATTAAGAGAAATGCAAGACACTTTGAAACATAATAATATCGGAATTATATGGATACCAGAAGGAGAAGAAGAACAAGAGATAGAAAACCTATTTGAAACAATAATGAGGGAAAATTTCCCTACTTTGATGAGAGAAAAAGTCAAACAAATCCAGGAATCACAGAGTCCCAATCAAGAGGAACCCAAAGAGGCCCACTTCAAGACACATCATCATCCAAATAGCAAAATTCCAAGACAAAGAGAGAATCTTAAAGGCAGCAAGGGAGAAAAAGGAAGTAACATACAAGGGAGCCCCAATAAGGTTAGCTACTGAAATGGTTAGCTACTAACTAATGGAAACACTCCAAGCCAGAAGAGAATGGCAAGAAATATTCCAAGTAATGAGAACCAAAGGCCTGCAACCAAGGCTACTTTACCCAGCAAGGCTCTCAATCAAGATAAAAGGCCAAATAGAGCTTCCAAGACAAAAGAAGTGTACAAGAATATGCCTCCACCAAACCAGCTCTGCAAGAGATGCTAAAAGGACTGCTTTAAGGAAGGTAAAGAGAGACTGACAGGAACACAGGTACAAAAATGGCAATGAATAAGTACCTATCAATAATAACATTAAATGTAAATATATTAAATGCTCCAATCAAAAGACACAGAATAGCTGAATGGATAAGAAAGCATGACCCACACATATGCTGCCTACAAGAGACCCACTTCAGGACAAAAGACTATCAGAGACTAAAAGTGAAGGGCTGGAAACAAATCTTCCAAGCAAATGGACAAGAAAAAAAAAAGCTGGGGAAGCAATGCTCATATCAGACAAAATACTCTTCAAAAAAAGGGCCATAAAGAGAGACCCAGAAGGTCACTTCATAATACTCAAGGGAAGAATCCAGCAAGAAGACAGTAACATCGTAAATATGTATGCACCCAACATAGGAGCACCCAAATATATAAAGATAATCTTACAGGATTTCAAGAAAGATATTGACAGCAACACAATTATAGCAGGGGCTTTCAATCCCCCCTATCAAAAATGGACAGATCTTCCAAACAAAATATCAATAAAGATATTGTGGCATTAAACAACACCCTAGATGAAATGGACTTAACTGACATATATTGAGCCCTTCATCCCAAACAAGCTAAATACATATTCTTTTCAAATGCACATGAAACATTTTCAAAGACAGACCACATGATAGGACACAAAACGAGCCTCAACAAATTCAACAAATTCAAGAAAATTGAAATCATACCAAGCATCTTCTCTGACCACAAGGGACTAAAACTGGAAACCAACCCCAAAGGAAAAAAACCCAAACACTCAAAATCATGGAGATTGAATGGCATGCTATTAAACAAGGAATGGGTCAAGAATGAAATCAGGGAAGAAATCAAAAAGTTTCTGGAAACAAATGGAAATGATCTCAAAACAACCCAAAACTTATGGGACACAGCCAAGGCAGTCCTGAGAGGGAAGTTCATAGCAATACAGGCCTACCTAAAGAAAACAAAAACATTTCAAACAAACAACCTAACCCTATGCCTGCAAGAACTCAAGGAACAACAACAAAGACAGTCCAGAGCAAGTAGAAGGAAGAAAATAACCAAGATCAGAGCAGAATTAAATAACATAGAGACTAAAAGCATAATTCTTAGGATCAATGAATCTAGGAGCTGGTTTTTAAAAAAAAATTTTTTATTTATTTTTAGAGAGAGGGGATGGGAAGGAGAAATAGAGAGAGAGAAACATCAATGTGTGGTTGCCTCTCATGTGGCCCCCACTGGGGACTTGGCCTGCAACCCAGGCATGTGCCCTGACTGGGAATTGAACCTGCGACCCTTTGGTTTGCAGCTCGCACTCAATCCACTGAGCTACACCAGCCAGGGCCAGGAGCCGGTTTTTTGAAAAGATAAATAAAACTGACAAGCCTTGAAGTAGGCTAATCAAGAAAAGAAGAGAGAGGACACAAATAAACACAATAAGAAATGAAAGAGGAGAGATTACAACTGATACCACAGAAATAGAAGGGACTGTAAGAAATTAATATGAAGAACTGTATGCCAAGAAATTTGAAAACGTAGGTGAAATGGACAAATTTCTAGAAAAATATAATCTTCTAAAACTCACTGAAGAAGCAGAAAACCTGAACAGACCAATAGCAGCAGATGAAATTGAAGCAGTAATCAAAAAACTCCCATCACACAAAAGCCCCGGACCAGATGATTTCACAGGAGAATTCTACAAAGCATTTAAGGAAGAGCTAACCCCTATTCTTCACAGACTATTCCAAAAAAATCCCAAAGGATGGAAAACTCCCAAACTCTTTTTATGAAGCCAGCATCATCCTAATCCCCAAACCAGATAAAGACACAACAAAGAATGAAAACTTCAGGCCAGTATCACTGATGAACATAGACACTAAAATCCTCAACAAAATATTGGCAAATCGCATCCAACAATACATTAAAAAGATCATACACCATGACCAAGTGGGATTCATCCCAGGGATGCAAGAATGGTTCAATATTCACAAATCAGTAAATGTAATACATCACATAAACAAAAGCAAAGACAAAAATCACATGATCATATCAATAGATGGGGGAAAAGCTTTTGATAAGGTACAACACCCATTTATGATAAAAAACACTCAGCAAAGTGGGAATAGAGGAAGCATTCCTCAGTATAATAAAGGCCATATATGAGAGACCTACAGCCAACATCATACTCAATGAGAAAAAACTAAAATCTTTTCCACTAAGATCAGGAACAAGACAAGGTTGCCCACTTTCACCACTTCTATTCAATACAGTATTGGAAGTATTAGCCACAGCGATCAGGCAGGAAAAGGAAATAAAAGGCATCCAAATTGGAAAGGAGGAAACAAAACTGTCATTGTTTGCAGATGACATGATAGTGTACATGGACAATCATACAGACTCTACTCAAAAAGTGCTCAAACTAATAAATGAATTTGGCAAAACAGCAGGTTACAAAGTCAATATCCAGAAATCAAAGGCATTTTTGTATACTAACAATGAATCAGCAGAAGCAGAAATCAAGAAAAAAAATCCCATTCGATATAGCAAAAAGAAAAATAAAATATCTGGGAATAAACCTAATCAAGGAGGTAAAAGACCTGTATGCAGAAAACTACACAACACTGAAGAAAGAAATCAAGGAAGACACAAACAAAAGGAAACATATATTGTGTTCATGGATTGGAAGAATTAACATCATCAAAATGTCCATACTATCCAAAGCAATTTACAGATTCAATGAAATACCTATTAAAGTACCAATGGCATATTTCACAGACATAGAACAAACACTTCAAAAATTTATATGGAACCATAAACAAGCCCAAATAGCAGCTGCAACTTTGGGAAAGAAGAACAAAGTAGGAGGAATCACAATACCTGATACCAAACTATATTACAAGGCCACTGTAATCAAAACAGCCTGGTACTGGCATAAAAACAGGCACATAGACCAATGAAACAGAACAGAGACCCCAGAAATAAACCCAACTCTTTACAGTCAATTAATATTCGACAAAGGGGACAGTAACATAAAATGGAGTAAAAATAGCTTCTTCAACAAGTGGTATTAGGAGAACTGGACAACTACATGCAAAAAAATGAAACTCGAGCACCAACTTACACCATACACCAAAATAAATTCAAGGTGGATAAAAGACTTAAATATAAGCCATGAAACCATTAAAGTCCTAGAGGAGAACATTGGCAGGAAAATCTCAGATATTTCATGCAGCAACATTTGTACTGATATGTCACCTAGGGAAAGGGATATAAAGGAAAGAATAAACAAATGGGATCTCATCAAAATAAAAAGCTTCTGCAGGGCTAAAGAAAACAGTATTAAATTAAAAAGACAACCAACTGTATGGGAAAACATATTTGCCAATGATACCTCAGACAAAGGTTTAATCTCCAAAATATACAAAGAACTTACACAACTTTTAAGAAGACAAGCAACCCAATTAAAAAATGGGAAAAGGACTTAAACAGACACTTCTCCAAGGAGGACATACAGAGGATCCAGAGACAGATGAAAAGATGCTCAATATTGCTAGCTATCAAAGAGATGCAAATTAAAACCACAATGAGATACCACTTTACATGGGTCAGAATGGCTATCATAAACAAAGCAACAAACAACAAATGTTGGAGAAGTTGTGGGGAAAAGGGGTCCCTAGTTCACTGTTGGTGGGATTATAGACTGGTACAACCACTGTGGAAAACAGTATGGAATTTTCTCAGAAAACTAAAAATGGACCTGCCTTTTGACCCAGCAATTCCACTGCTGGGATTATATCCTAAGAATCCTAAAATACCAATCCAAAAGAACCTATGCACCCCAATGTTCAGAGCAGCACAATTTACAATAGCCAAGAGCTGGAAGCAACCTAGGTGCCCGTCAGTAAATGAATGGATCAAAAAATTATGGCGGGGACTTCTGCCAAGATGGAGACGTAGGTGGAGGAACGACCTCGCCTCTGTGCACAACCAAATCTAAGAACAACTATTTTTTACAGCAGTCACAACCAAGCCACACGAAAAATCGACAATACGGAGTCCAAAGGACAACTAGATACTCAGCTGGACTGGTACGAGGAGCGAGGCCAGCAGCGGAGCAGGTTAGCAAGAAAAAATTCCCGGGGCGGTGCTCGGTGCGCACAGGCGGCAACCAAGGGCGCTGATCGCGAGCGAGCTGGCTGCCGGAGTGCACAGGGAAGAGGTCGGTCGGTCTGTCGGTCGGTCGCGCGCATTTACGTGCGGAGAAGCCAGTGAGAAGGGAAGCCCGCGCGGGGCAGCAGGCTCGCACAATTCCGATTGGATAAACCCCAGGCGTGCGGAGTGACTGGATGCGCTGGGCTAGCGGAGGGGACCGCCATTGCTCCCTCTCTGACCACGCCCCCACACACAGCGTCACAAACCAGCGACCTGGGTCTCCCCGTCCTGGTAAACAACTAAGGCTTCGCTCCGCTCACTTAACAGATCGAATAGACCAAAAATGGCTCTAGGACAACTCAGAGCCCCAGAACCGATAGACCTAAGTGATGAAGAAATAGCCAGTCTTTCAGATGCACAGTTCAAAACACTGGTTATCAGGATCCTTACAGAACTGGTGGATTTTAGTCACAAATTAGAGAAACATATGGAAGCTAAACTAATTGAAATGAATGGTGATACAAAGAATACCAATAGTAATGGAAAGAAAATTGGGATTCAAATCAAGGGAGTGGACCAGAAGGAAGAAAAAAATGATCAAACAGAAAGGAATGAAGAAATAAGAATTCAGAAAAATGAGGAGAAGCTTAGGAACCTCCAGGACATCTTTAAACGTTCCAACATTCGAATTATAGGGGTACCAGAAGGGGGAAAGGAACAGCCACCAGTGGAAAACTTATTTGAACAAATAATAAAGGAGAATTTCCCCAAGATGGCAAAGGAAATAGACTTCCAAGAAATCCAGGAAGCTCAGAGAGTCCCAAAGAAGTTGGACCCAAGAAGGAACACACCAAGGCACATCATAATTACATTAGCCAAGGTTAAAATGAAGGAGAGAATCCTAGAGGCAGCAAGAGCTAAGGGGACAGTCACCTACAAAGGAGTTCCCATCAGACTGTCAGCGGATTTCTCAAAAGAGACCTTACAGGCAAGAAGGGGCTGGAAAGAAGTATTCCAAGTCATGAAAACCAAAGATCTACAACCAAGATTGCTCTACCCAGCAAAACTTTCATTTAGAATGGAAGGACAGATAAAGTGCTTCTCAGATAAGACCAAATTCAAGGAGTTCATCATCACCAAGCCCTTATTATATGAAATGTTAAAGGGACTTACCTAAGAAAAAGAAGATAAAAAAGATGAACAGTGAAAGGACAGCAAACTCACAGTTATTAAGAACCACACCTAAAACAAAAGCAAACTAAGAGGACAGCTAGATCAGGAGCAGAACCATAGAAATGAAGATCTCATGGAGGGTTAGCAACAGGGGAGTGGGAGGAGGGGAAGGGGGGGAGAAGGTACCGAAAATAAGTAGCATAGACAGTAGATAGAAAATAGATAGGGGGGAGGGTAAGAATAGTAGGGGAAATACAGAATCTAAAGAATTTGAGACACATGTTCATGAACTAAAGGGGGAAATGGTGGGGGAGGGGTATGCAGGGTGGAGGGGAAGGGAGGGGGGAATAGAGCAAATGTAATGGCATAATCAATAAAAAAAAATTTAGTGAGAAAAAAAATCATGTGAAAATTATATATGAGAAAAAGCAATGTAGCAAAATATAATTGGTAACTGTGAATGAAAGGCATAGTGATTTAATCTAGCAACTCATGTGTAAGTCAGAAATTATTTCAAAATAAAAGCTTAAAAAGATAAAAGTTGGGTAACACTAAGCTATTGGCAAGTACAAGTGGTATAATGGTAGTCCTCACATTGCTAGTGGAAGTAGAAATTGATAGGATCAGTATGAACAATAATTTGACAGTATGTTGTGAGGTTGAGGAGGCATTTAAGTCTCTAAATCACAGTCCCACTCTGAACACAGTTCTCATATTCAAGATGTGTACAAGAATGTTACTCTCATTGTTGTTTATAATAGCAAAAGACTGGAAACTAGCCAGACATCTCCCAAGAGGAGAATAAGTAAGAAGAGATGGAGGCGTAGGTGGAAACAGTGTGCCTTCTCGCACAACCAAGTTTAAAGACAACAAAGTTTTAGTAACAAAAAACGCAGCCAAAACACAGAAAACTGAACTTTACATAAGTCCGACAACAACAAACCGTTCAGCCAGACTGGCAAGAGGGGCAGAGCCAAGTCGGGCAGCAAAGATCCCCCAACCCAGGCTCGCAGGCAGCCATTGGCAGATCCCAGGTGTGGGGTAGCAACGGGCGGACCCAGTGAGGGCGCAAGGTGGCAAACTAACCGCGGTTGCATATTCGCGCGCAGATAAACCAGTGAAGGAGCAAGCAGGAGACAGACCACGCAGGCGCCAGTGGTGGGAAGCAGCAGAGGGGATTACCATTGCCCCTCTTTGACCCTGCCCCGACATACAGTGTCACAACCCAGAGACCTGGGCAGCCCCACCCTGGTGAATACCTAAGGTTCTGCTCCTCATACGCATAACAGGTGCAAACAGACCAAAACATGGCTCAAGAAGAACTCAAAGCTCCAGAGCCCGTAACTCTAAGCAATAAAGAAATAGACAAACTTTCAGATGCACAGTTCATAACACTGGTGATCAGGATGCTCACAGAACTGGTTGATTTTAGTCACAAATTAGAGGAACATATGAAGGTTAAACTAATTGAAATGAAGGGAAATGCACAGGAAACCAATAGTAATGGAAAGGAAACTGGGACTCGAATCAAGGGAGTGGACCATAAGGAAGAAAAAAAATGACCAAACAGAGAAGGATGAAGAAACAAGAATTCAAAAAAAGGAGAGGCTAAGGACCCTCCAGGACATCTTTAAATGCTCCAACATCCGAATTATAAGGGTACCAGAAGGGGAAGAGGAACAGCCATGAGTGGAAAACTTATTTGAACAAATAATAAAGGAGAACTTCCCCGTTCTGTCAGAGGAAATAGATTTCCAGGAAATCCAGGAAGCTCAGAGAGTCCCAAAGAAGTTGGACCCAAGAAGAACCACACCAAGGCACATCATCATTACATTAGCCAAGATTAAAATGAAGGAGAGAATCCTAGAAGCAGCAAGAGATAAGGGGACAGCTACCTACAGAGGAGTTCCCATCAGACTGTCAGCGGATTTCTCAAAAGAGACCTTACAGGCAAGAAGGGGCTGGAAAGAAGTATTCCAAGGCATGAAATCCAAAGACCTACATCCAAGATTGATCTATCCAGCACAGCTTTCATTTAGAATGGAAGGGCAGATAAAGTGCTTCTCAGATAAGAGCAAATTCAAGGAGTTCATCATCACCAAGCCCTTATTATATGAAATGTTAAAGGGACTTACCTAAGAAAAAGAAGATTAAAAATATGAACAGTGAAAGGACAGCAAACTCACAGTTATTAAGAACCACACCTAAAACAAAAGCAAACTAAGAGGACAGCTAGATCAGGATCGAACCATAAAAATGAAGATCACATGGAGGGTTAGCAACAGGGGAGTGGAAGAAGGAGAAGGGGGGAGAAGGTACAGAAAATAAGTAGCATAGATGGTAGGTAGAAAATAGATAGGGGGGAGGGCAAGAATAGTAGGGGAAATATAGAATAAAGAACTTGAGACACGTGGTCATAAACTAAAGGGGGGAATGGTGGGGGAGGGGTGTGCAGGGTGGAAGGGAACGAAGGGGGGAATAGAACAACTGTAATGGCATAATCAAAATATATTTTAGAAAAAGAGAATAAATAAGCAATAAATTTGTGATATGCATACAATGGGATGTTACATATGTCAATAAAAATGAAGTAGAGCTACATGATTCAATATGTATAATTATAAAAAACGAGTATAAGGGAAGAAGAAAGGAAGGAACCAAAGAATATGTACACTATCATACTTTTTATATAAGTCTTAATATTATGCAAGCAATACTACATATTGCTTTGAATGGATACATGTATAATAAGAAAAAGAGATGCATGGAAATAATAAGCATATTCATGACATTTTTTTACCTATGGAAGGGGGCACAACACAGAGGGTTTCAAGCACATTTCAGTATTTTATTTCTAAAGCTGAGTTACATACATAGTGTTAAACACTAATTTTGATATTTTTATATGCCTGAGAAACTTCATAATATTAAAATATATTTATTCAAATATCCAGAGCCAGCTCTATTAAGGATGAGGTTTGGGAATCTGGGTTATCATGCATGATAAAGTTTGCTACAAAATTAAAACAGAGCAAGTGAAATTTCCAATAAGTGGCAACATATCAGGTACAAAAGGATACAACACTGTGTCTGTCTTCCCTGTAAAATAATGTTAAAATTACAACGCAATGACAAGAAAAATTATTGTAATTAATTTTAAAACAGAGATGATACTAAAATATGAACATTTAATACCATATTTATAATAGCTGCAATTTCATATTCTTTAGAGTTACTTGATAAGATCTTTCAGGAATAGAAATTCAGCTAAAATAACCTTCCATTCTTAGTTAAAAAAAAGATAATGATTCCAAGTGCATCACAACTGAAGGAAAAAAAAGGAGACTAAATAGCCACTCATACTTTTAGTTGCACTGTTGCTAACTTGCTTAGCTTATTTAATTTGGACATCATTTACTTCTGAGGCTAGGAAAAATAGGCAAGAAAAAACAAATCATTCATACCTTCCTCATATTTTCTGCATCGATGGCAACTATTTCCAGCTGGTCCCTCTCTTGCTCAACCTCGGTCAGTCTCTGCAGCAATGTCTCTTTCTCTTCTTGTAGCTTTCTGCACTCATTCTGAGCTTGAGTTGCCTGGCCTTTGATAGTCCCTAGGTATTCTTGCAACCCGCTGATGACACCTTCTAAATCCTTTTTCAGGGCTTCATTTGCTGCTATCTGGCCTAAGACAAAAAAGGGGAAAGTAATGTATATAAGAAAATGCTTTCAAGATATATAAATAATACTGCATATAGTCTCCTTAGTTATTTGTTACCAGCTAAGAATGAAAGTCTAAGCTTTAAATTATTCCTACTATTTTATTTTTCTTTTTCGAGATATAATGACAGTTTTTCCCATTATCCATAATAGAAGGGAAATAAGCAGGTATACAATAAAAATAGTATACTGAGTGGACATTGCTTATAAATTACTTAATTCTTACTGTAGAAAGTTTAAAGTAGTGATGTCCAAAGAAAATGAAAACTGAGTTCTTGCTGCTAGATACACAAAACAACACCCCTCAACAAACAAGACTAATCTAAGGCTGGGAACATAAACATGAAACCTGAGGACAAAAAAACACAAACAACCCCCAACCATATACTACATACCTACTATGTGACAGGCATGTTATGAACACTATCTTATTTCATCTTCCCAAGTACTAACGATTGAGGTAGAAATAATTTCTCCCAGGTCACACAGCTGATAATAGCAAAGCAGGGACTGGGATCTTACACTGAGCGAAGGCTCTCACCATCGTATCCTCACTTCCACCCTTCCCTTCCGCTATTATGACAATGTCACAATTTAAATTGGCATTACAATAGTAGGTCCTAAAATTCTCTCTACACTCTCCTTATAACTAGACACTGAAACCCTGATGGCAATGAGCTCTTTGCTCCTGGAAGGATTTTATACCTTAGAAGAGGGTGATCACATGCCCAAGTTTGTCATGATCATGTAACTGACTTCTTTTCTACTGACTGCAGTGACCTGACTCACTAGGACATCAACTCAACAAAATTAAATTTCAAAATTTTAGTTTTATTACACTTTTGGGTATTATGCCAATATTTCCTTATCAAATACTAGTACTAACAGCTGAAGCATATTCAACTATTATCTGGATTAATGTCTCTCTGAGTGTCATTTAAATCAACTTAAATTCTCACCTTCAGTAAGCTGCTGTTCAAGATCCTTAATCTCTTCAGTTTCTTTAGCAATTCTAGAGAGTATTTCGTCCAAACGGCTTTCAAGTTGTTTGTACTGCTTGTTCATAATGTCAAGCTGTTGTTCTTTACCCCTTTTCTGAGCCTTCATATGGCACTGAATTGAAAAAAAAAAACCCAACTCTTTAAAAATAACAATTTTCAATTTTTTTAAAGGAAGATTGGAAAATAAAATGTAACAATGTGCAGTATGTCAGGCTCTATGTTGTTTTCACGTGAGCAGTTTTCATTTATACCTCATGATGACTTGATCAGGGAACCATCTCCATTTTACAGAAGAGCAAATTGAGGATAAAAGAGGTTAAATGATTTTTCCGAGGGCACAACTAGTAGGTAATGTAGTCAAGTTCAAAGTTCTTTGAACTGCATTAAAATATGTCTCTTTAAAAAGGTTTTTGAGGACTTCCAGTTAAGATGGTGGCATAGACAGCCATGGCTCACCTCTTCGCATAACCACATCAAAATTACATCTAAAATATGGCACAACCATCACTCAGAACAGTCAGAAATCAGGCTCAGTATGTATTCTCACAACTACAAAATTAAAGAAATCATATCCATTCAAATTGGTAGGAGATGCACACACACGGCACAGGCTGGTCCCTTACACATGTATGGTAGATAACAATTCAAGAGGGATATCCTAGAGCAAGGAGTCCCAGCCCCACACCAGGATCCTCAGCCCAGAGTTCCAGTGCCAGGAAGATAAGTTCCCACAACTTATAGCTGCAAAAACCAGCAGGGATTGAGTTGGTGGGGTCTCAACTCAAGCAACTCATGCTAGAGTCTCAAGCAGTTCCTCTTAAAGAACACACACGCACAGACTCACCTACTGAGACTTACTCCCTCAGCTCCAGAGCCAGGGTGGCAGCTTCAGGGGCGCCAGCAGTGTACAGGGAAAAGCTGAGGTGTCTGGCATCCAGAGGCCATTGTCCCTTTTCTGGGCCCTCCCCACACAGAGCTGGCAGGCTGGTGCTGTATCTGAGACTCCATCAACCTGGCTAACATTATTTGACCCACCTTAGAGATCCCTAGACACTCTGCCCCCACCCTACTTAAAGACCCATCCAAGCAGCTTTTCCATATGAGTGGGCTGGTCTTGGCTCAAGCATCACAACTTCCTAAATCCTCTCAAAAAAGCAACAGCTGGCCTCAGTGAGCCTCAGACCCAGTACTAGCAGCAGCCAGTCTAGATTCACAGCTTGGCTTTGCCTGGGAATTGCCAAGCCCAGCATAAGTAGCAGCCATCTGAGATTGCTTTATAGCTCAGGCAGGATGGCCCTGGGAAAAACACAAGAGGGCTGACCTTGGCCTGCACCACCCAGGAAACCCCAGTGCCAGCCAACCCAGTGGACAGCTATAGACCACATCGGAGCACCAGCACCCTGACTCTGTACAGCTGATTCTCCACAGAGGGTGGAGGTTGGTGGTAAGTGGTCACAGCCAATCCTTGCAGCTGACTGGCCTGGATAAATCCCTCCCATTGATCTTCCAGCAGCAAGCAAGGCTCAACTATAAGAGGAGGGTGTACTCAGCCCATAAGAAGGGGCACCTCGAGTACCCAGCTTGGGTGATAGGGGAGGCTGTGCCACTGGACCCTATAGGACATCTACTATGTTAGACCACACTACAAAGACATGGAATCAAAGTAGCTCTATCTAATACATAGAAACAAACACAGGAAGGCTGCCAAAATAAGAAGACAAAAAAAACATGGCCCAAATGAAAGAGGAGATCAAAACTCCAGAAAAAGAGTTAAACTAAATGGAGATAGCAATCTATCAGATATAGATTCAAAACACTGGTTATAAGGATGCTTAAGGAACTTAGTGAGGACCTAAATGGCATAAAAAAAAGATCCAGTCAGAAACAAAGATACACTAATTGAAACAAAGAACAGTTTACAGGGAAACAACACTACAGTAGATAAAGTTGAGAATCAAATCAATGACATAGAACATAAGGAAGCAAAAAACAACCAATCAGAAAAACAAGAAAAAAAAAAGAATCCAAAAAAAATGAGGATAGTGTAAGCAGCCACCAGGACAACTTCAAGAGATCCAACACTCACATCATAGGGGTGCCAGAAGGAGAAGAGAGAGCAGGAAACTGGAAATCTATTTGAAAAAAATAATAAAAGGAAACTTTCCAATTTAGTGGAGGAAGTAGACATGCAAGTCCAGGAAGCACAGAGAGTCCCAAACAAGATGGATGCAAAGAGGCCCACTCCCAAGACATATCATAATCGAAATGCCAAAAGTTAAAGAATCTTAAAAGCAGCAATACAAAAGAAATTAGTTACCTCCGGGGGGGTTCCCATTAGACTATCAGCTGATTTCTCTAAAGAAACTTTGCAGGCTAGAAGCAATTGGCAAGAAATATTCAAAGTCATGAAAAGCAGGGGCCTAGAGTCAAGACTGCTATACCCAGCAAAGCTATCATTTAGAATCAAAGGACAAATAAAGAGATTCCAGAGAAGAGAAAATTGAAGGAGTTCACCACCACCAAACCATTATTATATGAAATGTTAAAGGAACTTATTTAAGAAAAAGAAGACCAAAGCTATGAACAATAAAATGGCAAAAAATACATATCTATCAACAATTGAATCTAAAAAACAAACTAAGCAAACAAGAACAGACAGAATCACAGATACGGAGAGGGTCTTAACTGTTGGCAGATGGGAGGGGGTGCAGGGGAATGGGTGAAGAGGTGAGGGGATTAAGAAGTACAAATAGGCCCTGGCTGGTGTAGCTCAGTGGACTGAGTGCCAGCCAGTGAACCAAAGGGTCACTGGATTGATTCCCAGTCAGGGCACATGCCTGTGTTGTGGGCCAGGCCCCCGGTAGAGGGGGGACACAAGAGGCAACCATACATTGATGTTTCCCTCTCTCTCCCTCCCTTTCCCTCTCTAAAAATAAATAAATAAAATAAAAGTACAAATAGGTAATTAAAGAATAGCCATGGGAATAGCCATGGGGATGTAAAATACAGTATGGGAAATGGAGTAGACAAAGAACTTATATGCCAAAGAACCCATGGACATGAACAATGGTGGAGGGATTGCCATGGGGGATGCTGGGTGGAGGAATGGTACAAAGGGAGAAAAATCAGGACAACTGTAATAGCATAATCAATAAAATACACTTAAAAATTTTTTTAATTATAAAAGGTTTTCAAAAAGTTAATTGATTACATATACATACAGAAAAAGACTATATTGCAAATGTTAACAAGTATAATAGCTAGGTGGAAGGATTACAGGAGATTTTAAATAAAATTTTTATACTAAAAATTGTATAATAAACAAGTGATAACTTTTTAATAAAAAACATGTGTACTTCTAAAAAAGGTTTCTTATGGGATAATAGAGACATGAAATAAAAACTTAATTGAAATTCGAGTTTCTTTTCCTTTTTTTTCTTTTCGTTTTGGGCATTTTTTCTTTATTATTTGTTTATTTATTTATTTAACTTGATGTTTGAGTACAGTTTTCTGTCTTTTACTCCCATCCCAGCCCTCAAGTTTATTTTCAATTCCTTATACAACTAAACATTTTGTTTTCAGTTTCAATGAACTAGGACCTCAGAGGGATTCAAACACCATTCAGCCCAGTGATTCTCATAATGGAGGCCTGGCCCCATGGAGGCACAATCTTCTGTTCTTACATATGTCCCTGGTGGAAAACAGAGCTTTCACACACCCACACACCCTCTCCCACCCTGACTGGCATCGCTTCAGGGAGCTACTGGTAACTGAAAAGACTGGATCGTATCTCTCAGGTGTGCTGGGGAAAAAAACTGACAACCAGGGAGTAGTCTAACTCTTCCTTTTACACATGACAAAACTGAGTCTCAGATTCTTCACATGACTTGCCCAGATCACTTGGAGAGTGCTCATATGGACACAAAGTAATTCCCCAAAGTCTTCGCCCTCTGCTCACATCCTCACAGGCTCTGTTTGCATCGCCCCACTCCCATCAGAGGAACAGAGCAATCAGGGGAATTATCAGGGGAAAGAACTACATTACAGTCCAAACAACAAACTCCAAGACCCAACTGATTGTAAAATAACATTTTTCAATTTTAGAGGTCTGCTGCCTCCAAAGACAAGAAGGATCAAATGAATGGCAGCTTGATCAGAAGGTTTTAAATTTACTACTGGTAAAACTTGACAGAATTTCCAAAACACTTCTTCCTACATTCCCAAAATCTTTCTGAAAAAGCAACTGCAGGCAATAGCTTAAATTCGAAGTAAGTTTACGATTTTTATGGCTCGACAAAGAATTTAAAAAACAACACACAAACAACAACCCCGTGTTCATATCTCCATCAATAAATCTTTAAAATTTACCATTAAAAAATTCATTGAAATTTCTTTACATGCAGGACAAAAAAATGGTTCACTATGTCCATGATTTGCATTAAACACATGGATGTAAAAGTAGATTCTGCAATTTTCACTACCGTGGTGCTCACAAAAGAGTTATTGTAAAAACAGGAACTTACATCTCTGACTCCTCCTCCTTTTAAGCCCTTTGTAGAGAGAGAGAGAGAGAGAGAGAGAATGATCCTACCTTAACTTAAAATTTGTTCTGTTAAAACTGAGCCGTTGAGAACAAGGAAATTGTGGGCGGAACAATTTCTAATGTCTTCAAATTTCTGTGCACTTCCCTCTCTGACAGCCACATTTTTGTAAGCGCCTCCAAGCCTCTTAACTTCCCAGCTCTTCAAACCACATTCCTGGCCGAGTGAGTGACAGCCCAGTCCGTCCAATCACGAGCAACCTCTGTTGGCCCAACAACACAGGAAGCTCCCAAGGGCCAATCACGCACACCCTTTGCAAAAGATTACTACAGGCTAAATCTCCACGGGGCACAATTACTGGTTGCTTTACAGGGCATTGCCGCTTAGGGAAGAAAGATATAAATCCTTTATTATTCGCTCCTGTGATATATGTGCTTCTAGCTATGGCCATTTTTATAACTAAAATAGGATTTGATTTTTTAATATTTTTTTTGAAACCTAGTTACATGCTTATGTTTGTTGAAAACTTGACTTAGGCTCAGCTCTGAGCTAATTTTAAAAATAATTAATCTCTTTAGACCTTTAATTCCTTTGTGGGGAAAGGGTCACTGTAGCCGCATAAGCCTGGGCTCTATGTCTATCTAAAAGGGTGAGCTTGGGAAATCATTTAAACTTTCTAAATCACATTTTCATCTTTTGTAAATTGAAAAAAGAGTCGCCAACCTTCTAGGGAGATAAAATTCCTTACCAGTATAGGCAAAATCCCAGCACTATGCAAGACATTGTTGGCATTTAACATACTTGTTTTCCATCATTCCTCGGTCATAATACTATTTTCTAATCTCTCAAGCTTTTACTTTTAAATTTTATTTGCAGTTTAGAAAGATACCTCATCTAATTACACAATAAAAGTTAACTGAATAAGTCTACATTTGTTTAAAAAGTATGCAGGGGTCCCGCTCTTGATTCTTTCCCTTTTGCTAAAATGTTCATATTTGTAACCTAAAAATGGGGTGCCTAAAACTAGCCAATAAGGCAACTTTGTTTGCAAATTAGAAAAAGATGCTCCCTGAAGTGAACAAATTATAAAGAGACATTCCTCTGGTGCTTAGACTAAGGCTATAATCTTAAGAACTAAACTTTAGTAGTTTTGCTGTTTTTTAATCCTCACTGGAGGATATATCCATTGATCAAGAGAGAGAAGACGGCAGAGAGAGGAACACTGATCGGAACCCACAAACAATGCATGTTCTCCAAACGGGAATTGAACCCGTGAACTTTGTTTTGGTTTATGGGCGGATGCTCCAACCAAGCAACACTAGCCAGGACACTTTTAGTAGTTTTAACAGTACCAAAAAGAAATCTTAAATCTGGTTTGGATGTTTCATCCTTGCTAACACAGATTGATTATAGCTACCTTCAAAATTTAGATGCCATTCCTATTTCTCATTTAACTCCTTCCAATACGTAATTCTTTGCATAAATACAGTGAGCATCAGACTCTATGTCTGCCAAGAATATCACTGTCATTGTTGAAAGGGAACATACAATCTAGGTTTTAACTAGACTCGTAGATCATAGAACTGGAAGGAGCAGCAAAGGAGCTTTGGGTAGTGCCTATAAGCTGGCTCCTTCCTGCCTTCCTTGATGCACGCAGGCAAAAACATAGGGCTGGGGCCCTAGGGATACAGTTCCTGTCCTCAGGGGCCTCCTTGGGGTAGAAGACTTATGAACAAATAAATGCAATAAAGATTTTATTGACCATAATACACACATTACTTAAAATATCTAACTTTTCATGTACCAAAAATTATTTAAAATAATCAAGATTACTTTTGGTTTCAATTTTAATACTAAATCTTGGCTTCTGTTAGAAAAGACCTTAAGTCTATGATGATAAGGTCACTCTTTGTCAAAATTAGTTGGTCTACAATAAAAAAAATCTACAACATTTTACTAAAATGTTTAAAGGAATAATTTAAAACTTCTCAAATACTCAAAGCAATTATAATGCATGGTCCTTACCATGTTAAATTCTGTAATTTCTCTTGATCTAGACATCTTAAAGTTATTTAAAAATCACCTTATTATGCAAAGTATACTATTAAAATATGCAGAAAATATTTCCACTTGTATTGTACAAATATTGGCTAAAATATTAATTAAGACTTCTCAGGGTAGAGACAGAAAGAGACAAGAACCTAATCCCATCATCCAGCCACCTAACCACATGGGGCCAAATTTTAGGAAGACATACTCTCAAACTCATTTTCACCAGGGGCCATATCAGCCTCACGGTTGCCTTCAAATGACCAAATGTAATTTTAGGACTGTGTAATAAATGTAACTACTCCTTAACTAAAAGCAAGGAGCTCAGCACTGCCACTGGGTAGAAACAAGGTACCAGGCCAGATGAAACAAGGTAGAGGGCTGGATTCAGCCCAAGGGCCTTGTGTTTGCCACCAGTGCTCCAGAGAAATGTTTCCTTTTTAAGGACAAAACAACAATATGAAACAACAAATAGCTTTAGTGAAATATTTGCATCAAGGATCCTATTTGCAAAAAGATCAAAGAAGGGGTAGAAAAAGGACTCTAAACCTACCTCTACTCTTCTGTATTATCACCTAAGTCTTAAGAATGAAGACAATAAGGCAGAGAGGAAGGGTAATACATTTAGAGAGCACCTTGAAGCAGGTTTCTCTTGATTTGAAATATAATGAAGTTCAATCACTTAAATACATTATGCATCCCTCTTTCTATTGAAAGTTATTTTCTTCAAACCCTGCTTGTTATGTTTTAAACACATACACATATATTTTATATACAAGTACGTATGTATGTATATGTATTCATACACACATATATACATATGAATAGAAACATACATACACACATAAAAAATATATATCTCAAATTTGCGCAACAAACTAAAAAAGAATTTCAAAAAGGATTTCGAGGCTAAGAATGATGAGACATAGTATCTGGATAAAATGAAATTCTAGTCCCCATAGAACAAGTCAAAATCTCTTCATCTACTTACATGTTTTGGGTCTTCAGAATCCAAGCTATCTAGGACCATTTGCAAGTCCTGAATCTCCTTCTGTTTTTCAGCAATTTCTTGCTTTTGCTTATCCTTCTGCACTTCTAGATCCAGAGCTTCTTGGCGTAATTTATTTAGAAGTTGTATCCTACCACTCAACTGCTTGAAAAGAAGGTCTTTCTCTGCTTCTGAAACCTAATTCCCCAGACCCCAACACACTATTAATAGAGGGTAGCAACACTGATTTACAAATTTAAAGAAAATAACTTTTACAATTTAAAGGTGTGCTCTATGAGTTTTTTTTAAATAACAAAATACAGAAGTTATCCAGGGATTTCATTCACATCTTATACTTTCATGCTTATTACATGTAGAAAACCTTATTTTATAAAAGTTTAGGAAAACTAATAATAGCAGATAAAAATGAAGTTGTCACACTAATATAAACAACTTATAAGTTATTAATAACCATACTAATGGTAGCTGACTTTATACAATACTTACTTTATATTGTACTTACCGTTGTTATTAGCATGTCAAGCAAATTAATAGCGTAATGAAAATTTAGACTTATATTTACTCATTTAAAATAACTACTTTTTCCAAGCACATTTTGTTTTAAAAGTCCATTATCTAAATCTATCAATCGGCTATATAAAACTTTGGCCAGTACTATTGTAAAACATTCTTATTTAATTATTAAAATCATTCTTGATAACTCCCTCCACCTCATTTCCCACCTTTAATCCATCTTTAAGACCTATCAATCAGTTCTACTGCCAAATTTTAGACTTAGAATCAGTCTGATTTCTCTCCATGCTCACCATCACCTTCCCAGTCCAAGCTATTATCATCTCCTGTCTGTACTAAATACCCTCCTAACAGGTGCACAAATCCCCATTCTTTCCACCTCCCTCATTTCACTCTCTTGCAGTAGTCAGAGTGCTCTTGTAAAAATACAAATAGGATTAGCTACTCTACTACCTAAGGTCCCTCAAAGGTTTCCCATTATATTCAGAATAAAATTCAAACCCTTTAAATGGCCTATGAAGCCTGGCATGATCTTTAACCTCATCTTCCATAACACTCTCCCTCACTCTGCAAAGGAGTTTTTAGTTGGCCTGGAATACCTTTCTCCTAACTCTGCTTCACTGGCTCCCTCTCATCCTTTGGGTTTCTGCCTAAATGTCACCTCCTCAGAGAAGCCTTTGTAAGTCCCCACAATTTAAATTATATTCTTTTTATTACTTCTTCTAATTTTCTGTAACACTTTTATTGTTTAACTATATATTTCTTTTATACTTTTGTTTGTTGCCTATTTCCTGACCATGAGGAAGGGATGCATCTGTCTTGTTCATTTACTGAGGGCCCGGTCAGTGACTGCCATAAAGTAAGTAAGCTTCCAGTAAACTGGAATCAATTTCTAGTTACTATATAATTCAAAAGTAACAGTATCTTTAAAAAGATTCTATACTTTGAATTTTACATTCTTGTTCTTTCTACTATAGTATGAATGCAGTTATCCTCATAATTTTGAAATACTGATATTTAAAAGTTGCAAATAACTAAAACCTTTTGCATGCTTAAAAAGTAAAATTTTCTCCCTATGCTATTACATCATGGGTTTGAACTTCCTTCTTCATGACACACTTTGTAATTTCTGAGAGTGTATCACTTCCATCTTTTTGTATACCATATTTTACATCATTTACATTTCTGCTGCTTGTCTGATAATGTTTATGTTGTAGTAGAGATGTCTTCTGGCTTTTAATCTAGATCCCAGGATCTTAAAAGTAGGGAGTACTTAATTAAATTAGGAGAAATGTCGGAGAGCAACTTCCCTGGGTAATGTAGGTGCTTTTTGTAATAAGCTTAGACCAAATACATCTTTTTACATAAGCTGTAATTAATTTATTTCTACACACTTTATAAAATCCTGATTGCAAGTCATCATGATTGGAAGGAAAGTAACTGGAAATGCTAAAACTGCATCTGACTCTGAAATGTGTTATTTCGTAATTAATTAAGCAGGACTGATTTAAAAATTGTTTTACATGGTTATGAAGGGAGAAAACATTTCACTTTTTTGCATTTCCTCTTAGCATTGCTACTTTGCTTTTACATACTTTTTTAAGCTGTATAGCTTCTTCCAGTTGCTTAAATTCTTCAGTTGCTCTTAAGATTTGTTGTTCTGCCTTTTCTATTTCATCATGCAGTTCTGAGAGTCGAGTTTGTGCTGCAAATTTAAAACCATGCACACAAACAAGAAAAATCTTGAATTTAAAAATTTCTATCAGATGTTTTTCTTTACAATAACCTCCTCCCTCCAGTTAAATTATAGATAACAGATTAAATTATAGATCACAGGAATAAAAAATGTAATTTCTTATGATGGTTTTCCTTTTTATTAATCTCTAGAATAGTTTCATGATATGCTACAGAACTATAATTTATCCTTTTTTATTGTATTTTTTCTACTACCATGTAGTCCCCTTTAATTGAACCTTTAAATTTGTAAAATTCTTAATATAAAAGGGGCTTTAATTGATGCTCCCAACACTAAAGATCTCTTTTGATAAAATAAAGATCTTATTGGTAAATATATACTTACATGTCACTAAGTTACATAATTAGGCTTAAACTATTTTAAAAAACCTGTGTTAGAGGTAAATGCTTTTATAAGGGGACTCAATATCAAGAAATTCACTACTGAACAATCTTTCTCAACTAAAGTAATCTCAAATCAATCACTTTCTACCTCAAATTTCCAATTTCTTTTTCTCCCTTACTTCTTCCCTGCCTCCTATAGAATGAATGATGAGCTCCTTGAAGCTAGTCTTCACAGATATCTGATTTACTTTTGTATTCTCCCTCTGGAGCCTGGCCATGCAGACATGGACAACTCAGTCTTTTTCTTCCCTCTCCTAGTCAACCTCTACTGGACTTCCATGTTTTCTATTTAGCTACTAGCCAAGGGAAGGTGAGCTGCTAATATGGTTGGTCAGAGGCCCACAATGCGCCCCGATTCCCAGTGGGATGCATGAACTCAAGTCTGCTTTCTCCTTCTTTCATATCTATGCAGCTGAGTGGGAAGTGGAGTCAAAGTTTGTCATCAGCAGGGTCTCTAAGAGCCCTCTTAGATTGACTTCTTCATCTTTGGGACTTGCCAGGAGGTGGTAAAAGCCCCTGAATTAGATGTTCTGAGGGTGGGATGGAAGGGAAGGTTGAGGAGGTGGAATGTGGAAGAGGTTGCGAAGAGTCAAAGCCAGCCTCAGGCTCCAGCCTAAGAAGAGTGCCCTGATCCAGTTTATCCAAAGCACTGCTTTAGGTTTTGGATGCATATATAGTAATAAAGCAGTATGTCACTTGCTTCAATTATTACTAATTATGTCTTTGAATGTATAGCTCCAATGGTGAAAAGGATCTGCTGGCAGGAGATTTAAGCATTCTTGTATACCCCGGATATGTTGTCATCAAATTACTATCAAAACCTCATTTTCTAACATAATAGAAATAGCTATAACCTGCTCAATGAATCACTACTTTTGTTTTAGACTTTTCACATAAACAACAATTTAATAAATGTCTCTAGCATGTTAAGTAAAAGAATTATTAAAACACAATTTGCCTACATAGTCAACCTTTTAATATTTTTAAAGAATTTAAAATGATTTTTTTAAACCTGCATTTATTTTTCTTTCTTTGTCTTCCAGTTGTATGTCCAGTGGCATATGAGCTCTCAAGTTCTTCTGTCCATTTCTAGGTTGTTCCCCTTCACTTGGCTCCACCTTCTTGATCTCTATTGGCTGGGCTTTATCGATAATGTAACTCTCTCTGGTGAACATATTTCTCTTGTATCTGGATTTGCCAATATAGGGGCTTTCCTCCAGGGTTTTATCAACTTCAACATACTATAAGCAAAATAAATTAATAGATGTGTGGTTTAATAAGTAACTTATAAACAGTCAGGTGACATTATTCATTTTATTATGAAGAACATATCACAGAACTGCTTAAATGTTAATTCTACATGAAGTTGAAAAATATACATCATCCTTTCATCCTTATATACCAGAAAAGAAGTAGAACAAAAAATGATCTCAAAGGATTTCTCCTATTCCTGAAGAGTGAATTTGGGTTTATTGATTAAAGAACTGTGTACAGTTATGTGATTTTTAGACCTGCTTAATCTTTCAAACCACAAATTTAAGTATTTTATCTTGGTTTCGTGGCTGATATATAAGTAAAGTATCTATTTAATAAATTTTAAAAACTGCATTTTTATCTAAATAATATGGTACTGGTTACAATCACTGGGTCTTAGACATTAAGTGGTTTCTCTTTGTAGTAAGATTATGGCATATGTATAAACAATGGTTGACCAAGACTGCACCCAGCGGTTACTGAACAAAGAACATACGGAGATGATTATTCCATGGTTGCTGAAGCTAGCAGTGCACTTTTTATGAAGTTCAGATTTAAGGGAAATGATCAACCATATTCTTGAGTGAGGTATCTGAGGGTTACAAAGCTGCTTTGGGTTATGAATAGGGCTGTAGGTAAGAATCCTTCTGGGCTTTTTATCATATTTTTCCATGCATTAACATGCATCCTTGTTTTTCCCTCAAAGATTTGGGCAAAAAAGTGTGCATTATACACAGCAAAATATGGTATCTCTTTTGGATACTGCTCTAACATACAGAGCCAAATAATTCTCAGATCCAACCAAAATACATTTATTCTTCTGGTGCCCTCACAACAAGAAAGTGGAGTGGTTATTGATTAAAAACCCTTGAAAGTCTCCAACACCTGCCCCCCTGCCCCACTATAAGCTTGCTTTAACTGTGGATTATTAAAAAATTAAGATAACTCACCTCTGATGGATAGTAATTTAGTGGCTCAAATTTAGCATCAATTTTATAAAAGGCCAATTCCTGTTCCAGCTCATACTGTTTCTGACATGCTCGCGTTAGTTCCATGGTCTTCTGTTTTAGCTATTGGCCCAATTTGATATGAGATAACATATAGCATCAGTAAGTCAGTATAAAGGTACAATGGCAGGAGGTGAGTTCTAGTCATAGCTAATAATTAGATTGTTTTAAACCCCATAGCAAAGAGCACAACATTCAGAATATCTCATCGTAATTCTTAAGTATTAAAAGAATGAAATACAAAAATATCATAAGAGATCACATAAAAGACCTTTGAAGTTATCTGCTATTTCAGGATACAATGAATGAAGATTTTAAAAACATTTAAATGTGCTTTAACCAAACATGAAAATAATTCTGTATGAATTATTTTTAAGTAACTAGTATACTAAGTACCTGCTTCCTGATTCCCCAATAATTAACAGTAATTTATTTAACTCTGCAATTTTAATGGTAGCTTCAAATCATGGATGAAAATGATATTTAACATTAATTATAAAGGAATCAGGAGGAGGAGTGAGAAGGATGAAAATAAGAGTTTAGTTTTAAGAACTTTATTGTTGCTGTATTTTGGCTAATGGCATCTCAGTTTTAGCTGTTCAGAATATTATTTTTTTGTAATAGAGGATAAAGAATGTGAATAAGATCAATCAATCACATTCAAATATATAATACTAACTTTTTAATAAAGTAATTCTACTAAAATTATAACTTCTTAGTTACCTGTTATTCTTAGAAATTTTTGGATTTCTACAGTAAAAGAAATCATCTAGTCTAATTCTCCGAATTCATAAATTAAAAAACTGAGTCCCAGATGGGTGAATTGACTTGTCAAAGTTACATATTACATTAGTGGCAGAGGCTAAATATTTCATTAACAGTACCAGCCCCCTTTTTTTACACCAATCCTTCAAGTTCATTTCAAAGGTCCACTAAGTGATTTTCATCTTTTTCTTGGCCAGTGTGTGATAGAAGATACAAAACAAAAACAAAAACAAAACAAAACAAACCATGCAGAAAAACTCTATTAATATAAAAATGCAAGCTTGAGAGAATAAAAAATAGACAAACATAAACATTGTACAAGGCCCAGGAAACCAAAGGCGTGCACGATTTAGCTTACAGTCACCTCCTGATTATCCATCAAAGGGAGGTGACACTAACCTGAATAAGAGGTAATCTTGACTGAGTCCTCACTGTATGCCAATCATTTTACCTGTGCTATCTCACCAAATCTTCATAGCTACCTTATCAGATGACAAAAACTGCACACAGAGGTTAAATAACTTGCCAATTCCACAGCTGGTTGTGGAAGAGGCAGAGTTCAATTCCAAGTCCCCTGATTTCAAATCTAATCCTCTAATATACTATATGCCTTCAATGTCCTGCTGCAGGGTGCCTAGCACATACCCACACTTATGTTCTTTCAGTGAATGCTCCTAAGTCACCAAGTCTCAAGAAAGCAACTCATAACCAACAGTGTCAACTAATCCTGGGCTCCTCTCCCAAAGACCATTGGCAGTAGGACCAAAGGCAAATATGCCTGAGACCATAGAAAATGAATGAACCGGTCTCTGTAGGCAAATAATAATAAACACTCTGTGCATATCAAAGCACATTTGTATCTTTCATAGCACTAGGTTTAGCATACAGAAAGCATTCAATAAATGTTCATTGAGGGAATGCACAAATGAGAGCAAATCAAGAGTCAAAGGACCTGGGAAGTTGCCTAGTTACAGTATCAGCTGTGGATAATCAAGAGCTGACTGCAGTTAACATATTTACCAATAGAAAAAACAATACAAATTCTTTCCCCTGACATTCATATTTACTCTTCTATATATATATCCATTAAAAAATTATATACACATACACAAGCACATTTCATGGGAAGGCAAGCCAATTTCAAAACTTAAAATGTACATAAGCATATTCATACAAATCATGCAAACCATGAAAAACAGTGTGCAATTCAGTCCTGAAGGAGCTACCTTTAAGGAAGAAAAAAGAATCGGCAGAAAAAGGTCTGCAAGAAACCAAGACAAGGGCTAAAAGGAGAAAGAAGCAAACAGAAACCATCACCTAGAGAACTCTAGAGTGAAGTTGTATAACATAAGTTGTTCTTTACTGACAAATTACCTTAAAAAGTAATTGTTATCAGTACTTGCATTTTTCTTATATGGACACATTTTATCATCATTCTATGAGTTACAGACTAACCACCTTCCATTACTTAGCTTGATTCATTTCAAATTATTTTCATATTCATTATGTCATTAAGTCCTCACAACTCTGTAAGACTGGCAGGACAGGTAAGTCACCCTCATTTGAAAAATGAAGAAACTAAAGAACAAAAGTTAAATAACTTTCAAAGAGACAAAGAGCAATATTAATATCAAAGATAATCAAAGTTAATATTTGTTGGTGGCAGGAGAGGGAGAACTACTACAGCTTAAAGGCCACCAGCAGTTTGATATCACTACCTTTCTTTTGCAGGTTGACCTACTACGTGAAACTAGAAAACACTACATAACTGTAGATGGTATTATTAACAGATATTCTTCATAAGAGAATGAAAAATGTTTTTCAAATACAGGCTCTCAGAATAAAACCTAGAATTCTTAAAAAAAAAAAAAAGAATAGTCCTTTGGAATAATAAGAGAACAGGCAAAACAAAATAAATTTAAAGACAAAAACTGAAAGAATACAAATAGCTAATAATTACATATACAATATTCAACTCCAACAACTAAAGAAATATGAAATTAAAGCAAGGAGATTCCATTTGTTTCCTATTTACAAATTCAAAATAATGTAGTGATTTATATTAAGGAATTAATAGTATGAATGTGTAAGGTATATATATTTACATATAAAGATTTTCTCTGTAATACTGTTTCTAATAACAACAAAGTGGAAGCAACCTAAATATTCATCAATAATACTAGGCTACATAAATTATGGAGGATCCATATAATGGAACATAATATAATATCTGAAAAGAGTAAGAAATATTTATGGGTAGTATATGTATAAAGTGTATGTGCACAAGTTACGGGTGTATTCTTTTTAAACTTGGAGAGCTGTTCATGACATACTGTTTTGTAAAAAATAAGATGCAGAATTAAAAAATATATATATAGTAAGATTTTTTAAATCACAAAAATACTCAAAGTATATACATTGTATTCAATTACATATACATTGTTATATGTACATTGTATAAGCAGAGAAAACAAAAAGGATATATATTAACACCAGGCGATGGGGTAGGGGAAGAGTGAGACCTTCATTTTCTACTGTATACATCTGTGTTACCAGAATTTGTTATAGTAAACTTACTAACTTCGTATATGCATGTATTTTGTATATATGGTTAAATGGTTAAATATGCAAATAGCATGACATAAAGAAGAGCACAGTCTATCTTCTAACCAAAAATAGTTACAAAACTATTTGTTTTTTCAAAAAAAAACAAAACAGCAAAACCACTGGCAATTTACAAAACATTTACCCACAGGACAAACATATCAACAAAATTATAAACAAATAAAAGAGAAAATGAGACAACTCTAACAATCCACAATTTGGGGATAGTGCAAGGTCATAAAATTCAACATTTTGCCAAGGCTTTCAATGGATTAACTAACATGCACTAGGGAGTCAGCATATAGAAATTATAAGTTCTTTTATCTTAATAAAAATGAATATTGTATTATAAAATATATAGATAATTCAGGAAAAATGTTTAAATGCTCACAAATATCAAGTGATACCACAGTAAGTACAGGGAGGGGTTTTTTTTGTATTTTAAATACAAATGTTAAGTGACAGCTTAAAGAGTTCACTGCTAAAATGAACCTGATTGTCACATAAATTTCCAATGATTAAATTTCTCATCAATCCACTTTAATATGGTATGGAGAGCAATAGAAGCATGTATAATATAAAAATCACTGGTAATCACCAAATTGTAAACATTTTCAGTGTGCCTTCAGAATACAGCTGACAAATTTGAAAACTACTTTCAAATAAGAGGCAGAGGAAGGAACCACATACGCTCTGAATATCTGACTAACTGAGCTGGGGAAGCTGCCCTTTCTATCACGTCCTCTGGTGTAAATTACCTTTTTTTCTCAGGCAAAGAAGCTTGAGAACAAGGTTAAGTATTTGAATTTTATGTAACTATTTCCCTCTCTGCAGACAGGAGGGGACACTTTTGCTAAAAAATTTAAATGCTTAAGCAGAATTCTTGTCAACAAATAATTAAGCTAGAATGTCAATCTTGAAAGGGAAATACAAAAATGTAACTGTATCTAAGATTCTGTAGTTATGGGAGAGGTTAGGGTTCTCTAAGTTATGCATAGATCAGAAAACGAACTGTCAAAAGAAAAAAAGAGAAAGTACCAAAAGCTATTTTTTCCTCCAGGGACAAGTAGTAGACTAATACCACAAGGTCAGATTCTCTTGAGTAGAGAAGGCCTTTTAAGATCTAGTGCATCTCGCTCTCTAGCGTTTTCATCTTTTCCCCCAGCCCCGAGCATGTGCCTGTTTCAGTGACAGCAAACACAGTCTGGAGTTACCGCATTTTATCTCAGGATGACTGTTCAAAATTTCTTCTTTACTATTATATTTTCAATTTGCTGCTTCTCAGTTCTACCTGTGGGACCTTCATCAATAAGTCTATGTCCCTCCTCCGTGAACAGTCCTTCAACTGCCTGAAGGCAATCATCGAAGCTCTCTGTTTCTCCTCTGCTCCAGGCGAACACTCCTGGTTGCTTTGGCCATTCCTCATAGCACACGGTCTCACGACCTTTAACGCCTCTGGGTCAGGTACCTTCTGATCATATACTATCTAGTTTGTTTAAATCTCTTTTAAAATATTCTTTTTATTTCAACCGTAAAGCCAAATTTTATAAAATCTAAATATTACAGATACACATAAATGGCGATTTGAAAGTCTGTAATTCCGCTCCTCAGAAATAACTGTCAAGAGTTTAGTATATTCTACCATTTTTCCCAATGTATACTGATGCCTTTATATATAGGATCATCCTTGATATACTCTTTTATAGCTTGCTTTTTTCACATAGCAATGTGTGTTAAACATCCTTCTGTATCAGGACATATAGCTCCACTTCATTTTAGTATTTAACAAGATTTTTCTACCACACAGATATCCACTAGGGGACAATTTAGTTATTTTCAATATTTTGCTAATATAAATAATATTCTAGGGAATGTCCTAGTATATATACATGTGTATATGCGTATTTTATATATGTATGTATGCACATATACAATATCTTTACACATTCTTGCTACCATTTCTATAGAACATCTTATTGGAAATATAGTTATGTAATATTATAACAATTACATAATAAATAAATATAATAATATAAACACTATGTATACTGGTAATATTTTCATTATACAGGACATAGGGTATGTCCATTTAAATTTGAATAATTTTGCCATATTGCCTTCTAAAAGTTTTTGCCAATGTAGTCTCACCAACGATGTTGTTAAAAAATAATACACACATCCATGGGTAGTCTGACCAGCTCCTCCTAGTGTGGGACCTCACCTCCCTCTTTTGTTCTGGGTACTGCACTTCACGTAATGTAGCCCGAAACAGCACATATTTCTGTTAAACCACATCTTCCCCACTCTATGGTCAGGAAGTTGTCTTTTCAGACACAAGGACAAAAAATGCTCTATTTCAAGAGAATATATATAGTCAAAATATAGTAAATATGTAAACAATGTGAAGTATGAACTTACCAATTCATTTTTAGTGTTTAGGTTACTCTCTAGCTCCTCACAACTCTGTTTTTGTAACACGGCCTCCTCTTTTAATGATCTGTTCAATTTATCTTGATTTTTAATTTCTTCCAGGAACTTTGTTTGTTTGCTCTTAAGCTCTTCAATTTCCGTTATCTTTTTTTCCAGGTCTCTTTCTAGTCTTTCTACTTCTTCTGCCAATACAAATTTAATAGTTTATTCAACATTATAAGTTCCTAGTTGAAGAAAGGTAAGAATATTTCTTAACTAATAGCAAAAGAACTCTTAGAATAGTATAGATATAGTTCTACTTTTATTTTTTTTAATTATTTATTTTTAGAGAGAGGGGAAAGGAAGGAAAAAGAGGTAGAGAAATACTGACCAGTTGCCTCTCTCATGCCCCCACTGGGACACTGGCTCTTAACCCAGGCATGCGCCCTGAAGGGGAATCGAATCAGCAACCTTTTGGTTCACAGACCTATTAAGCCACAACAGCCAGGGCTAAATTATTTGCTATGACTAACTTTGGGCGGGGGGTGGGGGAGGTGGGGAAGACTGTTTTGAACTAGAAAGTGATTTATATTAAGAGGTAAGAAGTCATCATTGGATAACAATTTTAAAAGATAACATTTTCCCCAAATATTTAATTCAATTAGTGTGTTGATAAATGAAGCTTTCCAGGCCTCCCATAAAAAAATGCAGTGTTTTATGCGACATTTGTAATCAAACATTAAAGGATGGTACAAGCATGTTTGCAAAATACTATGCTATCTTAAAATCCTTCAGAGGCTTCCCACTATGTTTAGGATAGGATCCAAAAAGCCTGTATGAAGAACTGACAAGGCTCTTCATGATTTGGTCTCAAACTCCCTCTCCAGCATTATTTTCAAGCACATCTCACTGCAGCCCACTGAAATGATTCCAATTCTTTAGATCTATGATTTTTCTTCTTACCTGCAGGCTTTTATTCACACCTTCTGCTTGGAACTGGCTTCCTCTATTACTGGCCTATTTTGCATCCTCCAGGTCTCAGTTTTAAAAATATTTTTAAAAGTCTGCCCGACTCTACCCTCCCCCCAGGTCAGAGGCTTCTCAGGGATGCTCTCACACCACCTTGCACCTCCACTGTGGCCCTGGTCACACAGGGAATTGTAAAATGTGATCAGATAACTTGGTTGTCTGCCTTCCCCACTTAGGCTTTGTGAAAGCGGAAACTGCACCTATCCACTGCACCACTGGATTCCAACAGCTCAGCACATTAAAGGCTCCTAATTAATATTCAAAGTCACCAATGCATCATAAGTAATTGAAACATCTTCCCCAATAGTACATTTATATGATGACTTTCCTTTGTATTATTTATATTTTAAGGATTCTAAAACATAAGCTTCAGAGTAATGAATGTGGAGTAAGGGGAATCCCAAGCTAATTAAAATTTATATTTCTCAAGTACTGGATCAAACATTACGAGACTATCATTTTTGTAAGCAAAGTAGACCAACATCAATTTCAAATGGTTGAATATACAGGCTCATTTCCTAACATTCTAAAATGAATATTCCACACCTTCCTCTTTCTCTACACCCCCACCCCATACTACTCCTTCTATCTTCTCAGTTGATGACCTCATACTTCATGAGAAAAGACCCTGCTTGTGAGAACTTCCTCATTTTCCCACCACCAAAGCAACAGAACTATCCACATCTGCACACAACTTCTCTCCTCCTTCGATGGAGAAAGTGTCCTGTCCTTCCTATTAAGAGACAATCTTTCTTCTTTTTCTCTGATCTAATCTTGTCTTCTCAAGGACCAAAAAGAATTGAGCCATGACTTATCTCTCCACTCTGCTCCTGAATATTGATTGTCTTTGCTTCTCTGACTACTAGCTTTGAGGTTTTATAGCATTGGCTTCTGCTCATTTCCTGGTATGGAAGCCACTGGTGATTTTTTTTAAACTCATTTATTAGGTATTAGGGGGAAGAAATTATGGGATCAAATTTCAAATCTTCACCCAAATATCACTCTTCTATCTATAACCTAGCATTTGTCCTAATCACACCTTAACTGCTGTTGTCAAGATCATCATCAGATGTTGCCAATCTCATGCACCTCTCTGTGCTCATCTTACTTCTTCGTACCTCAGCAACATTCAACGTAGCTAACCACTTCCTCTCTTGAAACCTTCTTCTCTGGGCTTTTGCAACCCACTATTTCCTGGTTTTCTTTTACCTTGTTGGCTTCTCTGAACTTCCTTAGCTGGCTCTCCTTCTCGCTCATCCCAACCCCTGCTTGACTGTGCTAATTGATTCTGGTGGAATTAAAAGATCATTTTCATGCTGATTGATTCCCAAATTTATAGGTGTAGTATAGATCTCTTTGAACTCCAGACTCACATTTCCAAATCTTTTTGGTTTTCTCACAGACATTCAAACTCAGCACTCTAAGTTCTCCTATATTTATACATGTCGCCATCCAAACACTCAAGCCAGAAGTGTGGGAATTTCCAATCCATTAAATAGTGCTGCTGAACCTCCAAAACCGATCCATCAATATACCAAACCTACCACCTAAGCACAGGCCATCAACATTTCTAGCCTAGATTTCTGCAGCAGCCTAAACACGTGTCCCTTTAGCTCCATTTTCCTCTGTTCTAAATCAATCTCCATCCTGTATCAATAATCCTAATAAATAAACTAGCTCATGTCCCACTCCCAATTTGAAACTGTCAATGGCTTTCTTCTGCACCTGAAACAAATTCCAAACTCCAAGGGCCTGTGCTATCTCCCCCCACCACACTCACAATCCCTCCAGTCATACTGATCTTCCAGTTCCCTAACTTACCAGGATCTATCCAACCTCAAATGCCTTTGTTCACATGGCTAATCCATTCTTGCCTTTGTCTCCAGTTGAAATGTTACTTCCTCATAGAGCGTTCCTTTACACCACGCTTTCCCAAAAAGTGCTCCTTTTCCACTGCTCCTTTATCAGGGTTTACTTGCTCTTTTGCATCTGTCTTCTCCACTAAAACACAAGCTGCACTAAGGCCGGTACCCTATGTCTTCCTCACCATTGTATTCTTAGTACCAGATACAGTGCCTGGCCCACAATACATGCTCAATGACTATTTGCTGAATTAATTAATTTATGGTACAACCTTCTACGCAAATTTTAACAGCCTTATAATGTTCATAATATATTTTTATGGATAATTTCTGGGTTATTCTTTTCCCATCCAAATTTAATTAAAACAAAAAAAGTCACTTTACCCAAACTGAATCTCTCAAAAGCTTCCTGTCTGTCTTGAGTGGTTACTGGCTGACCTTCCAAGCTTTCCAGTGAACGGAGGTGAAAAATGGTAAACTGGAAGTAATGAGAAAGGGCAACAACTGGATTTTCAACTAGGATCAGAGAAGTCAAATCTTGAAGTGGTTTCAACTTGCTTACATCTTGAAGCTGAAATGACATATAACACTATTGGTATAATTTAAAAATCATAAACATACCTAAAAGGAGTAATAAATATAGGAAACTGCTATTAACATGGCAAGGAATCTACTCATGAAACCCATTATCGAAAAGCAGCTCATGAGGGGAGGAATAAGGAGGAGTATTTGAGTATCTGCCTATAGTGCGTCAGGGCGCCATTAGGCATTTCCATGTACTATTTCATTTGTGACTCCTCACGACCACCTATGATATATAATCATCTGAACTTCATACATGAAGAAACTGAGGTTGCTCAAAGAAGTTAGGTGACTTGCCCAAAGTTCAGAGGTTATAAGTGAATGAAATAGGATTTGAACTTAAATCTGTGTACCTACAAACCCTTTGCCTTTTCATTATACTGACTGAACAAATTGAAAAAAAAAAGGTAACTTTTCAGACAACAGCTATAATTAATAGTTAAAAGAAATAAGGATAAGTTTTGAAGTGAGAGTTTTATATTTATTGAAAGATGGTTTTAAAAGGTTGAGAAACTACTATTAATAGTACGAAAAAATCTTACCCAAATGAATGTGTATCACTTATTGATACCAATGTCAAATATGAACTGGGATGAAAAGTGACACCAATTAGAAATAATCATAAATATTTATTGAATGATTTTCCTGTTAACATCAGCTGGCACTGAGTCCTAGCTAAGGATCACTATTTGAGGAATATGTGTGGCAAATTTTAGACTCGCGGCTGCCCTATCACCTCCCGAGCCCCAAGAGTTCCAAGGTGATGCTGTATAACAAGGCGTGGGCTTGGGCTCCGAGGCTCCTGGGCCATCTCAGTGAAGTGGCAGAGAATCACCTTAACAGATCTTCACAAAGATGAAATAAGAAACAAATAGACATTGCTCACTGCACAGCATTAAACAAGTGTTGTTTATTATTACTGCTTCCACTGTTGAAGGTTTAAGGAATACAACCTGAGAGTTAATGTTTGAAAAATTTTACAGCATTTTCTACTATAGCATCTACCATTTCACCTGAGCCCATAACACTCCTGTAAAGGAGGCAGGGTAGAAACTGTTTCTCCAACTTAAGCAGTGAGTTGCAGAGAGGCAAAGAGTTTCTTCAAGGTCACAGAAGCCAAGTCTAGACAAATAGTGGAAAGCACATCTTTTCTATTTTAAGACTGGTGTTCTCTAAATTGTAGCATGATTGTTTCAATTTTAATACAGATTTAAATATGTTAATGTTTTTACTTAGTAATGTTTCTTGAACATCTAACTGTAGAAATATCAAAGAAAATAATGAATTACACTCCAGAGAAAAATATACACCATCCTTAGATTAGGTGAACCATGATAAAAGTTGCTCAATTATAAACAGCTAGTGAGTAACCTCCTAAAACACCTAATACTATAATTGAGATTCATTCATAAATTAGAAAAAAAGAAACTGTTCCAGGCATTCACTGACCTGAATTCTGGTACAAAGTGTGTGACTTTTTAAAGATTTTATTTATTTATTTTTAGAGAGAGGAGAAGAGAGGGAGAAATATCAATCTGTGGTTGCCTCTCACATGGCCCCCACTGGGGACCTGGCCCACAACCCAGGCATGTACCCTGACTGGGAATCGAACCCACAATACTTCAGTTCACAGCCCACACTCAATTCACTGAGCTATACCAGCCAGGGCCCAAAGTATGTGACTTCAAGTAAGAGATTTAACCTCCCTGAGACTATAATTAACAATGGGAGTAAAACTGTGGTACCTAACTAACAGTATTATTTATTTATTTGTATTTTATTGCTTATGCTATTACAGTCATTCCTGCTTTTTCTCCCTTTGCCTACCACCACCCAGCCCCACCCCCATAGTATTTTAAAAATAATTCCTGCACTGTCTTCTTAAAATGAGTGTTCTGAGGCTCAAATGAAATATTAGATGTGAAAATGCTAAGAGATCAATTCTTAGTTACCATGGAACCATGTAAAGCTAGGACTGACTATATTTAATTACCCTAGACAATCACAGGTTATGTTTGAATTTAATGTTTCATCAAAGGACTACTGACCTTAAAAGAGGAGACCCCATTTTTTTAAAACTTGGATTTTACCCTTTTCAACAAGTCCAAAAATTTGAAAAACATTCTTGTTACTCTGAATAACTTACCGATGATATCTTGTTGCCTTTCAGATTGAGGGCTCGCAAGGATTTTAACTTCTTCCCAAACCATGCTGGAATATGTTCAATTTCATTTCCCGCAAGGTTTAGCTTTTGCAGATTATACATATTCTCTATGCCTTCAATTTTGCTGGAAATCAAAGGGTAAAATCAAACTTAGTACCATAATAGAGTCCCTCCACTATATTAAAATTTTATTTACTTTCAGAATGAGGGGGAGGGAGCAAGAAAGAGAGAGAGAGAAACATCCATGTGTAAGACAAACACTGATGGGTTGCCTCTCTCACTCCCCCAACTGGGGACCTGGCCCTCAACCCAGGGATGTGCCCTGACTGTAATCCAACCAGAGACACTTTGGCTCGCGGGCCAGAGCCCAATCCACTGAGCCACACCAGCCAGGGCCCTCCACTATATTTTTAGAATTAACAACCTTGGTTTTATGTGAGGTTACCTTTCACAATTATAATTTATCAACCCTTTTCATAAATGAGAACCAAAAAAAAGCAGTTAAAAACAAATTCATCACAACATCTTTGGTAAACTCTTCAATTACTGTGGCCAGAAATCTTACCTATCTTACTATCAAACTTTATGATCCCACAACACAGAAAAGAAGAGCCTGTCTGTGGCATTCTTACTAGCCACTATAAAGAATGCTAGCACTGACAGCCAGGGGAGAGCTGGAAAACCTAACAGCACACAGTGCTAGGTGTTACAACCCTGCCCAAGAGAAGATGTCTGTCATTACTACCTTAAGTCATTACTGAAAGATTAGCTATACAAGCAGGTTAAGGCTGCCATTTTGAGCTGGTGGACCCCCAGAATAATACTGTATTTATAAACACAAATATTTTAATGAGACTATTCAAATGAATGCAACATTCATCACCCATACTGATGAATTTTCACTGATGAAGTATTTTCCCAACTTAATTCCAATTTAATTATCAGTGTAATTACTTGGTCAGGAGAACAGTATAATATTTCTAAGCTTCTTTATTTTCATTTTCATTTTGTTGAAATTATTTTTATCAGGATCAATTATTCTTATACAAACTTTATATTAAGGATTGATTCATTAATCAGTTATTTTCCCATTTATTTTTGCCATATTAGAGTTTCTGCTATTGTTAGTTGTTTGTTGGCCATTATCTATATCAAGTCCTACATGGGGGGAAGTATACAGATACAAAGATTTTCAAGATTTTGTATCTGCATTATTTGTCTATCACAAGTTTTCTATGTGCAGTTTTAGCTAGTCAATTTTATGTTTGTATCTCACAGTAATACATTTTATGAAATGGAAACAAGATTGAGAGTACATTTCCTATATCAATCAGCAAAGAACATCAGGACAAACAAGTTGAAATATCTTTAGGATCAAAATTACAGTGTTAAAACACACTGCTTCATGTCCACTTTCTTAATGTAATAGGCAGTGAATCAAAAACTCTATCAGGGAAAACTTCCTGCCAAAATAGAATTAAGATAAAATTTGGTACTCAAAAAACATATCTCCTTCTTGGTAATGCTAGGTAGATATTACTCAGTACTGTAGCAATGCCGAGTCGTGAAGGCAGTCATCACCTGCGAAGGGCCAGACTATCCATGAATAAAGGATCAAAGTGCCTGCTGTTTCAGAGCTTTCTCTCAGTAACACAGCAGCATTAATCTATCTCTTTAACAAAGACAATGACCCTGCAATGCTACCTAAAGAAGCAGTACTTACCAGATCTTGTTATATGATAAGTTGAGTTCACGTAATTTTAACAGTTTATCCAGCTTCTCAATCTTCCCTATTAGATTATGGCTGAGATTCAGTACTTCAAGTTTAACACATTTTTCCAAATTTTCGATATACTAATTGAAAACAAATGAATAAATACTTTATACAACAGATGCCCTGACATAAGCACAACATGTACATATGTGATCAGTCATAGAGGATAGTAAGCCCTTACTGCTCTCCTAGACAATCCCTTGGCGAGGCTCTCTGTGACCAGGAGCACCAGCTCTACTCAAGCCGCCAAACTTGCCAAGCAGACATTTCCTATAGACTAAGAAGTGCAGGGCTGTCCAACAAGAATTCCCCCACCTCAACTTTTCATGGTTCTCCCTCCCTCCTCTCTTTCTTTCTTCAATGTTTAACAAGATACTTAGATTGTTGTATAAACTTACTCCTCCTCTCCCCTCCCCACACATTTATACCTTCGATCTCTTTCTCTCTCCTGGGTCTTCCTCACCAGTTTAAAACCAGTCATTATCAAACAGATATTCATTACATACTTACTACATACCAGGTGTGGCACCAGGCAGTGGAGATAATACCAGTGAATTAGACAAGTGCCCTGCTGCAGAAGCCTATGTTGCACATGCTCAATTTCTTCTATAGAAAATAAATCCCTCACACTGACCTTGTTTTCTTATGAAGCCATAATTTTATCTTTCTTGTTTGCCACCATGTTCTCACAAGAATTACAGACATTTGCTCATTCTGCCTTCCATTCACTCTTATTCTATTGGTAAGGCAATGTATCTTTTGCCTTTAATATGTATTCAAACAGTTCTCTCCAAGATCACTATTCATTCATCCCTTCCACGAATATTTATGAATATTTATTTCCTAGGACCTGTTCAGGTACTGGAAATGTGGTAGTGAATCAGGAGAACAAGGTTCTTGTTTGTTTGTTTGTTTGTTTAAGATTTTATTTATTTATCATTAGAGGGGAAGGGAAAGAGAGAGGGAGAGAAATATCAATGTATGATTGCCTCTCGACATCCCCCTGCTGGGAACTGGCCTGCAACCCAGGAATGTGCCCTGACTGGGAATTGAACTGTGATCCTTTGGTTTGTAGGCCTGTGCTCAATCCACTGAGCTACACCAGCCAGGGAAGATTCTTGTTTTTTATTCACAAAGAAAGATAATAAACAAATGAAAAAATAAACAAAGTTTTCAGACAGTGAAGCATACTAACAACAGAGATGACATGATGTAGCAGAATACAAGGCACTAAGATGACAGATTTTGTCTGTTGTGTTTACTGCTATAGCACTAATGCCTGGAACACAATGGGTCCTAAAGAACTATTTATTGACTGAAAGAATAAGAGAGAGTGCCTGAGGAGAGGTGGCCAGCTGTGATGGGGTCATGAAAGAAGGCCTCACAGAGGAGTACACTGAGCCGAGACCTTAATCACAAGAAGCTAGCTGTGCACACACCTGGGGGGCAGAGAATACCAGGCAAAGAAAACGGAAAGGCCCTGAAAGAATGAACTTGGTGGATTTGAGAAATAAAAGGGCTTTAAAATTTATTTATTTTTTTAGAGAGGGGAAGAAGGGAAAGAAAGAAGGATAGAAACATTCATCAGTTGCCTCTCACAACTGATGGGGGTTCAGCCTGCAACTCAGGCATGTGCCCTGACTGGGGATCAAACCAGTGACCTTTCAGTTCACAGGCTGGTACTCAACCCACTGGGCCACACCAGTTAGGGAAGAAAGGGCTTTTCAATTGACAAATCCAACTGACTTCTAAATTTTCATCCCATTTGACTGTCCTGTGACATTTTATATCATCCTTTCCTGCCTTAAGTTTTCCCTGCATTGGCCTCAATTTATCACCCTCTTAGATTTTCTCCTGTCCCAATAGCTCCTTCAGGCTTCTTCATTGGGTGTGCCTCTCCCCTGCTCTGATTCTCCTCCACTATTTCTCCTCTTAATCCTAGGCATTCTTCACACTAAGCTCTAAATTCCCAGAGATCACAAACTAAGCTTATTTACCTTCCTATGTACTCCCACAGCCTAACACAATGCCTGACATAGAGGCGGCAGGAGAAGCTCTGAGCATCACAGGAGAGTTCGCAGAGAGACCCACAGGGTCCTAGAACATACACAAACCCACCCACCCACCCTGGAATCAGGACCAGAAGGGCACAATCTGCTTGGGGGTAGCGAGGGAAGTAACTGGAAGCCAGCTGGGAGGCGAGCAAGTGGCATTGTTCCCTCTCGGATCCCTCCCTCACATACAGTGCCAAACTCAGCAAAGTGGGTTATCCTACCCCGGCAAATACCTAAGGCTCCACTCCCTACTACATAACAGGTGTGCTCAGACAAAACCATATGGCCCAAATGAAAGAACAGATCAAAGCTTCAGAAAATATACAACTAAGTGATGAAGAGATAGTCAACCTATCAGATTCAGAGTTCAAAGCACTGGTAATCAGTCATAAAATAGAGGAAGAAGTGAAGGCTATGAAAAATGAAATAAAGGAAAATGTACAGGTTACCAACAGTGAAGAGAAGGAAACCAGGACTCATTCAATGATTTGGACCAGAAGGAAGAGATAAGCATTCAACCAGAACAGATGAAGAAACAAAAATTCAAAAAAATGAAGGGAGGCTGAGGAACTTCTGGGACAACTTTAAATGTTCCAACATCCAAACCATAGGGATGCCAGACGAAGAAGGGGAAGAGCAAGAAATTGAAAACTTATTTGAACAAATAATGAAGGAGAACTTCCCTAATCTAGAAATGAAATAGACTTTCTGGAAGTCCAGGAAGCCCAGAGAGTCCCAAAGAAGTTAGACCCAAGGAAGCACACACCAAGGCACATAATTACATTACTCAAGATGAAAGCTAAAGAGAGAATCTTGAAAGCAGTAAGAGAAAAGCGGAGTTACCTACAAAGGAGTTCCCATAAGACTCTCAGCTGATTTCTCCAAAGAAACCTTGCAGGCAAGAAGGGGCTGGAAAGAAGTATTCCAAATGGTGAAAGACAAAGACCTACATCCAAGATTGCTCTATTCAGGAAAGCTTTCATTAGGATGGAAGGGCAGATAAAGTGCTTCTCAGATAAGGTCAAGTTCAAGGAGTTCATCATCACTAAGCCCTTATTACATGAAATGTTAAAGGGACTTATCTATGAAAAAGGAGATAAAAAATATGAACAGTAAAATGACAGCAAACTTACAACTATCAACAACCAAACCTAAAGAACACCCCTCAAACAAAACAAACTCAGCAAACAACCAGAATAGGAAGAGAATCACAGAAATGAAGATCACATGGAGGGTTATCAGTGGGGATGGGAAGGGGAGAGAATGGGGGAAAAGGTACAGAGAATAAGAGGCATAAATGGTAGATACAAAGTAGACAGGGGGAGGTTAAGAATAGCATGATAAATGGAGAAGCCAAAGAACTTGTATGTATGACCCATGGACATGAACTAAAGTGGGGGAAAGATAATGGGAGGGGTGCTACAGAGCAGAGGGGAATGAAGGGGAGAAAAAAAATGAGACAACTGTAACAGCATAATCAATAAAATATATTAAAAAAAAAACAAACAAAAGCCTGACATAATAACCATACAGTAAAGATTTACTAATTTAATATTTCATTTTGAAAATTTTAAACTCCAGCATTTCTTCTTTTTCCTTTTTAATTACACAAGTAAGACATAAATATATTCTAATAAAAATTTTAGACAAAACAGAAAATCTCTCATCAGGTCCCCAGGACCCTATAAAAAAATTCCAATTCAAAGGTAACCAGTGTTAGGAGGCTGGGATATATTCATGTATATCCATATATACACATATGGAAGAAAAGAAGTTTTAAAAATGTTTAGAGACCTTACTATACAAAATGTTTTAGATTTTTTTTCATTAAATACGTTATGGACATAGTTGCACATTAATACATAGACTTTCAACTTAGTTTTAAAGGTACGTGATAGTATTTCATAGTCTGTTATTGCACCCCAATTTATTTAACCAATCCTTTATTAATAGTCATTTGGCTATTTCTATTTTCCTATTTTAAATAATGCTTAATAAACATAACTACACAGATTCTTTTTGGATGCATGGGCAAATAAAATACTATCAGTAGAATAGACATTGAGGAATAGAACTGCTGGATTGATGAGTACAAACTCAGTAACTTTAAACTCAATTGCTAGGTTTTATTTAACATTTCTTTGAAATTAATGAATTCGAAAACATTTTCATGTTAACATTAGCCACTTTCAATACTTTTGTGAATGGTCTGTTCATATCCCTGAACATTTTCCATTGAGTTGTCTCTCCTACTGAATTGTAGGAGCTCCCTTATAGTACGTGGGTACTGTTACAGAAGTTGAAAACATGACCTGACAGTTTGTTGTTTTCTTTTAACTGTTTAAACAATATCTCTCATTAAACACAACTTTTCAATCATTAAGTAAGCTAAATCTGGCAATATTTTTCTTTGTGTTAGTAAGGTTGGTGTTTGCTTAGCAAGGCCTTCCCAACTTAAGATTTAAAAATACATTCTCTTATATTCTTCCCTAGTACTTTCATAGTATTTTTGTTGGGTGACTTTTGTTTTCATTAAGATCTTCAATCTTTTTAAATTCATTTTTGTGACTAATGTAGTAAGCATCTAAGTTTGTATTTTTTTCTAACTAAAAAATTAGGTTGACCACTATAGTATATTCACGTTGTAGTCTATGAATTAAAGTAGTAAGCACTCTAGAGAAGAGATCAGCAAACTTTCTCTGTAAAAAGCCAGATAGTAAATTTTTTTGGCTTTGTGGGCCAGATAGTCTGACAACTAACTTATAATACCTCTGCTATTGTGGTGCAAAAACCAGCCACAGACAACAAGTAAACAAATGAGTGTAGCTATAAAATTTTATTTACAAAAACAGGCAGCAAGTCCAATTTGGCCTACAGACTATACTATGCCGACCCCCTTCTCCAGAGTCAATAATGTAAAAAAAAAAAAAAGGTACTCATGAATTTGAAGATGTCATATACTTCAGATATAGAACTTTCACTGGAAATAATAAAGGTCTGCTACAAATTAGGAGACATTAGGATGAGATGTTACTGTAAGTCTAATATCTATTCTTTTCAGTTTTAAACAACAGAAATACCAAAAAGAATGCCTATATTTAAAAATGTTGGTAACTTACCTTAAATTTCTTGCCACCATCTCTAGAAAGTGAAAGGTTCAGAGATTTTACCAAGGCCAAATCATCCTGTTTAGTAAGTTTCTTAATAAGGACTTCTGTAATATATCGGACTCCTGCATGTGAATCAGCTTCTGCAATTACAGAAACAGATAATTATCAGCAAAGGAAGATATGAATACTCTGAAAACAAATTGTTTTGATATTATAAAATAAAAACAAATTTAATCATGCAAATGTAAAGACAGCTGGTGAGTTCTAATTGCAATACTTTAATAATAATATTTTACTTTATATCGCATTCCATAATAATGACGATAACAGTTATATTCTATAAATACAGAGTGGGGCAAAAGTAGGCTTACAGTTGTTCATATGGCAAATGATAAGGTAATTAATAAATAATACTATAAGAATAAACTTTGTTTTATGCACTCACAACTATAAACCTACTTTTGCCCCACTCTGCATTAGCTGTGTGCCAAACCTTGTGCTAAATGCTTTACATTTTAAAATTTTAATTTATACAACAAATCTGAGATAGAAATTACTATTCCCATTTATTTACAAAATTATAATAATTTGCTCAAAATCTTGCAGCTAGTAATATGCAAATCCAGGACCTGAATCCAGGCAGGTGAATCCCAAACTTACACTTTTAATCATATACAGCACTGAAGTTTTTAGCAAATAAAAAAAAATCTGGCAGTATTTAGTTTTTGCTTTTTAAAATTCCAATCTAAAGTTCAAAAGGGCTTAAATTCTTTAAAATCCTCTAAAATCCTCTTTTCCTTTTTTTAAATGGCGACAAACTCAAAGTTGTTGCTCTTTTAAACAGAGAAGACCACATCATATTTTATAGAGACAAAGTACTAATTTGATGGATAGCACACCCTGTCCTATGACCTTTCTGGATATCACTGTCCCAGTTTATTAAAGCTGTGTTACAGTTTACAAAGGCAGCAAATAAAAAGAAAACTGACTCTTGGTTCTTTCTTTGGGTCAGAAAAAAATTAATTCTCAGTTCAGATCCACACTATGGGCCAAAGACTCCCTACGATTATTTATAATGAGTCAATATCACATTTATTTTGGTTCAAAATAAAATAATTTTTCCTTTAATTTGGGCTGCTCTAGGAGAAAAAAAGATGAATATTCCAAAATAGCAATGAAATTAGAAGTAACAGCATAACAACTGACAGCAAGGGTACAGTCTAAACTCAATGCTGATGATGTTTATTAATAAAAACTAGTCAGCCCTGGCTGGTGTAGCTCAGTGGATTGAGCTTGGGCTGTGAATCAAAGGGTTGCCAATTCGATTCCCAGTCAGGGCACATGCCTGGGTTGCAGGCCAGTTCCCAGCAGGGGATGCACAAGAGGCAACCATACATTGATATTTCTCTCCCTCTCTCCTTCCCTTCCCTTCTAAAGATAAATAAATAAAATCTTAAAAAAAAAAAGCAATACCTTTATGGTCTTGGTAGTTCAAAAGTATAGTGTTTTCATCTGCAATCCCGACTTGCTTACACGACTGTCCTCCAGAATGAAAAGGCAGAATTTCAGATCCTCCTAACGGTGAGAGTGACCTGGATCTCATATTGGCCATAGATGATAATGGCATCTTTGGTTTGGAAATTTTTTGCTGAGAGCCTTTCCTCATTGCAAGAAAAAAGCCAAGAGTCCACCAAAACCTGTAAGAGTTTTCAGTATATTTAACAAGGTTAATTTTTTAAAGCTATCAAAACAATCTATTTCCAGAATTTTCAAGACTACGTAGTTACCAACTCAGAGGCTACAGACGCTAGGAGCCACACTACTCCAAGCTGGCGAGGGCAGACACTATTTCAAACATTGCCAATCACCTTGCCAGAGGAAAAAGAGACCTCCATAGCGTCTTGTATTGACACATGCTCCAGCCAAAAGTCTTATCAGTCATTTGTTTTCAATTTATTGGCTGGAAGTAGTCACAATGCCCTTTCTGCCCACAAGGCGTCCTAAAATGCAGGAAGCAGAAAATACTGGTCAACCAGCAGTATTTACTAGTGATGAGCACACTCTCCTTCCTGAAACAGTTTCTTCCTCTGGCTTCAGGGATACCACACTCTCAGCGTCAACCTGCCTCCCCAGCTTCTCCTTGGCCTCCTCTGCTGGCTTACATTCTGCCATTCAATCTTTGAGTGTCAGAGTCCTCAAGTCTTTTCTAGCCTCTTTCTAATCACATTTTAAATAATCGAATACACATCCATGGCTCCCAATGCCACCTGCTTACTGATATTTATATCTTCAATCCAACTTTTTCTAACCTCCAGACTCCTATTCCTGACTGCCTACTTGACACTTCACTGGCATCTTAATTTCAACATCTCTGAACTGAATTTATAATTTCCCCCATTCCTCCTTCATTTTCCTCCCATCCTGTTCCTCCTCCAGTGCTCCCTAAATAGTGAACAATACTCATGGGAATAAGCCAGAAAATTTAATATGACAGCATCACGGAACTCATAATCTGGTTTCTTAAAGTGACAATTTGAGGGGAGCAAAAACCTGCTATATTTGTTTTTTTAAAGAGATTATTATTTCACAGTTACCCAGTATAATATGGCCACCTGCCTTGTCCCAGCAGTCCAGTTCACTTTAAAATGTAAACTTATAAATGTCTTTCTCTTTCATTTTTTCATGTTAAAAAATCCAGTTATGTCAGAAAACCTTCCCACCAATTCACGTAACTGCTGTTTATGCCACAGCCACAAGGTTTTAGGTGCTGATTTCACAAGTGTGATAAACAATTTTTTTGTCTTATCATATGATTCTGCCACAGAAAATAATATTAGTAATATTTATATTGGTAATATTAATGATTCAGAGCTAAACTGTACTGGCATTCTCTTTCTAAATAATAACATACTCAAACTTGAGAAGAGGTAAGAGGCATGTGTTTTAAAAGCAAAACTTTATGTATTCCTGAATTAAGTATAGTCTTCCTAAGGGCAACAGATTAAAAACCAGAAGAGCAGAAGGTTAAGGCGCAGTTCACACTTCTACATATGGTTCTCTATGCCATAGCATGGAATAGTCATATATGCTACGTGCTAAAAAATATACTTTATATTTTTTAGTTTCTTGGTTAAAAAAGCACATCCTAAATTTTTATTCAATGCAATTATTTTGTAGTCTACATCTTAATCTTCTTTGTTAAGTCTTAACATACTGAATTCTTCATAATATCTAACAACCAAGACCCTTTGGGCCTCACTAGACTATTGTGAAGTCCTTTGTTACCTGTCCTGATCAGAAAACCCTGCCTTACTCACTTTCAGTAAAAAAAAAATACATATTAGAATGAATTTCAGAATCTAAATCAACTCCTTTTTATGAATTGTAACATAAGTGATGGTTCCAAAGTCGCAGTGCGTTCCCAGATCCCCTCCCTGGGTTGCCATAGCTCCTGTAAGGCCTGGACATTGAAACAATAGAGATGTATTACAATCTCCTAGCACAGTTAACTCACCGAACTGGGCTTAGTGGTTTACTGTGTTTGAGAATGTCTAGCATTATTTCAGGGGTTAACACCTGGAGATAGTAAATCTTGAACTACAATTTTAAGGAAAGATGAGGATGTTGTTTGACCCTAGCATGTAGTTAACAATGACATAAACAAAGACTAAGCAATAGAAAAGAGAAGACAGAGCTGAGAGGAAGGGCTAAAGAGTATAAAGAGGAAGGACAAAAAGAAAATAAAACCAGCCCTGGCTGGTGTGGCTCAGTGGACTGAGCACCAGCCTATAAAGCAAAATGTCGCTGGTTTGATCCCTGGTCAGGGCAAATGCCTGGGTTGCAGGCTGATTTATGTATCTCTCACACATCAATGTTACTCTTTCTCTTTCTCCCTCCTTTCCCCTCTCTCTATAAATAAATACATATATACATACATACATACATAAATACATAGATAAATAAAATCTTTAAAAGAAAAGAAAACCAAACAAAAGTCCAGAATTGGGGACACATATCGAAGGCCCACAAGGTGGTCTGCAGAGGAAGAGAAAGCCACTGGAATGATGTGATGATCAGAATCGCATGGTAAGGCACCAAACCACCACCCATCCTGTCAGTCTAAGACTTAGATATCTTCCTTGATCTAACAATCCGGAGCATCACAACTTGGTAGACAGCACACTTCCACCTCTCTCCAGCATTTCCTAACATTCCTAACTTTCCATCCTCTTCTCTGATCTTCTCTAAAAGGCAGACCTCAACAATCCCCGAACCTTCCATCTCTTCCCACTCCGCTCCAATATGCAGATATCTGTCCCCATTTCTTGACCTCCATATCCCTCTCTATTACACCCCTTAGCCTCGTAATCACTTCTTAGTACTTTCCCTACAATTCTGCTTTATTCCATACTCTTGGACCCATTTAAATACTCTTACTCTTTAACTTTCTCTAGTCCTAATATTCCCATTCCTCTCCAAAGTCACTAACCCGGCTGCTCTTCTTTCCAGAGGCAATTGTTGACCTCTCCCTCCCATCCTTCATTCCATTCTGACTGCCAAATTTTCCCACGAATCCCAATTGTCGCTCTACCATTCTCCATTTCTCTACCCTGCTTCAATATTTCTATATTCACTCTGATTTCCCAACTGTTCATCCTAGCAGATATTCTGACATCCTAATCCATTCCAGTACTCCAACTTCCAATTATTTCCCTCCTCAAAGAAAATATTCAAATCCCCACCCATTCTTCATCCCAACATATTACCTAGCTGCTTGCTTTTCCCTTTTCACACCCTTGTGAAATGTCCTTCTCTGTCCTATCAACATCCTGAATTCTCATCTCATATCTCTCCATTCTTCTCAAGAACCCTAAGACTCAAGCTTCCCACACATTTCCACTAAGTTATTTATTCAGTCATTCAGTTTTATTGAGCAACTTTGTTGCTCCAAGGACTGTGCTAGGCTCTAAAAATACAGAGCTGAGAAAGCAGGGTTTCTACACTCAAGATGCACAGCAGGATTATATCTCCTATTATACATGTTTCTGTACAAAGTGGTCTCCTTTACAACTTGATTACTGCCTGTATCTTCTACGAGTTTAAGCTACAAGTCAGGAGGAACTCCATTTGACTGTTTGATGCACAATAAATATCTGTTGAATGAATGAAGAAAGGACTGTTGCAAGGACATTAAGACATTACCAAATTTAAATCCTTGCAGATACTGTAAACGATCAGAATTATTAACCTCATGTACAAGCAGCAGTGCATCATTAAGAATTAAGAGTAGATTCTGCAACTAAGCCTGAGTTCAACTCCTAATTTTCCTTACTGTGTGACATTAGGTAAATTACTTAACCTCTCTGATCCTCAGTTTCACTCTTAAAACGGGGATGGTAATCTCATACAAGTTATTTTAAATATTAAGTGAGTTAATGCATGCAAATGACTTAGAACTGAATCTGACGTATTTACATAAAAGTAATTAGCAATTAGTTTTACAAATGAGAAAACATATGCTCTGGAAGATTAAAGAATATGCCCAAAGTGACAGAGCCAGTTAAGTAACACACAAAGTGAAAAAATCAAGACTTGAAAGCCAGTCTTACATCAAAATTCACCTCTTCCTTAACCCTCTTTTTTCACACTTGTTCCCCATATCCTAATTCTCATCTTTCTCCATGTACTGCATTCCGCCCATACCATGACACCCGTCAGGACAATCAAATCATCCGTTATCCCTGTCACCTGGCACCCAGCAGCCCTACCCTCCTTCTCTCCGCACCGTACACTCTCGTCCTTTATCCCCCGCAACCGACCCACATCCCTCACTCCAGACCCCCCCCCTTCTGTTTCCAAACCTCCCCACGCCCGTTCCGGGACCTCCCCTCCTTCCCATCCAATCCCAATTCCCAAGCACACGCCCCCGCCCCGAAAGCATCCCAAGCCGGTCCAGGCCTTCCCGCCTTTACCGCGGGCTCCCACCGTGCAGTCTCTGTGATGCGGGAAAACACCTTCGACCGCACCTGGCACTCAGTGCGGAGAAGCCAAGCGGAGCGGGCGCGTGGGACAAGGCCGGGCGGAGATGGCCCTGTCGTTCCCTTCAGGTGCCTAGCGGCGCGGCAGCCATTTTGTTGTGTTGTGCCGGTTGCCTGGGGGCCGCGCGCGCGGCGTGGGCGGGGCCTGCTGCGCCACGCCTCTCCCGGTGCCGTTGGGGGTGGGGCAGAGCTTCCGGCTGCCTGCACTGTCCCAGCGGTTGGCGCGCGAAGGCGCGGGGAAGTCTTGGGCGCGACGTTTCTCGAGCACGCGAAGGCAAAAGGAGAACCTCGTTTCCTACAGCAGTCACCGTCAAGCCCTTCTCCTGTCACTGAGGCGGAGGTGCTGATGCCTCACGCCGGGGCTCGAACACGCCCCCTGGCGACTGGGCCAGAGGACAACCTGGGGGACCGACGTAGAGCAGTGGCCTAGCTTCCGCACTTCGAATCTGGCCGTCTGGCCTAGAACTTACGTGCCTGGCAGCACGTTTCTTGCACGACCTTTTCTGGGGCGAATTCTTTTCTTCAGGGACAAACAGGCCAGACGAGGGTGAACCGCTAAGCGAACGCAGCTTGCACTCCAGCTACATAACCCGCGGTCGAGGGGGCTCCCTGCCTGGGAGCCTGGGCAGCGAATGTTTCTGTGGGCCGTGTTAAATATTCTTCCTCTGGTTGGGGACAGGGAAGCAAAAGCAAGAAGCATTAGAGGAATCTTTGGCTGAGGCTTGCCAGAAAAGTGCTGCATTTCACCGTATATCCAACAGATAGTTTAAGACAATTTAGCATAGACTCCAGGGTGCCAGGGGACTAGTGATTTTTTTAAAAAGTTGATCCCATGGACCCTTGCCTCCACTCCAGGCTCCCATTTTTAAGGTTGTACCCTGGACCATGTCACCTTCAGAGGCTGCACCATCTCCAGAAATCTTCATTACAGTCTCTTCCTCTCTTTTGCCATAATCCTCAAATTTCAACAGTTTGTTTGACACAAATACCCCCGTCCCAGCACAATTCTTAACTGATTCTTACCATTTTCTCATGATCGGTTCCTTCATTATAGAGATCAAGGTCTGTCTTTGAATACGATTTTAGAAATTACCTCTCTCCCTGCCTCAGTTTCCTCATCTGTGAAGTTGAATAATCATACCTTCTTCTACAGTTTCCGTGATAATTAAAAAGTCAATGCACGTGAGAAAGACTTTAGAACAGTGCCTGCCCCATGGGAAGTTCTTGGTATGTTTTAGTTATTTTATTATTAGGCGGTTTCCCAGATGTGAGGCCTCATCCTAAGGCCTGAAAGAGGAAAAGAATTTATTCAAGGAGTAAGGCAGTGGGAAAGAATTGGCTTGGCAAAGGGAGCGACTTCTGCAAACCCCAGGAGAGTGTGGAGAAAAGGGCTTGGCAGTGAGCTGGATGGACATAAAGTAGACCAGTATGGCAACCAAAAATCTGGGGCGAAGAAGCTAAAGCTGAAAGATGGGCCTTATTTATAAAACGCATTAGGCACTTGTAATTTTTCCTAAAGACAGAGATGGATTCAGAAATAGGAAATTCAGGTGACTTCCAACAGGGGCATCATTCGCATTCATGCTTAATGTGAACAGTGCTCCCCTCTCCACTGGTATTTATGCAACACAGAAGGAAGCCCTTGGAATTGTAGAAAAGCCAAAATTTCTTACAAGTTCCACATTTGAAATTAAAAGGAAGATGTATGCATTTTTATTGAGATTTGGATCATATTTATTAGTTTGGAATATGTACGTTGTTGACTTTCAGGTCTATTATTTTATTTTTGTTTTGACACTCATTTTTTCTTCTCTTTTCCATTATAGAATTGGATTTATTGTGTAACCTCATTGCTACGCACCTCAAGGTCTTTAATGATATTCAGGTGGGATCATTATTAAATCATGGTATGTTGGTGTCACCCATTATCAATCTTATAAGTAGCCATCAAAAAGATACACAAAATACAGAGGATGGTGCAAAAACCTTAATTTTCCTGTGGATAGTCTCTCTGTCCATATCCAGTTGACCTTGACAGGTACTCTCCTATACCTTCTTTGTCAATTTTCTGTTGCTTCTCTGTCAGTTTTCTGTTGCAAGCCTTTGAAGGAGGCTTCATCCAGACACAGTACCCTCTACTGGTGTCTAGCATGATGAAGGCCTTGGATAGACCTCAGGCCTTAGAAAGGTCAGAGGGGAAAGCTTTTGTAGCTAATTTGAATATTAACTGCCCCTCTTAGCATGCTAAAAGAGTGAGGATAGGAAAGTAGTGAAGACAACTCTTATTTCACAGTAATTTGTGTTTTTCCAGTAATATGAAGAAGTCATTACTCTTCTGATTTGCATTTACAATATAAATATTAGCCATGGCAGAGTGACTTAGCTATCCTTCAGTTCTTTTTCCCAAATGATAACAAAGCTATTCTGTTTGTTTTAACTTACTTCATGTTTCTCAATCCAGTTTAATCATTTTGCAGATTTGCTTTAGTGGAGAATCAGACTGGCTTGTCGGGCAGGGATGACAGCTTCCATTAATACTACTTCTGCTTATGTCTTGCTAGTGTGACTTTAAAAATTGAATGGCATGTGTTTTAAAATTTATTAATCTCACAGAGTTGGGTATAATTTGCAATATAAAAATCAATCATATACTGTGTCTAAATGAAAATTCTACGCTAGACATCTATGAATACTGATATGTGAAAACCTGACTCTATATGACAATATAGGAGGACCTGCCACTGTCTACAAAACACCAAATGCTGGGCTTGGCTTGCAAAGCCCTTGATAATCTTTCTTTAGTGTGCTGGGTTTGGTTTTGGTTTTTGTTGCTCTTATTGTTCATCTCTCCTTGTTCTATTTGTTTTGCCGATATATATTAAAACCCTATCATGTGCCAGGTCTGTGGAAATGAAATGGTGAATGAGATAGGCACAGTTTCTACCCTCAAAGAGATTACAGTCTAGTGGGAAATGCAGAAAATTTAAGGCACTATGAGAATGGCATAGAATTAGAGATTTGGTATTGTTCTCTGTGAACCCATATATGGGTTTGGGTCCAGAATGGGAAGGACTCACAATCTCCAGTGATTAATAGCAACCCTACCCAGGTTGACCTTGGGCTGTTGCCAGTGCCATAGTTTGTGGAATACCACAACTTGAGGAATTTGGGGCCTGCTTTGTGAGTTCATATCTATTCTAAAGAGGGCTAGGTCAGGCGTGGGTGCTCAGGTCCAAACCAGATCCACTTAGGCAAACCCCAAACTCCTCTGTGTCTGAACTGCACCACCTGACTCTGAGCTCTAGCTGCAGCCAATCACTATCTACTCTCTGTTTCTATAGTTTGCCTTTTTTGGACATTGATTCAGCTGGTTTAAATTTACCCAAGCTGGTTCAATAGAAGAAGCAGAATACAGAAATTTTGGCAAACAGGGTTAAGGAATGAAATAAAGGGATGATAAATGGCCCAGAGACTAGAAACTAGATAAGGGGCCAAGATCATCTCTCAGACTACAGAGGCAAGAAGAAGGAGGAATAATAGCTGCTGTTCCAGGATGCCATGAGGTTTGGAGATACCACATGGAAGTAGCGTGGCCTATTGTCTGGACTATAGGAGTTACTTAAGAAATTGTTATTAACGTTATTGGTGTAAATCTTGACACCCGAACTGTGTAGGAAGCTCCCTGAAGTCAGGGGATATGTATTATTTCATATAGCACCAATTAGAAGTCCTTGAACTTTGCAGTGTTATAATAATATTTAATTTTAATGGAATTCTTTCTTATTTAATTAGAATAACTTCTAGGAAAAAAACAAGATTGTACAAAACTGGAATAAAGCCATTAGAGACAGGAATACGAAGCCCTCGAGTAATTAATTCATGAACTAAAAAGCTAAGATAACACGAATCCCTGGAAATTATAGCCAGTGTCACAACCCAAAGGATTGATAGTTCGTATAAAACTTGCCCAGATTCTTTTCAATAGATTTATGGACTGTAAGAACTAGAGAGAATCTCAGGGTTTAATCATATCATCTAGCTAAACTCCTTCAATTTATAGTTAACATTCTCATCTTTCAGTTCTAAAAGATAAAGTTATTTTCTTACATAGAAATGGTCAGGCTACACTGTTTAGTCAATGACCAGGGGCAACCTGGAAGAGGATGGCCTCAGTTTGAAAGCTAAGGTCGGTCTTGAAGGCATTAACAGCTGGAGACTGTCAGCTAATATGCTACTCCAGCTGGATGGCAAATTCTTCCAGGGAAATCTGAGGAGCCCATTTCCGTGGTTGCCACACTGATGTTGACCACTAAAGACACTTGCCAAAGTGCATAAGGTATTTGCTGAGGGCGTTGGTGCCTGTTTGGTAGGAATTCACCAGTGAAGCTCTCAGGGTTTGGACTTTTCTTTGTGGGTAGTTTTTTAATTGGTAGCTCAATTTCATTACTTGTTATAGGTCTTTTTTGATTGTCAGTCTCTTCTTTCATGACTGTTAGTGGTTTATGTATTTCTAAGAACTTGTTTGTTTCATCTGTTATCTAATTTCATCTGTTAGCATATAGTTGTTCATGGCATTTCTTTATAATCCTTTCTATTTATGGAATATTGGGAGCATTTCCTCTTTCACTCATGATTGTAGTAATTTGAGTCTTCTCTCCTCTTGGAGAGCTTAGCTAAAGATTTGTTCATTTTGTTGATATTTTCAAAGAACTAACTTTTGTTTAGGTTTATTTTCTCTATTGTTTTTTTATTTCTGTATTTCATTAATTCCCAGTCTAATCCACATTTCCTTCCTTCTGCTTGCTTTGCATTTCCCGGTAGTTTGTTTTTCTCTTTCCACTACCTTAAAGTGGAGGTTAGGTTGTTGATTTGAGATCTTTCTTTTTTTTTTTTTTTAAAGCCTTACCTGAGGATATTTTTATTGACTTTACAGAAAGGCAGAAAGAGGAAGAGAGGGAGGCAGGCAGGGAGAGAAGGAAGGAGGGAGGAAGGGAGGCAGAGAGAGAGAGAGAAAGAAACATCAATCATTTGCCTTCTGTGCACACCCCAACAGGTAACTGAACCTGCTACCTAGGAATGTATCTTGACCTGGGATCGAACTGCAACCTTTTGCTGTACAGGATGATAATCCCAAAACTGAGCCGCCTGTCCCAGGGCAAGATCTTTCTTCCTATTTAATGTAGGTGTTCATAGCTACAGAATTTCCTCTAAGCACTGCTTTGGCTGTATCCTGTATGTTTTGGTATGTGTGTCTTCATTTTCATTTACCTTAAAGTATTTTCTAATTTCCCTTGTGATTTCTTTCTTTGACTGCTTGAATATTTAATTTCTTCAGATTTGTGAATTACCCCAATTTCTTTCATTATTAATGTCTAATTTCACTCCATTGTAAAGCTCATTTATACAATGGAATACTACTTAGCTATAAAAAAGAAGGAAATCTTGCCTTTTGCAACAGCATGGATGGACCTGGAGATTATCGTGCTAAGTGAAGTAAGCCAGTCAGAGAAAGACAAATACCATGTGATCTCACTTATATGTGGAATCTAATGAGCAAAAGAAACTGATGAACGAAATAGAAACAGAAGAATGATACATGGAACAGACTAACAGCTGTCAGCTGGGATGGAGCTGAACGAAAGGAGGTAAAGGGATTTTAGAAAACATTTGTATATATATGTACGTATAAAACACACAGACACAGACAATAGTGTGGTGATAGAGGGAAAGGAGGATGGGGACTAAGGGAGACAGTGAGAGACTTGCTTTGGGCAATGGGCACACAGTGCAGTGTGCAGATGACGTTTTGCTGAACTGTACACTTGAAACCTGTAAGGTCTGGTGAACCAATGTCACCCAAATAAATTCAATAATAAAAAAGAAACAACATTCTGCATTATTTTAATCCTTTTAAATTTATTAAGGCTTGTGTTAGTTATAGCCTAGCATATGGTCTGTCCTAGAGGATGTGTCATGTGCACTTGAGAAAAACGTGTATTCTGATGTTGGTCAGAGCATTCTATGGATGTCTTTATGGCTTGGTGATAGATGGGGTTGTTCAAGTCTTCTGTCTCCTCGTTTATCTTCTGCATAGTTGTTCTGTCCACAATTGAAACTGTTATTGCTGACGTTTTTCTATTGTCTATTTCTTCTTTTAATTTCTATTTCTCCTTTCAATTTGGTCAGTGTTTGCTTCACATATTTTGGAGCTTTGTTCGTAGGTATATGTATGTTTCTAATCGTTCGGTCCTCCCAAAGGTCTGATCCTTCTATTACTATAAAATCCTTCTTTATCTCTAGTAACATTTTTTTTTGTTTTAAAGGCTTATTTTGTCTGATATAGTGTAGCCACTTCATTTTTTATGGTTACTGTTTTCACGGTAGATTTTTTTCTTTACTTCCAACCTACTGGCACCTTTGGATCAAAGTGTATGTCCTGTAGACAGCATATAGTTGGACCTTGTTTGTTTGGGTTTTTTAACCTGGGCTGACAGTCTCTGCCTTTGATTATGTAGCTTAATCTGTTCACATATAATGTTATTATTGATATGCCTGGACTTGTATCTGCCACTTTATTTTTTGTTTTCTGTATACCCCAAATATTTTTCTCTATTTCTCCTTTGCAGCTTTTTTTTAACATTAAATGAATATTTTCTAGGGTTAGCATTTTAATTTTTTTTTAGAGAAAATCTTTGTTTTAAAGATTTTACTTATTTTAGAGAGGGGGAGTGAGGGAGAAAGAGAGGGAGAGAAATATCAGTGTGCAGTTGTCTCTCATGTGTCCCTTGTTGGAGACCTGGCCTGCAACCTAGGCACATTGCCTGAATGGGAATCGAACTGGCAACCGTTCGGTTCGCAGGCCGGTTCTCAATCCACTGAGCCAAACCATCCAGGGCTAAATTACTGTATTTTCTTAATGGTTGCTCTATGGCTTGCCATATACACCTTAACTTACCCAAATCTACTTCATATTTATATGAACCTAATACCACTGAGACATAAAAATGTTACTCATAGAAATAGCTTATTTTCTATTTTTCATTTTTGTGCTATTATTATTATACTTATTACCAGTATATATGTTTCAAAGAGACCAATGCTTTGTTAAAATACTTTAAGTTTATTAAAGAAGCTGAGAAAAGAAAGGAGAGCAAGTAAATATTTGTAGAGCATGTTATAGTAACACTCCAACATATGCTATGATATACTAGAGGACAAGTCAGTAACATAAAAATAAGTTTCAGCATGTTTAAACTCTTCCTAAAATGCATATTATTGTTTATGATTTTGAAAACATCCTCCAGATAATGGTGTACTAATTAGGTGGTGCATAAATGTGAGCTGCTGTCAGGGTCGTCTATGCATGGACTTGTGGTCAAGGGTTTTGGAGCCCCAATAACCAAGTTCGAATCCTGGCTCCACCACCTATGTGCTGTGTGCCACCTAGGCAAGTTACTTCACCTCTCTGGGCCTTATTTTTCTGGTGATACAATGGAATAGTAATGTAATTTATTCCATTGTAATTTTGAAGAATTGAGTGGTTTAATATATAATACATGTAAAGCACTTAGAATAGTGCTTGGCTTATATACTTGCTCATTTGGATATTAACTACAGTCATTGGGTAAATTAAAGACATATTATTTGGTGATACCTAAAATTTTAAATGTGTTGCTTTCACAGATATGGTTTATGGACAATTAAAGCTAAATGCAAAGAGGATGTCACAACACCAGGAATTGCATGTTTTGAGATTAAAAACCATGGTAATTTCTCATCAATTACTGAAATTTCAAATGTACATTTTTGAAAATTGTTCTCAGTAGTTTCAAAGACTAAAAATTCATTAAAAATCAAGATGGGGCAGTGAGGAGTGGTGGGCAGAAGTGGGCTTGGAGATAGAGGCCGAGGACCTGGGGCCCTTGTTCTGGCCCATCTCAGTTCAGTCATGGATCTGTCTGGACCTTGTTTCCTCATCATAATTATGCAGGGGGGCAAATTCTATAGGAGGACAGGAGTAGACAATATCTTTACAAGATTCGTGGTTCTCTGACACTCTTAGGGGTCATCTGGTCTGATCCCCTTATCTAAAGACAAGGCCAGGTGAGGAGAGTCAGGCCTGGGGCAATGGGCAGACTAGCCTAGGTTCTCACACTGTTTTGTCCAGCCTGAGAACAAGAACGATAGCTCTGCACCCAAACCAGTGCTCCTTCCCATCAACCCTAAGAATCAATGCTGTGTTTAGAAAATTACAGTGTTTGGGGAAAACACAGTATACCAATTTTGGAAATATTCATATTAATTGTACTAATAGTTTACTTATATATGGCTCCTCTGTTCACTTGTTGTAGGAGCTTACTGCAACATTAACTTGTGTGCTCTCGTGTAAATTTGCTACTAAGCTATTTCAGCCATGTTTTCGGGCAAAAGTTCATGACAAGGCAGATGTATTTATCATTAGGAGACGAAAGCAAACACGTGTAAAAATTTGAAACAGTAAATCCAACGAAATACCTTCTGAAGCAGTTAAACTCAACTTTGGAATTGTTTATTAACTCATTTGGACACTTCATGGTTACAAGTCCTTGCTCTGTCTTTTCTCTGGTACTCTAGAGGTCATTTTTCTCTGACACCAATGAGACAGATCAATGAGATACTTGCTTTGCCCTTCTATGATGGTCCCTCACCACCTGCCTTGGTCACGTTGGAGCCAACTCTCCCTTTTCTCTGACGGGCATCTTTCTCCCATTGAATCAAGCAGCCCGCAGAGCAATGCATGACAAACAGGATTGTGAAACCTCGCATCCCTTAAATGGGCATGAGGAAAAGATAGTCCTGTCAGGATTCAAATTTGCAAATTATAGCTTCAAAGAGATGGAGAGTCTAAAACTCCCCTTTGTTTTAATTCTTATTTTTGTGAGGTAGTTATTTTCTGTAGCTAATAATTAGAAAGTGTGTTTCCTAGATGAAAGTTTGAGATTTACGCTCATATTTTGGACACTGAATAAACCAGAATGGCTACATACCAGAGCAATGCTAAACAAGCAAGAAATTTCCAACTTAACTAACACTTATTGAACACTATGTAAAAGGCACTGGGGATAAGGAAAAGTTTACACATAAACAAGTTCAAGACTTGCTCTTATGGAGCTCATATACACTGACAATAACACATGTGCTTTAATAAGGGCATCATTGCAGGAGCAGAAAGATGAGATTGATCCCTGATTGGAGGAAAAAGAGGCTTTCCGGAGAGTTGATGATTGTCATCATGGGGAGAAGGGTGTCTGTGTTACTGATCTTGATTAACCCCAGTGTACCAAAAAGTTTCTTATTTGAAATAATAGTTTTAAATAACTATATTTGAAATACATGATTTTTTTTGGCTTAGGCTTATCTTTGTTAAGACTGGACTTCTTTATCTTACTAGAACCAGAAAATTAAGAACAGAATATATATGCATGCATGAACTTTTAAGTACAGATTGGGTAGTTTTGGTGATTCCACATATCCATTAAATACTCTTATATTTACATTTAAACTGGTATTGCGCAATATAAAGGTGAATGTTAAAATTGATGACAATAATTTAAATTTTTAATTTTTCTTTTAGAATGACATAAAAAACAAACAAAAAAAGCACAATGTAAAGTCGAGGGAGACACAATGGAAGAAAGGAAAAGACTTCATATCTTAATACTTTTAACAAGATTTTTTTTCTTGCTTTTTGAACAAGTGGCTCTACATTTTCATCCTGCACTGGGACCCTCAAATTGTACACGTGGTCCTGGCTACTTCTTTCTATGTGATTCTCACCATTTTCCCCTTTCTTCCTCTTTGTTCCTTTTTTCCTTCTTTTTAATCCTTTCTGATCATCAGTTTCTGTATCTACAAAATGAGGGTAATGCCAAATCCTGCCAACCACCATCAGTGGCCTCCGCTGCAGGGCAGTCATTCTATTTATTTCTTATTTTCTTTGTATCTAACTCGCATGAAGATATCCATGAAGCATTCTGTGTTAGGAATTGGGGGGAGAGTTCTATGGGTAAACAAGAAAAGAAAATTGTATAAAGTTGAGGGGGGCAGACTAAGCCTTTGAGAGGTTTGACAGTGATTTTGAAAACCCACTGGAAGTTTTTTTTCAAAAGGTTTTTTTCTTTTTAAAAAGATTTTACTTATTTATTTTTAGACAGAGGGGAATTGAGAGAGAAGGAGAGGGAGAGAAACACATGAATGTGTGGTTGCCTCTCATGCACCCCTACTGGGGACCCGGCCCGCAACCTAGACATGTGCCCTGACTGGGAATCAAACTAGTGACCCTTTGTTTCACAGGCTGGTGTTCAACCCACTGAGCCACACTAGCCAGGGCTGAAAGATTTTAATATTTTCTATTAATGAAGAATTTTTATGTTTATAGGCAGAAAGAAAGAGTTGATAAAGTAGGAAAGACAGGATGCTAGAGAGAATAAGCATAAAAACTTCTTACATGTATATATTTTCAGTTCTCAGGGATACCACATTTCACCATTCCTGTGAAGAAGGCAAGGCAGGTATTGTTATCTCCAGGAAGTGAAGAAGCTAATTCTCAAAAGAAACATAAAATGGGAATTCAGAATTTCCCATGCCAAGGCAGCCCGGTTAGCTAGCGTGGGCTGTGGGCTCCAATTATTCCAGCCCGCTCGGGCATGCTGTTCAGTTAGGAGCAGCAGGTGGCGCTTTCCCGTCGGCCTGGGAGCCTGCTGTTGTTAAAGAAGCTGAAGTACACTTGCACGTTAAAGCACACGTGCTGATGACCGCGCAGCAAGTCCCCGTTGGTGGTGGCAGTGAATGCAGCCACCAACTTCATGAGAGTCGCATCTTTAGAAAAACAATTATATTAACATATCAGTTAACTATTACTGTGTTTAAAAAATTATCCCTAAACTTAGTGGGTTGAAATAACAACAAACATTAATTATCTTCACAGTTTTTATGGGCAGAAATTCAGGAAGGGCTTAGCTGGGTTATTCTGGCTTGGGGGGTCTCTCCTCCATTTTCAGTCATGATGTTAGCCGGGCTGTGGTCACCTACAGGCAGGGCTGGGGCTGGAGGGTTTACCTCCTTGGTGGCTGGCTCACAAGCTTAGGGCAGGAGGTCCCTAAGGCCTTTCCATACAGGCCTCTCCCTAGGCTGCTTGAATGTCCTTACCTCAAGGTGGCTCATTTCCCTCAGAGCGGGCAACCCGAGAGAGAGCAAGGTGGGAACAGCAATGTCTTGTATGACCCCACCTCGGAAGTCACACACCTTTACATTCGCTTTATTGGTCAAATGGACCAACCCCTCATACCCGGCATGGGAGGGGATGATACAAAGAAATAAATACCAGGGAGATCGACATGGAGGGCTGTCTCGGAGACTGGCTACCATATTTAGCCACTGGATCGGTGGCTGCCTATGGATGAGTAGTAGCTGTTGGAATTAGATAAGAGAACTCACGGTGAACAAGAAGTAAGGTGGTCTGAAAAAGTGTGGGGCACTGGAGTCAAAGAGGGCCTTAATGGGCTCAGCTTGATCTGTTACAAGGTGTAGGATGTGGAGAGAATAACCCTAAGTGAGGTTATAAAGGTGAGAGACAAAAGGAGGGTGGGCCCTTTCATTTGGTGACTCTTTTCTCTGAAGAAAATGTATCCAACTGCGTTCTATCATCAACACTCGGTTTTCTTTTTTGGTCTCAATATTTCCTACTTCCTCCACACCCTCTACTCAGAAATCCTCTCCTGTCCCATTAATGATTTATAATATGAAGTGGCCTTTTAGAACATGCTATTCTAAGCCACTACCCTGGTGACTTACAAGAATAGTTTGAACAACAGCTTTCTTCTTTATCGTTCTTCAGTTACCATTTGGGACTTAGAAATACAAATTCGTCCACCCTTGGATCTGAAGCACTGTGTTCTCTGCCTCTTCTCTTTCGTGTTTTCAGGTAATCTCCCCCATCTGCCATTTGCCTGGTTGCCATTTTAGCCAGTCTTACCTCATCACCCTGTGAGAAAGATAAAATCAGACATGAGTCAGCCTAAGTTCTTCACTTACACTTATTTCTATCTTGTACCTTTGTCCTTTGCCAGAATGTAAAGTGGTATATAAACAAGAGTGAAAATGTGTGAACCAGGCTACAAATTCTTCAAGAGTTTTTAAAATGGAGAATCGACTACAGAAAAAGTAGCTGGAGAAGGTATTATAGGGAAGGTAAGACTTCAGCCTGGCTTGGTATCTCTCTCTCTTTTTCCTAATGATCCCAACACAAGTTCCCATCTCTGCAATTTACTAGTTGTGTTCCCTGAGACACATCACTATATTTCTCTGAGGCTCAATTTTTTCCTCAGTCATCTGAGGGTAATAACATCCTTCAGATTGGTTGCGAAGATTAAAGACAGTTTATGGAAGTTAATCATTGCAGTAACTGATACATGTTAGGAGTTAATATGTATGTTATCATTATGTGGATAAGATCAATAAAAGTTGGGCCAATGTCCTCCTCGTATAGCACATGTTAAAATGCACTGGAGTTTGTAGGTCTTGTTGAGATGGTGAATTAACATTTATGACTTTTTTTGGAATTACTACACCAATCCCTGGGAGGTAAGAAAATGCTTCAACAACATCTTGCATAACAGTCAGAGTGAGGAGGACCTTTTACAGTTTATGAGATAAAAAGGTAAAGTACACATAATCTGCTAACGGCAATTGATGCCATAAAGGAGAGAAAAAAAATTCAGTGCCCTCCAAAAAAGACCTGGTCTGTGGGAACCTTTTGGTGCTCCTTTGCTCACTAAGAATAGCAGACTGTCAAGATATAGCAATTGGACTTTTAAGAGGTCAGTCATCTAACCCCAGACTTTTCATTGACAGTAAAACAGAGAAACAAAAGAAGTGGATGCAAAATTCTGCTGGGCTCAACGAGAAAGACGTTCTTCCATCCTAAGAGTCATGAGACTCCTAAGCAGGCAGGAAGAACTGTATTAAATACTGATTGCTACAATCCTATACACATGTTAAAAATAAAGAGTAGATGATGATGAATATGTCTTAAACCTGTAATAATAATAGTGAACATTTTCAGATTCATGCTATTTCAGGTTCAAGTCAGGGCCAAGGACTTTATGCATGTTTCATTTTATCTCCCATCAGCTCTATGAGGCGTCTTATTATTTGATTTCACAGATGACAAAATTGAGGTTCCAAGGTTTCAGTAAGTTGTCCAAGATCACATAGCAAGTTAGAGCCAGAATTTGAATTCAAGCTTGCCTCACTCCAAACCATACTTTTTAAAAAATGAAATATTTCAAACTTTTAGGAAAGTAGAGACTAACCTATCAAATACCAGTATGGCTACCACTAGCTTTACTGAATTATTTGTGAGATAGCGCTAAACTGACTTCAAATGTTCCTTTAAAACAAGGCAATGGATAGAGGGGAAGTACTCTGTATACCTCTACCTCCCAATTCTCTATTCCCTTCTGAGATAAAACTACTGTCCTGATTTAGTATTTACTTTTCACCACCATAGTTTTACATTATTACTACCAATGTAAATATCTATAGACAATAACATTGCCCTGTATGTTTTTAAACTTACGTAAATTCTATCATGCTCTATGTGTGATTCTGTAAGCTTGTTTTGTCAGCCAACACTGCATTCCATTATATGCATATACAAAGTGTATTTGTAGTTTTTCTCTTGTTTCAGGTTGCTGCCAAATTTTTGCTCTCAACAAATAATGCTACAAAGAGCATTTCTACACTAGTCTTCTTAGGCATAAGTGTAAAATTTTTTCTGGAATACATACCTGGAGATTTCACTTTTCCATTTTTCTCTACCAGGCCTCTGCAGTCTGTGTGAATTCCTGATGGGATTCCTGTTGGAATACCAGGGTCTTGGATGTGAGATAAAAGTACAGGATTGTGAAGTCACTTGGAAGAGGAATTTTAATTTGCAGCTAAAGCAGTGGCTCTTGGGCAGAAGGTAAGAAGAGAGTGGTTTCCCCTTCCACCTCATCAGCTGACAAACTAATTTCAAGCTGGACTTAGGGGTGTTGGTAGAGGGAAGTAACATGAATGGTCCAGGTGAAACAAGAACACTTGGAAGATGTTGTCCAGTGCTTTAAATCAATGTTTTTTAAACCATGTGTCTGAGGACCCCGGGCTTCCCATTGAGCCTCCTCAGGGACCACCTGGGGATGCCTGTCAGCGAGACAGGCAAACAGCAGGGCTGCCCCACACTGTTTTACACACGTTTTGTGTAAGATTTTGTTTCAATAAACTTTTTTGTAGCTCAATGGCTTTTAAAATTTATATAAATATACAGGAAGACAAGTGACTAACGAGAGATAGATACTTATAAGATGCCCAGCTGGGTATAGTTTATGCCCCAAATTCCCTTTCATTCAGTGTTATGGTCAGAAAACTGAGTGCACTGCATTCAGCAGTGCTGGTAGCAGTAACCATATGTAAACCATGTTTCTGATAACACACCAATTAAGGATGTAAGCAGACTAATACTAGTAGTAATAGTACTTGGTTGACCGGTTGTTCTAGGAGCACCTTTATGTGATGGTGACTTCAGAGAGTAATAACAAGTAATTCAGCTTCTTGTTTGCGATGAGAAGGGGAACATTGAGGCTGGAGAATCAGGTGGGACCCAGATCAGGAGGTGGCCTTATAAACCAAGTGGAATCATTTGGGCTCAATCCTAAGGGTAGAATTGAGGCAGCATTAGCAGGAATTTCAAGTGACAACCAAAGTTTCTGCCAGACCTCGCTTATCCTCTTTTAGAGATGCAGGTTTATGTAAAAGCCAAAAACTCCCCAAAGGAACAGTTTAAAATGTAAAGAAGAATCCATCTCGTAGCCATGTTTAAAAGGCAGATGGAAATGTCAGTAGAATGTCGTTGAGAATCTGTGAATTGTTGAACTTCGGTTCTACAAAGGACCTTTGAGATCCATCATTTTTTGAAAAGTTTTCTACCAGAAAATCCAATATCACTTATCAATATTGACTTTATAATACCAGCCAATAAACTTGAGCTTAACATACAATTTTATCCATGAAATTTGAGTATTCTCACTTTCTCCTAATATCTCTTCCCGAAAATGATGGCAAGAGTACTTTGTTTGTTTTAACTTGACCCATCTTTCACAACCCAGTTTAATCATTTTACAGGTTTTATTTTGAAACAAGTGGGCTAGATGGTCAAACAATGGTGGCATAGTTTTACCATTTTAATAACGTATGCATGAGACGTCTTCAGTGAAATTTGTGTATCAAATTTCCTTTGTGTGCCTTTTTTCCCTAATGAATTCCGTACTAAAGTATTGGTAAAATAGAAACTTATAAATTCAAAGCAAGGAATACCAATGTGATGATAAAACGTCTGAATTATAGAATAATGTTTAGAGAAATCTGTTTTATTATTTTAAAACAGGGGACTTAATTATGTACTAAGGTAGACGTGAGTGCTAATAAAAGAAAAGTAGTAAAGAAAAAGTTTTCTAGTAAACATAAAACATCATAAAATCTTAAAGGTAAAATTGTATTTTACTCTAAATTAATTACTAGACTCATTTGTTATAGAAGGTTTTGGTTTTCTTGAGCTTTTATGTTAAGATCCTCACTGAAAAGTATAACATGAGTTTATTTCTTAGAAAAGAAAGATATTCTTGTCTGAATGGATATAAATTTTGTATCTGTGGTGTATGAATTAATAGTTATTCAAGGATATTCATTCCCTACTAAATTCTAAAGTATTTGACTAGTTACTTATTTTCTAAAGAAAGATGCTGTCAGGCTCAACATGCTGTTTTCTTTCATGGCCTGTCACAATCTCTCCTCTACCTAATATTCAGCTTCTTCTCTATACTGGGAGAGACCAAGGAACTGTTCCATAGACCTCCTTTGCAGATTCAGCTTACCCTTAGGCCATTGCCAGTGCCAACAACCCTATTGCTCAGGACTTCTCTAGAAAGACTACGGTAGTGAGTCCTGTCTAAACCAAATGCTCACAGACAATATAAGGTCAGAGTAGTTGCCCTGGTCAGGAGAGCAAAGGCCAAAGGCAATGCGACCTACTGGTTTCTTGTTTCAAGTTTCTCCTTGTAGTGCCAAACTTTCATGTTAGAATTCCTTTATTTGTTTTCACTGGAATTAATTCTCTAGGTATAAATCCCTGTACAATATCTCCCACCATCATATCTGGGCATTAAAGGTCGTTTCCGTTCCCGTATTATTTTTCCTACTTAGAAGTCCCTCTTTCTGAGGTTAATAATTAACCAGTAAACCAATTTACTCAAATTCTTTAAGCTTGGTTCATTTAAAAGGAGAGTAAATTCAAAAAGATTATACCCTTATACCCCTGGTTTACTGCAGTCTCCAGCCATGGGCCTTTGGGGCATACTTTGTTTTTTAATCTTCCTGGGGAAAAGTTGGGGACAGGAACAAACGTAAGTAAAAGAACCCATCTTTATTTTTCAACATATCTTAGTTGTGGTGAGTGAAAAGTAAATTCAATTATCTTTGTTCATTTGAAAATTATACTTTTGAGAATACCAAGTAAATAGTCTCATCTCTGAAGGAGAAAGTCATGTAAGTATTTTGATATGATGAATAGCTAAATAACATGGCAGCTTTTATGGGGTAGTTATTTTATTACAGAAGTGATTATTCAAATTCCTCTTTGAAAAAACAATATAAACTCTAGATAACAAACATTCTTGTCATTTATTGCTTACTTATATTTAGTAAGCAATCATTTTCTCTGTGCATCATTTTCTTAGTGCATCGTTTTCTCTGTGTTTTCTATATACTGCACATAATAAAGCAATGGTTACTTGGGGGTTAATTCTAATATAGTGATTTGAAAAACGTGTTGTAATTACTTTTATGTTTATGAGCTCATTCTTCACAGTGTTTAGTGTTATTATTAAAATACTGTGCATTAAAAAAATACTGTGTGTTTTAAATTGTGTCTTAAAATAGTGGGCTCATATTTAGAAATAACATTATTACCAGACAGGAACCAGCCTGGAGCATGTCTTCCTCAGGCTGGCCTCTGGTTTATGAGTTGACTTTGAATAGGAAAGATTTCACAACACAAGTCCAGGTGATTTTAATAATACATTTATTAAGGTTGGGAACAGTGAAACAAAGGAAGGACTTAAGATAGAAGTAGCAGGAGAGAGCCTGGGCAGTACTCTGCTGGCTCCCTAGAACAGTTAAAGGAAAGGAGTAAGCCAAAATGGTATTTTGCTATTAACTCACCTGGAAGTCAGGAAAAGGGGGCCTTGGAGACAGGATCAGGGCGTAAGCCTGGGTTGAGTTGCTGCTGCCCACTGCTCACCTTGTTGAAAGTCTCCTTAGGACACTTAGAATTTAGGAGGAAACAAAATGTTCATGCCCAGGAAGGGGGATCAGTGTGCCCTAGGGTGAGCCGGTGCTACCTCTTCATTCTGAGGGCTTTTTATCTTTTTTCCTGTCGGTAAGATTTGTAAGAGGGGGCTTTAGCAGAATTACTCAATCGTTTTTCAGTTGCATTCTGTAAATATGCTGACGTATCACAATGAGCATGTAGGGGCTTTGGAAATACTTTTTGGTCCAGCTTTTAATGGAGTTTTTGTTATCTGTTCCCTGACTTCGTTTGTCCTTGGCACAAATGACATTAATCAGCTCTTTGTTCTTTATTTCCCAGGCAAGGAAGATTTTCGCTATGTATTCTCTGGTTAGGGAGGAGAGATAAAAGCCACTCACTCTTAAGTGTCCTTGGTTAGAGGAGATAAATTCTTGCTGGCTGTAAGTTGCTTACACTGTTTGGTTTTCTTATCTCAGTTTCCCCATCCTACTTGCCCAGGAATTTTCCTAGTTTCTTACTATCCCGCCTTAACATTCTTGAAAAGGCACTGAAGAGTATCTAGTGAAACCTGCTCATTTCCCATATGAGGGTAAGTGCAGACAGAGGAGGTGACTTGCCAAAGGTCATGCTGCTGAAGAGAGACAGAAGCTGGGCTAGTATGGAGGACTCCTCTTTACTATTTCAGTTTTTCTCCAGTTTGTCATAAATGTATACATATAAATATATAAATTGTGAACATAAATGTATACTTAGAATGTCATAAACCTGATTTTCTTACATTGCTACACTCACCCCAGTACCTTTAGTAGTTTTTATTTATTCCTGTTTGAAAGACAAGTGGCTGCAGTTCAAAGAGATTGAGCTTAAGTTGTACAACTAGGACTATAACTAGAACCTAGGTCCCCTGATTCTGAATTGTTTCTACTACATTTGTACTTGCTCTTAATAAACATTGCCTTTCCTTCTCTCAAAAAAGTGAAAGTGTAGCATTTATAATGTGAACAATTAATAAATTTAATTAACTGATTGATTCAGTAAAAATTTATTGAGTGCCTACCATGTGATAGGCACTGGGGATATAGTAGGTGGTACAGAGCTTGCATCTAGTGGGAGAAGCAAATAATGAATGAGTGAATTAACCAGTGAATGAGTGAATGAATGAGCCAATGAATGAATGAATAAATAAACTCAGGTAGTTATTAATGCCAGGAAAGAAAAAAGTAGAGTAGTAGAATAAAGAAATGATGGGGCACTGTTTAAAAATGTGGACAGATAAGTCCTTTAAAGCACTCATACAGAGCTTGAAAGAGGCAAGGGAGCAAGCTTTGCAAATATCTGGGGAAACATTTCAGGTAGAGGCTAAAGTGACATTTTTGTCCCCCTGCAAGCTCAGTGGCCTATTCCTCTGCAACTATTGAAAGAAAATAAGAAAAGTATGAAATTCTTTAGATTAGATTGTGCTACTGATAAATCAGCAAGGACCAAAGTCTGTATGAAGAGTGGTCCCAGAGCAATCTTTTAGGGACTTGGAAACTGAATAATTTATGTTTCATCACCACTACCATATTCACAATTTAAAATTAAAACAATCTTAAACCAAAAATATAAAAGTTCTAAGTATACTGAAATTAAAATACTTCCCTCCCCCAGATTAGCAAAAGTGTAAATTCAGTGTAGTACAGCAATTGAAAGTGTCAATTCAGGAAACAGGATGTTTGGGATCAGTTCCTAATTCTGTAACTTATAAACTGTGTGACCTTAGGCAAGTTAATTATCTGTTTTCTCATCTGTAAAATGGGTTAATAATAAGCCCTTCCTCACAGAGTGGTTGTAGCACCACAGTGAGTTTATAAAGTGCTTAAAACTGTGCTGAACACATTGCAAAGTCTCTGTAAATGTATCTTATTATCATCAAAGCTAAAGTTTTCTCATGTTCTGCCATTCCTGGATAAGCACATGGGGAAATCAGATGATGCTTGGAAATCCGGAGGTCCTTTCCTCTCTTTCACAATTTGCCTGCAAATGGTTCCAAATTAGTTGTCATATAGAACTGCCAAGTGCTTTAAAGGATTTAATTGCTCCCAAATGAATTTCATTGTTTTTAAAGACTTAGTGATTTGAAAAGATTTATTAAATGTCAAAATGTTGACAGGAGCCTACGATAAGTCTACCTGTTGTCATGATGGGCTAACTGTTCGGCCTCTTGAATTAGGCAATCATTATGACCTTTGGGTTGAAACACTTTTTTTTCTGTGTCATAGCATAAGTACAACAGCTCTCACTATTCAAATGATACACTTTGTGATAATATAATTAATAACCTAGATTATATTTGTAGGTTTTCTTTTAATAAACAATGAAAAAGCCCTGGCTTGTGTAGCTCAGTGGATGGAGTGTGGGCCTGGGAACCAAACAACCACAGTTCCATTCCCAGTCAGGGCACATGCCTGGGTTACAGGCCAGTTCCCAGCAGGAAATGCACAAGAGGCAACCATACATTGATATTTCTCTCCCTCTCTCCTTCCCTTCCCCTCTAAAGATAAATAAATAAAATCTTTAAAACAATGAAAAAAATCACACATTTAAAAATTTCATTTCAAAAAACATATAGATTCATTTTCATTCTTGTATAAATCACATGCAAAACCAAACTCCGGGAACAGCCTGCGGCTGTGAACAAAGCTTGTAACTTTGACCTCAATTTAACCCATGACAACAAAGAGAGACCTGAGTATCAAGTCCTTACTTATTCTAAGTCAGGTGACTTTAGTCAAATTAACTTCTTATCACTTGTATGATAAGAAAACAATAGTACCTAGTCATTGGGCTGATGTAAAGATTGAAAGACTTACAAAGCGCTCCTATTCACTCTCACACATAAGTATTCATCACTGTTGTTATTATTGTATGATAATAATCACTTGCTGTCTAAGGTTCCAGAACTACTTCAATTTTCTAATGCATTCCCCCAAGATCACTTTTATTCTAGCCTTTTAAAAAATCTACTCACTAGTATAACAAATATTTGTAAGGTTATTTCCTTTCTAATAATTTAGTGAAATTAATGAACCTTAACATTTACTGAGTACTAAGCATGCTAAGTGCTTTCATTTATGTAGTCTCATTTCATCCTTACCTCAGCCTGGTAAAGAAGGTAATATTTTCACGGTTATTGAGGTCTCAGAGAAGGGTCAGTGATTCATCATGGTAACTCAGGCAGTAGATGGCACAGCTAGAATTGAATCACTGGTTACTATGTTGTTTTTTTAGTTCATTGGGTCAAAGTAGTGATCCTCTGTACATGTTGTAGTCAACATCGTTAAGTCTTCCTGTGCTGCAGTAGCTCAGGGAAGGTACTAGTACTGCCTTTCTAAATGTTCAATAAATTTCCAGTGCTATTTTTCATCCTAATTTCAAGCTATTTCTTCCTTCTTAGAAACTATGTTGAAATTAGCATAGCTCACAAATAAATTTTAATTAAAATTATTTTTCAGTTGAGAAAATGTGCCTATTTTAAATTGAATATATCAAGTGAGATAAAAAATCAGAAACTTAACAACATATGTTATATAGAGCTAGTTACTAATCCTTCTCTTTTCCTGTTTCAACAGGTATGTCATATCAGCACCAAAAGTACTTCGTGTTGGAGCATCTGAAAATATTGTAATTCAAGTTTATGGATACACTGAAGCATTTGATGCAGTAATCTCCATTAAAAGTTACCCTGGTAAAGAATTTAGTTATGCTTCGGAACCTGTTACTTTATCCACAGAAAATAAATTCCAAAACTCTGCAATCTTAACAGTATGTATTTGTCCTTTATTTTCTTTATATATATATATATATATAGAATATCCTCAATAAAATGTGTTCAGAGTTTGAATATTGAAAACATAGAGACTTGGTCATTTATACCATTATACTTCTGCGATTGTTCGCTAATGTATGTCAGTCACTAATTATAACGTGAAGGGAACAGAAAACTCTAACTAGGAGAGTTGTGTCTGTTTTTTGAGCAATGCATGTAAATTGTAACATTCTTATTAGAAAATAAAATTGTACTGATACGCAAATATTTGAAAATGAATTGAGAATACTTATTTTCTGTCAAAATTATCATTATAAAGAAAGAAAAATATGAATATGCATGTTGATCTGTAATGCATTGCCTACAGGAAGCCTTGGGTGCTATTGAACATTTGTTTGTTTAAATGCTAATATTCTACAATTATAGTTTCTAAGAATAAATTATTGATTACTGAAAATAGCTCTCATTTACAACTTGTGGTTAATAGGAAGAAACAACCTTGATCAAATAACTTTTTCTTCTATTAAGATATTATAGTGTAGCAAGGTCAGAAACCCATTTCTCATTAAAAAGTTCTAATAACTAAAAATAATTTTCCATACTTAGTATTTATTCACCCAAGTGAATGAATACATATAATGAAATATTATTTTAAATTCTAAGAAATTAAAATTTGAAATTTTATAGTTTAAAATTATAATTATATTGATTTTTAACATTTTTAGTTTATTTTGATTTTAGAATTATATAGAAGTCATAGACATAAGATTATATCTAGTTTTAGGTTTGTACATATTTAAGTAACATTGTAATCAAAATAATAAAGGAGGACCTCCTTTTGTCCATTAAAAGAGGTAATATATATATACTCATATTATTCAGTTTTGAGAAATTGATCTAAATAAATTCAACCAAATGTAGGAATTCTTTTATTAGTGTTTTTGGTGGTATATACTCTAATTAATCTCTTAACAAATATTTACACTTATTAGGGTTTATTAAGAATTAAACTTCAAAAAAAAATTAAACTTCATCTCCCAAAAGTATTATTTTCAGCAGACACTTACCTTATGTGACTCAAGGTAGCCACTAGCCACATGCAGTTGTTAGTTTTCTATTTAAATCAATCAGATTTAATGAAAATAAAAAATTTAGTTCCTCAGTCATGTGAACCACATATCAAGTGCTCCAATAGCCACATGTGACTGGTGGCCATGGCACTGGATGGCAGAGATAATAAAACATTTTCATTGTCACAGAGAGCTCTGTTTGAACAGTGCCAACTTAGATGGTTAATTGGAAAAATAGGTGATTAAGGTGGAGAAATCACAAAAATTGATGCATATCTTAAGCATTTAATTTTACCTTAACATTATAATGTAGCTTTATTTGCCAGTTGTTTGATACTGTGCCAAGGTCTTGTCTTTAAGTGCAGGCCCACTGACTGGAACGTCAAATCTTACTTAGTAGGTGTCCTACCTTTAACACATCATCTTTGTTCTACAGTTTATGTTTCTTTAAAGGGGAGAAAGAACTTAAAGACGCTTGCAAAGAATCTGAGTGCAGAATCTTTACAGAGTTTTTCTGTTTTTCCAACTTTTACAGTATTCACATATCTAATTCCACAGCAGTTGATTTGAGTGATTGATTTTTATCCTGTATCCAAAGCCCAAGTTTTCAGAGAAGCAGTTATCTTTCTTTTATTACTTTTCATATAACATGCCATATAAAGCAGATATAAATTTGCCATATATGTCATTTAAATGCCATATAAATTTGCATAACATGCCATATAAAGCAGATAATTACAATCACTTATGCATTTTGGAAAGTGCGCAGCTCAACCAGTGGGAGCAGAAGGATGTAGCTGTGATGCAGTGTGCTGCCCACCAGTCAAGGTGTCGAGGGGAGGGAATGGAGGCCATGGGCTAACCCAGCAAGCTGAGGAACTGAAAGTTTATGAAGACAGCTTCTGTAGCTTAAATAGTTTTTATTAGATGCCTATGGTATTTAGAAAACACTTTACATTTTGGTTAAGGTATTTAACACTGAAGGGCTTTGGGCAAAATTTATTTACTATTCTGGCTCCCCTAGTACTTTTTAAATGATTTAAATGCACACACTTATTTTTTCTTCTAATGAGATTACAGTGGTATGTAGAAAGCCAACATGTTTTATAACCTTAACATTAATATACTCTTTTTTGTCAACATTTTCTGTTACAGATACAACCCAAACAGTTGTCTGGAAGACAAAATGTGGTTTCACATGTGTATTTGGAAGTTGTATCAAAGCATTTTTCAAAATCAAAAAAAATGCCAATAAGCAAGGACAATGGATATCTCTTCATTCAAACAGATAAGCCTGTTTACACTCCAGAACAGTCAGGTAGAGTATAAGATGCTTCTTTCCCTGGGGAGCACAACTGACTCTGTACCATAGAGCTTTTCAACACTTGAAATTAACTGGAGACAGGTTTTCAATTTGTTTAAAAGAGTCTCAATTCCCAATGACTTTTACACTTATAAATACCATGGTAATTTTAAATGTAGAAGGTAATTGCTAAATAAACAATCAAAATTAAAATTTGATTTTAAATGCATAGGTAAATTGCAAAATCAACAATTGCATAATCTGACTCATCAGTTATTTCCACAAAGAAAAGTGTTTTTTAAAAATTGTGAAATGTGTTATATTTTATTTATTAAACAAATATGAGATGTAATTGACACTATAATTTTTGCAATGGGAAAATAACTTATTATAGAGGCACATTCATTTAAAAAGTTCTGTTACTTTGGAGCTAACCCTCAAATTGAGAAAACAAATCCAACCCTAGAAGATAAGCTGTTTCAGCAAAGAATAAACTAGATTGCAGAAGTATATGAATATTATTTTTCTCAGGACAATCTACCTAAGAAAGTTTCTATTAGAATGCTATTTCATATTCATGGTTCTTCTGGGAGAGGGAAAGGGCAGGATAGCCCAAAACTCTGCGATTGAGGAATAACTGGACTTACTCTCAAAGGACCAAAAGTAAAATGCAGAAAAGTGTGAATGGTGACCAGATATGTTCAAGTGTCTGCAAGTCTTCGATTTTTTATATCTCCCTCTCATCCTCAATGACTTTTGAGCACATTGGAGATGGAATTATGAGGGAACTATATGTGGGATGGGAAGGTTATGGAGTTTTGATAATGATATCCCTGGTGAAGGACAGAGGAAGGGAGGCAGGACTGGCCAGATTCATTGAAAAACTTTTCACATGATGCCTGCTTGCCAAATGTTGGTCGATGGTGATGATGATGACAGTAGTGGGATGGAACTGGCCTGCACATTACCCTTCCAGCGGAAGCACCTGTTACGGTCAGTTGAGAAAGGCAAGTCTAGAAAGAGTGGAATATTGCTCATAGTGTGGAAAGAATATTGTTGCCAAATAGTACCATCCCTTGACTCCAGATGACTTCATCCACGAGGAGATAGTCTCTGCCTATAAAGTTTGGACCCTTTTGAACGTAATTATACCCAGAAACAAATATATCCTTGCCCTATCCTCCTTCTATTAGAGGATGCTTCATTAATTGGGGCCTGTTAACCCTGCCTACCATTTAGGGTCCCCAGTCTCTGTCCAGTAAATAGTCTGATACCCAAAACCCAGGACTTTTCTTAAGACTTTCCTTAAGAACAGACTCATATATTATTTCTCTATCAGGACTTTACTGTAAGAAGACTTGGTATCTTCCTCTATTCTAGTCATAGAGGAAAACTATAGAACTTTCCTCTAATTTCCACTAAGCAGACTCTGGAGCCAAATTGTCTGGGTTCACATCCCAGCTGAGGCCGTTACTAGCTCTGCGACCCTGTGCGAGTTACTCAGCCTCTCTGAGCCCCACTTTTCTCATTTGCAAAATGGAAATAATAATAGAATATACCTCATAAAGATGTATTAAGTGAATTCTTAAGTGTAAAGCACTTTTTAAAAAGTGCCTAGCATGGAATAAGCACTAGGAAACTGTTTTCCATTATTATTTAATCTATGGAGTAACACAAAGCCATATGTACACAGATGAAAAAGAATTACTTAAAAGTAATTCTTTTAAAATTGGTTGAATCTTGCTATTTGTAGTTCTAATGTCTTGATGCACACATTTAATCTGAAGATTCTTGAGGGATTTTTAGTATAAGCATCTTTAGGATAAAGGCTTAAATCTTCAAGGCTTTATAGGATAAAGGACTTCAGAATATGGGCCCAAATACTTCAAATTCATACAGGCTGTGTCCTGCCTTCCCCTGTAGCTTCATCATCCACCATGCTGCACCTAGTCTGTGGACACCAGCTAAACTGACCTCTTTTCTGGTGCTTGCTCACACCATTTTCCCAACTATGTTAAGGATGGGATGGACCTCTGTCTGCTACATTCATGACCCTCCATTGCCTTATTATTTCCTACTCAGCCATTACCATCTCAAAGAAGGCAGCCCTGACAGCACTACCAGAAAGCCAGGAAGTGTCCTTTGTAGCACCTTCCGTCCCCAGATTTTTACACGTACTTGTGTGATCACGTATTTGTCTCTCCTCCTCGGCTCCATTACAAGACTTCCGTGCCCGATTTGTTTCCCCGCGCATCTCTGTGCCCAGCAGAGTGCCTCATGTGGAAGGCACTTAATATCTTCTTTAAAATTCAAAGCCATTATCTTTGGCACAAAAATTTATTGATCTTGCCTCTGATATACCATTGCTCTGAAGACATGATTAATTTTCTAACCTAAAGACAAACTGGCTAGAAAGTAGACATGTAGTAGCCATAGAAATAATAATAAAATAGAAATTATAATCATTTGTTGATTAGTTATTATGTGTCAGGCCTGTGCAAAAACTTTGTCTCAGTTTAGTTCTCACAACACTATGAAGCAAATATTAGCAGCCCCATTCTACAGAGGAGGGCGTTAAGATTTAGAGGGATTAAGTATTATGCTTAGGATCACACTAAGAAGTGGCAGAGGCAGGAGTGAAACCACAGTTTTGGACTCCAGGGCCTGAGCTTTTGTAGTACTCTGCCCATGGTAAACATCCCGGTGGTGCTCAGGCCTGGGCCAGGAATGTTCATAAGGCAGAAGGGAGAATTTGAGGTTGGAGGTAGGACTGAGCGTAAGGGTAGAGCAAAGCTGGGGGGATTTACTGAATATTTTGCTTTAATCCTATGGTCGTAATGAAACCAGCTGCAGAGATATTAATTGGCTTTTTATGTAGAGCTTTGCATAATATGGACTCTTGAAAAAAGGTTTATGATACCATTTCAGTTTTAGTTTATGGGCCAAGTTTTGGACATGGAATGATTTGTGTATCAGTAAAACACTATAGAAATAACAATTATGTCATTGGAACTAGATAAGGATATTTCAAACAGCTATGAGTTAAAATGTAAGCAGATATGTTTGTTTAAAAGGTGGGGAATCTAGTAATTGATAGAAAGAAATGGAAGAGAACTAATTGTTATTGAGTCACTGACATTATTCTTTTAACAATGAGAACAATTGTGTGATCTGGCTCAATAAATATAACTAAACTATACAATTCAAAGATGACTTTAGCAACAATAAGAGATAATTTGGGGTCTTGTTATAAGAGTATATAATGTCTAAATCAAACTACCTAATCTTCCATTAATCTTTAACTCTAATATGAGACAATATATTATATTCCCATATGACCATATGGTAGACATTACTATTTTGCTACTATGAGTTTCTTGATAAACAATAGCCTAATTACAGATATATGTAATTTTGTACTATACATGTGTTCCAAAAAAAGTTTGTATGTAAATATATTTTAACAAAGTGAACTGTACTTAAATTCACTAGAATTAGCTTTTTAAAGAAATCCAAAAAAATTCTTATATATCTGCAAGCTTTTTCTTTCTTTTAAAGGTGGATTTCAGTATATTGACCATGTATTGATTCACTGTAATGAGACTCATCTTTTTTAAAGATGATTGTTGTTAAAAACCAAAATACTCTTGTGTTTAGAGGTTTTGATGCTATCAATTATTCTTACAGTAAAGGTTAGAGTTTATTCACTGAATGATGACTTGAAGCCAGCCAAAAGAGAAATTGTCTTAACTTTCACAGTGAGTATGTTATTTATCTAAATAATTTAACTCATTTTTAAAATAAGATGTTATTTCATAATCCCTCCCTAATGCCAACTAATTAAAAATTCAGTAAATGGTGACTGAATACTTTCTGTGAGTATATCATTGTAGGTCTGTGCCTCTAAAATAGGCATGTGTAAAGAGCTCATGAAAATTAAATCCCAACAATTTAGGATTTTAAACGAAATCATTTAAATACATCCTTCAGATTTGTTTCTTCAAGAACATCAATCAATCACTAAGGTTGTCCAACCTTTACTATCTCTGGGCCACCCTGGAAGAAGAAGAGTTGTTTTGGTCCACACATTAAATACACAAACACTGACAAAAACTGATGAGCAAAAAAACGACGTTAAGTAAATATACGATTTTGTGTTGGGCCACAGTCATAGCCATTCTAGGCCACATGTGGCCTATGTGCTGCAGGTTAGACACCCCTGTGTGAATTAATTTAATACCTATTATGAGATTTTAAAATTTGTATAATTCAATATAAAGTATTGCAATCTATGGTACTTACACTTAAAGGAACTTGTAGTAGCTAACATACTAACGTGTGAAAATAGTACTAAATTATGAGGTAAAGGTTAGCAGTTATCAACCTTTTATCAGCCATGACACACATAAAAGATGATAGGTACAAGTGCAATAAACACCCATGGCCTTGCCCAGTTTGTGCCCCAACCCTACAAGATTTTTGTGGGGAAATAACTAACTGCTCATCTATTAACGGTAGCTGTATTGGTAATGGTCTTTCATTATAGGCTACAGCACCTTTCCTCCTACTGAAAAACAAAAACAAAACCTTTCCAAAAACACAAGGAAAAAAAGTAATGTATGAGAAAACCCTGAATCCTTTATAAATCACAAAAATCATAAACCTTTACAAACTTTTATATCCGACTATTATGAATGAATTACTTGTGAGACATCAGAGTATTTCAGGATTGTGGTTGATAACTATTGATAACATGTAAACTCCAGGAAGTCAAAGAGATCAGTGAGGCCAAGGGACACTTCAGGAAAGAAGTGAAATTGGAACTGGATCTGGAACAATGAGTAGAATTTAGATATGTGGAGAAGGAGCAGGAGGATTGCTAGAAAAGGAATGATGGACAACAAAAAGTCACAAGTGAGAGGGACAGGACAGGAAGAAAGCAATCTCATTCAAGGGCGACAGCATCCCTGGGGAGAGAAGGGTGAATAAGATTTGAAAGTTAGACCAGACCTAGAAGACTGCATAGCAGGTTGTAGGAAACTCCTGTAGATTTATTGTAGGGAAGTACAACAAAGGATGGAAGGGAAAAAAGTGTTCATTGTAGCCATGAACACTGCTACAGAGGAAGTATAGGAGTGTGGAGTAAGGGAGACCCACTCTGGGCTGCCGCAGAAGTCCGGGGCAGAGAGACGCATTGTCATATTGGCAGCAGAAGGAATGCAGAGAGAGGCCTCTCAGACTACCCAAACTAGAGGGCAAGGAGAGGAAGCAAGTAAGAATGGCGTTGACAGGAACAAGGACACTGATTTATAGAAGACACAATAAATACCAGATTCCAATGTGAATTTATTTGTTTATAACCATGGATCTGTATGGGCTGAGTTATCTTAAAGCAGAGGCCCAGGAGCTGTGAGGTTTTTTTTTTTTTTTTTTAAGATTTTATTTATTTATTTATTTTTAGAGAGATGGGAAGGGAGGGAGAAAGAGAGGGAGAGAAACATCAGTGTGTGGTTGCCTCTTGTATGCCTCCTACCGGGGACCTGGCCCACAACCCAGGCATGTGCCCTGACTGGGAATCACTTTGGCTCAGTGGCAACACTGAGCATGGACCCATGCTCAGTCCACTGAGCTACACCAGCTGGGGCTCAGGAGCTGTGAGTTCTTTTCTTGGAAACCCAAGGTTTGAGTTTAGGAGAATAGGTATACATTCGCACAGGGTCTGGCAGAAGCAACACCTGCTTAAGTGTGGTTGGTAGGGTAATAGTATGGATGTAATAATTTATAATTTTAATTTGAACATTTTACCTGTAATGTCATAGGGCATGCTTGAGTGTGATGTTATGTTACAAAACTTCATGCTTATAATTTTGTAATAAAACAGAGACATTATTTGTGCTGGACCCTGTATGTAGATACCAGAGAATAAAACTGTACTAGACAAACAAAACAAATTGTATAGTAGGACAAATGACGTTGAAGCTCAGAGGGAAGACAAAATTTGGGTGAGATTAAAGGATGATGTAATCCCTTCCTGGAATAGAACAGGTAAAGGAAGCCTTGAACTGGTCCTAATGAAAAGAATGGCCATAGGTTTTTAAAAAAATAGTGAAGAACTTCTCATGTGATATATAGCATGAGTTTAGCTATGGCAGCAGGAAGAAGGAGGAAATGAGACTAGTGCATAAACTGGCTGACTGATGTCGGAAGTCTGGGAGAGAGTAAAAAGGAGAGGCAGTGTCAGCTTGGATGCCCTTTTTCTGTCGGAAAATTCTAGTGGGATAGTGGGAAAAAGAAGACAACTTTACGTGAAAATAAATAAATAAATAAATAAATAAATAAATAAATAAATAAATCAAAAGAAGGAAGAAGAGAAAAGGAAGGAAGGAAAAAAGAAAATACTACAGAATGTGGTCAGATGCTATTTATTTCACCTCCTGCGCCCCTCTGTGGTGGAACTTCAGTGATGCGGAACCTGACACCACACAAGGAAGAATGAATGCCTGTTGTCCTGTGTAAGAGCTGTCCCAAGAAGACAGGATTGAGGAATCGGATCCCAGAGCAGTGGGGCATCAGCTTGTAGAGTGTCCTGAAAACAGTACTCAAGAAAGATCATCTTAGAAACACCATGCACAATGAATTGCAGGGATAAAGAATAGACCAGAAGATACTTAGCCTCACCTCTAATTCTTTTTCAAAATGGACCTTTGCAACTTGAGAAAAAATACCTTAAAATCCCAACCATGCCCCTGGCCAGGTAGTTCAGTTGCATGGAGCATCGTCCCATACTCCAAAAGGTTGTGGTTTTGAGCCCTGGTCAGGGCACATACCTAGGCTGTGGTTTCCACCCCCTGTCAAGGTGTATACGGGAGGCAACAGATTGATGTTTCTCTGTCTCTCCCCCTTCCTCTATCTCTAAAATCAATACACATATCCTCGGATGAGGCTTAAAAATAAATCCCAACCATGAATTTCTCAGTCACAGCATATGGTGGTCAGTTTCTGTGTTAAGACCAAAATGGACCTTTACACGTGGTCCAAAGACAATAAGAAACCTCATTTCAATAATTTTCAAACCCACACACAAAAGGAAGCTTATGGGGAAGCTTTATGAAAACTTTAAAGTTTGTTTAACTATTTTGAATGTTTTATCAAGCTCAAAAGGAATATATTGCAGCTATAAAGTATCTAGGTAATAAATGCATTCGATAGTATATTTGCTTTAAAAACTTCAAATGAACAGATAAGAAATTTAGATGCTATAAAGCCTGTAAGTCCACATTTGATTTATTATAACATCAGTTATTGTTACACTTCTTTTTTTAATTATACCACAGAGAGTTGAGTCTCATCTCTAGATAACTGAGGCTAGGATACCTGGATGCTGCTGTTTACTTTTGCGTGTGTGTGTGTGTGTGTGTGTGTGTGTGTGTGTAGGGAGATAGAGAAGGGGAAAGAGGGAGGGAAGTGGCTTAAATAAACCTTATTTATCTTCACTACATTTAAATAATCATTCTCCTTCATATTGAATTTGAAGACATGGATATTTGTTAGTAAATATTTCTGTAGATCAGAAATAATATAATCAGTTAACTTTTTAATGTGGTTTATGTGCTTTGATGTTGTTTGTTTTTATTCAAAGGATCCTGATGAATCAGGTGTTGACATTATGGAAGAAAATGATTATACTGGAATTATCTCTTTTCCTGATTTCAAGATTCCACCTAATCCTAAGTATTTAAAAATATTTTTTGATTAAGTTTTCTCTAAAAAGCATATCTAGAGCTTTTGATGGTGAGGCAGATCAAATGAAACCACCTGGTGTTAACAAAGAGTGTCAGTATAAAAGAAATGAGGAGATGCAAAATCTTTTTATTTTATTTTAATTTAATTATTTTTCAAGTACAGTTTTCTGTCTATTTCTCCCATCCCAGCCCACCCCGCCCCATGCTCCCCACCTCCCTCCCATTTCCACCCCTTTAGTTATTGTCCCTGTGTCCTTTATACTTGTTCCTCTAAATCCCTCCCATTTTTTCCCCTTAAATTCCCTCCCCTCTCCCCTCTGGTCGCTGTCCCCTTGTTCTCTATTTCAGTGTCTTTGTTTTTATTTTGCTTGCTTGTTTGTTTTGTTGTTTAGCTTCCTGTTAAAGGTGAGATCATATGGTATTTGTCTTTCAACCCCTGGCTTATTTCACTCAGCATAATGCTTTCCAGTTCCATCCATGCTGTTGCAAAGGGTAGTAGCTCCTTCTTTCTCTCTGCTGCATAGAATTCCATTGTATATATCTACCACAGTTTTTTGATCCATTCATTTACTGATGGGCGCCTAGGTTGCTTCCAATTCTTGGCTATTGTAAATTGTGCTGCTATGAACATTGTGGTGCATAGGTTCTTTGAAATTGATGTTTTAGGATTCTTAGGATATAATCCCAGCAGTGGAATTGCTGGGTCAAAAGGCAGGTCGATTTTTATTTTTCTGAGAAAATTCCATACTGTTTTCCATAATGGTTGTACCAGTCTGCAATCCCACCAACAGTGAACTAAGGTCCCCTTTTCCCCACAACCTTTCCAACATTTGTTGCTTGTCGCTTTGTTTATGATAGCCATCCTGACCCGTGTAAAGTGGTATCTCATTGTGGTTTTAATTAGGAGATGCAAAAGCTTTTAAAGAGCAGTGAGAAGCTTGACTCATTTTGGTGGTGTGGGACTTCTTAAAACGTCTTGTCAATCTGCTTTGCAGACAGAAATTAAAGTTTGGAAGAGTGAAAAATAGACCTCGGGCTTTTCGAAAAAAATCAAAACCATCAGCCTTCGCTCTTTATGGAAATCTAGTAGACTATCAGACTAAAAAGGTGGTGTAGTCCTATGTCTTGCTGCGAGAGTTATAAAAATATTACTCTTCTGGAGGCTTTTCTGCATAGGCTATGAAATTTTAAGAAAGAGGATGTTCTCAGATGTTCTTTCACTTGGCCTCATGTTAAAGGATTTAAGAATGTGTTTAAACGAAATCTAATTTAAGCAGAATCCAATGTAATAAATATTTAGTGAACACATTCCTGGTATGTGCAAAGTACAGTAGGAATGAGAGATGTAAAATAGAAATGAAGACTCCACGGTCCCTGCCCTCAAGGAGCTTAGAGTGGGCAAATAAAATAGATGTACCTAAAAATGGCTACAGTATTACTTTAAAGCAGAATCTTTTTATGGTCTTTATTGCTCCACCCTCTATAAGGGGATTTGCAGTTAATTTACTATACAGACGATCATCTAGAAACTTGGATAAAATTGGGGGAATTAAATATATCAGATAAATTTTAAATTGTATACTTTCTTGAAAATATTACATGCTTTGAAGCACAGAATTTAACCTATTTTATAACTGTTATCATTCCTCCAGCTGTTACCATTTTTTCATCTTGTGCCATTTGCTTTGTGACAGATTATGTGTCAGCCACGGTAGCCTCTCATGGCCAGGACTTTCCTGCCCCAGCTTAGAATGTGCTTCCTCTTATTCTTCATAAGGCTGGCTTCTTCCCGTTCTGTAGGACATGGGGTAAATCCTCCCCTTTCGAAGAGGTTATCCCTGGACACATGATCTAATATAGTCCCTCTCTTTCTTTTATTCCCTTGTTTATTTTCTTAGTGGTACTTATTTTAATATTGCAACTATTTATTTAGTTATTTACAATACTTGCCCATTTATTCCCCAGCAGACTGTAAACTCATGTGAGAAAAGCGGTCATGTTTGTATTGCTCACTGTTATATCTCCACCACTTCAATAGAACAGGCACAGTGAATTAATGATAATGATAAAATTAAATTTATTGATTGCATAAACAATGTGCAAAGTAGATGCTATCTTTCCCATTCCACAAATGAGGTTAAGCAACTTCCCCAAGTCCAGGCTACTAGTAAATGCACAAGTAAAAAATTTAAACCCCCATGGTCTAGTAGGTCTATGAAGACAGGGACTCATTTATCTTATTTATTTTTTATCTCCAGTCATTAATTCAGTGTTTAGTTTTGCTTTTTGACTGAAAGTTTTTAATTACACTCAGGTCATTTTTCTCTTTAAACAAGCCATACTTTGTTTCCAGCTCCAGTTTCTTATACGCGAGGTATGAATTTTATCATCTGGATTGGCTTGACCTCCATTACATGTTTCTAGAGACATTATTATGAATTTTCTACTGTAGTATAGATTTTAATATTATGTTAGTATAATTAAGCTCCAAGATCAAGTAAATTCTCAAGTATCATAATCTCTTTAATTCAAAGTTATTGATAGTATTAAGATAAAATACCTGAAAAAAATAACACAATGTTTGAAAAACTAATTACTAAACAGTTTATTTTATCCTGAAAGCACTCAATTTTTTCAGCTTATTGCAAATAAAATACAATTACTTAGGCTATATACATCTTTACTTACTTCTCCCTCCTTAAAACAGAAATTGATTAGCTTCCCACTAGGTAAATTAAAACTATTTGATGACTTCTGTAATTTTAAATATTTTGCTTTCACAGATATGGTGTGTGGAAAATTCAAGCTAAATACAAAGAGGACTTTTCAACAACTGGGACTGCATATTTTGAAGTTAAAGAATATGGTAATTTCTGACAATTAAAACTTTACCTATAATGAGTTACAATAATTATTTTCATTAATGAACTTAATGCAGAATCATTCCCTGAAGACGAAAGAGCCAAGTGGTATGGTTAGATGTACTGGTGGAGAGGTGGAGGGACATGGTTATCCCAATGCCGAGGCTTTAGTTCAGCATGGTCTTGTTAACCTTGAGTAAGCAAACTGACTTCTCCGGACCCGTGTTCCTCATCATAGAACCTGAAGAGACCTAGCCTCTGGAGGAGTTTGACTAGTTAAGGTCTTTTTCCAGAATTATGATTTTAGGAGAAACTTAATTAGAGATGAGGTGAGTGGAACCCAGAAAGACTAATAGCTAGTTTACTAAAGTCATTACAATCCATTAGGGACAGGACAGGAACAACAATTGGATTTCCTCACCTCTAGTCCAGTGCTATTTTCCTTCTGGTTCACAAATTCCTAATATATTTATTTGGAAATTAAAGATATTATTATTTTGAAATCAATCATATTAATGGATTAATGAACATATAAATAGCTTGATCTTTCCATTTTAATAGTTGTTTACTTGATAATTTGTGCGCTCTGATATCAAATTTAACTTTCTTTTGCTTGAAGTCATTTTTTAATCCCCAGGAGACTGTTAATATGGAAAATAAATAGACAAATTTGAACAATTAACAAACAAAACAGTGACAACAAATTTGTTACAATTAAACTCAACTTTGAGGATTGTAGGTGTTCAATATATGTAATTACAACCAACCTCCCTCCTTCTAAGTGTTTTTGCCACTTCCTGCATATACCTAGAATTCATCCACCTCTTATTACCTGTGGCCACCCTCATTGACTCATCACCAGGCTCTCTCCTGGATTATTGCAAGAGCCTCTGAATTGCTATCTCTGCTTTCCAACTCTTTGCCCTTGGCATTAGCCAAAATAATCTTGAGATGCAAATCTCATCATATTATTTCATTATTGAAACATCTCCAGTAGCTCCTCATTTCTTTCATAATGAAAGTCAGGATCATTATTTTGAGCTGGCCTTCCCCTTTTCAGCCTCATTACATACCACTCTTGCCCTCGCTTCCCTCTTGCACTGGTGACTTTGTGCATGATGTCCCATCTGCCTACACACTTCCCCTCCCTCATTGCCTTGGCAATTCCTACTCATCTTTCCAGTCTCAATTGAAAATTCATTTATTCATAGAAGCTTTCCCTGCATTCTCTTTCCTGAGTAGGATTCTCTGTACTTCTTCGTACCAGTTTTCATAACAGTGGGTTAGGTGTTTATCTGCGTAATTTTTTTTGGCTTATGCCTGTCTTCTCTGCTTGACTGTGAGTGCATTAAGGACAGAGTTTGTGTCTTTGTTCACTGGTATGTCACTGCTAACAGGAATGTTCCTCCTACATGACAAGTGGGTATTAGATGAAAGGGTAAAATATTTCCTTGCACTTTATATCCTAGAGAGACCACACCTGCATGGATCTTTGATAACACAGGAATGCAACCCAGGGCAACAAATTACATTGTTCTTTTTCTTCTAGCCTTCACCATCTAGAAAACACATGAGCCATATCCAAAGCCCGCTATCCCACTGAAACTTGTGTGACTGGCATTGTTTGTCCACAATCTCAGGGTCACTCTATCACCCAATTTTCTATTAACTGTTGTGTAGGTTAATGGAATTAGAATCCATAAGCCCTCGTACACAGTCTGAGTTAGTATAAAGAGAAGGCAGTGATATTTCAACAAGAGATATTGTTTTCTCTTGGGCAATCAAGGTACCAAAAAATAGAAAGAAAACAACTGTTTTCTGCTCTAAGTTTTAATTTTGCATGGATATTATTTCTTATAGTTAATTATAACCTCTCTCTTCATGACTAAAGTTAGAGTTTTGTGCTGGAATTTAGGAATTGGGTTGATTTTATCTATTGGACAAAAGAGGGAAACATTAAATAAGCAAGAATTTTTTATTTTCAATTTAATAAACACTGTTAAGCATTGACTATGTTTAAGACTTATGATACAAGTGAAAATAAAAACAACAATGCAAAATCTACAGAGACAAAAAAAAGACTTATGAGAAGGGTGAGGGGGGAGATATATGAAGATAAATGGAGAACAGTCTGTTTTCAAGGAGCCCATACTCTAGTCAGAGAAATAAACAATTGCTTATAACAAATGCTCAAATCCAAGTATAAACAAAGTGCTTCTGGTGCAATGATGACAGCTGAATGTTGTGTTGATGGTCCATCAACTGTACCAGAAGGAAGGTTGTTCTTAAGTGGTAACATTGCCTTTTTCTTCTTATTTTCAGTGTTGCCACATTTTTCTGTCTCAATAGAACCAGAAAGTAGTTTCATTGGCCATAAGAAGTTTAATAATTTTGAAATTACTATAAGAGCAAGGTAAGAAAATTGTTTATTTTTCATGTTATCCAGCTAAATTGAGTGCCAGCTCTTATTGGTGAAAATTGCCCAAAGCGAGATCTGTGATTTTTCTTCCAGTTCTCTTGATATGTAATTGACATGGAACATTGTGAAATTTTAAGGTGCAGTGTGTTGCTGAGATCTGTAATTTACTGGCAATGTCTACCATGACTTTGGGATTGACCAGTTGAGGAGATATCGTGCCTAGCCTATAGTTTATTTGCCCATTGTAATGTGAGCTGGTTCTGATTTTAGCTTTGTTGGTTATTTACCTGCAAAAAAAAAGTTCTAAAGGACATGGTGTTGTTTTAGGAACCAGCATGACTTGCGATATTGGGAATCAGATATGAAGCCTCTCTCCTTGGCACTTTTTAATGGCTTAATCAACCAAGCAGTGATGCATAAGAATACTTCAAGACTCAATGCCTTAAAATCACAACCACTTATGGGTTAGCTGGGCATTTCTGCTGATCTGGACTAGGTTCTTCTTAGCTAGGCTTGCCCATATGCCTGCAATCATTTGGCAGGTCAGCTGGAGGCTGGCTGGTCTCAGGAGGTCTAATTCATATAGGTGGTAGTGGACCGGCAGTTGACTGAAGCTCCAAGGATGATTGGACCATGCATATCTCATCATCCAGAAGGCTGGCCTGTAACAGAAAAAAAAAAAAAGTTCAGAGAGAGAATATAGAAGCATAAAAGTCCCCTAGGGGCCTAAGCTTGAGACTGGCACTCCATCACGGCCACAACACTCTTTTGTCCAAAGCAAGTTATGATACCAGCCCAGAGGAAACAGATTTGCATAGAAGGAGCTGCAAAGATGGTGGATATGTGGGAAAGTGGAAAATTGGGGTTAGTTTTACAAGCCACAAAAAGTTTAGGTCATTTAAAAATAACAATATCATATAATTATTTATAATAACCAATTTATATAATTATATGTGTCAGACACTTTTGAAGCATTCTGTATATATTGTTTCATTATATTGTTTCATTTAATCATTTGAAAATTCTGTGAGGTAGATACTATTACTATCCCCATTTTACAAACAAACAAACAAAAAGAGGTCCATAAACGTTTAGTAATTTGCCCAAGATTGACAGCTAGTAAGTCACACAGTTTGTGGTTCCCCTTAGAAGCTACCCTGTCTCTCTTACTAGCATTTATTACTAAAATAGAGTGTTTGTTACTTAGTCTAAACCACATAAAAGGCTCACCTGATGTGGCGTTATGGAAATTAATTTCTTCTAGTGGAGACACTATTTGTTCACGCTATGAATAAGGAAAGTTACTTCATGATACAGTATTATATGCTATATAGAAAGTTTTCTTTATTCACACTTTAACTCTAAACTACAAAAGTAATGTGCATGCCCAGGCTGGTGTAGCTCAGTGGATTGAATGCAGGCCTGCAAACCAGACGATCCCGGTTCGATTCCCAGTCAGGGCACATGCCTGGGTTGCAGGCCAGTTGCTGGCAGGGGACACATGAGAGGCAACCATACATTGGTATTTCTCTCCCTCTCTCCTTCCCTTCCCCTCTAAAGGTAAATAAATAAAACCTTTAAAAAAAGTAATGTGTAGTTACAATTAAAATAAAATTTATCTAATATAACAGTAAAATTGGGTATACTGCTTTTAAAGATGTAAAAGGGAAGAGGAAACAGCTCCCCCCTGATCATCTAGGAAGTAGTATGTTCTGTAGGAAAGAGCTCCAGACCTGAGTCTTTTGATCTCCCCAAGATCAGTTTTCCCATCAGGCACATAGTAATAAAATCTGCACTTTGGCTTTGTTATTGTAGCTTTATGAGGATGAAATGTAATAGTGGATGGAAGACAATTTAAAGTGTATCAGTTGCTCTGTGTGATTTCAGATTGTTAATTTATCTGAATTTTATTTTTGTAAACTCAAAACAATCTTCTGCTATTATCATTTGACAGATATTTTTATAACAAAGTTGTCAGTGAGGCTGATGTTTTTATCTCTTTTGGAATAAAAGAGGACTTACATGATGATAATAAAAACATGATGCAAAATGCATTGCAGAGCAAAAAGGTAAGATGTTCAGACGTTTACCCAAAGATATGTCATGAATGCTAGATATGGGAAATTACTTCAAAATCCCTCAGTCCAGTCCCTCAGTTTATATAGCTATGGGAAATGGAAGCTGAAAAACCTCACTGGCTTCTCATTATCCACTTTCCGTGACGTTAGCCCCCCAGCCAGCCTATCCCGTGCCATTTCCCCCCTTTCTCTCCCTCACACTATCTCTCTCGCTTCCAGATCTTTGCAGTGCTGCTCCTGTTTGGGAATGCTCTTGTCCTTCTTTGTCCCTTCCTGCCTCTTCTTTGCCTGGCTAATTCCTCCTTGACCTTTAAGTCTCAACCTTGACACTTTTTCTCTGGGAAGTCTCCCTGATTCCTCTCAACTAGATGAACTGCCTCTGCCTTAGTCCCTTAGCCCTTGAGCCTCTCTTAGTAGAGGACATTCGACAATTTGTTGTAGTGGCTCTCAGCCAGGTACTACTTTTACTGTTAAGGGGACATTTGGCAATCAGTGTCCACAGACATCTGTGGTTGTCATAACTGGGGAAAAGGATGCTACTGGCAGTTAGTGGGCAGAGGCCAGGCATGCTGCTAAACTCCTATAGTTATCCTTAACAACAAAGAGTTATCCTTCCAAAAAGTCAATGGTGCCGAGGTTGAGAAACCCTTCTTTGTTGTATTGCTTTATTTACTTCTCTGTCATTTTTTACACTAAACTCCTTGTGGGTCTGAATGGTTCCCATTACATGCTCAGAGCCAGCATTGTTCCTGTCAAACAGTAGGCACTGCTGTATATGTATTTGGGAGTGAATGAATCCATTGGGAAGTTACTTGTCCATGGTTAAGGGCTAGTGGAAGTGGGGACCAGATTAGAGCTCTGGTCCCCTTTTCCCTTGTTTACTGTTTTTTGCAACATACCGCAGATGATAAGGGCTCATGTCATTCTGCCCACTGTGGCATATTCCTGTAGTTTCTGTCATCAATTATTTCACTTTTGCTTTTTAAAAAGAGTTTTATCTATTCAAGATGTAAATTAGATGCCTCTTTTTAATGCAAGATTCCATGCTAGACACTGAGATTTAAAGCTAAATGATACAAGAATCCCGGTTTCAAGTTATTTAATTTTAGAAGAGAAAATAAGGCAAATCTATTTTACTATTGTGCTTAATAATGAAATGCTATGGCTTAACCGTATATCCCTTTACCCATTGTATGGTTTTTTTTGTGGTTTTTTTTTATGTTTTTTTTTATTGATTATGCCATTACATTTGCTCTATTCCCCCCCTCCCTTCCCCTCCACCCTGCATACCCCTCCCCCACCATTTCCCCCTTTAGTTCATGAACATGTGTCTCAATTTCTTTAGATTCTGTATTTCCCCTACTATTCTTACCCTCCCCCTATGTATTTTCTATCTACTGTCTATGCTACTTATTTTCTGTACCTTCTCCCCCCCTTCCCCTCCTCCCACTCCCCTATTGCTAACCCTCCCTGAGATCTTCATTTCTATGGTTCTGCTCCTGATCTAGCTATCCTCTTAGTTTGCTTTTGTTTTAGGTGTGGTTCTTAATAACTGTGAGTTTGCTGTCCTTTCACTGTTCATCTTTTTTATCTTCTTTTTCTTAGGTAAGTCCCTTTAACATTTCATATAATAAGGGCTTGGTGATGATGAACTCCTTGAATTTGGTCTTATCTGAGAAGCACTTTATCTGTCCTTCCATTCTAAATGAAAGTTTTGCTGGGTAGAGCAATCTTGGTTGTAGATCTTTGGTTTTCATGACTTGGAATACCTCTTTCCAGACCCTTCTTGCCTGTAAGGTCTCTTTTGAGAAATCAGCTGACAGTCTGATGGGAACTCCTTTGTAGGTGACTGTCCCCTTAGCTCTTGCTGCTTCTAAGATTCTCTCCTTCATTTTAATCTTGGCTAATGTAATTATGATGTGCCTTGGTGTGTTCCTTCTTGAGTCCAACTTCTTTGGGACTCTCTGAGCTTCCTGGATTTCTCGGAAGTCTATTTCCTTTGCCAGATTGGGGAAATTCTCCCTTTATTATTTGTTCAAATAATTTTTCAACTGGTGGTTGTGCCTTTCCCCCTTCTGGTACCCCCTATAATTCGGATGTTGGAACGTTTAAAGATGTCCTGGAGGTTCCTAATCTTCTCCTCATTTTTCTGAATTCTTATTTCTTCATTCCTTTCTGTTTGATCATTTTTTTTTCTTCCTTCTGGTTCTCTCCCTTGATTTGAGTCCCAATTTTCTTTCCATTACTATTGGAATCTTTTGTATCCCCATTCATTTCAATTAATTTAGCTTCCATATGTTTCTCTAATTTGTGGCTAAAGTCAACCAGTTCTGTAAGGATCCTTATAACCAGTGTTTTGAACTGTGCATCTGAAAGACTGGCTATTTCTTCATCACTTAGGTCTATCGGTTCTGGGGCTCTGAGTTGTCCTAGAGCCATTTTTGGTCTGTTCGCGCTGTTAAGTGAGCGGAGCAAAGCCTTAGTTGTTTACCAGGACGGGGCGACCCAGGTCGCTCCCATTGTATGTTTTTAAGTTAGTGTTTTAATGTGTGAGCCACTAAGCACAGATTAAATATAAAACCCAACAAAGTAAGCAAAAGTAAACTGAGAGGCCTGGGAAGATGGATGATGACTTAGGGGTTGGAAGAAGATGTTTTTGTCAGTTAATACAACAAAAGATCTATTGAATCAAATGATGTTTATGACTTTCCACATCTATAATTCTGTAAACTCGATTAGAAAATAATGTTCTGGGCTTAATTGTGCACCCCATCATTCACTGTATTTGTGATGATAAACCATTCTTCTGACATTGGCCATCACTAGAAAGGCTAGTAAAAGCATATTTTGTTAATTTTCCCTTATAAGTTTTTCTCTAAAATAACACTTTCATTTTTTTCCCTTTTAAAAAGTTGATAAATGGAATTGCTAAAGTCACACTTAACTCTGAAACAGCAGTTAAAGAATTGTCCTATGGCAGTCTGGAAGAGTTAAACAATAAGTACCTTTATATTGGTGTAACAGTTGTGGAGTCCACGGGTAAGTTTCTCTCTTTGTATTTTGTCTTGGCAAATTTTTAGACAGTATATTAAAAGTAGAAATAATTTCTACAGTTCTTTCATATTTTGTTTTCTTTTAGAGTCAAATTTTACTTTTTATATTACTAAAAGCCAGGGTTAGAATATAGTTCTGCCGCTCCCTAGTCACTGGGTTCCCATTGCCTCAACTGCAGGATAATACCTGCCCAGCTGATATTCTGAGTGGCCCTGCAGGCCATCTGGCTTGAACCTCTGGCACCCCAGTGTTCTCACCTGGTGAGAAACAAAATAAAAACAAAATTATGTATGTAAAAATGCTTGATAAAGTACTATGCAAATGAAAGTTGTTGTTATTATTGTTTTAGTCTCCTTATATGTGCAGTGATGAAGTTGAACCAAATGCCTCCTACAGCCTTTTCCAGCTGTAATGTTCAGGAATTCTATCTAAACCTGGAGGCAGTAATGTTTCTAAAATGGGTGCAGTAATTGTATACACTTCATAAGGTTGTGGTGAGAATCAAAGTGTCAATATATCCAAAGCCCTTAAAACAGTACCTGTCACATAGTGACCATGTAAGCATTGGCTGTCCTCCTCCTCATCTTCTTCCTTCTCCTTCTTGGCTCCAGCTACTGCTTTATTACCATCCTTAATATCTTATATAGTGCTCTCGGTTCCACTCGAGTGGTTTTTAATAGTTATTAATTATTATTCCAAGCTGAGTCAAATGGTCTTCTGGTATGTCTTGATTCTAATATTTATATTTTTAGGTTTATATTGAACCCCCCGACTAACTTTGAACAAATAATTTAACCACACTGCATCTATTTTTTTTGTAAAATTAAAGTTAAACCAGATGATCCCTAAGTACTTTGCCACTTCTTTAAATTTGTGCTTCTAGGATAGCAGAGTGAAGAATAGAGGTAATTATTCAGATATTGAGCACCTTATATATATCAGATGCTCAATAGATGCTGGAGAATGATGATGACTTCACACTCCTTGCCCTGGCTAGCTATTGTTTTTGACATTATTTTAATAATGTTTCTTTCTTACTTTTATTTTTCCTGAATTTATTTTAAATCAATTCATTTTAATAAGTATTTATGAAGTAGTCAAAGAGTGTTGCTAAACATGCAGGCTTCCAAATGTGAATCCAGCTTGCAAGTGGCTTACATACTAGTATCAGTTGTAAGACAGGTAAACAAAGAATTCTGTACCAAGGAGGAATTCCATGTGTGCTTTAAGCAAAATAGTGTTATTGACCTTGAGAGGAAGGTGAGCTCCTAGGTGATGGTTGAGTGACCAAGAACAGTGTCCTAAAAATGACCATCCTGCAGGATAAGCAGAGTTTTGAGGCAGGGCTAGTTGATGAAGTAGAGTGGGGCACCCTCCATAGAGGAACATACCCAGCAAGGGTGGAAAGTGAATCTTGACATTGGAGAATAACAGATTATCATCTAGTTAGCTGAAGTATAGGGGATAATGGGGATGTAATATTGGGAAGGAGTTTGTGGACACTAGAACTTTGTATGTTACTCTTCACAGTTTAGCTTAAATTTTAGCTGGAGGGTGATACCACTGGGCTCCTGCCAATGGACCCTCAGGGCAGTCTCTCCTTCAAGTGCTCTTTTCTGACTTCCTCTACATTTCTCTCCATATTTCTGCGCTTGAATGCTCAACCCCTTCCAAGGCTCAGACTCTGGCCTACCCTTTCATTCTCTCCTTAATCTGTTGTACTTACTCAGCTTAAACTCTGACCACTGGCGAAACACGGTGTCCCTTCTTTACATTTTTTTTTTTCAGTCCAGTCCTATAGCTCTAATTCTACATGGGGCATGTCTACATATAAACCTTGTACATAAGGCTTTGGAAACTCCTGAGATTTAAACTCTTCTCTGCACTGGCCCCCTGAACCAAGACCTGTGTCCTGCTTGTGACTGGTAAATGAATGAGCTCAGAAATGGAGTGAGTGAAGGAATAAGTCTGTGGAGACATCAAGATGAAATAGATCCCCATAAAAATCCTCCTTCAAAAGGTCAACATGATCCTTGTCGTTTCTTTAGGTGGATTTTTTGAAGAGGCAGAATTTTCTGGCATCAGATATGTCCTCTCTCCCTACAAACTGAATTTGGTTGCTACTCCTCTTTTCTTGAAGCCTGGAATTCCATATTCTATTAAGGTAGATGAAGGCGGGTGGTGGGGAAACCGCTGAACATAATTGTCTTTTTCTGTTTACAGAAAACTTGGGGTATGGCAAATGGGGGAAGAACGCTAGAGAGGCAAATCGTGGAGGGAACTCATTCTGTAAGAGCTGCCCTCCTGTGGACATGGACAGGGGTGGGAAATGGCAGGTCAGCTTCAGTCTTAGGGCAGGTATCAGTATTTAATAAGACAGCCTGTGTTAGGCATTTGCTAAAGAAGCATTGCATTAAATTATAGGTAAGTAAAACCCCATAAGTCTATAGTACAAAAAATGCTAACATTTAAAACTATTTGGTGGCACGTTCCTAAAAAGCCTGAAGATGGAGTGCTTGTTACTCTGCATTTTCCTTGGCTGTGACTCTGACTGAGCTCAGCTGTCTGTGATGTTCTCCATCCTTTCCATCCCGACTTGTCCTGTTCCTCTCTCTTCTGTCTTTTTTGCTTCCTCCTTCCTATTTAATGTTTTCTCTCCTTCCTGCACTTTTCCTTTTTTTAAAAAGCAGTAGTATGAAATTAAAATATTCATTTGACTTTTAAATTATATTTTATTATATTTAGTATATATTTTATTATATATAATAGATTTTTCAAGTAAAAATTTTTGTCACCTGCCCTTGGCTTTGAAAGTCAGAGCAGCATAGTGTTTTATTCTTTGAAAATGAGCTGCTTTGAAAAATCAACTTTAGTATAAATAAAATGTCTTACTTATTACTTACTGTAGGTCATTGGCTTTTGAGGTCACATACAAAAATAATATAAAATATATCTTTGTGCAAATTATATATGATTACATGTATGGCAGTGAGAGAAAGAGGTTAAGAGAAAAAAAGGATGCATTTATTGTTTCTCGTACCCAAGAGAATCATTCCCAGAGTGACTGTCTCATTTTCTCTTTTATTCAGTCCTAAACCAACTGAAGAAACACAGAAGTTAGATAGCAGAAGACCTTATTACATCTACTTGGCTCAGTTTAAAAAGATAATATTTATGTTCTGAGTCTGCTTGTTATATAGGAGGATCTATTCAAAAGTGATTTAACAAAATAGAATTAAATATTTTTTAAAGCTGAGAACATGCTTCTCTTTACTGAATTGAATATGAATAATTTATACTTTGGTGGGGGGAAGAAAATTATTTGAGAATTTCTGTGCTTTAAAACAAGTGCTGAGCTGTTTTATTGAATTTTGGCTGTTCTGACAAAACAGGTGCAAGTTAAGGATTCACTGGATGAATTAGTAGGAGGGGTGCCGGTGACCCTGAGTGCACAAACGGTCGATGAAAACCAAGAGACAGCTGACTTGGAGCCAAAGAAAAGTGTAACAGGTTCCAGTGATGGAGTAGCTTTATTTGTGGTTAATCTCCCGACTGGAGTGACAGCTCTGGAGTTTAACGTGAGCTGAATTCTGTTAAGTTTTCTAGGACAGTGTGTACTTTTGACTGTGTGTCTTGGCTAGTGTGCAGAACAGATGCAGCAGATTTTGGGCTTGAGTTCAGTGAACAGTTGTGCATCCAAAAGTAAGTGAGTAAATAAATAAGTCACCAGAGGAAAATTAATCTATCACTTTTTTATTTGGGAATTTATTCTTTTCTCTTATATCCATAAGACTATATTAGAATCTAGAAGCTTCAGAATGGGTATAGCAGTGGAAGTCAGTGGTAAAATTATTCTCTCCCAGTACCCCCAATTTTCTCTCTATTCAGGCTCATAAAAGAGTTAAATGTGGGAGCTTCCCTTTTTTCCTAACTGCATGGATCACTCTCCCAACAAATAATATTTAAGTGTCCAATTCCAAGCAAACAATGAATAACTTAATAAAGCATGTTAATGACTGGAGTGTGCATACACTCATTGTCATCTACTGTGCACTTACAAAATGCTAAGCCTTGGGCGAAGAGCTCTAGATAGATTGCATTTAATACCTACTTAATCAGCTCTATCAGGGGTGTCCCGCCTTTTGGCATCTCTGGGCCACACATTAAATACATTGAGACACATAATCACACACAAAAAAATCTCATAATGTTTTACGTAAATTTACGATTTTGTGTCGGGCAGCATGCATAGCCATCCTGAGACACGTGCGGCCCATGGGCCTGAGGTTGGACACCCTTTTTAGAGAATATTATCTTTGACGTTTTGTAGCTGAGGAAACAGAGGCTTCAACCTTCTCTTGAATAACTTACCGAGTTAGTGGCGCACTGGGAGGAAAACCAAATGCATATGACACTCCAGAACATGAACTACTAATTCCTTTGCCGTCAAAGGTGGATATTGCTGCCATTACATCATTTCTGTCCCACCCCATGTTTTTGCACACTCTTCTGTGCCACTATCTCACAATGAAATTGGGCCAGAGAATCTTTGTAATGTCCATTCATAACTCCTGCCCCCTGCCCCTGACACTGGTCCTCATGACCTCCCCACTACAACCCCGAATTTCTGCCATCCCAACCCATAAGAAGAGGAATCCCTAGCTTGCCATGACATTTCTGGAAGGATGCCAGTATTTGTTCCAGGAGGATTTTTCTCTTTCCCACCATAACCCACGATCCCACATGATCCTAATTATTGTCCACAGTCTTTGTAAACTCACTTAATACCACAGCAGTATGAACATGGGAGTAGCGGAGGTTTTCCTTTCTTCAGCATGTGGCGGTATGAAATTTAGAAATTTATAAAACAAATAAAGGAATTTAAAAGGTATATTTCACAGAAAACATTTCATCATAGTCCACATGTCTTCTCTGAAATGTTCCTTTTTAGGTCAGGACTGATGATTCAGATCTTCCAGAAGAAAATCAAGCCAGCAAAGATTACAGAGCAATAGCATATTCATCTCTCAGCCAAAGTTACCTTTATATTGACTGGACTGGAACCTATAAACCTTTGCTTGTGGGAGAACATCTTAATATTATTGTTACCCCCAAAAGTCCATATATCGACAAAATAACTCACTATAATTACTTGGTAAGTACTAAAATGATAGATTTACATCTATTTATTCTCCCACCTAGAACATTTTTTTTTTACTTATAGAGAAACAATAGAATGACCCCTTAATGTTTATTTTTAACAAAGCATTTTAATGACTATTTATCATCTAATTTGATAACCAGCTTTTCAAAAACCTTTGAGATTGGGCATGATTTGCATTACCATTTCATAGATGAGGACTGAAAGATGGAGAGGTTAAAGCACTCATCGTGGTCACTCAGCTAAGAAGATTTTGATTTGAACTGGGAACCTCTGCCTTCTTGTGTGATCTGCTTTCACCAAAGGATGCTGACTGCTCCTCAGAGGGAGCCTGATTAAATTCTCACATCACCTCCGCTCTATATCGTGGGCAAAAATTACACACCTAGACCTACTGAAAATATGTGCATTTCACTGGCCTAAAAGGAGAACCCAAATCTTGCTCTTAAGTGTAGCGTTGTATCATACCTGCTCCAATTCTGCAGCTGCATAACATCCCTTATTACGTCCCTAATATTTGCAGAGGTGGTCAATCAAGCCTGTTGGTGAAGCCCAGGGAAGAATGTGTGAAGAATGTTAAGGGCTTCCTGACAACTGTCAAAGAACTGGAGTGAATTATTCCAGTGGTCAGGCCAAATAGATGGTGATGGATTTGTCAACATTTTTGGAGAAGGAAATTAAAAAATAAACGAGGACCAAATATCATATTGACTGTGATGAATGAGGGGACCTATTTAGGGGCTGCGTACCAAAACTCAATGTCTACAGGGTACAGTCCTGCTAAGGACAACTTAGATATCTTTGAGGACATTTTGGCTTCCTGTAATTTGTAATTTAAAAAAAAAACAACTTATGCCTTCAATTTAGAACCTGATCTCTGCCTTTAAAAGTTAATCGCCTAATAAGATACACTCTGCTTGCCTATTTTTTAAAATCAGTAAAACAAAGGAGATTTTAATGACCATTATGACTTTAAACAGATTTGGGATCAAATTTTAACTCTCTGTTTTGCTAGTTATGTGATTTTTGAACTAAAATCAGTGTGGCGTTTTGTTAATGCCTGAGCCTCGGCCCCTTCATTTGCACAATGGAAATAATACTTCTATCCTACTGGTTATATAAGAATTAAAGGAGTTAAGTCAATATAAAAGTTCCTGGCACATAGTAGGCTCATACATGTTAACTTTCTTTTTCTTTTACATAGTTTCTACTCCAGCTCCAAGCTCAATTCTAAAGCAAAAGTTTTGTTTTTGTAGTTATTGTTGCTGCCACTCTTTATTTTCAGATATTATCCAAGGGCAAAATTGTTCACTTTGGCACAAGGGAGAAACTTCCAGATTCCTCTTACCAAAATATAAATATTCCAGTGACACAGAACATGGTTCCTTCAGCCCGTCTCCTGGTCTATTACATTGTCACAGGAGAGCAGACAGCAGAACTAGTCTCTGACTCAGTCTGGATGAATATTGAAGAAAAATGTGGCAACCAGCTCCAGGTAATCCATAAATTATGTCACAATTGAATTTTCTTTTGAATAAAAGACACTGTAAACACAGCAATTTATGAAGATTTGTCTCAAAAATGACCTTTTTTTTCTTTTTCGAATGACCTTTAGGTTTCTCTGATTCCAGGAGCAGATGTATATTCTCCAGGTGAACATGTGTCTTTTAATATGAAAACTGACTCAGATTCCTGGGTGGCTTTAACAGCAGTGGACAGTGCTATATATGGAGTCCAAAGGAAAGCCAAGAAGTCCCTAGAAAAAGTTAAGTGGCGCATAGTCCTGGTTACTGCTGTGTGGGTGGCTCTATGCAGTACTTCACAAAGTGTGGCCCCAGGCTAGGTCATGAGAGAAGAGTTAAGGGAAGACTGGGCCTGCTTTTCCATAATCAAAATTTGTACTCTAATAGTGGTTCTTAGGAAGGTAAGCCATTGTCATGTTACTCCCCCAAAGAACAAGTCCATCCTTTCTTATTCTAATAAGTGTAGAGTTAAGCACTTTAAAAACATATGACTGTGATAGCAATTATATTCATGGGCACAAGTGCCATCAGTTGGGAGGGTTTGGGGATTTGGGCAGGCCAGGCAGAGGAGAGGGGCATTATAGGAGCAGCACAAAAGAAGACTGGATAGGTGACCTCTGGGTTTTTTTGTTTGTTTCTTTTTGTTTTTCTACTCTCATAAAAGTTTATGGCACAAAAGAATTTGAGAATGATTCAATTTTCCTAAGTTCCCATTTATCTCCTTCATGCTCTGCTACTGTTTTCTAGGCTTCAGTTTCTCTGAACAAGGAAGAAAGACCTAAGGAACTAAAGTTAAAAGCATTCAGGAAGAAAAACATTTGGGGTCAAAATTAAAACTAGAATAAATACCCCAAATGAGTTCTCACCTACTTAGAGCCTAGAGCCCTCCTTCCCTAGACACAAGAGGTTATATTCTTTTTGTTTGTTTGTTTTAAGCAACTTAAAAATTGATTTGTTTTATAATCCACTCATTTATGCACTCACCCATTTATTTTTCTTTTGTTTGAAGAAGATATAAAATTGATTGTATTAACGGTGGAGTTAGACCTCGGTTCTTGAGTCCCGCTAAGAAAGAATTCAGAGTCAAGAACTGTGATGTAAAGAAGTTTATTTAGAAAGTTACAGAGGTAGAAGAAGTGAGCCAGCTGTGGGGACTCAGGAAACAAGTTACACAGGCAATAGAAGAACCCTTGGAGATTAGGAGACAGAAAGCAAAGATAACGTGCCCAGGGAAGAAGAGGGAAAAGCACAGGCATACAGGCCTACTCCAGAGAGAGCGCCTGAGGAAGGAAAGGGGAGGGGAAAGGTGCTGGCTTGCTATAGAGGGACACAGAGACAGAGAGAGTGCTGGGTCCATTGTCTTAAGAGTTTTTATCCAATTCTCAAAGGTGGGGATTTTAGGGGAGGTCTTGGGAGGATCTCAGTATCTCAATAGAATATTCATCAGCTTTCTAGCTCTGTCCTTTCAGAATCATGGTCTCTACTGATTGATCGGCACTAGGGGAGGAGGTCATTAGTCATTGCATCTGGTCCTGATGTCAGCCATTGTGTCACTTCATCTGATTTCACTGCTTTTCTGGACCTGGATCTAAAAAAATTGAGGCCTAGATATTATCTCTAGTTTGACCAAAACTCTGTCTCTTTCATCAACAGACCTGAGGCTTTATTCCTGAGATTATCTGATGTAGGTCAGAACCTCATTGTCCTAAGGGGCTTCCTGCTTAAGGGAATGGTTGTTCAAGGGCTTGTATGGGAGTGTTGTGTGAGTCTATTCATCCCCTTGTTCCTCCTCTGATAGGTTCTAAACCACATAACTACTGATGTGCTAGAGGAAGAAAGGTTGGGGGTCTGAACCTCAGGACCAGTGATGAAAAAGGTCAGGGTCCAGTCTGAATGAGGAGCAACATGATAGGGATGGCAAGATCACCCTGGGGATAAGGTCCTAGCCTGTAATACTTGTTTTCCAATTTTTTCCCATTGCTAGGCACCTGAAATGTTGTTCCTTAGTGACATTCCATACCTAGCCTATTATTCCTGTTTTACTCATGTTTGTTTAACTACCTACTGTATCAACTGAAGCATGTGTTCTAAGTACAAAATACCACAGCTCAGTTTTTAAGAACCTGCTCACCAAAGCTTAAGATGTAGCTCTTGATTTAATTTTGAATAGGTATTTATGTACAAACATAAAAGAACAAACTAAAGGGATTAAGTTGAGAAATATGGACTTTGGCCATTTGCTGAATGAGCGGCCTGGGCATTTCACAGGTTCGTTATACCTATGAAATAACTCATACCTTTAGTTCTTTAGAGGAATGATTTCTACACCTGAATAGGCTCAACATTTTGTCTATCTGGACAGGTATTTCAAGCGTTAGAGAAGACTGACCTGGGCTGTGGGGCAGGTGGTGGCCGCAACAATGCAGATGTATTCCACCTGGCAGGACTCACCTTCCTCACCAACGCAAATGCAGATGACACCCGAGAAAATGGTAAAACGCTCAGCATATTTTGTTTATGCTTCAAATTGATACTGAAATTTACATCAATCATTTGCCTCCCAGGTCTCACTTTTGTTTGTCCTCTAGAATATTCTCTACACTGATCTTAGAATGATATGACTATGTAATGCCCTTGTATACTACGTTTCATTAGCCTTTAAGGTAAAGTATGCCCTTTTTAGTGTAGTACTCAAAGCCTCCCGTGAACTTCTCCCCAGCTCTCTCCAACTATTTCTCATCCTGCTCTACCTTACCTTACTTTACCTTGTTTAAGCTATATAGAACCAAGTGTGTTTCTTGGGTGGCGCTAGGCTTTTTACAGCTCTGGGCCTTTCCTCTTCAGAACTGCTTTCCCTTTTACTAACCTGGAGAAGCTAGTGTAAGAATCATCTCCTCTATGAGGCTTCTGTCTCCACCTCTCACCCCCCAAAACTGATCATTCCCTCCTCCTTTCATAGAGAGAATGTTGTAGGGACTAGTTCTATTTATAATAATATAATAGCAGTGCATCACTGCACATTCTTATACTTAATTATACCTCTTTTCTCAGCCGCTACACTGTGAGCTCCATAAGGGCAAGGAACACATCTTAATCATCTTCTTTTTATGGTTTTAAAATTGTTCATAGGTATACTTAATACTATTACTTGTAACAATATAACACAAGGAACAAATAATAAAACTAGCATAACAAGCAAAAACTTAGCCCACTCTGAACACTTAGCTATTTCTCCATAAAGAACAGATCAAAAAGGTTGCAGGATTCAAATACAAACAGATCAAACAAGTCAAACTGTGTAACACTAGACTGTGAACTCTCCTAATGTAAAACTAGTCACATGAAGATGCATAGTGTGCAATGTCTAAATGAAAGCAGGTTCTCAATGTTTTTGAATGAATGATTTGTGAATATTTTAAATACTTGCATAATCTTATGGAGTTTTTCTTTCTTGAGATTTTAATCTTTTTTCTTTCTTCTCTTTGTCTTTATCATTTTTTAAAAAGCAGGTGAAACTTGTAAAGAAATTCTCAGGCCAAAAAGAATGCTGCAACAGAAAATAGAGGAACAAGGTACTCTAAGAGTTTCATATTGTGGTCCTGTCATTCAAAAGCTGGAGAAAGTTCAACATTATCTAATGTCCCCTAACTCAGATAGAATGGGCAAAAATAAAGCTATGTATAGACATCTAATTCATCTCTCTCAAAAAGATTAATCCAAATAAATACAATAGTTTATTTGCCATAATTTTAATCTGAGGAACATAAGTATTATTTCTATCTCCAAAATCTAAAAGATTAACTTTTATTTGTCATTTATATTAACTAATATTTCCTCTCTACAAACTTAGTCTAGCAATTAAATTCATATTCTTTCATTTTATTATGAAAAATCCATAATTTTATTAACTTGGGGGTATACCTAGAAATCTCTTTTTTCTATTTCATATGTTAACAATTAATAATGTTTTAGATTACTCTTTGGGAAACAAGTCTAATAGAAATGATTTAAAACGATTCTTTATATAGAAATTTGATAATCAGCAGTGTTACAATAAAAAAATATTGAACTGAAGGCAGTGACTTGAGTTCAACTCATGTTCACAATAATATAATAATTTCTTCCATTTATATGTGAATTATTCTAATTCTAACTTTCATTTTAAGTTTTAATGCTATGAAAAGAGAGACACATTAGAGTATTTACAATGAAGAGTTATGCCACTAGTGAAGGTCCACAAACCATATCACATAAGAAGTGTTTGAAAAAAAAATAGGCTATTTAGTTGAAGAAGGAAATCCTTGAGTAGTGATGATAGCTATCTTGAAATATTAGAGGGCTTCTCAGATAGTTAACCTATTTTAGCCAGAGGGTACTGAACCCAAGGTGTCAGTTTCAATACAATATTTAGCTTAGTTGCAGGAAGCCCTTTAACCATTTAACATGAATCAGAGTGGACTACCTACCTCACAAGGCCACATTCTCCCCATTCCAAGAATAGTTCCAAAGGGAGGCTGGTCAGCCAACTAGCCATGACTATTGTGGGGGGTAGAGGGGCTGACGGCAGGAGAAACCAAGTATCCCTTCAGATCCCTTCTAAGCCTGGGGTGTTATGACTTTATGTATCACTGAGGGCACTGTGTTATTACCATTTCAGCTGCTAAGTACCAACATATAGTAGTGAAGAAATGTTGTTATGATGGAGCCCATCAGAATGATGATGAAACCTGTGAACAGCGAGCTGCCCGGATTAAGCTGGGTGAACGATGCATCACAGCCTTTAAGGAATGTTGTGCCTTGGCAAATCGGTTCCGTGCTGAAGAGTCTCATAAACCTTTGCAACTGGGAAGGCTCAGTAAGTTTGATGTTTTCTATCAGAATTCTGCCCAATATGAGGAATTTTTGTGTAATTTTATGCTGCTAAGGAAGGCAATGTTCATGCTCTACTTAAAATTGGAAGTGAAAAAGATAACTTGTAAATGCCCATAAGGAAAAAATCTGTTAATCATTTTTGGGAATCCGAAGATATATATAGTATAGGGCAGAGTACATTAGTTCACAGTCAAGACCCAGGGCAAGTTTAAAGCTGACTCATTCTATAAACTTGAATGGTTGTTTATCCTCTCAGATCTTCAACCTCCTCATTTTTAAAGCAAGAAGGTTAGGCCAGATGATCTCCAATATGCCTCTGAGCTCTAAAATTCTATGGCTCTGTGATATTACAATCAATGAAAATTCTCTTTATACCTATATGACCAAAATAGCAAAAGATTTCTAAATCTAGCTTAAGGTTAAGTGTGCTTATGTAAAAGCTGAAACCTTATTTCAGTTTCAAGCACAATATATACGAGTATTTTCAGATTTTATAGAACTCTTATTAATATATTTTCAGAAATTTTAGGGCTTTGTTTCATTTATATTTAGTCAAAACAAAATAGACAAAAGCAAGAAAGAAGAACAAAGTAGGAGGGATCACAATACCCAATAATTAAACTATACTAATGGCCACTGTAATCAGTATAGTCTAGTACTGGCATAAGAACAGACTATAAGATCAATGGAACAGAACAGAGGACCCAGAAATAAACCCATGTCTATGGTCAGTTAATATGGCAGCACTATATACAATAGCCAAGTGCTGGAAACAGCCTAAGTGCCCATCAGTAAATGAGTGGATCAAAAAATGGTGGTACATTAACACAATGGAATACTATGTAGCAGAAAGAAAGAAGGAACTCCTACCTTTTGTGATAGCATGGATGGAACTGGAGAGTATTATGCTAAGTGAAATAAGTGAGTTGGTGAAAGACAAATACCATATGATCTCACCTGTAAGAGAAGTCTGGTAAACAAAATAAACTAATGAACAAAATAGAACCACAGGCATGGAAACATGGAACAGATTGACATTGGCCAGAGGAGAGAAGGGAGGGGGATAATGGCAGAAAGAAGGGTAAGGGACTAGTCAAAGAACATGTACGAGTGACCCATGGGCATGGACAACAGTGTGGGAATTGACTGTGGGAGCAGGGGGTAGCCTAGGGGGAGGAGGGCAAAGAGGGAAAAAGTGGGACAACTATAATAGAATAACAATAAAAAAAGTGAAGGAATTTTACCTACTTGAAAAAAACAGATAAAAGCAGAATAACAGCTCCTGTTTTATAATCTGATTGTTTTGCTTAGTAGTGCATCTTAAACATTGTCCTTTTAAATGGATATATTTCTGCAAACATAAAATTTTGTGGGTACTTACCAAAATCATGTTATTAGCCATATTTAAGTTTTCAGACTTTTCACATATTACAGTCAGCATTTTCATGAACAACCTGGTACATATATTTTTTCATTGTCCAATTTTTCTATTATAATTGTCTGGTTTGGCTTCAGCTGCATGGAACTCAATCTCTGCAGCTTCTCTCTGGTACTTTGCTCCTTATTCTAGACAGTTTGACTTCCCAAAACTCCAGTGTGTGTTGCTGTAACTCTGCAAAGGTCTGCGTGGGCTCCTCTCCCTGCCCTGCAGCCTGTAAACTGTCTTCAGAGAAAAAACCTGGATGACTTTAGGGTTTACCTAACCTTCTCCTTTCTCTCAGGGACCGCAATGCTGGGTCCCTTATGTTCTGGTGTCTGAAAACTATTTTAGATGGTGTGTCTGATATTCTGTATTTTCAAGACAGAAGGATAACCCTAGTCCCTACTAGTTCATCTTGGACAGGAACAGAAGTTCTATTGATTTTGAGTAAAGGGAATACATGATAAATGAATTTCTAAGCAGAGAATCACATAAACAGAATTATTGCAATTATAAGAATGCAAATAACTTTATAGACTGATTAGTATCTTATATAATCTCAGGAACACTAAACATTTAATTTCCACTTCCAATCTTAATTTAGAAAACAAATAATTAAAGATATTTTTATGCCTGTTTTGTAAATGCTATTAATGAAGAAGTTCTAATACTGCCATTTTGAAATCATTAGGTGACGTGTTTCACTGAGCTTTCAGAAAATGCTTGTTTTAGATTAATGTTCATATTTTAAAATTTGGCTATAAATGAAATTTATATTGTTTTTCTATAGTAGAATATACTATTTTCCCCAGATATACAGACCCTGGCACCAATAACCAAGACAGAAATAAGGAGCTATTTTCCAGAAAGCTGGTTATGGGAAGTTCATCATGTCTCCAGACAGTGTCACAAACTTGCAGCAACTCCCCACAGAACTCCAGTGGTTTACCACGTTGACCCCATCTCCTGCCTTCCAACATCTACTGCAAGGTAGTTTGATTTACTTTCAACAAGTAAAGCAGGCAAGGGATTCATATCCAAAGCTCCTCCTCCAAATGGGAGGCTTAGCCATCGCTTATATATACTATTTGGTCAAGTTCATGTTGATTTCTTATTTGCAGTTGGCCTCACTTACCTGGTTGGGTTCCTGTCAAGCTTATCCCATTTACAGCTGGTTGCAAAATACTGTGCTACATTTTAACAGTTAGCAAGAATAGCATTTAGTAAGAATGGCTCAGACCGTGACACCCTTGTCCTGTCTAGCAAAGGTCTAGCCATTATACTTCCTTGACATTACTTTGAAAAATGTGAGAATTTGCAAATATTATGGCCAAAAATCTGAAGATTACTCATTTCCCAATAGTTTATTTAAGAGTTAAGATGCTACTCCCATGTGGCCAAATTATTTTTGCTTCACTTTTCTTTTTCTTATGTGCTTTGCTCTAGTAATTGAGTCCAAGGCAGAAGAGTTCTGTTCATTTAATTTCACTTCTCTTCCGTAAGCATTAACCGAGCACAATGGTGCTATACACTGTTAGGCAGCCCTTCTTATCCTGAAATATCTGCACCATAAAACAAATGTTGGTTAATAAAAAGAAAGTTTTTTTCTCTTTAAATTCCAATATTCAACACATTTTAATGGAATGCCTACTTGGTACCAGGCACTGAAAACCGTGATAGTAATGCCAAGTCCCTGACCAACACCCTTCCTTGGGGGGCTCAAAGCACTGACTTTTCAAGGAGCAGTCAAGGCACTGAGTCCCGAGCCTGGCGTCAGTTTTCTAATGGGTCTCCTCTTCTCTGCCTTTGTCACCTCTAAATCTTCTTGCATAGTGTCGTCATTTCAGCTGACATTGCCCCTTGGCTAACACTTCTCTGGTAAGCCTCCCCATCACTGTTCTCTACCCTACCAGTGATTGGATAAATTACCTTTCCGGATTAATTCTGTTGTATGTGTCACAGAATTATAAGGGCCTAACTTACCTGCCCATCTTCCACATTGAGGTGTAATTACTTCCAGGGCAAGGGCTAAATTCAGGTTACTGCTTTACATCTAGGACCTGGCGTGAAGTCTGTCTGGCTTGTAGAGGCACTAAAATGAATGTGTTGAATAAATGCAAACTGCACCTGAATTTTTTAATGCTTTATCAGTACAGTTATTACAATGCACTGCAATGTATTTACTTAACTATTTTTTAACTAGACTGTAAACTACTTGTGAGCAGGGCTACATCTTTTTTTATTTTTTAAATATATTTTATTGATTATGCTATTACAGTTTTCCCATTTTTCCTCCCCTTTATTCCCCTTAGTCCTGCTCCCACTATCATTCCCACACCTTAGCTCATGTCCATGGGTCATACATATAAATTCTTTGGCTTCTCTATTTCCTATATTATTCTTAATCTCCCATTTTGTACGTGCTATTTATGCTTCTTATTCCCCGTCCCCTTTCCCTCATTATCTCCCCTCCCCCTCCCTGCCGATAACCCTCCATGCGATCTCCATTTCTGTGATTCTGTTCCTGTTCTAGTTGTTTGCTTAGTTTGTTTTTGTTTTTTAGGTTTGGTTGTTGATAGCTGTGAGTTTGTTGTCATTTTACTGTTCATATTTTTTATCTTCTTTTTCTTAGATAAGTCCCTTTAACATTTCCTATAATAAGGGCTTGGTGATGAAGAACTCCTTTAACTTGACCTTATCTGAGAAGCACTTTATCTGCCTTTCCATTCTAAATGAAAACTTTGCTGGATAGAGCAATCTTGGATGTAGGTCCTTGCTTTTCATGACTTGGAATACTTCTTTCCAGCCCCTTCTTGCCTGCAAGGTCTCTTTTGAGAAATCATCTGACAGTCTGAGGGGAACTCCTTTGTAGGTGACTGTCCCCTTATCTCTCGCTGCTTCTAGGATTCTCTTCTTCATTTTAATATTGGGTAATGTAATTATGATGTGCCTTGGTGTGTTCTCCCTTGGGTCCAACTTCTTTGGGACTCTTTGGGCTTCCTGGAAGTCTACTGCCTTTGCCAGATTAGGGAAGTTCTCCTTCATTATGTTTTTAAATAAGTTTTCAATTTCTTGTTCTTCCTTTTCTCCTTCTGTCACCCCTATGATTCGGATGTTGGAACATTTAAAGTTGTCCCAGAAGTTCCTCAGCCTTTCCTCATTTTTTTGAGTTTCTGTTTCTTCATTCTGTTCTGGTTGAATGCTTATTTCTTCCTTTCAAATCAGTCCAAATCTGGTCCAAATCATTGAATGAGTCCTGGTTTCCTTCCCTTCACTGTTGGTTACCTGTACATTTTCCTTTATTTCACTTTTCATAGCCTTCACTTCTTACTTTATTTTGTGACCATACTCAGCCATTTCTGTGAGCATCCTAATGACCATTGTTTTGAACTCTGCATCTGATATGTTGACTATCTCTTCATCACTTAGTTGTATTTTTTTCTGGAGCTTTCATCTATTCTTTCATTTAGGCCATACGATTTTGTTTGGACATGCCTGTTATATAGTAAGGGGTGGAGCCTTAGGTATTTGCCAGGGCAGGGCAACCCACACCGTGTGGCGCTATATGTGGGAAAGGAGTCCAAGAGGGAACAATGCTGCTTGCTCAGCTCTTCGCCAGCTTTCAGTCACTTCCTCCACTAACCACAAGCAAATCGGGCCCTTCTGGTGCTGATTCCCAGGTAGGTGTGTTAGTGTATGTTCTAGGACTCTGTGGGTCTCTCCAATAAACTCCCCTGTGAGACTGGGAGTTTCTCCCACTTCCATTTCAACCCCCACAGGTTATTTCCGTCAGAGGCTTTAAGTTTTTATCTCCCCACAATGGAACCCTGGGTAGCATGGTCTGTCTTGCTCCCCAGTTGTTCCTCCCAGTTTATCTGCACGCAAATGTGGGGCTGCCTCCTCTGCCTGCTGCCACCTCACCTGGTCTGCCAGCCGCCACCTTGCCACAAGTCCTCTCCACCCGCGCTGCCTGTCTCCACCCCTCCTACTGGTCTGGATGAATGTTTCTTCTTAAATTCCTTGGTTATTGGACTTCCATACAGTTTGATTTTCTGGCAGTTCTGATTATTTTTTTGTTTTAAAATTTGTTGTTGTCCTTCTTTTGGTTATGTGAGGAGGCAAAGTGTATCAACCTATCCCTCTATCTTTGCTGAAAGTCCCAAGACTACATCTTCTAAGTGCTATACACTCAGCACTATGCCTGACATAAAAGTGGTAGACAATAGATATTTGTTGAATAAAATAAATTTATAAACTTAATTTTAATCAGCAATTTTTAGTTATGTCAACTTTTTTATGAACACTATTAAGATGTATTGCTTTGCTTACCTATTTTAGAACATACTATGCAATAAACATAATTTTTCTTTGTTTTGTATGTTTCAAATTTGTAATGTTTCAAAGGCATCTTTCTGAATTTTAATTCTCATCATAAAAGTGAAAAATCTAAAAACATATAACCAGTAAGAGATGTATGGAATATATTTTTCTTGCTTAATTTTCCTTAATACTCAACATGATTTTATTTTGCTGTGATTTTTCTCTTCTACAGTAGTATATAGCAAAAGTTCTGCTAATGAGTGCTGTCTGGTTGGATTAATCAATGTTCCACTATATTTGACCATTAGTGTTTTAACTTTCAGTAAGCGGTTGCAGTTTGTGCTACCTGATTCTCTAACTACCTGGGAAATTCAAGGTGTTGGCATTTCAGATAGTGGTAAGCACGTTTAAGTTATATACTCATTTAACGAGTGATTTGATTATCAAAATGTAGTTTGATGATTTGTTTCAATAATGGCATTGAAAAAATGCTGTATTTTTGCCATCATCAAAAAAATATATAGTTATTTGGCTATTGTCTGTTTACCAGTAGTTTACCCAGGACTTAAGTGGTGACATTTTTTAAATATTCTTTTTAATATACTACAAAACAACTTAGATATGCCCATTTTTTGACCATGTCAATTTCCTCTTTTGTTCTTCTCTCCGCCATCATTTTGTAAATGCTGATGTCAATCCCCTATTTTTCTTCATTGTTCTCAGTGACTAGGAGCTTGAGCAGAGTTGGAAACAAGTGTATGAATGCTCTCCTGAGTTGATGCCCTTGTGTGGTGATTTAGTGCAGATACTTATATGAAGAACTTCAGGAATGATTCTGTTCATTTGTTGCCTGTTTTTTTGTTATTATAAAATCTTGGTTTCCACAGTCAAAATTTTATACCCATTAAACAGAGCCAGTGATAAATATCTAAAAAGAGATTTGGTGCTTTAGTTGAAAAATTCATGCCTTAAACAGAATTCAATATTTGTTGGACAACAGAGATTTCTGTTAATACCAATAATTAATGAAATAAAGATCAATGAATAGAAAATTCAAGAACATGGGATGACAATAATGAAAAAAATATGATCAAATTTTTTTCTTGAGACATTTTAATACTAATAAAGTATTATAGGAATTCGCTAATATGCCTCTACTTTGCTTTTACATTGTGCTGAAGGTATATGTGTTTCTAATACTGTCAAGGCAAAGGTGTTCAAAGATGTCTTCCTGGAAATGAATATACCGTATTCTGTTGTACGAGGGGAACAGATCCAATTGACAGGAACTGTTTACAACTATAGGATGTCTGGGATGAGGGTAAGTAGGTATTTATGGTATGTACATGTAAATGAAAAAAAAAAGAATTCTCTTTCTGATAACTCTATTAATGGAATTATCACAGACACAAAAAATAAAAACTCAACTCAGTTCAACATTATAAACCAATATGACCCAATCGGTTTCTTTAATTCGTGCCCCATCCACCCTAGTTGTTTGTTTCTGAAGAGGGAGAAGGAACTTTTCATCTTTTAGAAATTCCTCAAAATTAGTTGTTGAATATTGGCACTCTTTTTGTTTCCCTATTTAATTTATCCTAGTTATTATATTCTTTTGGGTATAGTTCTCAATTCTATCAGTTCACTAGATTTTGGAGGGGAAGTGAAAATTATTCACCATTTGAGCCAGAAGTCAGTAGCTACCATTATTATCCCCAGTACAAATATAGGGAAATGGAGACTGAAAGAAGTCTTACAACCTGCTGACATCACACAGTAAGAGGCAGAGCCAAGATTTGAACCTAGTTTTTTCTGGAGGCAGAGTCTGGTTGTAAAATTAGGTACAAGTGGTTGTAAAATTGTACAAGGTACAATTACTTAGGTAATTGATACCAAGGTAAAATTAGGTATCAATTAATTAATTGATAAATTAATTTGGAGGCATATTGGGCGAGGCCTTAAATGCCAAGAGATGGAGTTTTCAGTTTTTCATAAAACCATTTGTTGAATACCAAAGACTGAGCTAAAAGATATGAAATGAATAAGAGTACCTGAAACTACTATAAAGGACACATAGACAAAACCAAGGGGGAGGGTGGAAGCAAGGGAGGGAGGTGGGTTTGGAGGGGGTGGGAGGAAAATGTGGACAACTGTAATTGAACAATGATAAAATAATTTTGAAAAAGAAAAGAGTGGCCCTCGCTGGTGTAGCTCAGTGGATTGAGCTTGGGCTGTGAACCAAAGGATCGCCAGTTCAATTCCTGGTCAGGGCACATGCCTGGGTTGCAGACCAGGTCCCCAGTGGGGGCCATGTGAGAGGCAACCACACATTGATGTTTCTCTCCCTCTCTATCTCTCTTCCTTCCCCTCTCTCTAAAATTAAATAAAAAATTAAAAAAAGAAAAGAGTGCCTGAGCCTGGGGTTCCCACTGTCTAAAATAAAGACAATGTTACAAATGCTGTCACAACAACATGAACAAAGAACTTCAGTAGCTTTGCCCCCGACTTAGTAGGTAGCAGTGTAAGGAAGAGAAAGTATTTCTGGGACATGGCGAGCTTTCTAGACATCCCTTCATGTTGCTAAGGTATAGCAACTCATGTGTGTGTTTTGGAAAATCTGAAGTTAGCTTTCTCCTCTACCTTAAATCTACGGGATTATTTAACACTGTAAAAGTACCAGGGGAGGGTTTATATCCAGATGAACACAGTCAGGACATACTTTCCTTATCATAAAGTGTTTTGATGTAACTGTTCTTTGGTGATATTTCAGTTCTGTGTTACAATGTCTCCTGTGGAGGGAATCTGTTCTTCAGGAAGTTCAGCTGTCGACCCTCAGGGGAAAAAGACCTCCAGATGTCTGCACCAGACAGTAGAGGGCTCGTCCAGTCACCCGGTGACCTTTACCGTGCTTCCTCTGGAAGTTGGCCTCCATAGCATCAACTTTTCACTGGTCTCTGCGCTAGGAAAAGAAGTCTTAGTAAAAACATTACGAGTGGTGGTAAGAAAAACATGTTTTGCCTGATTCTTTTAAAATCACTTTTTTCATTCTGAAAAAAAGTTATCAGCAGCCATACGCTCCGTAATTCAGAAAGAGACACAGAAAATAATAATGTACATGTAACAAAATGTTAACCTTTAGGGAAATCTGGGTGGTTACCTCAGACTTTTTTGTCCTACTCTTGTAACTTTTCTTTAACTCTGAAATTATGTTTTTAAAATTTAAATAAAGCAATACTTGCTTATTGTAGAAAATATAGAATACTGGAAAAAACAAAGAAAATTAAAGTCACCCTACAGCCAGAGATATCCAGTTTTCACAATTTGGTATACATCTTTCCAGTTTTTTTTCCCCCAACACATTTAGAAAGCATGTTCTTTAAATCTATATATGTGCCAGATATTATACTAGCCACCAGAGATATAAATGAATTATGCCCATGCATTTATACTGTAGAACTTACAGTCTAGAAAATTTTCCTTTTCATAAAAGAATAAGTAAACAGACCAAAAAAGGAAGAAAACTATCATGTTTTAAGTATTATTTACCCATACAGTCTGTTGAATGTCTTAAGATTCTTGCTCAGAGTCACATGGCTAGTTAATGAGAGAGCTGTGTCTTCCATGAATCTACAATTTGGGGTGCAAGAAAGAAACTTCGTTCAGTGCAAAACGGCTAATTGTGATATAGCACAGCTATAAAAACAGCATGGCTGTGAGGCAGGCCTGGGGCCTAGCCCCTCTCCAGCTGGAAAGCCCTGTTCTGCTCCTTGATGGTTCGGTTTACTCTGTGCTGGTCTGCTCTCCTGTGATTTGGCCTACTTCCTTTAATATAGTTCTCAATTCTATCGGTTCACTAGAATGTGAATTCTTGCACCCCAAATTGTAGATTCATGGAAGACACAGCTCTCTCATTAACTAGCCATGTGACTCTGAGCAAGAATCTTAAGACATTCAACAGACTGTATGGGTAAATAATACTTAAAACATGATAGTTTTCTTCCTTTTTTGGTCTGTTTACTTATTCTTTTATGAAAAGGAAAATTTTCTAGACTGTAAGTTCTACAGTATAAATGCATGGGCATAATTCATTTATATCTCTGGTGGCTAGTATAATATCTGGCACATATATAGATTTAAAGAACATGCTTTCTAAATGTGTTGGGGGAAAAAAAACTGGAAAGATGTATACCAAATTGTGAAAACTGGATATCTCCGGCTGTAGGGTGACTTTAATTTTCTTTGTTCACTAGAATGTGAACCGATAGAATTGAGAGTTCACAGTCTGCTCTGCTTGCATTGATTTGCTCTGCTCCCAGGTCCCAGGGACATCTCCAATGTTTCAGCTCAGCCAACAGAGCACAGCCTTCAACCTTCTGGAAAGGGAGAGTGTGCTCTCAAAGCTAGAGGGGAGCTGCTTATATGGACAGAAGTCCTCACTGTTGATCCCTGATTGGTCTGTCCTTATGCAAATGAGGACTCCAAATCTTCAAAGTTTGATTGGTCCAAAAGGCACTGTCTTGAATGGATAGAAGAGAGCTACTCTGGTTGGTTAGAGCTGGGCAGCTTTGATTGGATGGGGAAAGCCTCAGTTCTGTTGGTTAAAATAAGATTCCAGGAACTCTTTTATAAAGGCTTACTGAGATGGCAGAAACACAGTGCAGGTGGGCAGATGCAGGCTGTTTAGCATAGGTTTCTCCCTGAAGCGCGATTTGTGTGAGAGGCCCCTGTGTGCAATGGATGCTAGGCTTGTTTTCTTTTTTTTTTTTTTGAGCCCAGCTAGCCACCAAAAGCCCTTCTTAGTAGGTGTTTTCTTTCTCAGGGTTCACAGTCTTCATTCTCTGAGTTCTGATGTCAGCTGTGAAATTCACTTCAGTAAGCATGTGTTAACTCATTTCGTGCAAGACTAGTTCCATGCATCCTTGCATGGTAGTTCCACGCACAGGCTCTGGAGCCAGGCTCCGTGGATTTGAATCTTGGCTCCACCACTTCCTAGCAGTGCGCCACTGGATATGTTTCTTGATCTCTGTGTCAGTTTCCTCATCTGTCAAATGGGAGTAGTAATAGCACCTACTTCACAGAGTGGTTTTGAGGTTAAATGAGCTGAAGCATACAAAGCACTTAGGTCAATATTGCCTGGCTTATAATTTCTATTTTAAGTGTTTGTTCTGATTATTATGCAGATTGCCAGAAAATCTTATTCCTGCATGTATGCATTTAAGTTTTTAAACATTCTTGCCTTCTTCCCCCAAAAAAGGATTTTTTAATTGGAAAAGTGGTCTAAGAATTCATGTCATATAGATATAATTATGTTATTAACTGAATGTTTTCTGCCTTTATTTTAGCCAGAAGGTGTGAAAAAGGAAAGTTATGCTGGTATTACTCTGGACCCCAAGGGTATTTATGGTAGGCAGAATAATTTTCTATTTTATGTGTCATCTTTTGCTCTAGAAACTGCAGTATTATGTAACTTGAAACACTATTTTTCAAAATATTAATTGTCTAGAATCAGGAATGTCCACTTCTTAGTTCATTGCCATTCTTGATAGCATGTATCGTACTGTAATCTGGATGGGTTTAAATACAATTCCATTAGTTTTAAATGTAAGCATTGAAATAGTAGCAATTGCATGATTTCCCTTAGATAGTAATCATTTTCTATCCAACACAATAATAATTATAGTATTTTTATTGTGCCATCAGTCCAAAGAACATATAAGAAAAAGTTACATACTTACTTAACATGCATTATTTGAAAATACAATAATGTTGATTAATCACTTTACAAACCATTTGTAGTTTTTCCTGCTTCCCTTTTTTTCTTCAATGCAGATATTCCAAATCTTCTCAAGGCTAGAATTTTTGCAGAAATGTAAGCACTTAATCAAGGTCTAAATATAGTCTATTTATAAAATTTATAATGTGCTCAGTTAACAATTCTTTTCTTTTTTAAAAAATATTTTATTCATTTACTTTTAGAGAGAGGGGAAGGGAAAGAGAGAGGGAGAGAAACATCAATGTGTGGTTGGCTCTCAAGCACCCCCCTGCCCCCGCCACTGGGGACCTGGCCGACAACCCAGGCATGGGCCCTGACTGGGAATTAAACCAGCGAGCCTTTGGTTTGCAGGCCAGCGCTCAATCCACTGAGCCACACCAGTCAGGGCTCCATCAAAAATCTTGGTTAAAAAAAGTTTATGCCTCTTTCCAACCTTGTCATATGACTTTTTCCCCTTACCATTTTAGATATCTTAGGTATCTTCATTACTTTCTAGAGTGCTAAATAGGATAAAGATGGCAATCAGTTCTGTCCAGTTTATTTCAGAGATTTTATTGAATACTTCCATTATTTATATATTGGAATTGCTATACCAGAATAAGATTTTATAGAGTTCTGTTTTTTTCCTTAATCCTCACCTGAGGATGTTTATTGATTTTAGAGACAAAGGAAGGGAAAGAGGAGAGTGGGAGGGAAAGAATGAGAGGAACATCAAACAGTTGCCTCCTGTACAGGCACCAACCAGGTACTGACCCTGCAGTTTAGGTATATGCCCTGATGGAGAATCAAACCTGAAAATTTTGGTGTACTGGACAATGCTCCAACCAACCGAGCCACATGGTTTCTGGGGTTTTTAAAAAATATATGTTTTATTGATTTATGCCATTACAGTTGTTTCATTTCCCCCCTTCATTTCCCTCTACCCTGCACACCCACTCCCCCCATTCCCCCCCTTTAGTTCATGTCCATGTGTCACAATTTCTTTAGATTCTATATTTCCCATACTATTCTTGCCCTCCCCCCTATTTTCTACCTATCATCTATGCTACTTATTCTCTGTACCTTCTCCCGCCCTCCTCCTCCCACTCCCCTGTTAACCCCCCCATGTGATCTCCATTTCTATGGTTCTGCTTCTGATCTAGATGTCCTCTTAGTTTGCTTTTGTTTTAGGTTTGGTTCTTAATAACTGTGAGTGTGCTGTTCTTTCACTGTTCATATTTTTATCTTATCTTTCTTAGATAAGTCCCTTTAACATTTCATATAATAAGGACTTGATGATGATGAACTCCTTGAATTTGACCTTATCTGAGAAGCACTTTACCTGCCCTTCCATTCTAAATGAAAGCTTTGCTGGATAGATCAATCTTGGATGTAGGTCCTTGCTTTTCATGACTTGGAATACTTCTTTCCAGCCCCTTCTTGCCTATAAGGTCTCTTTTGAGAAATCAGCTGACAGTCTGATGGGAACCCCTTTGTAGGTGACAGTCCCCTTATCTCTTGCTGCTCCTAGGATTCTCTCCTTCATTTTAATCTTGGCTAATGTAATTATGATGTGCCTTGGTGTGTTCTTCCTTGGGTCCAACTTCTTTGGGACTCTCTGAACTTCCTGGACTTCCTGGAAGTCTATTACCTTTGCCAGATTGGGGAAGTTCTCCTCTATTATTTGTTCCAATAAGTTTTCCACTCATGGCTGTTCCTCTTCCCCTTCTGGTACCCCTATAATTCGGATGTTGGAACATTTAAAGATGTCCTGAAGGTTCCTAAACCTCTCCTCATTCTTTTGAATTCTTGTTTCTTCATTGTTTTCTGTTTGGTCATTTTATTCTTCCTTCTGGTCCACTCAATTAATTTGAGTCCCAGTTTCCTTCCCATCACTATTGATTCCCTGTGCATTTCCCTTCATTTCACTTAGTGAAGCCTTCATTTGTTCATCTAATTTGTGACTAAAAATTAACCAGTTATGTGAGGACCTGGTCACCAGTGTTTTGAACTGTGCATCTGGTAGGTTGGCTATCTCTTGGTCACTTAGAAGTATTGGCTCTGGGGCTTTGAGCTGTTCTTCTTGAGCCATAATGTTTTGGTCTGTTTGCGCTTGTTACATATGAGCTGCAGAGCCTTAGGTGTTCACCAGGGCAGGGCAACCCAGGTTGCTGGATTGTGACACTGTATATGAGGGCAGGATCAGAGAGGGGCAATGTCATTTTTTTCTGCTCTCTCTCAGATTTTGGTCCCCTCTGCTGCTTCCCACAAGCAAATTGGGCCCTTCTGGTGCTGGTTCCCAGATGTGTGGGCTTGTGCAGCCTCCAGGACCCTGTGGGTCTCTCCAGTGAACTCTCTGTGAGCCTGGGAGCCTCTCCTGGCACCTCGACCCCCTAAAGTTTTTCCAGTTGGTGCTTTTAGGCTTATTTTCTGGCGCTGGGGCCCTGGGTTGTACGGTCTATCTCACTGCTTGCTCCTTTGCCTGGTTTATCTGCGTGCGAATGTGTGACCATGGTCAGCCAGCCACCTTGTGCCCTCACTGGGTCCGCCTGTTGCCACCCCAGGCCTGGGATCTGCCAACCGCCGCCTGAGCGCCTGAGTCAGTCAGCTGTTTTTTCCCCGCAAAACCCCTCTCTACCAGCTGCTGATTCCACCCCTCTTACCAGTCTGGATGAATGGTTCATTGTTGTTGGACTTTGGTACAGTTTAATTTTCTCTCTGTTTTGGTTTTTAAATATTTGTTGTTCATAAACTTGGTTGTGTGAGGAGGTACAGTATTTCTACCTACGCCTCCATCTTGGCTGGAAGTCGGGTTGTTTTTTTTAAACCACGATGTATTTGGAAAAGTACATGGACAGTAACATTAGAAGAAATCTGAAAAATCTGTCGGTGAGGAAGAAGGAGGTATCAGAGCAAATTGTAAATTAATAGTGATTAATATTGTGGGATATCAGTTTAAAAAGAGACTAAACACAAACTCAGTACTCAAGACTAGCCCTATTTGTTTCTTTTTTTAAGTATATTTTATCGGTTATGCTGTTACAATTTTCCTAATTTTTCCCCCTTTATCTCCCCTCCACCCTGCACCCCCCAACCCTCCAGTATTCCACCTCCCCCTTAGTTCATATCCATAGGTTGTACATATAAATTCTTTGAGTTCTCTGTTTTCTATACCTTTTTTTGACCTCTCCCCATCTATTTTGTGCTACCAATTATGCTTCTTCCCTGTACCTTCCCCCCCATTCCTCCCTTCCCCCTTCCCCCTTCCCCACTCGAAACCCTCCTTGTGATGTCCATTTCTCTGATTCTGTTCCTGTTCCAGTTGTTTGCTTAGTTTTTGTTTTCATTGTTTTTTTTTTTAGGTTCATTTGTTGATAGTTGTGAGTTTGCTGTCATTTTACTGTTCATATTTTTTATCTTCTTTTTCTTAGATAAGTTTCTTTAACATTTCATATAATAAGGGCTTGGTAATGATGAAGTCCTTTAACTTGACCTTATCTGGGAAGTACTTCATCTGCCCTTCCATTCTAAATGAGAGCTTTGCTGGATACAGCAATCTTGGATATGGGTCCTTGCCTTTCATGACTTTGAATACTTCTTTCCAGCCCCTTCTTGCCTGCAAGGTCTCTTTGGAGAAATCAGCTTGATAGTCTTACGGGCACTCCTTTGTAGGTAACTCTCTCCTTTCCTCTTGCTGCTTTTAAGATTCTCTCTTTATCTTTAATCTTGGGTAGACTGTGTACCTAGGAGGAGGACTGCTGTGTCAGAGGGCAGACATACATTGAATGCACTTCCAAAAAGGTACAAGTTCTATTTTCCCATCCCAGCCTCCCCGAATATAGTATACTTCTGTCACATTTCTCTCCGTAATGGCTGTACTGTTTACACTTCCACCAGCACTGCGTGAGGGTTTTCATGTCTCCACATTCTCACCAAGGAACTTGGTGTTCCTGGCCTCTCTAAAACGCTCTACTTTTCAGGGGTAGAAAGTGATATTTCTTTATTGTTTTAATTTGGATTCGTCTGATTACTAGTGATTTTAAACATTTTTTCATATACATGTTAGCCATTTGGGCTTTCCCATCTGTACATTACCTAGTCCTATCTTTTACACTTTTTTCTATTTTCCATTTGGGTTTTCTTATCCATTTCTTGTTGATTTTGCTTCCAGTTTACTTCATGCAGTGCTGAACCACAGTGTGTTTTGATTTTGAACAGGACTCTTTATTCTGATACAGTCAAATTCATTATAATTTCATTTTATTATTTTATATTTGGGGGGTAGGCTTTAAGAAGCCTCCCCACACTATGAGTTCACAAACATATTTTATCTTATTGGTTTTACAGATTTAACTTTTAAATGTTTTAATCTCTCTGGCCTTTATATGGGATGTCTTGATGAGTTTTCACCATCATCTCTGACAAGGGAGTAAAACTGACTTCTTTTTAGTTTTAACTTTGTTTTCTGTACCTTTTCCATCTGGTAGCAGAGTTGGTAGTGAGAAGTGAAATAGTCAAGAGCAGGTATTGATGGAAAAAATGATGGAGGATCAAATTAAGATAATTTCAAACAACCAACTGTCATTAAGTACCATATATAGTTCATGAACCGTTTACCAGATTTTGGGGGTTATATTATTTTTACTCTCACAAAATCCCTTTCAGGAAAATACCATTATCTCTGTTTAACTGATGAGCAAACCAAGGCATAGAAGGATTAAGTGTTTTTCCCAATGTCATGTATAGAGTAAGCTCTTTCTAAATTCCATCCTCCTTTCAATCACTGTAAACCTCTTAAATGTCTCACTGAGTTTATCTTAATATTATATCCTCAGCACTTATCAAAGGTTAATGAAGAAAAGTTACCTGAGGCATGTTCCTGTCTCTTCTGCAAAGTCACATTACTTGTCCATTAAATTGCAAAATGTCACTATTTTTTTAAGTGTCTGCCATGTGCCGGGGACTGTATTGAGTGCTAGGACTATAGCATTCAGTAAGGGACGGTTTCTGCCCTTACAGAACTTTCTTAGCAGGACAACGGGAGGTAGAGTCTCTTCGTGGTGACTATTATGGGCTACGCAATAAAACTTCTGGAGTTCAGCTCACAGATCCACCTGTAGTGCTTTGCGACCTTGAGCAATTTGCTTTCTAAGCCTCAGTTTCCTCATCTATAAAATAAAAAAATAATAGACCTAACATACAGGGATGTTGTGAGGATCCAGTGTAACAATGCATTTAAGGAACTTTGCAGAGCTCTTACTATTCTATTAGTAAAATGGTAAATATTATACTCTTTATGAAGTAAACCATTGATTACAGTAGAAAAATGCTCTGGTACTGGTATGCTAAAACTCTGTTATTGTGCATAGAGAAAAAGTATCTAAATAACACTAAGGAGAGGAAGTGGAAAGAGTTTCGGGCATGTTTCCTAGTGGAGCTAATCTTCATATTTCCTTGACTAAGGAATTACATGTTAGTTATTTTTAGATTTCAATTCTAAGAACAATTTTCTCTTTGAACAAAATAGCAATCTTACTTTTACTGGTGAATACGATTTATATAACCTATTTGTTTCCTATCTTGTAATGACCAGGAAGCTTACAATCAAATTTAATGCTTTATTTCAAAAGATTAAATAAGCCTAGGCTTTGATAAAAATCCTTGATTGTTTTAACTTCCTACCAAAATTTTAACATTGTTACTGTAAAAGAATGTTTTGTATTAAAAAATCCTTAGAGGTAGCTATATTAAATAATTTGCAAATAGCCATCCCTTGAGAACTCTGTAAATCTAAGAATTTTTTTTCTTTAAATTTCAGGTGTCACAAGCAGACAAAAGGAGTTCCCATACAGGGTACCATTAGATTTGGTCCCCAAAACAAAAATCAAAAGGACTGTGAGTATAAAAGGTAAATTAACAAATGCCACTTTTATTTCTCATTTTACTTTGTTCTTCAAACAAAAATCAAATATCCTCATGATTATTCTGTTTCTTCTCTGCTCTAGTCAATAGCATATACAAATTTACCTCTGGGAGTACCTGACTCCTATTCCCACCTTCAAATCCCAGACCACTTTTCCAACTATCTTCTTCTACTGACCTGATTTAAATGGAGATTTAATCTCCATGCTAGAGGGTGGGGGCTGTCACTGGCCCAAAGACATCTTTACCATGGGGATGCAGCTGCTTCTGGACTTAAGAACTGGATCTTGGTGGCCAGGCCTGTTCCAGAGAATGCTTTATGAACTGTAAATGGCCCCCTAACAGTACTGGGGAGCTAAACAAAACAGCACCGCTGAACAGTAGCAGAACAGCACTGCTCTGCTAAACTACCAGCCCCAGAGGGGTTCTCTCCCCTCCAATGCATTTGCAAAAGTGGTGTCTTTGGTGGTTTTTTTCCCTGTCTCCAGCATTTACAATTCAATGACATACATATTATCAAAGTGATCTATGATCCTGATTACACTTTATCTCAGATAAAATCTTAGAATCACTGAATGTAGCACTGCAAAGGACTCTTTCAACCATGTGCAACCTCGTTGTGTATATAAGAGCACTGTTTGCCCAGGGCAGCATCATGAATCATGGACAGGGCCCTCACAGCATTCACAGGGTGTTCACAGTTCAGATTCTTTGCTTTGCTTTGCTTTGTAGAAGCAACTAATTAATACCATTTATGTCAACGCTATCAGGTTGAATGGCAACTAATTTGCCATGCACTCTATGTAGTAATCCGCCCACTGTATTTACACCAGCTTACCACCATATAACAGTGGTAGTTTTAAGCCTACTTTTGGTATTTCTTTTAAATTGAGCTTCCTAAACAGATCTTTTTTTTTAGCTCCCCAGTACTGAGAAGTAATTCAACTGCCTAGATAAACATGAAAGAATAAAGATGCTTGCTCTTATCTCTATTTAAAATATACTGTTACACAGAAACTCATAGAAATTGATTGTGTCTAATTTGAATTTTGTGTGTGTGTTCCAGGAATGCTTATGGGTGAGATCATGTCTGCAGTCCTGAGTCGGGAAGGCATTGATATCCTCACCCACCTCCCCAAGGGGAACGCGGAGGCGGAGTTGATGAGCATTGTCCCGGTATTCTACATTTACCACTACCTGGAGGCGGGAGATCACTGGAACATTTTTTCCCCTAATTCATTAACTAAAAAAGAGTACCTGAAGAAAAAATTAAAAGAAGGTAAAAAAATCTATTTTACATATTGTACACAAAAATTTTGGTTTTTAAATAGTTTAATTCAACTAATATTTATGTTGTTATGAGTTATACAGAAGCTTAATTGTAAAAGCATTTCAGCAAAAAACATCCTAAGGCAGACTTCACTGTGAGTAAATACTATCTGCTGTTGCGTTTTGGCTTCACTTACTAAAATGCCTGGACGAGAGTCAAGACACCTGCATTCCAGATCTACAGAGCACTTCCTTCCTGAGTGAGTGAGCTCAGAAGGTCGTACTTGATAGTTCCCAATTTAAGCGATTTGTATACTTCATTTGAGAAGTTCAGTGTTGGCCACACACAGAGTATATGCTTACTGCCCAACACCAAGAGGAATCTACCACTACCAGGGGCTAATAAAGCACTCTTTGATTGGAAATGGAGGTCACTGAAGCACTTCTTTTTCTGGTACCTCTTAGGGATGATAAGCATCATGTCCTACCAAAATCCTGACTATTCTTATAACATGTGGAAAAATGGAGAAGCTAGTTCTTGGTAAGTAGAAGGTTTGACTTGCATTTCATATATAGTAGTTGATTAATTAACTGAAGAATAATGATCTTTACAGAAACTTTATTTGCCTGGTTGCTCAGGCTAAAAAAGCCTAGTCATCCTTCACTGACTTCTTTCTCTTCCAAACCACATCTGATCCAGCAAATACCTTCGGTTGCACCTTCAAAATATATCCTGGATTTGACTGCTTCTCACCAGCTCCACTGTACTATCCTGGCCCAAGCCACTCTCATCTCTCACCTGGATTATTGCACTAGCCTCCTCAGGTTTTTTGGCTTCAGCTCTTGCCTCTCTTCAATCTGTGTTGCATAGCATCTGGAATGACTTCATTAAAGTTAGTTCATGCCATTCGAAATGATTCAGGGGCTTCCCATCTCACCAGGGCAAAAAACAAAGTTCTTGCTATGATCTACAAGGCCCTCCATGGTTTGCCCCCTCCACCCCCCCCAACCTCTCCATCTACATTCCCTTCTACTCTCTTTCATTCCGCTCAAACCTCAGTAGCCTCCCTGCTGTTCGTCAAACACATCAGTCATGCTTGCAAACTCAGGGCCTTTGCACTGACTGTTCTTCTATCTGGAATGCTTCCCCCAGGTATCAGCATGGCTTTCTTCTTTATCTCCCTCATGTCTTTTCTAAAAGTCAGCTTCTCAGCGAGGCCTCTGCCAATCATTCTATCTAAATCATACCCCATTCCCATCCCAACACTTTATTTCCTTCTCCCCACTTTCCTTTTCTCCTTAGAATATATTACTCAAATTCTTTAATTAAAAATTTTTATTTATTGATTTTTAGAGAGAGAGAGAAAAAGAGCAAAAGAGAGGGGGAAGCATCAATTTGTTGTTTCACTTGTTTATGCATTCATTGGTTGCTTCTTATATGTGCCCTGACCAGAGATCAAACCCGCAACCCGGACACATAGGGACAATGCTGTAACCAATTTAGCTTCCTGGCCAGGGCTAATCTTTTAATTGAACTTACTAGGATGATATTAGTTAATAAAATGATATAGGTTTCAAGTGTACAATTTTATAATATGTCATCTGTATATTGTATTGTGTGTTCCTTATCCCAAGTTAAGTCTCCTTCGGTCAACATTTATCCCCCCTTTACCCTTTTCTGCCTGTCCCCAACCCCCTTTCCCTCTGGTAATCACCATAGTTGTCTATGTCGATGAGTTTTTATTTTTTGCTTATCCCTTTCACCTATTTCACCCAGCCTCCCAATTCCCCATCCTCTATTACTAATATTCTTACTTATCTCACTTACTGTCTGTCAGACAGCCACTACCATGTAAGCTCTACATGGGAATTTCAAAGTATACCTAGCACCTGGTACATACCTGTCACACAGTGGGTACTCAAAAGTACTTATTCAGTGAAGTATAGTAAATTCCATAATTCTGATGATTTTGAGGGAAAGACAGTCTGGATTCATTAAATCCATACAGGAATCTATTTTAAAAAAATACCGGACTTCTGACCAAGATGAAGGCATAGGTAGACACACTGTGCCTCCTTGCACAACCAAAAGAAGGACAATAAGAATTTAAAAACAAAAAAACAACCAGAACTAACAGAAAATCAAACTGTATGCAAATTCAACAACCAAGCAGTTAAAGAAGACACATTCATCCAGACCAGTAGGAGGGGCGGAGGTGGGCAGGCAGGGCAGAGAGGACTCATAGCAAGGAGGCAGCTGGCGGACACAGCTAGGCGTCGGATTGTGGAACTGGGCACACAAGGCTGCAGCTGGCCAGCAAGGCAGCAGTGGGGGGACCCAGCGAGGCAGCAGATTGCAGACTTGGTGGTCCCACAATCACGTACGGATAAACTGGGAGAAACAATTAAGGAGCAAGACAGACCCTGCAACCCAGAGCTCCAGCATGAGGAAATAAAGCCTCAAACTTCTGATTGAAAACACCTGTGGGGGTTGAGGTGGCAGTGGGAGAAACTCTCAGCCTCACAGGAGAGTTTGTGGGAGAGACCCACAGGGTCCTAGAATGTACACAAACCTGCCCTCAAGGGAATCAGCATCAGAAGGGCCCAATTTGCATGGGGGAAGTGACTGATATCTGGTAGAGAGTGGACCAAATGCCATTGTTCCCCATTGGACCCCTTTCCCACATACTATCACAACCCAGGGAGGTGGGTTACCCCACCCTGGTGAACATCTAAGGCTCCGCCCCGCACATCAAGACAAAAAAAAATGGCCCAAACAAAAGAACAGATCAAAGCTCCAGAACAAATACAACTAAGTGAAGAAGAGATAGCCACCCTATCAGATACACAGTTCAAAACACTGGTAATTAGGATGCCCACAGAATTGGTTGAATTTTGTCACAAATTAGATGAAAAAATGAAGGCTATGCTAAGTGAAAGAAAGGAAAATGTACAGGAAACCAATAGTGATGGGAAGGAAACTGGGACTCAAGTCAATGGAGTGGACCAGAAGGAAGAAAGAAACATTCAACTAGGAAAGAATGAAGAAACAAGAATTCAAAAAAATGAGGAGAGGCGTAGGAACCTCCAGGACATCTTTAAACATTCCAACATCTGAATTATAGGGGTACCAGAAGGGGAAGAGGAACAGCCATGAGTAGAAAACTTATTGGAACAAATAATAGAGGAGAACTTCCCCAATCTGACAAAGGTAATAGACTTTCAGAAAGTTCAGGAAGCTCAGAGAACCCCAAAGAAGTTGGACCCAAGGAAGAACACACCAAGGCACATCATAATTACATTAGCCAAGATTAAAATGAAGGAGAGAACCCTAGAAGCAGCAAGAGATATGGGGACAGTCACCTACAGAGGAGTTCCCATCAGACTGTCAGCTGATTTCTCAAAAGAGACCTTACAGACCAGAAGGGGCTGGAAAGAAGTATTCCAAGTCATGAAAGGCAAGGACCTACATCCAAGATTGCTCTATCCAGCAAAGCTTTCACTTAGAATGGAAAGGCAGATAAAGTGCTTCTCAGATAAGACCAAGTTCAAGGAGTTCATCATCACCAAGCCCTTATTATATGAAATGTTAAAGAGATTTATCTAAGAAGAGGAAGATAAAAAATATGAACAGTAAAATGACAGCAAACTCATAATATTAACAACCACACCTAAAACAAAAACAAAAGGAAACTAAGTAAACAACTAGAACTAGAACGGAACCACAGAAATGGAGATCACACTGAGGGTTATCAACAGGGGAGTCTTGGGGGAGAGAAGGGGAAAAGGTACAGAGAATAAGTAGCATAGATGGTAGGTAGAAAATAGAAAGGGGGAGGGTAAGAATAGTATGGAAAGCGAAGAAGCCAAAGAACTTATATGTACGACCCATGTACATGAAGTAAGTGGGGGGAATGTGGGAGTGGTGCAGGGCAGAGAGGAGTGAAGGGGGGAGAATGGGACAACTGTAATAGCATAGTCAATAAAAAAATACTGTCGTGCTTTGACAAAGCATTTACTAAAAGCAGAGTATGCCATGGCTTTGTAGGCTCTGCAATATGAAGCACTCTTAAAGAATTTATGACCTAGAATAATTGACTTTTAGATTATGCCCTTTAACTATTAAGAGTCCTCAGGATTTCATTCTGGACCCTCTTATCTTCTGTAATCTCTCCTTGTACGATCTCACTCTTGCCCATGACTTCCATAACTTCTATGCAGATGGTTCCCTAAGCAATATCTCAAGACTTAACTTCTTTCTTAAGCTCCAGATCCACATTTCCAGGGTGTGGGAGCCAAAGGCCCTTCAAACCCAATCATATAAAATTCATTCTTTTGTTTCTCTGGTTTCTTATTCAGTGTACAGCAATGCTCTGTACTTTAACCCTCATTTGACCTCTCCCCCCTTTTTTTGGCTTTATATCCAATCAGTCATCAAGTCTCACAGACTGTACCTTAGAATTGGGTCTAACCTTGTGTGGATGGCACATTTTAAAAGATATGTAAATCTCCAACTAGAGGGTAACTACCAACTAGAAGGTAACTACCTTCTAGAAGGTAGCATACCAACTAGAAGGTAACTACCTGGATACAATGGGTGGGTATTGATCCAGACTGGAAACCACCACAACAGGAGTTGGGAACTAAATGCCTGGAGAACAGAATCCCCACAGGAAGATGCAACAGTCTTTCAGGAAACACCCAGAGCCTCTCCAGAGTTCTAGGCAAAACTGAATGGATGGTGTCGCAGCCAGAACATAGGAACACTTGTGTACTGTCCTAGACTCAATTCCACAGCTTCCTTGAGAGAAACATATGCATAGAAAAAAATCAACTTGTACCTAAATACTTTTTAAAACGGGGGGGAGGGGAATATGCAAAAAGTACAATGAATAAATATCATTAATTTTAAAGTATTGTTGTTTTTTAAAGAATAAACAATGGCTCTGGCTGGGTAGCTCTCCATTAAAGCGTGGTCCTGATATGCCAAGATTGCAGGTTCTATCCCTGGTCGGGACACAAACAAGAATCACCCAATGAATGCATGAATAAGCAGAACAACAAATCAATGTTTTTCTTTCTCTCTCTCCCCACCCCCTTCTTCTCTCTCTCTCAAAATCAATCAATATATTTAAAAAATAGCCCTGGCTGGTAAGCTCAGTGGATTGAGCATGGGCCTATGAAGCAAGGGGTCGCTGGTTCGGTTCCTGGTCAGGGCGCATACCTGGGTTGCAGGCCAGGTCCCCAGTGGGAGCCACGTGGCAGGCAGCCACACATTGGTGTTTCTCTCCTACTCTTTCTCCTTCCCTTCCCCTCTCTAGAATAAATAAATAAAATATTTAAAAAATAATAAAAAAAATAAACATTGTATTAACTAAAACACACTGTAAATGGAAAGCCAGAAGGGATTCAATGTCTAAATGTTTATTTATTTGATTTTGTCTTAAAGGTTAACAGCTTTTGTTTTAAGAGTACTGGGACAATTGCATAAATATGTACCTCAGAACCAAAATTCAATTTGTAATTCTTTAACATGGCTGGTTGAGAATTGTCAACTACAAAGTGGATCTTTCAAGGAACATTCCAGTTATCGAGCGCTAAAATTACGGGTAAGGAAACCAAATGTACAGGTTAGCAATAGTTTTATTTATTTATTTATTTATTTTTTAATTTTTATTTTTTTTAATTTTTTTAATTATTTTTTTAAATTTATTTTTTAAATTGATTATGCTGTTACAGTTGTTCTATTCGCCCCTTCATTCCCCTCCACCCTGCCCCCCATCCCCACCATTACCCCCCTTTAGTTTATGTCCATGTGTCTCAAGTCCTTTAGGTTCTATATTTCCCATGCTATTCTTGCCCCCCCCCATCTATTTTCTATCTACTGTCTATGCTACTTATTTTCTGTACCTTCTCCCCCCATCTCCTCCTCCCACTCCCCTGTTGCTAACCCTCCTTGAAATCTTCATTTCTATGTTTCCACTCCTGATCTAGCTGTTCTTTTAGTTTGCTTTCGTTTTAGGTGTGGTTGTTAATAACTGTGAGCTTGTTGTTCTTTCACTGTTCATGTTTCTTTAACTTCTTTTTCTTAGATAAGTCCCTTTAACATTTCATATAATAAGGGCTTGGTGATGATGAACTCCTTGAATTTGATCTTATCTGAGAAGCACCTTATCTGTCCTTCCATTCTAAATGAAAGTTTTGCTGGATAGAGCAATCTTGGTTGTAGGTCTTTAGATTTCATGACTTGGAATATTTCTTTCCAGCCCCTTCTTGCCTGTAAGGTCTCTTTTGAGAAATCAGCTGACAGTCTGATGGGGACTCCTTTGTAGGTGATTGTCCCCTTAGCTCTTGCTGCTTCTAGGATTCTCTCCTTCATTTTAATTTTGGCTAATGTAATTATGATATGCCTTGGTGTGTTTCTTCTTGAGTCCAACTTTTTTGGTACTCTCTGAGCTTCTTGGATTTCTTGGAAGTCTATTTCCTTTGCCAGATTGGGGAAATTTTCTTTTATTATTTGTTCAAATAATTTTTCCACTGGTGGTTGTGTCTTTCCCCCTTCTGGTACCCCTATAATTCGGATATTGGAGCGTTTAAAGATGTCCTGGAGGTTCCTAAGACTCTCCTCATTTCTTTGAATTCTTGCTCCTTGACTCTTTTCTGTTTGGCCATTATTTGCTTTCTTCTGGTCCACTCCATTGATTTGAGTCCCAGTTTCCTTTTCATCTCTATGGGTTTTCTGTGGAATTCCATTCATTTCCCTTAGTTTAGCCTTCATATGTTTCTCTAAATTGTGGCTATAATCAACCAGATCTGTTAGGAACCTGATGACCAGTGTTTTAAACTGTGCGTCTGAGAGTTTTGCTGTTTCTTCGTCGCTTAGATTTATCTCTGGGGCTTTGAGGTCTTCCTGCGACATTTTTGGTCTGTTCTGGCCCTTTAAATGTGAGAAGCGGCGCCTTGGACTCCCAGGTCGCTGGGTTGTGACGCTGTATGTGGGGGCGTGGTCAGAGCGGGGATATGGCGGCGCCCTCTACTGCCGCAAGCCACGGGGACCGCCGGCCCCGGTCCAAGCGCCCACTCCCTCTCCTGTCCGCTTGCCCACAGATAGGCAACCGCAGTCAACACGCAGCACCGCCTCCCCACTGTCTCCTCAGCAGTCGCTCACCCGGTGGGTTGCTCGGTCGCTCACTAGGTCCAATCCTGGGTTTGGAACCCGTGGGTCTGGATTCCCGCGTCTGGATTCCGTGCCTGGGTCCGTCCGACCGGAGTCCTGTGCAACCCCTCACGAGACGCTGGTTTCGCCCCTTACCGGTCGGGCTGAAGAATTTGTTGTTACTGGACTTCCGAAAAGTTCAATTTTCCGTGTTCTGGTTGTGTTTTCTGATGCTAATATTTAGTTGTCCCTAAACTTGGTTGTGTGAGAAGGCACGGCACATCCACCTATACCTCCATCTTGGCAGAAGTCCCAATAGTTTTATTTAGAAGTTTGAGTTTCGTTGTCATCCTATTTTAGTAGGATGGAGAAGAGAAGAAAAATAATAGATGTAACCCTGTAAGAAAACCCTCTTGTGCACAGGCAAAGGATTTGAGCGGCCTTGTCGTACTGCTTTCAGACTGTTTATCACAGGTCAGGTAGGTGGCATCTCAGACATCTCCTCTAACAGGCACTGGTGGTTCCTAGGCAGCAGGTGCTAGAGATCTCAGGATGGGTAAAATGCGCTAATCTGTCCATGTACCAGGCATGGAGTCTGTACCTGAAGTTCAGAGCCTTCTTACAGGTTAAGGCGGCAAAGGTATCTTGAAAAATGGGAGGGACCCTATTTACACTCTGTTAGAAAGAGAGATGGGGGGCCTGTTTATTGCAAGCTGTGACAAAGTGTTTGAGATTAGAATCTATGTATTTGCTTGATCTATACAAAGTAATTTCAATATTGCTCTAATATATTTTACTCCTTAATTTTTGAAGAGATTCAGCAGTTTTGTTGTTGTTGTTTTTGTCGTTTTGCCTGACCCAATCCAATGTTTTTTTATTTTTAAAATATATTTTATTGATTATGCCATTACAATTGTCCCATTTTCCCCCTTCATTCCCCTCCACCCTGTACACCCCCCTTTCCCCCACATTCCCTTCCTTCAGTTCATGTCCATGTGTCGTAAGTTCTTTAGCTTCTACATTTCCCACACTACTCTTGCCCTCCCCTGTCTATTTTCTCCCCACCGTCTATGCTACTTATTCTCTATACCTTCTCCCCACTTTTCCTCCTCCCACTCTCCTGTTGCTAACCCTCCATGTAATCTCCATTTCTGTGACTCCGCTCCAATCTTTTTAATATCAGACACAAGGAACTCCCTGGCTAACAGGAGTCTCATAATGGTCCCCTGTTGGACCAGTAGCAGATCAGGACTCCCACAAGATATGGAGGCAACTGACAACAACATTTGAAGAGTAAAATACTACAATAATTTTTTTCCTTAAGATGTCCACCCACCTATCCATCCATCCATCTATATTCATTCAACAACCATTCACTGAGCACCTAATACATGCAGGAGCCTATTTTGGGCAGCTTGGGGCAGAAAGAGTAGGAAGCATGGACCAGACAGTATCCCTGCCACTAAGGAGCTCACATACCTGTAGAGAAGTGGAGTAAAAATACTAGTGACTCTAATGTAGGTATAAGTGCATGTGTTCATTCATTTGCTCAATAAATATAAACTGAATGTGTACTAAGTACTACATGGTAGGAACACAACAGTGAACAGAACAGGTGTGGTCACTGAGGCCACAGAGCTTACAATTTAGCATAGATATTAAATAGGTGACTTCAAGGTTGTGATAAATGTTAAGAAAGGGGAAATATTGTTGTTTCATGGAAAGCAGGAGATCTAACCTAGACTGGAGGAGTTGAAAAAATGACTTCTAGGCTTCTGGGAGCTAGGTAGGAGCAGGTCAGGAAAAGTGTTCCAAGTGGAGCCAAGAGCATGCCTGGCATTTGTGAAGTAGGGAGGGAGGGTGGTTCATTCAAAGAGCCGGTACCAAGAGAGCAAGGGAGTGAGTGGCTTGAAATAAAACTGGAGAGATACTAGAGGTCAGTTCACAGAAGGTCTTAGAAGCATTACAGTGGGATGTCACTGCCCCACAAGAAAAAATATATGGGAGAATAGTGACAGAATCCTGCTTTGTACATTTAATGGGGTCTTCAAGGAGGAGGAGAATTTGAATGTGGTGAAGGGGTAAGAAGTGGAGCTTCAGGGTGGGCAGGTAAGGGAGAGAAGGGCATGTGAAAGCACAAAGAAAGAAAGAAAGATCCAGAGTTTACTGAGAGATGGCAAACAATCCAACTGGACTATACGGAGGGAGACAGGCTATTAAGCTCAAAATGGAAATTAGAACCAGGTCATTTTGCTTTAAAGACACCATTTCACTCTCCTTTATCATTATTTTTAGGGTACCTCATCTACTGAAGCCCGAGAGTACACCTTATATCTTACAGCCTTTGCTGTGATTGGAATTAGAAAGGCTTATGATGTATGCCCGCTAATGGTAAGTAAGAGTTTTCTTTCTCCAGACCCATCATCTATTTCTGCGCCTTGAAAATAAGTATAACTCCAGAAGAAGAATGATGTTAGATTAGAGACCACCTAATCCAACCCATTCGACAGTTGAGAAAACTGAGGCCTGCAGTCGGGTGAATTTAACTGTTCACTTTTACAGGCTACTGAATTATAGTGCTGGAAGTAGAACTGGTAACTTCTGACTGGTGAGGGAATGAGCCAGCATCCCCAGCTTCCTTCTCTTGTCTCTGCCCAATCTGATGATCTGTGTATGACTCTTATCAATAGTTGAAGCGCTCTATGTCATAGAACTACTGATAATACACAACAGCATGTTTGCTTATTTGAGTTGTACTGTTTCATTTGCTTGGAAGCTGAGGGGAGAAAGAAGAAAATTCACCTAAGTGAATCAACATAAAATATTCTAAGGGGTAATAGAGCTGAAACTCTGATCTGGGAAGAGACAGGTCCCTGAGCTGCAGTTAAACACTACTGCCTACAAATCAGAAGTAAATCAGATAAGTCCTTCCAACCAGCATGCAGAATGGAAATGGAAAAACCCAAGGGTGGCAACAAACTCACAACTATTAACAACTGAATCTAAAAAAGAAAAACAAAACCAGGAACAAACTACACAGACAACCAAACAGGAACAGAATCATAGGTATGGGGATCATTTGGAGGTTTATCAGTTGGGAAGGAGAGAGGGGAAAAATGGTTCCTATCAATCAGTGCTTCAAAAATCAAGAAGCATGATTGGTAGGAACAAAATAGACGGGGATGTTAAGAATAGTATAGGAAATGGAGAGGCCAAAGGACTTATACACACGAACCATGGACATGAACTAAGTTGGGGGTTAGGGGGCATTGCTGGAAGGCAGGGGGTACCAGCCAGAGTGGGGCAAATGGAAAAGAAAACTAGGACAACTGTAACAGCACAATCCATCAGATATACTTAAAAAAAGAAAAGAAAAGAAGGACCCAGGGGGATTTGTAGGACTTGAACCATAAAACAAAATAATGTTTTTAGTTTGCTTCAGGAGAATTTTTATGTATACTAACAAGACAAAAGAATCGATGAGGACCAGTTCCCAGGGGCCTAGAGGACCAGCTGACGCCTGGCGGAACATGAGTGAGATACAGGTGGAGCTGGCAGAGAAGGAGCCAGGCAGGACATCAGTGGCACTGCACCGCACTCTTGTAACCACTCGTTCAGAATAACTATTTTAGTTGTCTCAGGACAAAGTGGTAGAGACTGTTTTCCCAGGAATGCTTAGGATCAAAAAACACTTTGGCAGCCTAGCTCTTTTTTCTGCTGGTTGTGGTTTTATTTAGTAAAATCCCTTTTGAATACGTGAATCTGCCTCAGTTATGCTGAGGAGGAATGCTGGACGCTGTGTCTGTACTCAGGGCTTTGTCTTCCCAGAGGCTAGGTCTGACTTGGGAAGTAGAAAGGAAAGGGAAAAACCTCCAGAGGGAGAAGAGAATTCAGGGGCGAAGAGCTTGACCCGATGTGGACAACCTCTTTTTCGCTTCTGTGATTATGCTCTGCTCCTTCTCCCAGAAAGATTTGCTTCAGCCAGACACTGTCCATTCCCATTAGGTCATTTCTCTCTCCACCCTTTGTCTTACCTACCCCAGCATGGTGCCACCTAGGGGTATTTCACATTAGTTGATAGTCTGGTGCTGCCCAAAGAAACTTAGGTATCTTCTGCCCTTGTTTCCAGAAAATCAGCACAGCTCTAAGTAAAGCTGACACCTTCCTGCTTGAAAATGCCCTCTCGGCCCAGAGCACCTTTACACTGGCCATTGCTGCTTACGCTCTTTCCCTGGGAGACAGAACTCACTCACAGTTTCGTTCCGTCGTCTCAGCCCTGAAGAAGAAAGCTTTGGTTAAAGGTATGTATTGTTCCATATATTTTTCGGCAGGCGTTTACTGAGTAGAGTCTGCTCATTCTGAGAAGTAGGCAGTGGCATGCAAAGATGAGTAAACCACAGTCCCCGGCCTCAAGGAACAGACCATCACAGTGCAATGCAATAAGTGCCATTATTCACTCATTTATTCATTCATTCAACATATATTCATTCATTCCTGAATCTAATAAATATGTATCAAGGACCTCCTATATACCAGGCACTCTTCTAGGGTCTGGGGATAAAGCAACAGAAACAGCAACAACAACAAAATCCAGACCCTCGTGAAACTTACATTCTACTTAAGGATGAACAGATATGATAAATAAGTAAAGTATTGCATTTAGTGAATAGGTTGATGATGGCTTACACGAAGAAAATCAAGCAGGGAAGGGAGACGGGGCAAAGTAGTGGGTTGTAATTTTTGATAGAGTGATCAGGCTTAAGCCTCACTGAGAAGATGGCATTTGAGTTAAAAGCTGAAGGAGGTGAGGTGAGGAAGCCAGCCAGTGGCTATCTGGAAGGGTGTCGCTGGTGGAGGTACTGCATGTGCATATACCCTGAGGCAGGAGCCTGCCTGGTACCCCAGGAGTGGCAAGGAGGCCGGTGTGGCTGGAGAGGAGTGAGATGAGGGGTAGAAAGTGAGGGCAGGGAAGGAAAGGGTGAAGCAGACTTCCAGGGACTTGGAGCTCATTACAGGAGCTCTGCAGGCCTCCTGTGTACGAGGAGTGTATGAGGAGTCACGCAGTGTACGAGGCACTCATGCAAGCCAATGAATTGAGGCTGAAATCCAGCCTGTGCTCCACTTCCTCAGCCAGGCACCATGGTTTGGGTTTGCCTCCACCCTGAGCAAGGAGTGCCCGCATCTCGCTCACATCAAGGTGCGGTGGAGAACTATGGCAGCCCTAGAACTTTAATTTCCACTTTAAGTAAGAAGGGAAGGCATTGGAGGATTGTGAGCAGAAGAGTGCATAACTTGGCTTGTATTGGACCAGGTTGGCTATAAAGACATATATTTTGTCTTGAAGACTAAAGGTGAAAAATAAAGAGAGAGTAGTGGTGGGCATTGGCTAATGTGCCTGTGTCAGCACGGGCGTGGTTGGGCACTTCTTAGCCCTCTCTTGGGTGAGGTTTTCAAAACAGTTAATAAATCTTACATGAAGTTTATCTCCATCTACCAAATTTGACTTCTGTCATTATTTAAAAATGTCAGAATCTTAACATGTATCTCAAAATCACTTATATAATATACTAACACAAAAGAAATGTCTTCGTTATTATAAGATATGGATCATAAAATTATAAAACTTAAGAGCTAGAGCAGAACTTAATTCAAATAATGTTTGAGCTAGAAGTATCTTTAAAAACCAAATATTTTATTCTAAATACAGCAAATCTGAGTCTCTAAGAGGGAGGGAAAACATCTTGTCCAAAGTCATGCCAGTAATGGAATCCTGAATTTTAAGCAGGCATATTTTCACTAATCTTCAAAAATGATTTCTAGCCCTGGCTGGTGTGGCTCAGTGGATTGAGCAGTGGCCTGAGAACCAAAGGGTCACTGGTTCGATTCCCAGTCAGGGCACATGCATAGGTTGCACGCCAGGTCCCCAGCTCACCCAAATGGATGAGAGGCAATCAAACATTGATGTTTTTCTCCCTCTCTTTCTCCCTCTATTCCCCTCTAAAAATAAATAAAAATCTTTAAAAATTTTTAAATGATTTCTAAATATGCTTTACCGGTTTTTTAAAAAATAATTTAACAAAGAATTTGAGGTTACAGGCTTAAATTACTAGAACAATAACAAACAAATATAATTTAGAACCTAATTTATGAAAAGTGCTGCTTATGAAATTATCTTTAGTGCTCTAAATTGGGAGCAAATAATAGAAGACTGAACGAAGGCTTTATTGGGTGTTATCTCATAATTTCCAGAATATAGATCTTTTCTGTCAGAAATTTCCAGAGTGCTGCAAATGGTAAAGGTGTCTTATTAATGAGGTGACTTTTGGAAAGTCCTCAGGTAACCTCAGGATGAGGGCTGGTTGCCTGGGGAACCCACCACGTGATGAGACTGTTGGAAATTTCAGTACCTGCCCACCCACACCCACAAGGATGGGGACAGCAGCTAGCAGGGCTGTCCAGCCTTTGGCATCTCTGGTCCACACTAGAAGAAAAGTGGTCTTGGGCCACACAGTACATGCACAAACACTAATGAAAACCGATGAGCAAAAAAAGGTCTTAAGTAGCCCTGGCTGGTGTAGGTCAGTGGATTGAGGACAGGCCTGTGAAGCAAAGGGTCGCTGGTTTGATTCCCAGTCAGGGCACATGCCTGGGTTGCAGGCCAGGTGCCCAATAGAGGACACATGAGAGGCAACCACACATTGATGTTTCTCTGCCTCTCTCCTTCCCTTCCCCTCTCTCTAAAAATAAATTAATTAATTTTTTTAAAAAAGATCTTAAGTAAATTTACAATTTTGTATCAGGCCGCAGTCATAGTTATCCTGGGCCGCATGCAGTCCCTGGGCCACGGGTTGGACACCCCTGGAGAGGTGAAATTAGTCATCTATGTTCAATGATTTGATCAGTCATGACTATGTAATGAAGCCTCCATAAAACCCCAAAAGTACAAGATATAAAGAGATTCCAGGTTGGAACTCGTGGAGATTCAGGCAAAGTGGTGCACCTGGAGAGGGCATGGAAGCTCTGCACCCTTCCCTATGCCTTGCCCTGTGCATCGCTTTTGTCTCCTTATTCCTGAGTTATATCCTTTTATAATATGCTGCTAATCTAGTAAGCAAAATGCTTTTCTGAGTTCTGTAAGCTGCTCTAGCAAATTAATCAAACCTGAGGAGGAGGGTCTTTGGAACCTCCGATTTATAACCAGTTGCTCTGAAGTGCAGGTAACAACCCGGCTTTGGGATTAGCATCTGAAGTAAGGGTGGGGGGTGGGGAGAACATCTTGTACTACTGAACTCTTAACCTGTTGAATCTGCTGCTACCTCTAGGTGGATAAGGTGAAAATTGAGTTGAAATCTCTGACACCCTGGAGGTGTCTGAGAATTGTTTGTTGGTGTGGGGGGGAAACCCTCCCCCATTGGAAACTGAGTCTCAGAACTGTCCTCTGCTACCAAAAGTTGTGGACATTCCACATCAACCTTTTAAAATAAGGCAAAGAGCACTGTATTAAGGGATCTTGTTGTGTATTGGTCACCTTGAGGAAGTTCTTATAAAAGGATAAGAAACTTCTGAAAACCAGAAGGCCTGTATCAAAAGAAACTGCTAGAATTGCTGTGTCAATTCACCTTTTTAATCATATTAATCAGTGTGATTTGTTGATGTTCAGGTAGTTCACCCACTTACCGTTTTTGGAAAGAGGATCTTCAAGAGCAAGATAGCCCTGTACCTAACACTATTACAGCACACATGGTGGAAACCACTTCCTATGCTTTACTCACCTTTCTGAACTTGAAAGATATGAGCTATGTTAACCCAATCATCAGATGGCTATCTGAAGAGCAGAGGTATGGAGGTGGCTTTTATTCGACCCAGGTAATGTTTCTTGTTTCATCCTCCTGAAACATATTTGCTGCCTCATTCACCACACATTCCATACTCATTCTTGCATGCCATAGATAACAATAAATGACTAGCAGCAAAGAACTCTTAGAGGTTACCTGCATTGGCACCTTTCTAATACAGAGGAGCAAAACAACCCTGAGAGGTTCATTTTTGGAGTTAGTGGCCAAGTCAGACTCAAAACTCAGCTCTCCTAACTCTAAGTCCAGCACTTCCTCTACGATCCTAGTGACCACAAGTGCCTAATAAGTTTATCAGCTATTATGTTACACCCTGTGTGATAAACAGGGGCTGCCTTGTAGACAAAGACACTGACATTTCCTCCCCCAAGAATGAATAAAAAGTGAGAGAAATGCTGATTGTTACATGTTTATCTACATGAGTATAAACTCATTTGATGTATTGCATTTTACATTATAACTCATGCATGTATTTTACACTATAACTATTATGTAAAACACACCTATATTCAAGTTTAGTTCAAATGTTAGTATCTTCTCTATTCCCTGGATGTTTGAGCAATGACAGGGTGTATGAATATATATATATATATATAATGTAGAGCTATGGAGGTTCTTCAGGATTGCTTTAGTGATCATTTGATCCTGGAGGCAAATAGGTTTCATCTTGGGTACACTATAGGCTTAGCAGGAAATAGTGACCCATTGATTAGCACTGGCTTCCATGGACCTGGGCAGGCAAGACAGCCATGTATTTGACATCTCCGATATGTTTACATTTCCTCATTTTATAGATGAGAAAGATGAGGTCCAGAAAAGTTAAGTTCATTTATTTATTCCTTCAACAAATACTCGTTGAATAGCTATCATATGTGTACCATATTTTTGGACCATAAAATGCACCTTGGTTTTAGAGGACAAAAATAAGAAAAAAATTTTGAAGCAAAAAATGTAAAATATTTAATAGCATAAATAACATAATATTTCACCAATGTAAATGTAAACAGAACTCAACAGCAGCATTAACAACCATTATTGCTCCCAAATTGAGGGGGTGGGGCAGGGTGTTGCATCTTATAGTCCAAAAAATACGGTACCTATAAATGTGGTAGATGACAGAAAAGATACAATACTTTCCTTCTGACTCTTACATTACAATGGAGGAGGCCAACAAGAAACTATACATTAAAATATTACAAATTGAGGTGAATGGTCTAAAGACCAGAAGGGGAACCTTAAATAAGGGGAAGGGGAAGCTTATTTATGGCTTCAAGCTAAAATCTAAGGATGAGAAGGAAAGAGTCATACAAGAAGTTGGAGTCATTCTTCGAAGAGTGACTTACTTGTGGTCATATGCTCAGGACTGTGGAGAAACCTGAACCTGAAGCCACACATCTTTACTGTCCTTGCTAAGAGTAACAACCTTCCTGGGGAGGAGAGAACTGCCTGCCACCTCGCCAAGGGGACCCTTAACCAGTCTCACTCAGTCTGCTCCACCCACTCCTAAGAGAGTGATTTTCAGACAGAGAGCATATAAATAAGCTGATCCTATTTTTATGCCTTGCTGCTTGTTGCTAGGATACAGTGAATGCCATCGAGGGCCTGACAGAATATTCACTCCTGATTAAACAACTCCGCTTGAATATGAATATCAGTGTTTCTTACAAGAATAAAGGTGACTTCTACCATTACAAGATAACAGAGAAGAATTTCCTTGGGAGGCCAGTAGAGGTAAACAAAAGATGTTTTATAATATTTTATAATTGGACAGGACCTTAGAAATCATGTTCCACCCTTATTTTACAAATGTATCTATTCACTACTTAAACATACAGTGACTACCTTTTGTATCCTAAGCAGGGGTGCCAACTAATGTTCTTGGCACTGAAGACTCAAAAGTAAAGCACCAAGAACCTGTGCATATGTGTGTGTGCTGGGCACACATATGTGGGGAGAACAGTCGTTTAAACAGACAGTGAAAAGTAAGAGCTGTATAGGTACATGGAAGGGCACAGGGGACCTCCTGAGCCAGCCTGAGAGGAGGAGGGTTTTGTCAAAAGCATCCAGATGAGTAGGTTACATCTGGAAGAATTTAGCCAGGTAAAGAAAAGGGAAGAGCATTTCAAACACAGAGAACAGCAAGCACAAAGGCACCGCAGTAGAATAAGAGAGAAGACACATTCGGGAGTCCTCCAGAGGTTCCATCTGGCCTGGACACACATGCAGACTGGCCAGAATGGAACTGACCTTTAGGTTCTCCAACAACTTGCCCCATGTCCTTTGCTACTACTGCATTTTTAAAAATGAAAACCTCGGTGGCCTATGAGAAGAAAAGGACACACTGGAAAAACTAGGTTCCATATTAATAATAGCTGGCAGCTACTAATACATAGTTTTCCAATGACCACATTTTAGATTATAGTTCTTACTGTCCACAGTCTCCACAAATTCATGTTTGTGAAAGGTAAATTTAATGTAAAAATTGCAAACTGGTAGCTCATAGTGTGTATATATGTATATGTGTAAAGGTGGATATGGATGGAGACGTAGATTCAGACATAGATATATTCCAGCATTTATTTTTATCTGATATTTGTTTATGTTTTACATTTTATCCTTACCCGAGGACATGATTATTGATTGTAGAGAAAGGGGAGGGAGAAAAAGAGGGAGAATAACACTAATGTAAAAGAGAAACACTGATTAGCTGCCCCTTGCACATGCCCTGAACGGGGACTGAACCCACGACCCAGGCATGCACCCCAACCAGAAATTGAACCTGAGACCCCTTGGTTTATGGGACAGTGCTTCAGCCAACTGAGCCATACTAGCCAGGGCTAATCCAATATTTAAGTCAGAAAAACAAAGCTGCTTTGACTGAAGGGATGAGATGGCCTAGCTAGCCACTTGCCTTATCCTCCTTTCCACCCTTCCCACTGGGAGAGTGCTGAAGCACCTCCACCCACCCCGTGGGACTCTGGCTCTTGGGAGGAAGATGATTGTAAGAAGGAGAAACGACTTGTCCCTGAGTGGCTGTCAGAGTAGTTGAGATTCCACAGGAGCTCCTGGTTTTCAGCAGGTCCTCCTTTATCTCCAAACCACAGGAGGTCCCTGGCTCTCACTGCTGGCCAGGGAGCATAGCCACAGCTCCACAATTCCCACCCTGAGGTGCTTTTGGAGGTGTTCCACTTGTAGATGTGTGTAAAAGTCTCAGGATATGTGTTTTACATTTTAAGTGATGCAGGAGTTGAGAGGTCAGTACTGCCTAAATGCCAGAAAAATCTCCCAACCATCCAAAATATTCCGACTCAGGATGCCAATTATACCACCAAACAACATCATCTCTATAGTAAGTTTCTTCAGTAAATATAGCCTTTTATTTCTGAACTGTACACAAATAGTCACTTTCCCAGTGTTTCAGCTCTCTAATTTTGTAAAGAAAACTATCTCAAACCTTAGTGGCATAGAATAATACCACTTGATTATCCCATGATTTGGAGTCAGAAATGTGGGCTGGGTTTGTCCGTATGGTTCTTCTGCTGGACGTGGCATTGACTGTGGTGACACGGCTGGCAGCTCACGCCAGCCTTGGCTGGGAGCTTAGTTACCGCGCTGGCCGGGGGCCTCGGTTCTCCTTCCTCCAGTTCTCTCTGCATGGTTGTTTGGGCTTTCTCGCGGCCCGGCAGCTGGATTCCAAGAAGAAGAAGTTCTTCTAAATTTGAAACCATAATCTAAAGGTCTCTTAAGATCTGTATCTTAAATTATTCAGAAGTTATTCAGAGTCACTTCTGCAACATATTCTTGGTCAAATGGGCCAGACAGTCAACGCAGATTGAAAGAGAAATATCAAGATGACATTACAAAAGAGCCTGAGGGAGGAGAAAATATTTGCTAGGCATATATATCTGATTCATATTTAGAAAATATTGTATAAGGAACTTGCCCTAACCAGTGTTATTCCAACATTTAAAATCCAGAGATTTCAGATAAAAACCTGATGTCCAAGTTTGAGGCAATAGGGGGCTGGCAGTGGCATGCATTCTTCAATTTGTCACAGTTCCATACTTGCTTTGCACCCGGACCTCTGCAGGCATTTGTGCTTTTGGCCCCCTCTCTGGTAACCTTTCCCTGGGAGCATTTAGAGTTCACCAGACAGTCACATTCTGAGCCAAGGCTCTAAGCTCTGATGAGGAGCTCTTGGCCTGAAGAGCATGGTGAAGAACCAACTTTTCAGGCCTCTCACTCAAAGTGATCTCTTCCAGGCTTTGTACAAATTAGAGAGCATTTATATCGTAGATTTTCTCTGGAAGGGTGAACTAACCCAGTTCATGTCTTCACTCTCCTCCTAGCAGAGTGGGAAGAAGAGTGGCAGCACCTAAGGATTGGCAGGCTTGGGTGGGGTGCTAGATGAACCAGGTGGGTTGCCATGGGTTTCCACTAACAGAGTCCAGAGGAAGTAGGGAAAACAAGCCATTAGGAGGTAGAAGAGGTGTGCAAAGCAGAAGGTAGGAGGGTCAGATACAGAGTGCACCTACTTTAGAGTTACGTTGGAGTTCCCTGTTCTTGCTAAGGAAAAGGATCGGCTAGGCACTGAAAGGAGTTTATTTAGTTGGCAAAGGAGATGAAGGTCTTATTTCACCATAACCACATAAAAATGAAAATGTAACCAAAATGGTTTCCTACGTGTTGGTTATGCTGGCTTACTTAAACGACTTCAGACACCTTATTTAGCTGTAGAAGGGAAAGGAAATTCCAGTATTTTTAGTGCCTAGTCTGTGCAGAGGGTCTTCAATGCCTTATCCATTTAATCTCACAAGAGCTGTGAGCGAGGAAGCTGGCAGGTGTCTGCTCACTCTTCTCATTGCTCTCTCCTCCCTCCCTATTAAATAATAAAAGAAAGCATGGGTTCTTTCCACCTTTCCAGGTGCCTATCGATGATGACCTCATTGTCCGCACTGGATATAGCAGTGGCTTGGCTACAGTGCAGGTAAGTATTTCATTGAGAGCCAACTTATTTGGGAGTTAGGTGTTTGCTTACCCTAAGTAACGTATAATGAACTAGGGACTTTGCCACACACTTACAGATATTTGGGCTTTGGTAACTATGACTGAGGTAGGATTCACTTATCTAATTCTTTTTAGCTGTCTTATTAGCTGTACACACAATTTCTTTTTTTAAATAGCTATTTTTAAATCTTGTATGAATATAGTCTGTGTATCTGTGGAAATTACATACATAATTACATATAAGGGTTGGGCAAAATAGGTTTGCAGTTGTTTGTATAGAAAAGAATACAATAATATATAAATAATAATATAAGAATAAACTGTTTCACATACAACCATAAACCTACTTTCCCCCACCTTGTATATGTACATTTACAATGTTATGCTTACACATGTATATGTACATATGTGTGTGCACACACATATTTCTATGATTGGTAACATAGTCACATCTCATTTCCCCAGCATCTTTGGGGATTGAGAGATACATATGTGTATATACATGTATGTAAGGGCTTAAGTTTGTTCTGTTTTAGCCATAGACTGCATGGATATACATAAACAGAAAAACTTGCCACTAAATGGCTAAAATATAAATGTAATATGCTTTCTGAGCATAAATTAACATTCTATTGATGATTTTAATTATGTTCTTATCTTTATTCCTTCAAAGACTGTATCAGATTTCATGGGTGGGGGATAGATTGTCCTTTCTGTCACTTCTAGTTGTTTTTGGTGTGACTACTCTGGCAACACCCTTCCCATCCATACGTACCCATAATTTATTCTTTCCCACGGTGGTGTGTGGGGTGGGAGAAAACAACACTTCCTTGTAGTGTTATGTGTAAAATCAGAGTGTACAGGCTCACAGTTGAGAATCTTAAAAGTTTTCTGAAGAGTGAGGTGCTCAGATTTAACTATGGAATTTGGACCAAGATTCTGCCCAGCCACAGTGAAAGACAAATACCATATGACCTCACCTGTAAGTGGAACCTAATCAACAAAACAAACAAGCAAGCAAAACAGAACCAGAGACTTGGAAATAAAGAACAAACTGACAGTGACCAGAGGGCGGGGGAGAGGGGAGTAACAGGGGAAAGAAGGGGAAGGGTCAAGTCAAGGAACATGTAAAAGGGACCCATGGACAAAGATAGGGGGGTGAGGAAGAGGATTGAATGTGGGAGGTGGGGCGTGGGTGGGGCAGGGAAGGGTAATGGGGGGAAATGGGGACAACTGTAATCAGATAACAATGGGGAAAGAAAAGAAAGACCTAAAAGAAAAGAATAATAAAATTTAAAAAGGAAAAAAGATTCTGCCTGACCAGGGGTCAGATTTTGCTTTCTTTGGGCTTCTCAGCCATGTTCCAGGCTGTGGAGGTGCTGAGATGAGAGTCCAGCTGCTGAGGAAATGGGTCTTCAATGTGCATATCCGCCCGGGTTGGGGAAAGGCCACTTTGAGCATCCACCCCACTCATGGCAGCGGTCCCGCCACTATACGTTTTTCCCCTTCCCACTAGAAATCAGGTCTTGTTCGCTTGTCCCAATGCAGGTGACAACTGTGGCTCACAAAACTGGTACCTCCGAGGAATTTTGCAGCTTTCATTTGAAAATCGAAAGCCAGGACATCAGCGGTAAAACAGCATGATTTACACTGTAATTTTGCGTAAGCGTAAAGAATGTCAGAGAGCTTCCCTGATTAGAAAATTGTGCTTGCCTAAAAATCAAAATTTCTTTAGCATGTTCACATCAGAGTAAACATTACTGTAATTTATTATAATAGGAGTAACTCTTTAATAATAGTTGGAAACCTATGTTAAGTAACTTAATAACTAAACTAAAGGTATGCACTATAGATCAAGAAATTGTTTTGACTAATTTACTTTTTCAGAATGAAGCTAGTTGTCTAGCCAGGTGACTCAGTTGGTTGGAGTGTCGTCCCCATACACCAAAATGTTGTGGGTTCAATTTCCAGTTAGGGCACATACACACCTAGGTTGTGGGTTCAATTCCTGGTCAGGGTGCATACAGGAGGCAACCAATCAATGTTTCTCATGTTGATGTTTTTCTCTCTCTATCTGCCCCCCTTCCCCGTCTTCCTCTTCCTCTCTCTCTCTAAAATCAATAAATGTATCCTTGGGTGAGGATTTTTTTTAAAAAGAATGTAAGTAGTTGTAAAGCTCCCCATTCTCACCCAGAAAGGTCTAATTTCTGATCCTTGAATTTCTGTTACTTTCAAATCAGTGTTCCGTTCTACGACCCTGAATTTCCCTATCACCCTGTTGGATATCTACCCCTTACCCTTTCTGTATCCCAAGGGTTCAGACAAATACACATTTCTCTGCCTCCATCTTCAACTTGGCCTCTCCGATACTTACGGCCTTTCATTAGTGTGCTGTTTTTTTCTGCTTGTGGCCTTCACATTCCTCTCTGGTGGGTTAGTTCCCCCCTCTCGGTCCAAAAGCAAGTCCACGTGCACACTCCAGCCTCCTTTAACCGTGAGCTCAGGGTGTGTTTCACCTCTGTCCTAATGGCTTTCGTGTGTGGCTCAGAGGCCTGTTCCTACAGGAAACTTCCAACTACCCACGAACCCATGCATCTGCTCTTCCTCCCTACATCCTGCCCCCACCCTCCCACCAAACATGTTACCAGCACATCTTTACCTTTCATGACTCCCACCTTGACTTGTAAGTTCTTTGAGAGCAGCGAATTGTTGTAATAGTTTAAAGATTTCCTGGTACTGTCAATAGCCACGAATTTTCATTAAAATCACCGAAAGTGCCAACTTCCAAACCACAAATCATTTTAAGTGTGTTCAGAGGTGTGCTCATTAATGATTCTGTTCTGACAGTTTTAAAAACAGTAAAAAATGGTTGATGCTCACTTTTCTTTGTTTGCGCTAGCATCCAGTGGCACCTCGGACTACAAGCGCCTAGTAGCATGTGCGAGGTGAGTGCATCTCCACAGAGGGGACTCTAGACTTCGAAAGCTCCCATCTGCCGTTGTACTATTTCTTTACATCTCTTTGAGATTTAAGATGGCCAGAAGATGCAAGTTGTTCACCTGTTTAAGTGTAGAATGTAACAGGTATTCTTAAATAGCTATTCAGTGTACAGAATAGCTATTCACTTTGGTTTTTGTTCATACATAGTTTTTCCCCCTGTTTTTGGCTGTCTTCTAATTCAAACACTGTATTTTTTATTTGTCTTTCAGAAAGGTAGAGATGTGATGAGAGCATTAGGAAAAGAAAATAGTTCTCTCATAAGCAGCTCCTACTCTCTTCTTTAGAAAGATAACCTGCGCCAGCAAAATCCCTGGCCAGCATCAGCCAGTGGTGTTGGCTCAGGCTGCACATTGAAGGCAGCTGGCGGGCAAGGCCTGCACTACAAGGGGCCTGCCCTCCAGAAGATAATCCGAAGATTATTCCAGGTTTTTTTATCCCCCCTCATACAGCGTGGGGCAAAAGTATGTTTACAGTTGTGAATATGAAAAACACAGTTTATTCTTGTATTGTTATTTATTAATTACTGTATCATTTTCCATACATACAGCTGTAAGCCTAATTTTTCCCCATCCTGTATAAAAAGGCTCTCGTCAAAAACTCATTCATTTGAATTTATTGACAGGAGGCCTAAGTCCAGATTGTTAATACACAAAAGAAAGCAAATAGAGATGCAATATTGAGTATTCTCTAGTTTGGCTTTTACAAACTGGGGACAGAATGTTTAAAAAAGCCAGGTGACCTGCCTGGTGTAGCTCAGTGGATTGAGCACGGGCTGCAAACCAAAGGGTCACTGGTTCGATTCCCAATCAGGGCACATGCCTGGGTTGGAGGCCGGGTCCCCAGTGTGGGCCACGTGAGAAGCAACCATACGTTGATGTTTCTCTCCCTCTCTTCCCCTTTCTTTAAAAATAAATAAATAAAAGCTTTTAAAATATATGTATATATGTATGTATGTGTGTATGTATACACACACACAATCTAGGGGGGAAAAGCCGGGTGGAATATTAGTTCTGTGATGCTGAAGTTATGTTGGATAAATTGTAAGAGTAATTGTATGGTACTTATTCATGTGAGAAGTTCTTTGCCTTTTAATATTCTCTCTCCTGATATAAAAAATGCCGGTACACAGTTTCTGTGTTCAGCCTCTTTCATGTATTAAGCTTTTTTACAACCTCTCTGTTGTATTTATAAGAAAAGGAAAAAGGATTTTATTTCTCTCCTTCTCTTGGAACAAAATGCCCTTGGTAAGGAGTGCTCTTTGGCAGCAGGCAAAGGGCTTCTTGAAAGGATGGTTTCCTTCCACAGTAGAAACCGTCACCATGGCAATCAGTCGCCAAGGCTCCAGCAATCTTTCATAGATACTTTCCACTCAGGAGGCCCTTCTCCATCCTGTTGACAGATTCTTTGCATCTGTGAGCAAGAGTTCTCTACTTCTGGTGACACTCACCCAATTAGGGACATGTCCAGATGTCATATTACATTCCAAGTTGCTTTTTATTCTATGCAAATTGTTACTCTGGTGAAGAATGGACTTAATATTTTATAAGCCATTAATCTTATATTTTAAATTATTATGGTAAATATCACACCTAAAACTTTGAATGGGGTCTGCTTTATATATGCTCTATGAAGTGTGACCGGGGACAAGAGATCCTCTGCCTACCCCCTAACTCAAGTAAGACCTCCTATTTCACTGACACTTATTCATTTAGGTGGGATCAATTAATTTTTCCCCACATGAAGCTGTTTTCCCAGTTTCTTCCTTTAATCCTGACTGTTCTTTCAAGTTATGCTCTTGAACAGCCAGCCACCTGTGAATCATCCTGAGATGCAGCTGGAACCTGAAACTCAGTCTTTGCAGGACTGCGCTCACTCTGCCCCGTCTCTAGTCCTGGGCCCACCAGCTTGTCCCTTTTTACTCTTCTGACTGCTTAAAAGTTTAGAATTATAAAGATACATTTAAAACACAAGTTTCCATTTCTTTATAGTTAATATTAGCAATAAAAAATGAGCTCTACAAAGGGAAGATGATTTGTAGAAATCTCTCAGAACTGGGATAAAACCCAAGTTTCCAAGTTTTCTCTCTTACCAGGAAAACAAACAAACAAACAAAAAATCTTCATTCATTTCACTTCGGTTACCTTACTCCTTAGCTTCTCCACAAGCACAATTCTTAGGCAAAGGATAGTCCTTGGAACATTTAAAAAAAAAAAAAAAGTACAGTGTTTATTGTGGAAAATTTAGAAAATAGAGAGAATCATGAAAAAGAGATAATCGCTTATAATCTCACCATACAGAAAAAAACAGCTGCTGATATTTTAGCGTGTTTCCTGCCATTGTTTTCCTGTGCATGCTCATTGAATCTTTTTCTTATGTACCACTAATTTTCTTCTTTGAATATTCTCTGTTGGAAAGAGTACAAAAATGAGAATTAAGGAACATGCAGCTCTGGAGCTAACCAGTAATGTGACCTTCGACCGAGTGCCTCACTTTCGTCCTCAGTTTCCTCAAGGAGTTAATTAAGAGCTTGGACTCCATGGCTTCTGTCTCTTCCGGCTCTGTTCAGATTAACCGTCCAGTGGGTAAAGAGTTAGAATAGATGACTAACTGGTCTCTTGCAACGTAAAATTCAGAGATTGCTATTCATATATTATAGCGGAGATCCAACTTAAAAAATTAAAGCCTACTAAGGAATATGGCCTTTTCTTAAAGAATCTTATCTATTTATTTACTCCATTTTCTAATCTCTAATTATTTTAGCTACAAGCCCAGCAGAGAAGAATCATCATCCGCATCCTCCCATGCAGTGATGGACATCGCTTTGCCCACTGGAATCAATGCAAACACAGACGACTTAAGAGCTGTGAATGTTTTTTATATATTATTATGAACTTTTGGTTTTCTTTACTGCATTATTATTTTTTTAATACATTTTACTGATTATGCTATTACAGTTGTCCCATTTTCCCCCCTTCACTCCCCTCCACCCTGCACACCTGCTCCCACCCACATTCCCTGACTTTAGTTCATGTTCATGTGTCATATAAGTTTTTTGGCTTCTACATTTCCTATACTATTCTTACCCTCTCTCTTTCTATTTTCTACCTACCATTTATGCTACTTATTCTCTATACCTTTCCCCCTCACTCCCCCTCCCACTTCCCTGTTTTTAACCCTCCATGTCATCTCCATTTCTGTGGTTCCGTTCTTGTTCTAGTTGTTTACTTAGTTTCCTTTTGTTTTTGTTTTAGGTGTCGTTGTTAATGATTGTGAGTTTGCTGTCATTTTACTGTTCATATTTTTAATCTTCTTTTTCTTAGATAAGTCCCTTTAACATTTCATATAATAAGGGCTTGTTGATGATGAACTCCTTGAACTTGACCTTATCTGAAAAGCACTTTATCTGCCTTTCCATTCTAAGTGAAAGCTTTCCTGGACAGAGCAATCTTGGAAGTAGGTCCTTGCCTTTCATGACTTGGAATACTTCTTTCCAGCCCCTTCTTGCCTGTAAGGTCTCTTTTGAGAAATCCGCTGACAGTCTGATGGGAACTCCTTTGTAGGTGACTGTCTCCTTATCTTTTGCTGCTTCTAGACTTCTCTCCTTCATTTTAATCTTGGCTAATATAATTATGATATGCCTTGGCGTGTTCCTCCTTGGGTCCAACCTCTTTGGGACTCTCTAAGCTTCCTGGACTTCCTGGAAGTCTATTTCCTTTGCCAGATTGGGGAAGTTCTCCTTTATTATTTATTCAGATAACTTTTCCACTTGTTGCTCTTCCTCTTTCCCTTCTGGTACCCCTATAATTTAGATGTTGGAACGTTTAAAGATATCCTGGAGGTTCCTAAGCCTCTCCTCATTCTTTTGAATTCTTGTTTCTTCATTCTTTTCTGATTGGATGTTTCTTTCTTCCTTCTGCTCCACACCATTGACTTGAGTCCCAGTTTCCTTCCCATCACTGTTGGTTCCCTATACACTTTCTTTTATTTCACTTAGCGTAGCCTTCATTTTTTCATATAATTTGTGATCAAATTCAACCAATTCTGTGAGCATCCTGATTACCAGTGTTTTGAACTGTGTATCTGATAGGGTGGCTATCTCTTCTTCACTTAGTTGTATTTTTTCTGGAGCTTTGATCTGTTCTTTCATTTGAGCCTTTTTTTCTTTTTAATTTTTTGTCTAACGCGTCTATTACATGTGAGGGGCAGATCCTTAGGTGTTTACCAGGGTGAGGTAACCCACTTCACTGGGTTGTGATGCTGTATTTAGGGAAGGGGTCCAAGGGGGAACAATAGAGATTGGTCAAATCTGCCAGATTTCAGTCACTTCCTCTGCTTCCCACAAGCAAATTGGGCCCTTCTGGTGCTGATTTTCGTGTGGGTGGTTTGTGTGCATTCTAGGACCCTGTGGGTTTCCCCACAGGTGTTTTCAATCAGTGATTTGAGGCTTTATTTTTCTGAGTTGGGACCCTGGTCCCACTCCCCCTTTGTTTCTCTTGGTTTATCTATGCACAAATGTGGGACCCCCTGGTCCACCCACCGGCTGCCTTGCCGGCCAGCTACAGCCTTGCACATCCTGTTCCACAATCTGCCACCTCGCTGGGTCCACCAGCGGTGGCTGCCTTGCCCTGAGTCCTCTCCACCCTGGCTGCCCGACTCTGCCCCTCCTACCGGCCTGGATGAATATGTGTTATTTAACTTCTTGGTTGTCAGACTTCCATACAGTTCAATTTTCTGTCAATTCTTGTGGTTTTCTGTTTTTAAATTGTTGTTGTCCTTCTTTTGGTTGTGCAAGGAGGCACAGTGTATCTATACCTCCATCTTGGCCAGAAGTTTGGCAAGATACTGCATTATTTGACAAAGATACTTCTCTTGTTCTAGTATGTTATTTTCATAGAATCACCCAGAATATTGTTTCCAAACCAATGATCTACCTAAATTTTGATTTTTCAGAGAAGTTGGTACTGGTTGAAGTGGACTCTTGTGGTGTTGTGAGAAAGGAATTTCAAAGGGCATTTGCATAGGAGAAGTTTGAGTGCAGTGGCCAGATTTATTGGGGTGAAGGGGAGTAATACACTCTCAGGGATGTAGAAGGTGGGCAAGCTCTAGTAGCAACTGCTTTGAGATCCTCGATAATCCTCCATATATTTTCTTGGTTCGGGGGAACGAGCAGGCTTTCTTTCAAACTGTCCAACCAGCCTTGTGGTTTTCCAGGGTTGTGTTGGGCTCACCCCCTAGCCAGTCCCTCTCCTGGGATTTCCTGGGGTTTCATGCTCTTACCCAATCTGATTCCTCACCCCACCCCCCAGGTTTTCCTAGGCTGAATTCCACCCTTTTATGTCATCATTTTGGCTCTGATGGCTTTGGAGCATTCACATGCTCCAAAGTTCTGCATCATCTGGCTTCTACTGTACATGCACTTACCTACCTCTGCACCATTTGGCTTCTACTGCGTGTGTGCCTAGCAAAGGCATTTCCCTTGCTGTTTTTACCCCTCCTTCAGTAATCCCAGCTAATCCCAGTTAGTGACTGGTAGACAGTTTTTCCTGCCCACTTTGGGGATTACATCCCCTCGGAAGATGATGTAGCAGGCCCCTAGGGATCCTGTGAACGCTGTGGCACCCCAGTAAATCAGACTTAATGTCCCATTTAGCTCCCTAGTGAGTCAGGTTTAATGTCCAATGCCATTTGCTCCCCTCCTCAACTAACTAGCTACTTACACTAACAAAGCGAGGGCATATATTTCCATGGCACAAAAACTGTGAGTGCGTGTGATAACATGTTTCAACTTTTTAAGATTTGAGAGGAGCTGCTCTTCAACTTCTTTGATTAGTGGCTTATATCCCCATGATCTAACATATCATCAGGTAAATGCATTTAAACAAAAAGATCATAAAATTAAATTCATGCTTTTCTCTTTCCTCCTTTAGCTTGTAGAAAGGGTGGATCAACTGTTAACTGATTACCAAATCAAAGATGGACATGTTATTCTGCAACTGGATTCGGTACGTTCTACCTCCCATCATTCTTTATTTACTATTACTATTCAAAATGTACAAGCTAAAATATTATCAGTCTCTTCTCTCACATAATTTCCTTAAACTTTGAATTTGCCAGATTCCTTCAAATGAGTTCCTCTGTGTTCGATTTCGGATAGTTGAATTTTTTCAAGTTGGGTTTCTGAATCCTGCTACTTTCACAGTGTATGAATACCACAGACCAGGTAACCAACTCTACTCCAAAATTTCTTCAGAGGACTACTTTGTATTTATTACAGAACCTTTATAAGTCCGCTAGAGGCCTATAAATTTTATATATTGCCTCTTCCAGACTCACTCTTCACAAAAGTCCCAACTTGGACATACAATCTATAGCAGAACTTTGAGCAAATCATTACACCTCTCTGGTCCTCAATTGCTTTATTTTTAAAATAACTGAATCAGATTGCTTTCAGATTTTGAACTTTTTGCCTCAAGTTTATTTTTGGTGCTTATTTTCATTGGACCTCTCCTTTTAGAGAAGCCCACTTAGTCCCCAACTTCTTAATCCTCCCAGAATCACCTTCTACTCCACCTCTGTTCTCATCGCATTTTGCAGGGAGCCCTATCAGGGCAGCTGGTACTACACTGCATTGTAGTTACTTGTTTGTACGTCTTTCTCAGCAGCCCCAGACAGAGTATTTCCATCCATTGTGTCCCTATCACCTAACACAGTGTTAGGTACATAATGTGTGCCGACAAATGTCGAGTGAATGACCCAAATTTAATCACTCTGCCACTTCTGAGAATATTAAGTGATTAGAGAGCCCTCTGGTTCACATGACAGATAACTCTACTTTGGACAGTTCTACTTCTTAGAAAGTTCCTGGAATCAACTACAATCTATTCATTCTAGTTTTAACTTCTGAAATTACATAGAATACACTTACCCTCTCTTCCCCTTGAGAGATAAAATACATGTGCACACACACACACTCCTTTCTTCTCCAGTCTAGACAATTACATTTCTTTTAATAGACTGTCATGTAACATAATTTATTTCCTCTCATTCATGGAAGCAAGCACCAAATATGTTCATCCTAAGAAATGAATGTTAAACAGTAAAATTTCAAGCACAGCAGAGAAGGTCATTTTCAGGATAGAGAAGCCCATGCCAGGATGAGCAATTCAAAATTTAACCTCCATGAGCATTTCATACAAAAAAAAAAAAAGGGGTTTGGAATTGGTGATCTCTAAGACCCCATGGGCAAGATTCATGGGGTGATAAATGCCCTGTGTGTTGATCTGGCCCCTCTCCTAACCATGCTTTCGTTGCCACAGAAAAAAAGTGCACCATGTTTTATAGCACGTCCGACAGCCAGCTCCAGAAAGTCTGTGAAGGAGCGATGTGCAAGTGCATGGAAGGTAACCTTTTTTTTTTAAACATGTTTTAAAGTTAATCCAAGGCTAATCTGGGGGAAGCTGCGTGACAAACCGTCATCCCTCAGAAGTAGAAATGTCATCTCAGCCGACTGAAAGTTGATTCCTTGAGCAGTGTGAAACTACGTCTCACAACCCCTGAACAACCTGATAGTTTGCACCATACAGAGGCGGAGAAACACGATCGGATAGCTGTTGGCTACCAGAGGGATAATATGATGTGAAGTTCTTACTTTTCACCTGGCCTTTCTCATGTACTAGGACTACAACCAAAGAGAAGAGGCTCCTTTCTTTCCCATGTGCCCCCAGTGAGCGAGTTCTCCGTTCAGTCTTTACAAACCCAAGGCAGCCTTCTTGGCCAAGAAAAAGACCCAGAGCCCACAAATAATCACCTGCCTTCATGAGGGTCTGGGTCGGTTTGGTTTTATTTTGGTTTTCCAAATTCTTAATACCTACACATTTCTAGGGTACTCGTTGCACCGTTTTATAACTATAAATCAGTGAAGTTACCATTTTCTTCCTTCAAGGGACATTAGACTAAACTTAAAATGGGACATTTTCTTCCATTCTTCAATGGAAGCATATACATTTTTGAAAAGCTGACTGTGGACTCTCCATCCTAAGAATAAGTCTCAAGTTCAAGATCTTGTTTTTATTTGTTTTGTTTGTTTTTGCTTTATATGCTATTTTGCTTTATGGAAGAGGAGAAAATAGGTCTTAGGAATCTAGAATTTACAAGATTATGTTAGTTTGTCCCCTAACCCATCAGCACTGTGTTTTCTCCCGTAGAGAGTGTGCTTCCTACATTAACCTTTTACCATTTTTCACAAAACCCAGCTGATTGTGGACAAATGCAGCCAGAATTGGATCTGACGATCTCTACAGACATGAGACAAAACGCAGCATGTAAACCAGAGATTGTGTATGGTAAGTTCAAAAGTTCAATATATAGTTCCATTAGACATGACATTTTATGAATACATAATCAGGAAGATCAATAACTTCATGTTGTGATCATATGGATACAACAGTCCATAGATTCCTTTGAAGGAAAGTCCTATCAGTTTTCAGCATTAACATGCAAAGTTATTTATCCTTCCACAAGAAACATGATTTCATTAAAAATGATGGAAGTGATATGCACACCCAGCCAAGATATTTTACTCCAATAGATCTCATCAAATTAAAGGTCCTAAAATATAATTAAAGAAACTTTTTGAGAAGCCACAAAGGTATAAGATTTTACTCATAATTGCACTCTTCCAGTCAGTGGAACAGAGGCAAAGACAAAGGTGGTTTTAAGGTTTGGTTTGAAAAAAAATATTCAAAGACACAGTAAAATATCGATACTAAATAATTTTTAATATATGTAGAATTTCAGTGCATGTTTGAAACTCTCCATTTCAAAAGGAGCATCTGCTTCCGGCCGTCCAGAGCTCAGCACTAAATTAAATGCCCAAGTGCAGTTGTAGTCTTATCTCAAGTTCCTCATGGAATTAGCTCCTTGAGTTTCTGTCCATAGTTTCTAATGTTTATTTCTAGATTTTTTTTTAAGAGAGAGGGAGAGCACAGTGTACACTACCTCCAATCTTTGTTTGGTCATCAGTGGGGGATTATTTACAAATGAGTCAGCGCATTCGGTCTGGTGTTACATGTTTACCAGCTGCTTTTGTATAGTTTCTTATTGGAGTCCCAGGAGACACCTTTGAGGTAACAGAGGATCATCCCTATTTTACCAGAAACTGAGGCTCAGGGAAACGAAATAATTTTCTCAAAGCTATGCAGGAAGCGAGTAGTAGAACCAGGAGCCATCCTGGTCTCCAGTATGATTTTCATGTATTACACTAAATTCCCTTAGTGGAAAGACAATCATCAGGATGATTATTGTGTGGTTTATAGTCTTTCTTTCCTTTTAATTCATCTTGATGGTTTTTAAAAAACTAAAACGTTGCCCACCTCAGCCAAGACCCACTGTAGTTTTTAAAACATAGGTCTGAAGAAAATACTATATTATTTTAGCAAAGAAAAATCTCATTAAACTCTTCCTGCCATTTTAGAACTATTTAAACTCTTAAGTGTTAGAAGTCTATTTAACACGATGAATAAATGCAAGCTGGAATTAGTTTATTACATTAAAAAATAGTGGGCTTTTCGGGGGACTCTGGGGTTCTGCTGGAATAATAGAATAGAAACAAAATAAAATGGTTCCCTCTCCCCACCTATGCCTGTAAGTAGGTACATTGCTCAAAACCACCATGAAGATTTATGAATCTAAAATTCAGAACAGTTTTTATGTATTTTAAGACATTAATTTAAACAGTCTTTGGTTTTTTCCACAATGAGTTAATTCTTTTATCTATTGTGTCCTTTCTTGATGCTGAAAGTGATAAACTAAATCCAGATTGCATCGATTCTCTGTGTTAAAATAGGTTTCTGACATCTAGCTAGCTTGCTGGGATCTGAAAAATGGACAGACATTGTAGGTCATTCAACCCCGTCAAAAGCAAAAATAGAAGGGTCTTTTCTCAGGCCACGTGGAAGGGATGGGTCCCTTCAGGTTGGTCCTTCCAGAACTGAGGTCAGACACTCTGCAGACGCCTGAGTGAGGAGAAGCAGTGCAGGGAGTGGCTTGTGTCAGAGAGCTGCCAATCCAAGCAAAGTCAGAAAACAGAATCCTATCAAAAACTGAAGACCAAAGCCGATGGAGGTATCCAGGGAACTGAAGCAAGAAAATAAGGAGTCTCACACGGCGAGCCTGCGTGATAGACGAGGGCCCCCGTGGTGGTGGTGGTGCGGGGAAGGGAGAGGCTCTTCAGGGTTCCCCGTGGACAGGATCTACTAATCTCACAGGATGGGACTCTGAACTTTATATCTAACAGAGCCTCCTATTGTTTGTTTTGTGCATTTCTGTCTTTTAATTTAGTATTATTCTTATCCTAGCCAGCCTGTTCCATAACAGAGGCCAGGACTAATGATTCTGAGTGGAATGAGTCATTAGAGTAACGATCGGTAGAATCAGACTGAGAGTATCTGGGAAGGCTTCTTGGAAGAAGAAATAAGATCCACCGCAGGCTGCCCATAAAGGCTGGCCATGCTTCCTCTCTCATTTGTTTGACAAACACTGGCCTCCACTGGACATGACATCACTGGTATTTAGTATGAACTGTTGTTTTCTTTTTCACCAGCTTATAAAGTTAGTATCACATCCTTCACTGAAGAAAATGTTTTTATCAAGTACACTGCAACCCTCCTGGATGCCTTCAAAGCGGGTGAGCATTCATTCATTCACTTTTCCATTCAACAAATTCTTAGTACCTACTACGTGACAGGCGTTTTATTAGACACAGAGGATGCAACGTGAATAACACAGAGTCAGTGTTTTCATGAAGTTTTTGTGCTACATAAGGAGACACATTTTTAAAGAAAGGAAGTGGACAAATAAACAATCATAAAAGTAAAACAGCCCTGTTTGTAAAGTATGTTAAGAAATATTTGCGTACTTTGTTATCTCTTCATTCTGGGTGTACATTCTTAATATATGTAAAATTTAAAGTTGTACAAACATCAAAACACCACACCTAACAATTTGTACAAGAATTGTGAGCTACATAGTTCAAAGCTAATAAACTGGGGTTTCTCCTAGAACACAGTGTACTTAGAGTAGGCAAGGATATAAATAGTAAAAAGATTAGTGATTGCTGAAGCTGAAGTTAATTAACTATCCTCTCTTCACCCAAATATGCTTGAGTTTTTCCATAAAAAAAATGTTTTAAAAAACAGTGGTAAGGCACCACACAGCCACGCTGCTAACCGTGCAGGGCTGAATTGGCAGGTAGTGCTGAGAATGTTGTTTAGGCGTTGCTGCAACAGGAAGTCACGGGTTAATGGTGATCAGGACAGCCTGGGGAAAGTAGCCTAAAATGATGCGTGCACACCAGAATTTGTTACCGGAATTAGCCTGAAGTGATACGTGCACACCAGAATTTGTTACCGGAATTAGCCTGAAGTGATACGTGCACACCAGAATTTGTGTCACCAGAATTAGCCTAAAGTGATGTGTGCACACCAGAATTTGTGTCACCAGAATTAGCCTGAAGCAATGCGTGCACACCAGAATTTGTGTTACCAGTGACGGTGATCGTTCACAGTTACTGTTCTTTACTACTTACCAACATGTTCAGAAGTTTTTTCAGGATTTAATAATTAGGATGGCTCTGCCAGAGTCTGATAATTCACCAACTCTGTTGTTTTTAGGTACCAACTACTTTTTAATTTTGCTATACAGCATATGGAGATTAATATTGTTCAACTGTAGAGAGGTTCTCTTAATTCCTGTTTCTACGAGAATAATAATAACCAGCAACTATATAGTGCTTACTACATATATAGTTCTAAGCACTTTTCATATATTAGCCGTTTAATCTCATGACAGTTCTACAAGGTAGGTTTTATTGTCATGCCCATTTTTCAGATGAGGGGGCTGAGCCTTTACACAAAGAGCATAAACCATTTGTCCGGGGCCACACAGCCCGTCAGTGGCAGAGCTGGGGTACAACCAGGGCGCCGGAGTCTGAAGTCCGAACCACAGGGACATTGTTGCTCTTCAGTAGCCATTAGCCTCTCAGTATAAACTTACACTCACTAATAAACAGCCAGGAGGGGCTGGAATACTTAAGAGAGTTTATAATGGTGACACTCTAACACGAATGTGATCATCTTTACTGGTATGTCTCTCAGGCGAAGCTGCTGCTGAGAAAGGCTCTGAAATCACCTTCATTAGAAAGGCAAGCTGTGTTAATGCTGACCTGCAAAAAGGAAGACAGTATTTGATTATGGGTAAAGAAGCTCTCCAGATAAAGCACAACTTCAGTTTCAAGTAAGTCCCCGATATTTTGGAGTCCCAGGCCTTCCCTCCAAAACTGAGTGTAATTTATTCTGAAATACACTACCTGTTTCTTATGCGCCTGCTGTTAACCAAGAAACCATTAGGAGAAATCATTGAAACAGTAGTTCAATTACTTAAAATTAAATAATTGAATGTTAAAATAATTGAAACGTTTAAAACAAAGAACTATTTAAGACCGTTAGGGCATCTGAGGACGCGCTGACCAATAAACTGAGGGGCCTGCCTTTGAAAGTGAACTGAGGTGCTCATCCGAGCCCCAGCGCCACATCTGCTCCCTCCAGGGGTGTTCAGGCTGCTCCGTTTGTAAAGACAAAAATGTTCACATATGCATTTTATTGTCATTAAAAAAATAGACATCGAAACAGGTGCCCTTCCTGCCTTTAACTGTGGGAGCCCCACGCGGCTTCATGTCCGTCAGGGGCCTGAGGACCTTCCCGCGGGGAGGCCGGCCCAGACGGGCTGGCTGGCAGCCTGACCCGGGGACCTGTCAGCCTGAGCGCAGTGGAAGTCGGCGCTGCTCTCCGTGGGCGTCGTCACAGACGCTTCGTTTTCCTGTTCTCTCGGCAGGTACATCTACCCTTTAGATTCCTCCACCTGGATTGAATATTGGCCTACAGATACAACGTGTCCATCATGCCAAGCATTTTTAGCTAATTTAGATGAGTTTGCTGAAGACATCTTTTTAAACGACTGTGAAAACGCCTGAAAAATTCATCTGCGTACAGTTTTCACTGTGGACTCCTGTTGCTGAAGTTTCTTTCTTCCCCTTTTTTTCCCTAAACATTCACAGCTGGTCTTATTTGGAAAGATTGCTTTACTTAGAATTAGTGGCACTTGCTTTTATTAAAGAACAGTTTCAAGAGCTGTAACTTTGTGAAATAACATGGCCTTGGGGGCATGGAGACAGATACTCATTCCAGAGTTATTGGACACGAGAAGCAATAAATGGGACCATCTAAAGCCCACCTCGCTGGAATGTCTGCTGGGGAGAAAAGAATAGCCCACTGAAGTGCAGTGTCTTACAAAACGCAGCCTCTGCTTAAAAGGAAACACCGAGGGGCAGGAAACTGATCATTAAAGCCTGACTTTGCTTTCAAAGTGTGCAAACGAGTGTTAATTTATGCTGGGTCGGCTTCCCCTACACAGAGACAGGTGAATTGAGAGAGCTGAAGAAGGCGGCAGCAGAGGCCTGAGAAGGCCGAACCTCAGAGTAGGAGAGTCGTCCTTGCCCTTCCTCTTCTGTGACCCTTGCCTCAACCCCTTGGGGGCCCCTCCACCCGCTCCCCCTCCCTCCCAGCACATGTTTGTTTCCCCAGGAACTCACTCCTGCCGGCAATTGCTCTCCTGGAAGGCAAGCCCAGTGCAGCAACGTGGCAAGGAGAAATCGCTGTCACCAGGAGACCTTAGCCCTAGCAGGTGTCTGAGCCTCGGTTTGAGCTCTAAAGAGGATTCATAACAGGAGGCTCCTTTTCGAGTGAGATTTTGCAGCCCATTAGAGCTCTCCCCTGTATTCCCACTTAATGTCTCAAACAACTCCGAGGTGCAGGAATTATTATTATCCCCATTTGACAGAGGAGGACGCCAAGGCTCAGAAAGAGGAAGCAATTTTCCCAGCCCAGGAAGGGGCAGAGTTGGTGACCCACCTCCAGGCTCCCTCTCAGTCCCAACACACCCTTTTCCACGTCACGGCACCATCACACTGCTTGTCGGGTTTCGTTTCCTAAGGCTCAGGCAGGACGCAGTTGGGCTTTTCTTGTTTAACTGGCCTCACCAAAATAGTGCATAGAAATGCGAGGGTAAACTCCGGCTGTAACAGTAATAGGGACTAAAGCACATTCTCCTTTTGAAAAATCTGCATTTTTACCAGTTAGTTAAAACTACAGGACGCCATGCAGCGTTCCTTGTAAGTAATACTACGATTTCCATTTCCAACCACCTCACACCAGTCAGAATGGCCATGATGAACAAAGCAACAAGCAAGTGTTGGAGAGGATGCAGAGAAAAGGGAACCCTGGTGCACTGTTGGTGGGAATGCAGACTGGTGCAGCCACTATGGAAAATGGGATGGGATTTCCTCAGAAAACTAAAAATGGACCTGCCTTTTGACCCAGCAATTCCGCTGGTGGGATTATACCCTAAGAGCCCTGAAACAGCATTGGGGAGCCCTATGCACCCCAATGTTCACAGCAGCACTATTTATAATAGCCAAGTGCTGGAAGCAACCTAAGTGCCCATCAGCAAATGAGTGGATCAACAAACTATGATACATTTACACAATGGAATACTATGCAGCAGAAAGAAAGAAGGAGCTCCTACCCTTTGTGACAGCATGGGTGGAACTGGAGAGCATTATGCTAAGTCAAATAAACCAGGCAGTGAGAGACAAATACCATGTATTCTCACCTTTAACTGGAACATAATCAACAAAAGAAAAAAGCAAACAAAATATAACCAGAGTCATTGAAATTAAGAACAATCTAACAATAGCCAGAGGAGAGGGGGGAGGAGACAGTGGGCAAAAGAGTTTTCAGAAACTACTATAAAGGACACATGGACAAAACCAAGGGGGAGGGTGGAAGCAAGGGAGGGAGGGAGGTTTGGAGAGGGGGGTCATGGGGAGAAAATACAACTGTAATTGAACAACAATAAAAAAACTTTAAAAAAAGATTTCCCATTTCCAGGAACTAAGGATTTTTTTTTAAACTTTTTTATTGATTATGCCATTACATTTGTTCTATTCCCCCCTCCGTTCCCCTCCACCCTGCATGCCCCTCCCCCACCATTTCCCCCTTTAGTTCATGAACACGTGTCTCAAATTCTTTAGATTCTGTATTTCCCCTACTATTCTTACCCTCCCCCCTATCTATTTTCTATCTACTGTCTATGCTACTTATTTTCTCTACCTTCTCCCCCCTTCTCCTTCTCCCACTCCCCTGTTGCTAATCCTCCACGTGATCTTCATTTCTATGATTCACTCCTGATCCAGCTGTCCTCTTAATTTGCTTTTGTTTTAGGTGTGGTTGTTGATAACTGTGAGTTTGCTGTCCTTTCACTGTTCAACTTTTTTATCTTCTTTTTCTTAGGTAAGTCCCTTTAACATTTCATATAATAAGGGCTTGGTGATGATGAACTCCTTGAATTTGATCTTATCTGAGAAGCACTTTATCTGTCCTTCCATTCTAAATGAAAGTATTGCTGGATAGAGCAATCTTGGTTGTAGGTCTTTGGTTTTCATGAATTGGAGTACCTCTTTCCAGCCCCTTCTTGCCTGTAAGGTCTCTTTTGAGAAATCCGCTGACAGTCTGATGGGAACTCCTTTGTAGGTGACTGTCCCCTTATCTCTTGCTGCTTCTAGGATTCTCTCCTTCATTTTAATCTTGGCTAATGTAATGATGATGTGCCTTGGTGTGTTTCTTCTTGGGTCCAACTTCTTTGGGACTCTCTGAGCTTCCTGGATTTCCTGGAAGTCTATTTCCTCTGCCAGAATGGGAAAGTTTTCTTTTATTATTTGTTCAAATAAGGTTTCCACTCGTGACTCTTTCCCTTCTGGTACCCCTATAATTCAAATGTTGGAACATTTAAAGATGTCCTGGAGGTTCCTAAGCGTCTCCTCATTTTTTTGAATTCTTGTTTCTTCATTCTTTTCTGTTTGGCCATTATTTGCTTTCTTCTGGTTCACTCCATTGATTTGAGTCCCAGACTCCTTTCCATTACTATTGGTTTCCTTTGCTTTACCATTCACTTCATTTAGTTTAGCTTTCATATGTTTCTCTAGTTTGTGACTAAAATCAACCAGTTCTGTGAGGATCCTGATAACCAGTGTTTTGAACTGTGCATCTGAAAGTTTGGCTATTTCTTCATCGCTTAGATTTATTGGCTCTGGGGCTCTGAGTTGTTCTTGAGCCATTTTTGGTCTGTTCGCGCCTGTAAGTAAGAGGAGTGAAGCCTAGTTGTTTACCAGGGAGGGGCCACCCAGGTCGCTGGTTTGTGACGCTGTGTGTGGGGGCGGGGTCAGAGAGGGAGCAATGGCGGTCCTCTCCACTAGCCCAATGTGTCCCATCCCACCACTCGCCCCAGCCTGTTTATCCGAGCAGAATTGTGCAAGTCTGCTGCCCCGCCCTGTGCGGTTTCAATGTTCACCTCTTCACTGGTCTATCTGCACGCAGATGCGGACCTACTGCAGACCGCCAGCCACGCCTCTTCCCTGTGTGCGCCCGTAGCTAGCCCGCGACCCGCGCCTTCGGCTGCTTCCGCACCAGCAGGTCAGGGATCTTTTTGGTCAACCGGCTCTCTGCTGGCTTCACCCCCCTTACCAGTTTAGCCAAGCATTTCATCCTTTTCTCGGACTCCGTATTGTCGATTTTCTGTGTGGTCTGGTTGTGTTTATCGTTGTTAAAAATAGTTGTTCTTAGATTTGGTTGTGCATGGAAGCAAGGTGGGTCCACCTACGCCTCCATCTTGGCGGAAGTCCTCAGGATTTATTATTATTTTTTTATGTCAAAGCTCACATTATAGACACCGCCTTGGCAAAAACAACAAACATATCCAATATGCCCAGACTCTCTGCCGTCAAGGGTTGAGGGCCCCTCCGGAGCAGGCCCGAAGTGTCTCCTGTCACCTTCTTTCTGATGCAGGATGGTGGGGGGGAGCAGACCACTGCAGTGCCCCAGGGGCCCCGGGGTCTCCCAGCTATTGGTTTGCCTGCTCTCTGACCACTGTGGCCAATCGGTTGGGCCTGGTGGTCTAATTCGCAGAGCAGCCGAGCTTCCCAACACCAAAGCAGGCCTCTGTGAGTTCGCCCGGCACCATTCAGAAATCTGCCAGCTCCTCTTCAGCTGATTCCTAGGCATTTAAACATACTTCCTCAGGGACACTGTGTGTCCCTGCAAACAGGCTGGGGCCCCTACTCCCCCTGCACTTCTGTTCCAAGGCACTTGCAGTTATTTACTCAATCGTGTCCATTGCTTAGTGGCAGCTTCCTGGCTCCACTGTAAGCTCCTTGTGGGCAAGGTCTGGGTCTGTTCTGTTCACCATGACCTCCTGGGCCTGGCACACGGCTGGAAACGTTACAGCGATTCCTCACTGCACTCGGGCATCAGAAGACCCACGTTCTAGTCTTGGTTTTGCCCCTGGAGGAGATTTGGGACAAGCCTCTTCCTCTCTTTGGTAGCCGATAAAACAGGGGAGTTGGACACTCTGGTATTTCTTTTCTCTGTAGCTCTTACGAAGTATTTCATTATCTTATGTTGTTTGAAACTGAAAACAAAACCACATGGCCTGTGTGCATCCAAATGTGGGTGTGGATTTCCTTCTGTAAGTGTGAAGGGGGCTCAGGGGCACGAGGGACCGAGTGAACGGGAGGAGCTCCGGGAGGTTTCCTGCAGGAAGGTGGCGGGAAGTCTCCATGGTTACAGGGAAAAGCACAAGACAGGCTAAGCTAAGTAAGCCATGATTGCGGTGGATGAGGTCTATTAAATGCATTTTGACTTACAGTATTTTCAACTTATGATGGGTTTATCGAGACAACCCAATTGTAAATTGAGGAGCATCTGTATTTGAAAAACTATAGGTAGTACATAAAAACAAAGATATATAATTTTCTTTTAAATTAATTTCGTTAAAAAATAAGTCTATTTGAATAAAAGAAATACAGGTGTTCTTAGGGCAAAAATCACGAGGTCAGCATGCACATGATTGAAATTTGGGAAACCCAGCTTTGTGGAAATCCATGGAGCCCACGATGAGCCGAGTTGAGACAGGCAGCCTCACTCTCTGCTTCACTCACCCTCAGTGAGGGATCCTGAGTTACTCAGTCTTACTTCCCAGCCCCTGTGATGCTAGTGTGCTTATCAATGGTCAGCAGACTTGTATCGATAGGTAATTGTGAACCAGACCTAATCCTAGATGATTGGTTCCTAGATCCTTGTCCCGCGGAATTTAGATTCCAGCGGAAGGAGACATACACTGAACAGTAAAGATAATAACTAGGGGATTGGCCTTGAATGTTGGAAGGTGATCACAGCTATGGGAAAAGGAAAATGTAAGGCAAAGTAAGGGAGATTGGGAGTGGTTGAGGGAGGAGTTGCATTTTAAACTGGGGGGTCGGGTCAGGTGGGCTTCAATGAGAAGATGAGATCGGAGCAAGGTCTTGAAGGCAGTGAAAGAGTGAGCCCTGTGGCTTTCTAAGGGACAAGTGTTCCAGGCACAGGGAGCATCCATCGCCCAAGACAAAAGCAGGAGCATGTCTGGTGTGTTACAGGAAAGGCAAGGAGGCCGTGCAGCAGGTGCAGAGTGGGCAAAGGGAAACGTAAGTGAGGAGAGGCCGGAGAGGCTACAGGGGCCAGATTATGCAGATAATGGAAGGGGGGTCACTGGCTTTGCTCAGATGGAAGGGGGAGCAAGGTTTTGAGCAGAGGAGTGACGGGGTCTGTGTTACCTTTTAAAATGATTACTTTAATTGCTACATTGAAAATAAAGCCAGGGTAGTAACAGACCAGTCAGGAGGCTACTGCAGGAAACCAGGCAAGAGAGGATGCTGACTGCACTATGTTGAGTTTGTGGACTCTGCAATGAAAGAACACACACCGAGAAAACCATGCTTTTCTCGGCCCACGGGTGTTAGAAAGGAATTATTGTGACATTTTAGGGAGGGTTCAAGAAAGGGGGGCTTTGCTCTGGACTGGGTGCTGTCAGGAAGCAGAGCTGGGCCGATGAGTGTCTTCATTCTCGTCCAGCCAGGAGGAACCCAAGCGGCAGTCACTCCTCACGTTCGGCAGGAAAGGGAGAGATCTGGTCACTTTTGGGGTTTGGATAATGTTCCTGTTGCATTCTCTTCTCAGACATGATTCTGGAGAACTTTTTATATATTTTGTTGTTTTTGTTTTCAGTCTTGATTAATTTTTTTTTATGTTGGTGCTCTGTGACATTATTCACAGAGAACACCACAGCCAGGGTCTGAGTGCCGGGCCAGCTCCTGGGGACTCCCAGTCTAGCTGCCAGCTGTCAAGGGCTGCTCTTCCCTTTCACACACCCATTTTCCTAGAAAATGCACCGATGCACACCATGCACAGACTTGTACACCATTTCCGAGGCCGCGCCTTTCAGCCCACAGGAGTGCAGGGTTGAAAACCCCAGCCTCTAGAGCCAGGAATCCAGCAGCCAAATCTGGGAGGTGCTCAGAGACACAGCACCGGGTCGTGTTTCCAGGGCCTTTCCCCACCCCCGAAAACTCTTAAATGTAGATGTGCAGATCGATTCTGCATATTCAATATGATGTGAGAAAACCATTGCCAGGGCCGTGATCTTTAACTCTGATTGGGAGATTAAAATTTTCCTTCAGGCCTCTGAATCAGAAAAAGGGAAGAAAGGAAGTGAGGAGGGAGGAAGGAAAGAATGAAGGAGAGAGGGTGAAAGAGAAGAAAAGAGGGAAGGGGAAATGGAGAAAGGGGGGGGTTGTTTTAAGACAAGACGAGAACTCCAGTTCTAAGAACCTTCTGGATCCTTGTCAGCTGGCAGGTCCCCCACCCTGACAGACGTGCTAGCAGAGACGCATCTGTTCCTCGGAACACAGAGTCCACTCTCTCGCTGTTTCCATCGCTGTAATCAGATAATGTGTGCATCACATCCACCGTGGTGAATCATATAATCCTAAAATGCCCAAACCAGGAAGCACCCAGAGCTCATCCCATCCAGTTCCTTCATTTTCACCCAGAGGAGCCATGTGCTTTCCTCCACGCAAATGAGTGGAGGTTCCAGAGAAACTGACTTTGGCTTCCTGTAAAGTAGCATTGTCCAGTGGCCAGAGCTGTTCAAACATAGAACAGGCCCCCTGGGAGGGCCCGCACTGTCTTTCGCTACCTGCTTCCAGAAACCTTGCAGAAGCCATTCGAAGTGGAAGGCCGGCCTCCATGATGTCCAATGTCCCTTCGGCTCTGAGAGGCCGTTAATAGACCACACATATAACATGATGGGCACAGTGCCTGGTGTGATAAATATAGCTTGTGGCTGGTGGTAACACATCCCTGGCTCACAATAAGTGGTGAATTCAAAACTTCCTGCCAGGCATGGTCTGGTTGCACTTTGTGGAGTATCCTGTCGACATGCCACAACCACCCTGTGGTGAATGTCACCATCCTTCTAGGAAGGAAGCAGCTGAGGCCCCGGGAGGCTGAGTTCCATACCTTCACGAGAAACAGGGCGTCTCCAGGGCTCTGCTCCAGGAGCCCGTGCTCCTGGCCTCGGAGCTGCACAGCCTTCTCACATCCTGGCGGGGCAGAAACTGTCACTATGTGATCCTGGCAAAGACTCTGCCTCTCTGGGCTTCAGCGTCCCCACTGTCCAACAAGTGTGTTTCATTACATGGTCTGTAAGCTGTCTCCTGTGCTAGGACAGCAGGTGAGGCAGAGTGAGGCAGGGAGGGCTTGGGTCCAGGGCACCGAGGCAGTGGGAATGCTGGGGTGGTGCAGAAAAACAAAAGAAGGCAGCACCAGAGATGAATAGATTTGCAGATTGTGTCCTCATCATGTTCTACACTGATACAACACAATTTGTAGAACTCGGTTGACGGGTTCCCCTGCCTCCTCTCAAAGGACTTGAATTTGCCAGTTGAGTTGACGGTTTTTCCCACATGAGCCTCCTACTTAGACTTAAAATACGGAAGTTTAAAGATCCCCTAGACATCATCTAATCAACCTTCCCCACCCTCTCACAGACGAGGAGACGGGCCGGGAAGAAGCAGGGACTCTCCAAGGGTCCCAGAGGGGAATCGGGGCTGGAACCAGAATGCCAGGCTCCCCTTTCCCAGTGTTCCGTGCCCAGCATCCCCTCCCACCAGCTGGGCCAAATGGGCCAGCAGAGAACAGAGCCCCTGTGGGGCCCAGGGCTCACTCACATCTCTTGCAGATGAGATGAGAGAAATCCGAACTGTCTTGGGAAGAAGGTTTGTGTTTGGCTGGAGTTTTGGTTATTGGGGGGTATGTGTGTGTGTGTGTGTGTGTGTGTGTGTGTTTTCTGTTGGTGTCAGGAGTAAATGGAAGAGGAGCCGATGCTGACAAAGGCAAGAGAAATCAGAGCTGAAGAAAGAATTATTTGGTTTAATCAATTTTTTCCAAACAGAAAATCTTTGGGAAATCGGAGCCAAGAGTGAATTCTACTTCTCCGAGCGCAGAGAACAAGGAAGGAGATGCCCCGAGTAGGAAGAGGAAACAGAAGGGAGGTTTCCTGGGTCCGCGGGGGCTTGGGTGGGGTGAGTCATCCCTCACGCTCCTCTTGCCATCTCCTCTCACCACCGCTAAGGGCAAGAGGCAACGCTGCGGCCTGTGCCTTAAGTCATGCTGAGTGTGAAAATTAAAACGGCCCCTCAATTTGGCTACTGCATGTGTGTGTGTGTGTGTGTGTGAGAGAGAGAGAGAGAGAGACCACATCACTTTGGGGAAGTGATACAGTGAAAAGTAAGAACTCGCCTCATTTGTGAGCTTGGGAAAGTTTCAGAACGTCCTCAAGACTTTCAGGTTGCCCCTCTACAAAGTCAGAGTAGCGTTGTCGGCCTTGAAGGGTGGTGAGGATAAGAAACGCCACCTGTGTGTCAGCTCGGGTGGCAGCGGGTGGCAGTGAGCTGCCCGTGAGGCCTGTCACTCTCATAGCTCTCCGGGCCCCAGGTCTCTCTTTGGGAAATGAGCTCACACTTTCTCCTGGTAAGTTGAGCTCATACTGGCTCAACGTATTGAGTTGTTGCAAGATGAAATAAGAGCAGACAAATGAAAGAACTCTTAAACTGTGGAATTTTTGAACAAATATGGAAATAGCATTCATAATCGAAAGCATCTTTGTGCTAAGATACCGCAGGCAGAGACCTGATGTTCTCTTAAAGGACGGGGAAAGGGCCCACTATCTTACAGAGCAGTTTCCCCCGGTGCCTCAGACGGTCCTGCTGGAGCTTCGTTGCGCGTGTCCTGGAGACTGTCGGTCTCAGAGCAGCGCTCCACAGAGGACGGTCTCTGGCCAGCACCACCCCAGCCCCGGTGCTGTTGGAAATGCAAAGTCTCGGGCCCCACCTCCTACCCACTGACTCAGACACTCTGGGAGTACAGCCCAGAAATCTATATTTTAAAAAGCTCTCAAGGAACATCACAGGCACATTAACGTTTAAGAAGTATTGTTTTTAAGTAATTTTTTTAGTTACAGTTGACACGCAATATTACCTTAGTTTCAGCTGTACAACCTAGTGATTTGACAGTTATAAAACTTATGAAGCGATCACCCCGAACAATCCAGTACCCATCTGACACCATACCTAGTTATTACGATATCATTGGCTGTATTTCCTATGTTGTGCTAAGTGGATGAAAGAGGTGAAGGGACTGAGAAACACAAATTGGTAATTAGAGAATAGTCATGGGGATGTAATGAAGCATTGTTTTAGAACTCGTGAAAATGCAAACTCTGAATTTGCAGGTCTGGGGTGGCCCAAGATTCTGCATCTCCCCGGTGAGGCCTGCTGCCCAGGTTCCGGACCCCCAAGGTCAGAGAGTGTCCTGCAAAGTCAACGAGTCTTCATGAAGGAAAGCGGCCCTTCAGCAGCCGGCCCTTCTGTTGGGAGGAGTGGTGCTCAAGGTCTTTCAGGAATAGAGGGCAGAGAAGGCCAGGGAATTCTGGGGACAAAAGAGACACAAGGTGACAAACAGAGCTTAAGAAAAAAGAGGTGGTTGAAAGGTGCCAAGGGAAAAACAGGCTGACTTTGCAGAACAGGCGCAGGGCAGGTCTGGGCACGAGTTAATATTCGTTCACTCACGAAAGTCCATCTGCGTGTTAGGTACTGCTCTGTGTTATCTTCATCCACTCAGTCACTGCCCGAAACAACCCAGTGAACTTGCTGCTGTTATCCCCATTTTACAGAGGAGCAAACTGAGGAACAGGGAGGTAATTTGCCCAAGATCACTCAGCTAGTAAGTGGGGGAGCCAGGATTTAGACCACAGGCAGCCTGACTCATTAGTGCTAGACTACTCCGTCTCCAATACAGCCTCTGTCCCCAGGAAGCTTGCAGTCTAGTGAGATATGTGGGCTAGGACCAATGGCCAACACCTGGGTGATGCCGGTTATGTGCCAGCATTATGCTGAGCGCCTTACGTGCATTTACTTCTTTAGCTCTTGTAGCAATTAAGAGAGCTCTTTAGCAGTAATTAGAGCTCTTTAGCTCTAAGAGACAGGGACAGGGCACTACTGACTGGGCCTGCCTGTATGCAGAACTGTGTAAAACAGGCCTCTCTATTCCTGGAGGCTCATGATGGAGGAGCTCGAATTGCCCCACGTTCCAAACTCCATGCGTTGGGAGCTGACCAACACCCATCCCTTAATACAGTCAGGACGGATGAGATGCATCTGCACAGCAGAGGCAACTGTGGCTGGATTTCCGGTCTATCTCTCCCTGCATGTTTGTCTTTGCAATTAATAAATGGTGGGGGTTTTAGACACCTGTATTTCAGGTCCAATGATCCGCAGAATTCCAATGAGGTTGTACAAAATGATTTCTTGGCCAGAGAACAAAAGTCCCCCCTAATGGGGTAGCCTCTGAATGTCTAAAAGTTGATGGAGTAACAGCCCCTCCTATACCTTGGATAGGAATATATATTAATTAGAATTAGACAGGTAAAGAAGCAGGAGAAGCTGGTTAATTATTACAAACTAAGCACATAGAAACAATTACCAAGGAGTTAGAGTCCATAAAGAAATATTTTAGACAGAAAGATAGATAGCTAAGTTGGACACCACAAAGGCCTTATAATAAATTTCCTATAACCACTGTTCAGTCTAGCGTATCCTTTTGACCCATGCCAAATTCTAAGAACTTTAATAAATATCTATTCATCAATAAGACATTTAAAACCTCTGTACATACAGCTATTTCTCATTGTCTGATTAATGGCTCTCCTGGTCAAAATAACCTTTGTTTAACACAACTAAATCTATGGAATTTCCTGTACTTATCCTAGTTACCTCTGTATTGATTTTTTCTGCTTAACTGATCATGCCATGTATCTGCTCCTTTAATGTTATGCAACAATCTCTGTAAAAATAAAGCTTAAATCAAACTCTGCGGATTTGGTCAGATCCACAGAGGCTGGCTGTTCTCTGGCATCCAATCAGGTGTCCAACTCTTCATTCACTGCCTGCACCGTCCATCCTTCAGGGACCCTGAGACCTGCCGAGGCTGGCCCCTGGCAATCCATGTCCTGAGCAAAAAAGCCCCAACCCAGAAACGGCCTCTGCAAAGGGGCCTGGGGACCCAAGCCCCACTTTGGGTCCTCGGCTTTCACCCCCTCGCCACTTCCTCTTTAGAGAGAATGCTCTAAAGAGCAGGTGAACTTGGGTCAGCCCTGTATGTAGCCAGACCCAAGTTCCTGCCACACAAGGCTGCCCCAGGCGGGCCTGTGAGGCCAGGCTGTTGCTCCCCCTGACAGGCACTGGCGTGAGAGGCCTGCTCAGTGGGTTGGTCACTGCTGCTGCAGTTGAGAGCCCTGACCCGCCACCCTCCCTTCTGCCCCAGGCCCTCCCTCCCTCCCCCACAAACCGGAAATCGAGGCCTCGGGCACTTGGGATTCCAAGGTTGCCTGACAAATGAAAACTGACCTGAGCCCTTTGCAAAGTGATTTGACAATGGATTTCAAGAGCCAAAATGTGTTTCCATCCTTTCATCCTTCCCCTGTCAGATTATTCATATCAAGTAAATTCCCAAAGGGAAAGAAAAGTTTGTACACAAAGATCTTCTGTGCAAGCGCAATTATTCATTCAATGAACAGTTCTAGAGTCCCTCCTGTGTGCCCGACACAGAGCTAGGTGGTGGGAGCAAGCTAAACAAGGCCCTGCCCTCCTGGGGACCGTGTTGTAATTGGAGAGAAAGACAATCAAAACCCACGTAAGTGAGGGATGTAATATATTTACTAAATTCGATGCAGAAAATTAAAGGCCTGTGAGAGAGAACTGGGTGGTTAGGGAAAGTCTGTCAAATGTCACTAAACAAGATGACATTTAAGCTGAAATGCTCATGACAAGAAAGAACAGCCATGTGAAGGCCCAGAGAGAGTTTTCCAGAAAGAAAGGCCCGTGGTCCGGGCAACCGCCAGAAGGCTGGTCGGTGTGGCTGGGTCACAGAGAGCAAGTGACGGGAAACAGGGTTGGTGGGATGGGAGGTGCCAAATCAATGGGGTTTTGCAAGCACAGGTGGGTGTTTGGGTTTTATCCCGTGGAGAGGACTAAGCTAGGGCATGAGACCAGGCTGTAAGGGAGAAAGGGGCAGGGGCCCAGGTAGGAACTGTTGCAGCTGTCCCGGTGCATGGTGGTAGTTGAACTAGGGTGGGAGAGAAGCAGATGAAGAGAAATGTATTTCTCTTCATCCAGGGTATTTCTGGAGGTGGGACTGAAGGGTCTGCCGAAGGTCAGTGTGGAAGCAATGAATGTGGAGGAATCAGGGATTGCTCATGGACGCTCCACCCGAGCTACTTCAGGTGCCACGATACAGCTGGGGAAGACAGGAGAGTGTACAAATTTAGGACAATGAAGAGGGCAGATGTCGTGGGCTGAACAGTGTCCCCCCACAAGACAGATTGAAATCCTAACCCCCAGCACCTCAGAAGGTGACCTGATTTGGAAATAGATTTTCGCCGGTGTAATTAGTCAAGGTGAGCTGAGGTCATACTGGGGCCTTTACTCTGATATGACTGGCGTCCTTATAAAAAGAGGGAGATTTGGACAAAGGACAGAGGCACCCAGGAGGGAGAGCTCCGTGTCAAGACACTGACCCTCGAGCAAAGCCAGCTGCGTGAAGGCCGGCGGGGACTGGAGCCACATGACTACTCGGTGACAAGCGCCAAGGACTGCCAGCCATCGTCGGAAGCTGCCAGCAAGGCCTGGGAGAGATTCTGCCCCAGCCCCTCAGAGGGAACCGGTCCTGCTGCCCCCCAATTTCAGGCCTCTGTCATCTCCAGAACTGTGGGGCAATGGATTCCTTTGTTATGGCCGTGTTAGGAATCCAGCAGGGAAGAGAATAAGGATTTCTGGGGGGGCCTTGTTATGTTTGAGGAAATCTTTAGACATCCATGTGGAGAGATCAAGTTGCAACTAGATATGTAAGTCTAGAATTAAGTTCTACTACGAAGTAACGCACTGTGGTTTACCAAAGTACTTTATGTGATACATGAAATATGCCATATAAAGTAGTGGCCTAAAATGGGAGAAATCATCACATAAATAATGGAACACACATTGCATGAAATAGTACGCTGCCTCTAAAGAGAATCATTGTTAAAGGAAACTAGGTAGCAACCTGGAAAATGCTTATGATAAGCGCACACACACACACACACACACACACACACAAAGCGGGTGATGTGATAACTGTCTGGATGAGAAGCAGGCGTTGAGTTCTCTGGGTTTGAGTCCCCGCTCCAACTCTCCTGAATGGCCTGCGGCAAGCTGCCTGTCGCTGTCTCCAGCAGGTTATATTTGTTCAGTATGTTTGTGGCACCAGAGTAAGTGAACACACAGCTGAACTGCAAGGCCCTGAGATGGCAGAGTAAAGAAGCGATCAGCACGCAAGAGGAATCCAGCAAGGAGGACTTCTTGGAAGCGCTGCCCTTTGCCAACGCCTGGGGCAGCCTGGGGTGGCAGACTCCCTACCGTAGGCATCATGGCAGCATCGAGGGGTGGCAGACCCAGTAACACCTCCAAAAACTCATGCTCTGTGAGCACACCTACGCTGGAGCTCCCCCCCCCCCCACGGGAGTTCCAATTTCGTGTGCTGGTTGAAAACAGGGAGCATTCTTCTCTGTATCCTTGAGCACGAGACTTGGCTCAGGGGAGACATGAGTTCAGGTCTGTTCCATTTGATAGAAAACAGAATCGGAACTTGCCTGTCATGCAGGACTGAGTAGTAAAGGCGTGTTGATACCGAGTTCATCGACCTTCGGACATGAGGCCCCTTGCAATGCCCAGAAGATAGGGGTCTGCCTCCGAAGCACAGCTGAACTTTCGGGTGACGGTTTGCAGGAGGTGAGCACGGGGACTTCACTGCTCTGGAGGAGGTGACAAAGCAAACGCCAGCAGTTAGAACAGTGCAGTGGAAGGAGACAACCCGTTTTACAGCAGCAGTTAGAATGGAGACCCTGAGTACGTTAGACTCTCAGTGCAGAGTCATTGATTAGCTTCGTTTTGTCTCCCAACCCCCTAGAAACATTTATTCGGAGGAAAGGGAGGGAAGTCCTTCCTCTGCCCATTAATGAAACTCATGCTGCAGCTTTTCTGACCATGGTCAGAAAAGAACGAGTCCTGTGCTCACTTCAGGCACCCAACTCTATTCCTAAATTACATGCTCTGTCCCCTAGAAAGAAAAATTCCAAATTTGATTTAAAGTTCAAGTTTTTCTCCCACCCAGTGCTCCCCCCCACCACTGCAGGTGAGACCCCTACAGCTGGGGTCAGGGATACAGCTGCTTCTTCCTTTCCCCAGGCCTCCTCCCCTGTTGGCCAGCTATGACTTCTGACCTCTCCAGGGCTAGAGGGGTGGGGTAGTGAGCAGAGGCAGGAGAAAGGGGAGCAGAAGAGCCCCTGCCTGGCCAGCGCTCTCATAGAAGGCTTTAAAGATGACTCTGTGTGGGAACATGCACGGAATTTTCAGACGGTGCCCCTGAGCACCGAGGACCTCTCACCCTCGTGTGGGCACCATTGTTCGCTTCTTCTGCAGCCCTAGAAAGTCAGTGGTCCCTTCACTGTGTCCCCCCACGCTGCCCCCAAACAGACCTAAGAGGGCTTCACATCGGTTCTTCCCTTACATGGCCCAATCGTAGTCTACGGGAGCAGTGTCCTGCACCCAGACCAGCTTTGGGTGCTCAGCTGACCCCGAACAGTGCTGCCTGTCCTCTGCCTTGTTTGTCTGAGATGGCCCCCATCTCTCATCCTCTGGGTTCTTCTGGTGACCGTGTCTCCCCACCTCAGACTGCTGTGGACATGTGCTCAGCTCTCTATGTGACTTCACAAAGCTCCTCTCTCTTGACTTGAGAAGGGGAGACACACAGCAGCTTTCTCCATCGACACCTTTGTTCAACCCTGATCTCCTAGTGGCACAGCTGGGGTCTCAGGACTCTTTCTAGAGCACCATCCTGCTCAGCAGTGGAAAGGGTGGGCACGCGCACACACCCACATCCGCACAGGGACATCACAGACGGATCCCTGGGGAACTAGAACCCAAGTCTCTAAGGTCAGCTAGCACAGGGCAGGGCGGCTCCCATTGGGCGTGGTGGGGAAAGCTCCGTGGACATGGTGAACTTTGAGCGGGGTCTTGAAAGATAACTGATAAATGGATAAGCTGCAAAGATATCTTTTCAGAGAGAGGAAATAATGTCCATGCCCAGCGATGGGAATGAAGGGAGGTACACGGCAGGCCTGTTTAAATGAGACAAGTGGGCGAGAAGGCCAAGCCAGACCCAAAAAGCAGAACAAGAGAAGGGGGGTGGATTTTTTTCCTGTAGAGAGTAAGCAGTTTTGAAGGTTTGGAACAGGGAATGGAGGATCGTGTGAGAAGGGCAGCGAATAATGCTTAGCGAAATGTGTTCTTCATTCCCTGTGTCATTAACCAGAACATCGTTAAGAAGAAAAACAGAACAAAAACCTTCCAGGACCTGCTTTCTTTTCCAGGAAAACCCTTGCCCTTTGGGACCTCCCACGAATTCAGTTTATAAAGACATCCAATCCTGTTTTTACTGGGCGTGAAGGGGCTTTGGAGCGGCTGCCGGTCCAGGACCCTCCTCCCAGCTCTGGGGCTCTCAGCGTCATGCCTGATGGGGCTGCTTGACCCATCTGCCCTTGGCCCCCAATGCAGCCCCTGGAAGAGGCCAGGGACAGGGGCTTCCTTTTCTGAGCAGAAGAATCATAAAAACCTTGCCCCCGTGAGCCCGGCCACCAAGGCTCCGCTCTGTGCCCACCGGAGCCAAGTGGGAAAAATCCAGCAGGCCCCAAAGCCAAGAACACAGCAGGTTGGATTCCAATCTCTGCTCTCCCCGTTCCCTTTCTGATCTTGAGACCTGACTCAGCCTCTATGTCTTAATCTGTGAAATGGGAACAAAGCCACCTACCTCACAAGGTTGCTGTGAAGATTAAGTGGGAGAGAATTTGCAAGCCGAGCTAGCACAATGCAGATGCTCAGTAAATATCCCTCCCACTGCTTCTCCCAACATCTCTCTGTGTCTGTTTCCTTGCCTATTAACTGTAGTGGGGAATTCAAGGACAAAGTCAAACCTGATAAAACTCTTAAGCCTCTGCCAGTGCAGAGGCCCTGGGGAGAGCAGAGGGCCTTTCTTGGCTTTGTATGAGTTCTACAAGCTGTTTATTCTTTTACTATTTTCAGCAATGAAAAGAAAAAACCACAAAACCTGGCACATACTTGGCATGGGCCCCCCACTCCCCCGCCCAAACCTCTGCCCATTACGACCCCCTGACTCAATTTCCCCATCCCTCAAGCTGTTGAGCCTGAGACAGGTCCCATCCTCCTTCCCCCGCACCCGCCACAACGGTCCACTAGGTTGAGAAGATGGTGCCCAGCAGAGGGCGCTCTGAGTACAACCTGCAGGCCAAGGCCCTGGGGAAAGGCACCGGGCCAAGGAAAATTCTAGTGGAAAAAACGAAGGATCCAGGTTTATGAGTCCCAGACTTTGAAAAACAAAACTGCTGAGCTGTCTCCTGAGTTAGGGAAAAAGAACACCACAGCCGCCTCGAGATTTCCAGGAAACAATTTGTGAAGGCTTTGGGCAAGGCTGACCAGGGGACTTGCCGGGGCCCAGCTGGGTCCGATGCTCTGGGAGGTGGGGGTGTGCCCACGCACAATCCCGCAAGTACTGAGCACCTTCTATGTTCCGCGGGGTACAGTGCTCGGTGATGAGGGTGCAGCAGCAAATAAAAGTCTGAACTCCGAGCTGAGCTTAGTGAGGGAGGCAGATTAGCAGGCATTTCCGTTCCCGGTGCAGGCGTCTGGGAGGCGGTTTGCATGGCCGTTCAGACCACGGGCTTTGCAGCCAAGGGCTGCGAGTCTACACGACCTTGGAAATCTCCCACAGAGTCCCCTTAGCCAGAAAGTGAATACATCAAATCACAGCGCTATCTGAGGAGATAACGTGTGCGTGAATGTTCAATGACTGGTCTCTGCTACGTGCACCTGGATAAACACATACCGTGGGCAGAGTCCCCTCGGTGAGCGACACGCGGGGCATGGGCTCCTCTGCTGGGGCGTCTGTGGGGCGAGCCAGGCTCTGTCAGAGGCTACAGGGGGCTGTCCGCAGACACGGTGTGTGGGGACGATTGTTTGGTTTGAGTTTGGGACTGTTTGGGGCCCATAGAGTGTCCTAAAAATCAAGACATTTCACGTAAAAACCCTGTTTTCCAGTTTCTCCTGAAACTTCGGAGGCCCTGGCTGTCCTGCGAGCATTCGCCCGCGCGCCCCTGCCTGGCCCGGTCTCTGCTTCTCACTGCTGTGTCCTTCCCAGGAGCGCCCTCTCTCCTGGCCAGTCTCCAGGCCTGTCCTTGGAGGAGTGCCAAGGTGGCTTGGGAGGGCTCATGTGCAGACATGTTTTCTGTGGAAGGAGAAGCAGGACCAGGCAGGAGCGGGTGCCAGGGCCCCGGCCTCCCCAGGCTGCTCCAGTTGCCGCCATCGCGGCGCGACGCCCAGGGCCGGCCGTGGACCCTCCCCCAGGCCCTCTGGCCGAGCAGCTGGGCGCTGGTTAGAGAAAACAGAAACCGAGGATGGCAGCTAGACAGAACGGCTTTTTCGTCCATCAGATTTTACATTTTAAACTTCCTCAATTATAGTTCCAAAATGATTCAGGCAATGATCTCCCCAGAAACTGTTGCTAGCTGTAGATACCATGGTTCTTTGAAAAATGAGCAGACAGACTCATCGTAGAAGCTAAAAATGTGTTTGTTAAAATATGTTTTGGGAACCCACAGAGGTGAAAGGTGGAAATGATATTTTCCTGGATCCTCTTAAGATGGCAAGTCGGTTTCTCTGAATAGGTATTCGCCGTGCCCCCCCAATCCCACATCGCTGGTGTACAAGATGCTCGCCGGCACCGGCACCTACAAGCACAGTTGTGCCCTGTTCTCGGGCCCTTCTCTGGAGAAGTGGAGAAATGTCTGAAGAAACGTGAATGCAGGAACAAAAAAGGTAGGGTATTGCGGAGACGTTTTGGGACAAAATGGCACCAGAACACAGAAGAAGAGGCCTCTGGGCGTCTGACCTACTGTGTGAGCCCCCACCTCTCCCTGGGCCCGTTTCCCACTTTGTCAGAGGAGCGTGTCAGAGACACCAGCAAACACCAACTGCGCACTCCGCCCTCCCCGCCCCCTGCGCGGGCGCTCCCGGAGGCGCCAGGGGCTGCCCCTCGGTTCTCCGCCTCTTACTCCCCACCCCACATTCTTGCTTCCAAGTTCTGCCTTGTGCTGGGAATTCATCTGGCCTGAGCTCTAAAAAAAAAAAAAAAAAAAAGGAGTACTTCACATTCTTTTTCTTGGGGCAAAAAAAAAAAAAAAAATCTGGAGTCCCGAAAGACCAGGGCATCTAGTGGAAGCTTCCAGCATGTGTTATAAAGGTTCCCGGGCAGGTCAGGAGAGCAGCTCCTAGACAGGTGGGAGAGGCGTGCCCCTCCCACAGCACCAGAGTGTTTGTGGGTACCAGGTTTGCCCGGAGGGATTCCTCCAAGGTCACTCTCCCACTTTGCAGATGAGAAGAATGTGGCACCAGGATGGGAGGGGCTTTCCTGCAGCGATGGCAGAGCAGGCAGACGTCCTGATTCCTGAGGAAGAGCGCTCCCAGGTCCTGGATGCGATAGGGACCACCAGGCTGCACCCTTCCTCCGCCAACGGTGACTGCTGCTGAGCCGGAAGATTGAGTTATTCTCATTCTGCACCAGCCCAGGGCCCGGGAAACCCGGCTTCACAGAGGTAAGTGTGAGAGAAGAACACTAACTCCATAGCCCAGCAAAGGGCCTTGGAGGCCGGCATGTCCGCCTTTGGGAAAGCCTTTATGGCCAAAGTCCATGGAAGTAGGAATCTGACCCACGGCGGCACCAGTCTCTTAGAGCAGGGCACTGGGTGGCCAGCGATGGCAAAGGGAAGCAGCAGGTTGGCTGGTATTGATCCAAAGATATCTGCCTTCCTCACTGTTGGAGCGTCTCTTCTCAAAAGGTCTGCCAAGCGAGTCGCCTGGACCACGTCTGCATCCCCCGTGAGTGTCATGGGTGCCCCCGTGCTATGCTGAAATCCCCATTGGACTTTCGAAGGGGCCAGTCCCACAAATAACTGGAAAAACCCAAGGGGCAGTGCTGGGGCCTGCAGTTCGGTGCCCCTCAGGGGTGCTTTGTTTCTGTCCTGAAAACCTGGAACGAGATGGGGACAGTCACCAGCCATAGAAACCCCCTTCAACGAATATCCCCAGATTTCCTTTCAAATGTTTGTTACAATGCTCTTTCTAACTTTATAACACCCTCAAAAAGGCCAGGCCAAAGATGCTTAATAAATGTTTTCTGATGGTGGTGAAATCATCATTAACTATTGTTAATGTAAGTACAAACGTTTATGGGTGATCTCTTCCATGGCAGCCATTCATCCAACAAATGGATGCTCCCTACGTGCCTCCCACAGAGCCACTCCCAGGGAGACGAGAGAGAATGAAGACACAGCTTTACTTCAGCAACTTTAATTCCTTTAATTTCCCCTCTTCATGCAACTCACATATTCTAGAGGGGCAAAAGGAAAAAAAAAACTAGTGAATAGGTGCATTTTGTAAATTGCTAGTTATAAGTGCAATAAAAACCAGGATAAAGATCCACAGAAGGAAACCTGGGGCATTTTTAATCATCACGAGAGCAGAAAATGCATAGTGCAGGCTGTCGGATTTACAGCGTCATTTGCTGTGTTTCTTTGTTTTGCTGTTGATATTCACTGCATATAAGTTACCACCGGGAGGTACTGAATTTGGGCTGCTGAACCGAGCACCACTTGGCCTTCTAATCAACTAGTGACTGATAACCAGGAGTCATCTGTCTAATTAAATTTTCTGCTGCAGGAATCGGAAGTTATCAGAGGAGACTGAGATGATGCTAACAGGAAAGCTCTTCACTAGTTGATTTTACTAAACCTAAGCCATGGATACAGTGGGGAAGAGGCACAATGCTGGCAATGGATAGAGCAATGCAGGGCAAGACTGCTTTTATAAGCAGAGGGAGTAATAGCCCATTCTGGACACCACAGTGTAAGGGATGTTGACCAACGGGAGCATGGCTGTCATCGGGATGCACTCACTGGGTTCATTCACGTCGAGGACATAGCAATCATGGAGCTAAGAGCCCCATCTGCCTCACTCCCTGCTATAATCTGGGATCCTGCTCATGGCCGAACACACTCTAAGCCTTCACAATAAATACGTGGGGGGTGAAGTCGATGACAATGTCTGCAGCAGTGGTGACCCACCATCCTTCCCTTCCACCCTGTACAAAGCCTACCTCCCCCCAGATTGGGCTCTCGGCTGCCTTCTCCTCTCCAGCCAGTCCTCAGAGAAAACTGTCCTCCTGACACTTACCCCATAGTACAGGTCACCACAAGTGGGCTCCTCTCCTCTCCAGACTCCCTGAAGGACATGGTGACCTGTCTCTTGTTAAAGAAATGCCAAGAATTAGGAGACTGGAGGCTAGGCTGGGATATTGGCCAGGGTAGGAGTTGGGTGGCCCCCTTCCTGCACCCCAGGCCTGGGTTTTGTAAGCTGAGAGAGACAATGAGCAAAAGATCAGGGGAGGGGGGCAGTGTGGGGGTAACTCTTCCATTCTTTCTTCCATTCTTGTCACCTGACAAATGAGGAATCGGAGGCCCAGAGAGGGGAAACAACTCACAGCTCACCAGTGAGAAGCCAAGTGAGACACCGGCTTGGTGTGAACCGGTGGAAAAAACACACAAAGTCTGAAGTGACTGCCCTCCCACATTCCATGGGGGCCTAATCTGGCTGCTTAACCTTGACCGAGTTACCAAACTCTCTAAGCCTTAGTTTTCCCATCTGGACAGTAGAAAATAGCTTTCTCACCTCTTCTTGGTGGTTTTAGTAAATGGAGCAGTTCATGTGATGCCCTCAGAGCAGTCTCTCATATTACATAAAGGGCATTCGCTATTATTGTCACTGTCCGTATTTTTAATCACGGCCACAGACCCCAATCCTCCGGATGCTTAGGCTCTAGTCTGGTCCCGCCTCCCTCGGGCCCATGTGATCTCTTCCTCCTTTGATGCCCTTGGCTACCAGCATCCTGGACTACACCACACGTGGAAAAGCAGTTGTCAGAGAAAACTCGAACAGACCAGGACAGCAGAGGCAAGCCGGTCCAGGAGACAATCCCAGTTTTCATATCTCATTAGGTTCATGATTTTCTTTTTTACATTTCTTTTAAGGCTCGTGATTTTTATGCGTACCTGGAGCCAAGAGGTCAGGATGGGAAGGAGGGAAGCCCAGTGCCCAGACCCCTGGCCATGCGCTCTGCTCAACAAAGCATCTCTGCTGGGTTTTATATTTGGGCTCCAAGTTAGAACGGGTTCAAACACACAGTCCTACAACTAATACAAAATCTGAAAAACCTAACATGTTCTATGATCTTTATGATCATTTTCTGCTTAAAAATGTATGAACTATAATTTTTGAATTATTACATAAGCAGTCAGTTATTTATCTTTCCACCCTGCACCCCACCCCCAAACAACTGGTTCTGTGGCTGGGGGAATACCCAGAACATACACCTCCTGACCCCTAGTCCGCTGTTCATTTCAATATATAAACATAGCCTCCAATACATCCCTACAGATTTCACAGGGGCAAAGGGAAGGAAGACCCAGTTCCTTTCATCCCAGTTGTCAGGGCCTTGGCAGTTTTCACCATTTTTCTATTCTGCATCTGAAAGAGGATTAAAAATCTCTACTCTAGGAAACAGGGCAGGCCAGGAGGTGGTCAGAGCCTTAGGGAGGGGTCACAGGTGCTCCATCGTCTTCAATGCAGAATGGCTCACAAAACTAATTTCCAAGTCCTCCTCACCATTCGGTCCTTAACTTTTTGCAGGAGCCGGAAGCTCAAAAGGCTGTAAGGCTAGGCAGGCAACTTGAATGTCAAGAGCCCGACAGCCAAAGGATCAGGACCAATCTGGAGAAGGAAAGCCTTTTGGTTCCTCTTTGAAGGAGGAGCAGACATGGGCATGAAAGGGACTGCTGCGGCCCCACCAGGACTTTCTACCCTGGGTTTGCTTTCTCCTTTTTCAATCATGGTCCCACGCTCAGACCACCAGATGGTAGGCCTTCGCCAGATGGGCTACTTTTCTTGTTAAGTTTATTTTTGAAAGAAAATTTTTTCTCCTGGGTAGAGATGAGTGGTCTCCAGAGGCTTTCATTTCCTTTCTGAGTCAGGTTCAGTCTCACGAGGCTTGGCTTTCGATTTCTGCAGCCTTGCCGCTCCCTGAGCCCTCAGAGGTCCCCCGGTGGTGCCCCCTCTACTTCAAGAGCCCCCCGAAATAAGCTGAGTGACTACAGATAAGTTTTTGGTACTTTCCAAAATTAAACTATTTCCCTTGGTAAATTTCCACCAAATGAGCTCATTAATCTGAAAACAGGATGTGGCACATGAAGGGGGTGAGGTCAGGCTGCCTGTTCATTTACACTGGTTTGGGGTGAAGAGGAAGGGGTGGGTGGGAGAGAAGTGAGACCAGAGAATGGCTTCTGTAGGCCCTAAATCCTTCATGGAGTGGACTGAGAATCAATGGATTTTTAAATCAGAGACTCAAACCTCTGGGTGCTTTATTTTCCCCTTAGAACTGAAAGCCCCCACACAGACTACGCCTGGGCAACCTCCCACGATTGCCTGTCTTGGAGGTCCCAGGAGACCTCCTGCTGGTCGAGAACAGATGTCTCCCCTCCAGGGAGGACCCGGAAGCCCTCCTTTCACAGGAGGGCATCTGCCCTGCAAGTTTCTGTGTCAGAAGGTGGTCCCAAATGAAAAAATAAACAAACAGAAAGCCACCAAAGAACTAAAACACAGTTCCCAACTCCAGCTGGGTATCAAGACAAAAAATGGGACCCTAATACCTAAAGAAAATTTAATGGGTGCCTCTGAGGAACTAAAACAAACCTAAACCAACAAAGGAAGCAGCTCACTCCTCAGCCGACAGTCCTGCAGACCTAGGTCTGGTGGAGAAGAAGCCCTTGTCAAATGCGCAAAAATAAAGGAAGGTTGTGTTTCACAACAAAAATTCTATCTCAACACCAATGCCATTAAGTATTTTGATTGAAAACACAAGTTCATAGGGAATAAGCATCTGTGTGTGTGTTATAGACGAAAACAGAAGTGGTTTTCTGAAGCATCAGTTTCGTACAAGCACCCTGCTTATCCACCAATATGTACCGGCCCTTTGCTTATTGCGCCAATCAGAAAGGGTGGACCAGCCTGGCACTGCGCAAGGCTCTTCGCAGGAGTCCAAGAAGGCAGGACTCGGTTCCACGCTCACCCCACCTCCACGCAGGGTTTCTGGCAGGCGAGAGCCAGGGGTGGCGCAGGCCTCAGTTTCCCCAACACGGGGCGAACTCGCCCCACCCCACCGCCCCGGGGTGGCCCCCCAGCCGGCTCAGGCAGCGGAGACCCGCCCCCGCACTCTCCGGCTTCCGGCGACCGACAGTGTCCTCCGGGCCCCACCGGAAGCTCTCGCTGGGCCGCGGGGAGGCAGTGGCTGCGGCGGAGGCGAGGTTGGTCGCACTGCACCCCGCCCCCACCCCCACCCCGGCCCCACCCCCCTGCCTCCCCGGCACTGCGGGCGGTGCTCGGCCCCGCCCGTGGTTCCGTGCTCCCCGCCCTGGAAGTCCCAGGTGCAGCTCGCCCGGACGCGGGCTCCCCAGTGCGGGGCTCTCCGAGCGAGGCCCGGGCCCTGGAGTCGCGGCTGTAGAGCGCAGCCGGGACTCACTGCCCCAGCCCTTTCTGCGGGCGCCGGGGCACCGCTGGGGTTAGCTCATCCGTGAACAGTCTCGGGCACTGCTCGCTGCTTACTCAAGAGTAGTGGCGGTGGCGAGAGGACAGGCACCTGCCGAAGTGGGGTTGGCGGGGACAGAACTAGGGACCACACGGGCAACCTGGGTTGCGGGAGGCGACGGAATCGCAAAGGCAGGCGCCCAGCTCCGTCCTTCGGGCGGCCTATGGAGACTCCACGGGAAAGTGGGATCTGGCCCAGGTGGGCCCGGAAAAACAAGTGGGGAGCTATGGCTGCGCGGCTCAAGGATCCGCGTGTGCTGATCCGGGGGGAGGCGGGGCGAAGCCACGGAGATGAATCCAGGGAGGCGCAGAGAGGAAGAGAATTCTAAAGGAAGGGCTCAGAGTCGTGCCAGGTGCTGGCCAGGGGGCTGGTTGGATGAAAACTGGGGGAGGCCTAGGACGCTGGCGACTTTGACATTGAGAACCTTGGGGCGGTGGAGCACCTGTGCAGGCAAATCTTTTCTAGAAGTTCTCTTCAAGTGAGGAGAGAGTGTAAATACGACGTAGAAACTGGGATGAGGGTGAAGAACGTTCCCAAGCCCCATGTGGGCTTAGAGCCCAGGCGCTGGGTTCCGGAGTCCCTACTCACTGTGAGACCTTGGCAATCACTTAACTTCTTTGAGCCTTTGTCTGTGAAATGGAGATGATAGCAGTACCTGCCTCCCAGCCTATGTGAAGATCAGATGAGGCAGCGCCTGTGAAAGCACTTCACACAGCACTAAAAAGTAGTTCTTACCATTTTTATCATTGGAGCAGCTGGGGCATCTTTTGATGCTGATAGAGAGGGAAGCATTGAAGACAGGGGAAAGGGCATTAGGCTGAAGGGGACCCAGAATTTGGATGGGGAGAGAAGTCTTAGGTGCCTGTCTGTGTCAAACCAAGGGAAGAGCGAACAACAATTGGGCATACGGGGAATTTTGCAGGTTTGGGGGCACCCAGTAAAGGGAGTGCCTTTCTGACAGCCTTGTCTGAAGCAGGCTTCAAGGTCATTTGCTGAGAGGGCCAGGCCAGGGCTGGCCCTCGGGAAGGTGGAGGTTCTGGTTTATACCCCAGTGCCAGGGTGCCATGTTCTCTTGGCCAGCAGCCCGTGGTAGCCCCAGTTTTGCTTCAGGAAAGGTGGGCAGTTGAATTTATCTCTGGTCAGAGGACAACATCTGACCTATTTTGCCCACTTGCAAGGCTCAAATAAAGTTGATAAGCGGGAGAACACCATATTATAAGCATCATTTACCTTTTAATCCTTTCCCCTGATCTTGAGGAGCAGGGAGGCCTGTGGCCATCATCAGAATGAGTGTGAAAGCCTTTCAAGTACCTCAGTTGGGCCATGCATCACACTGTACTCTCACCTATGACCTGGTTTAGTCACAACAGGTGAAGTTGGTTTTACTGTTATCCCCATTTTACAGATGCAGAAACTGAGCTTCAGAAGCTAAGGAGCTTGTCCCAGGATGCACAGCTACTAAATGGCATTCTTAAGATCTAAGCTCAGATTTCTCAGACCACAAAGCCCATGATCCGAAACCATTGTAAAAAAATTGCAAACCCCTCACTAGCTGCCCAGCAGGATGGAAAGAAGTCAAAGGATCATCTTTTCCATTTGATAGGCGAAAAAGCAGGGGGTGGGTATTCTGGCCTCTGTCCCACCTGGCTCTGTAGTCTCCCACTTGGCCTTGCTGTCATCTCTCTCGTATGGGTGAAGGAACACAGAGCTTTAGAGTCCCACAGATGTGGCACGAATCCTGCTCCACTGCCAGGGGCTGTGCGACTTTGGACCAGGCATCTTGCTTCTCTGTGCCTGTGTGCGGCTGCAGAATTCCCAGCAGGTTGCTTTAAGGAATAGGAAGGGAAACATTGCCCGGCCCACTGTAGACACTCCAGGAGCCACGGTTCCCACACAACAGTGGACCTGCATCTCACTTGGCCACTTATACCACCAATTCCCTATGGCTTTGACTTATTTAGAGCTTTGCTCTCCTCAGGGCCAGGAAGTGGTAGTGCCTGACCTGGGTATGTGGCCATCTATGACTTCCTGCATGGGGAGGAGCACCCTGAGCAGTGTATGGTTAGGAGGCTGTGGACTTGAAAGAAGGGGAGGGCCCTGTGTTGTCATGGTGACAGATGAGGAATGCCACTGGCAGGGCCATCAGAAGCTTCCTCCTACTTCTGGTTGCCTTGCTCTTAGGGTCCCAGAATCTTAGAGCCCAGAGGAGCCTTGGAGACCATCTGTTGAAGCTCATTTTTTTACAGGTGGGGTAACTGAGACCCGCTATGAGGAAGTGACTTTACCTGAGACACTGGACGGGCCAGAGCCAGCGTGCTTGGTACTTGCCTTTTTGGATCTGACACTCAGACCTGGGGATTTCCACCAGGACAGTGAGCACTCCCACCCAGAATTCCAGGCTGTTCAGAGGCCCCAGGGAACAAAGACAAGTCACCAGCCGTGGCTCTCTGTGCTGAGGTTCCTTGGGGCAGGAGGAGGTTGGAGGAAGCCAGCGGCAGCCTGAGGTTCTGCAACAGGGGAACTCTGACTGTGGTTCCTGAAAGTCCGTGACATGGTTGTTTTTTCTCTCTGACTCGCTCTCTTGCTCTCTGTCACTCTGAAGAATGACTGGACACTCCTAGAACCTTCAGTCAGCATCCAGGGGATTTTCTTTTTTCACCACAAAGGGTAATTCCTGCTCCATCCCTGCTGTGACTCAGCTGTGACGTCGCGCCACCCAAGTCAGTGAGAAGATAAAGTCATCAGACCCCTGCTCGCCAGAGCGGGTGGCCCACACCAGAACTCACCTCTGCTCTCAGCACAGACTCCACGAGGCCGGTCCCCTCCCCAGAGGAGCTTAGCCGGCCCCCCTGGCCAGGCTGGAAACTCAGGATGGCCTCTGGCTCAGGCAGTGGCCCCCGCCCAGCCCCTGATGAGAACGAATTTCCCTTTGGGTGCCCACCCACTGCCTGCCAGGACCCACCAGAGCCCAGAGCCCTCTGCTGCACTGCCTGTCTCTCTGAGAACTTGAGGTGAGGGGTCAGTGGGAAGAAGGTGTCAGGGAGGGACCTGTGATGGGAGACAGGGGTGAGAGGAACCTGTGGCTTTGGGCGGGCGACTTCATCTCTCTGGGCCTCCGTTTCCCTGTCCTTGCAGTCCCTGTTGCTTCTGCTCCTTGTGACTCTTGGTGGAAGAAGTAGCCACAGACAGATGTCAGCTGCCACAGCAGAAGGCTGTCTGGGGTGGGGAGAGCCTCGGGCCCAGCTGGGCTCTTTACCTACTGTGATGCCTGGTCCTTCTTCTCTGTAAAATGCAGGAAAGCTATTTTGCTACCTCAGGAGTAAGAGGCACAGTCAGTAATGGTCCAAAAAGTTTTCGTAATAGTGAATATGAACTTTCTTAGTAAATGATGAACTAGTATACGAATATCCCTCCTTCCCCAGGATTTTACATCACCTGGTACTGTTTGCTGAGAACAGTTTTAAAGGGAACAAAGATATCTGTGTTTATATATGTATGTATGTATAGGTGATATATATTTAGATTTCATTGAATATGCATATATTTATAAGTGAATACTGTAATTTTTGGACCATAAGACGCGCCTGGGTTTTAGAGGAGGAAAATAGGAAAAAGATTTTTGAAGCAAAAAATGCGGTAAAATATTTAATAACATAAATAACACAATATTTCACCAATATAAATGTAAACAGAACTCAACATCAGCATTAACCGTATTTCTCCCAAATTTGGGGGTGGGGAAGATGCATCTTATAGTCCAAAGAATAAGGTATATATGTATATAAATACACACTTTACACATATTTAAAATATCAGTAACTACAGGTGTGACATTCACACCATCATCAGCATCTCGCCTTAAGCAAATATTTTGAACCTACTATGTGCCTCTTTCCCTGGGTTTTCAGAAGAGCCTTGGAAAGGTGGATACAATTATTATCCCATTTTACAGATGAAGACAGTGAGGCCTAATGGAGAGATTAGGTCGACCCGCCCTGGGTCAGATTCCTGGCAAAAGTGCTCTTTAACTGCTTATGCCCCCAGCACAGCCATTGTTTAGGGCTCTACAGGGTAAGAAGGTGGGAAAACTGAACCAGGCCAGTTTGAAGAGTTCAAATGCTTTGATGAAGTTGGGGGAATTGTGGCCAAGGAAAGGCCAGGTTGTGGGGGTGGGGTGGTCAAAGCTTGGGCTTTTGTACTGGGTCTTTTGGCCCCTCTCCCGGTTCTTCTAAAACCTGGCAGAGGTGGGGAGGGAGCTGACTGGGTTTCGAAGGGACCCAGGCTTGAGGTGTGCAGAGTTCTGCCTGGCTCTGCTCCCAACGCTGTCTGCCCTTGGCCAATCCATGTGCCCACCAAGGCCTCACGTTTGGGGCCTGGCTAGTGGCTCTGACCGTGGATCAGAATCCCTTGGGAGGCCCCTGTGTCACTTGGTCAGAGTCTGGCACCCACTCCTGGTGAAGAAGCTCAGGCCAGGTGTTCTCCAAGGCCCCTTCTTATTCTACGCAGCCATGGCCATCTGTAATTCCTACACCAAGGAGACCAAAATCAGATGGAGTTAAGTGGAAAACAAATATAGCCACTCATCCACAACCCCTTACCTGAACCCCTGGCTCAGGTGTATTTAGAAATTCAGAATTTTTTCAGATTTCAGAAAAGCAAATCAATGCATTAATACATAATTCTTCCAGTGGGGAGTGGGGCAGTGCCTTATAATTAAGCCTATTGCTATTTCTGCAGTGAAACAAATACGCACACTAACTGGAGTAGCAGCCTCCATTCACTTCAGGTCAGGTTTGGCTGCTGAAGACGCTCACTGCAAACTGCGGAAGACATTGGGTGCCCAGTGCTTCTGAGGTTTGGGAATGGCGGCTCCGGGATTGTGACCTGCGTGCTCACTGGCATCAGTCATCATGCTGGGCAGGGCCTAGGGTTTTGGAGCTTCCAAAACAGAGGTTGGTGCCAGGGCGCTGGGAATGTCTCACTCAGCCAGATTTGTTCATGTGTCTTTAGGAACGGTGAGGATCGGACCTGTCCCAAATGCAGAGGAGACGACCCCCAGTCTGTAAGCCCAGGAAGCCTTGTCTCTCAGGAGAAGGTACGTCTGCGCACCCAGGAAAGGGCACTTGTCCATTTTCGCCATTTGTCAAGGTTGAGGCCAAGTAGACAGCTGCTCACACAGTCCCTGGCAGGCGCCTCCCTCTTTGTGCTGAGTCTGGACTGAATTTGGTTTGTAAACAGTGAGGGGACTGACAACACGCCGGTGCAGCAACTTGCCCAGAGCCACCTGGCCGACGGTGACAGATTCAGGGCAAGAACAACAGCCTAGACCAGGCACCAGGTGCCCGCAAACCACGGCCTGCAAGTCAAATTCAGCTTGTCAGCCCATGAGCTAAGAATGGGCTGAAAATATTTTAATATTTTCGGTAGTTAAGAAAAAAATCAAAAGAAGAATAATATTTTGTGACACCTGAACATTAAGTGAAATTCGAACTCCGTGTCCGTAAATACAGTTTTCCTGGCACACAGCTGTACCCACCCGTCTCCCCTTAGACTGAGAGCAGCCGCCCTCGGCTCCCCTCTGTGGTCGGCCACGCCGTGCTCCTGGGAGGAAGAGGTGGCTTTGGAAGTGTGAGGGGCCAAAGACACATTCTCAGGATCCACAGTCTAGAACCCCACCCCTTGCGGGTTGGAAGGGCCCTCACAGGTCATCTGTCCAGCGCAGAGCTGGTCTAGTCCTGAAAATAAGGAAATTGTAGTGAGCTGTTTACAAAACCAAATTCTTTCCACTTGTAGAATCCACCTTGACTCTGAGTTGATGCTCTTCCCGTACATGTCTTTGTATAATCAAATTGGTAGTGATGGCAAATGATAGAATTTTTGGCAAAGCCTTTACCTGGTAAATAAAAAGATGGCAATTTTAATGTGAATATCCCAATGAAAAAAAAACTCATATTGATCCGTGAGTCCAAAGCTGTAAGAATTGGAAGAACCACTGCTCTCACCCTAACCCCCTCATCTTGCACATGGGGCCCCGACACCCACTGGGCAGCCAGGGTCTCACGGCTCAGCCACCCTCACTGTCCTCACGGGGACACGCCCTGCTCCTTCGAGCCAGAGCCCCCCCTTGCCTCACCCCACAGTCGGGGGTCAGGAGCCTGCTGCTCAGGGACGGCTCTGTATGAATCAGTGAGCCGCCCGGATGGCCCCGTGCCTGTTTCTCTGTACAACGAGGAGGCTCCGTGGGCTCGGCAAGGCCTCTCCAGTACCTGCCATGTCAGCGGCTGGCAGGGCAGCGCTGCTCCCACCTGTGGGAACCTGCGGCTGGTGTGTCTCCACGCCCCCCCTCCCTTCTGCCCTCCGGCCTCTCACTCAGAGAGTTGGGGGAATATCCTGCCCTGCCTGGACCCGGTTTCTGGTTTCTGGTTTCTCCACTCCCATTCTCAGCTGCCCCTTCCCCACGGGCCCTCAGGGGAATCACAGCACAGATCCAGTGCATTTCCCCAGAACTTTACAGTCAGATCCGTGGAAGAACTTCCGAGCCTCCCCGTGTGGGCATCTCCGTGCACTAACCACAGGAGATGGGCAGAAACAACCTTCTGTGGACCGCCGGGCCCCCTCCCCGCCCACGGGAGGGCAGGGCTGGGTGCTTCCTGAGGCCCCTGCCTGCTTAAATGCTCCAGGCCTGTTGTTTTTAACTTGTTTTAGCCTGACCTTTTAGCAAAATTAATATACATTCATTGACAACTTTTGGATAACACAGAGAAATGTTAATATCTCTTAATCCAATGGCTTTACCTTTCTCATCTTTATGTGAAATCAGACGACAGTGGCAGTGGCCTGAGGGGAGTCTGGAACCCGGTCCCTCTTGGTTACCCCAGTGTCCCAGCCCCTGAGGGACCCTGGGAACTCCTAGGGGCACATTTTGATACTCGCTGCTTTAAGCCAAGTGAAATGACTAACGGTGGAATTACGGGCAGTGTAACAGACAACAGGGTGGGAGGGGTGCTGCCTACGACGTTTCTGGGACCAGCAGACCTCTGAGCAGCATGGGTCCTCGCCCCCCCCACTCTCCCCCCACCCCCGCCTGAGGTCATCACTGCACCCCCAGTGGGATGAAAGTGGTCCAGCCCACACACGAAGCCACAAAGTGAAAGACCAGGGACTCCTCTGCCTCCTGACCCTGATTCCCAACCCTGATGGGAACTTTGGGGGACTTTTGACCAAAGGAAAGCAGCTGACTATAAGTCAACACTTTGCATACACAGTAGTTGTGAAGTTTGTCTGTGGGTCTGGGGAAACCTAGGGAGTGGGGGTGAGTGGAAGGGCCAGGCCAGGGCTTAGCCGAGCTCAGCCCAGAGGGGCCGACTTTGCAAAGAAGTCTTTGCATTTTCCACGCCATCTGCTTATCAGTTTGCCCTCATCCCCTGACTCTTTAGATCACTATCTCTCAGGTGCACTATTAGGTAATAATGTCAGGAGCAGGTATTAAAGGATTACTACTGGCCTACTTAGAAGCTCAGTTCTTGCCTGGAATGACCTTCCTGTAGAAGATGTGACAGTGAATAGGGGATGGCTGGGCGGGTGGGAAATAACATTCAATTCTCACTGCCTGCAACCCCGAGAGTGGGGTTGTTTTCTTCCCTCTCTCCCTTCGGAGGCCACTCGAGGTCAAAAGCGAGCTGGCATCTGCTGCCAGTGGCTTGCAATGACGCCCGAACTTACTCTAGAATCAGCCGATGACAAGAGGTCAAGCTGTCTAGTCCGATTTCCTTTCTGTGTTGGATTCCCGCCAGGTGGCTGTACATCCCTCCAGTGACGGGGAGCTCATTATTCCATGAAATGACCACTTCCACCCCAGGGGACTTGGACTGTTGTACCATTTTCCTCTTTGTACTGAGCCACACAAGGCGAGTCAGTCACATCCTGTCCTCTGAGGCAGGCCTGCATTGGTGGGAAGAGGCTGACCGCCTCCCTCTCGAGTCTGTCCCTAGTCTTGGTGCCTGTGTCCTTCGAAGTGTGGTGTCTAGAAAGGCACCCCTGAACCCTTACATTGCTAAGCTTGACAGTGGCATCCGTCACCTCGCTGACCCAGTGACATCCTGCGTGGGTGGTAGTCATATCCCTCCCTATTTCACTGCTAGGTGATACACAGAGGCCAAGAGAGGAGGTGTGCCCGGACATAACAAGTCACATAGCAAGAGGCAGTCAAAGCTGGCTCCAACACCTGTTTCCTGGGCCGGTGGCATCTTCTCTGCCACCTCCAAGTGGCAGATCACCCTGAATGTTTTAGGCAGGTTTAAATACCACAGTCAGCTGTAAGTGCTGGAATCCACCAAGGTCTGTGAAGAAACAAGAATGGGCAAGACCACCTTCAACTAGGAGAGTCAGGCAGGGCTTCCTGGAAGAGGTGGCAGCAGAGTTGAGCAGAGAGTGCCAGAAAGGACACTGGCCTGGGTATGGGGGAGGGCTGGGCCTGGTGGGCAGAGGCAGACTGACCAGGCCTGCCCTGTCACCAGGGAGTACCTCTCACTCAGCAGCAGCTGGGACCTGAGCAAACACAGCCCCTCAGTCCTCAGGACCTCAGGTAGTCTTCGTGCCAGCGCAGGGGCGGGGGCCATGCCAGGCACGCTGCAGATCCGCTGTCCCGGGCAGCAGCCTCCCAGAGGCGGCCCCCATGATCCTGGCACCCCCTGAACGCTCACATTCTCAGAGGCCCACAGGTCCCCGAGTGGGGGCCTCCCAATGGAACCAGCTGCTGACCCCATTACTAAGGGCCTGGGTTCACACCGCACACCCGCAGACTTCCCAGACAGAAGGACGAGTGTTCCCTCAGGGCTGGGATTTTGTTTTCTCTGTTTCTGTTTCCTCCTCAGAGGAAATTCCACTGCAAATTTTATTTTTAGCAGTTTGAAGCATGAGGCCACTTCACAGGGGCCTCCTGCGGCACCAGACATACACTAGGCTAGGCGCAGGACAGATGTCCCTGTCTTCCTTTGCAACCCCATCCTGATTCCCTTTTCTGTACCTTTAAGTCCCGGCCCTCGGGCTCTGCCACCCTTTGGTCAAGGTGAGGACTCCTGGTGTGCATAAAGGACCCTGGACATGGCCTCCACCTCACCCTTGCCCCAAACTTGCATCGCCTCCTGAAAGTCACTGCCCACCCCTGCCTGGGCTTTGGCTCCTCCTCCCACAGGGGAGAAGTAGAGACCCTAAGCCCCGCCCTCCTCCTCCTGGCACCAGGAGGTGCCCAGTGGGGGGTGGTGCACATACAGGTGCCCAGAGAGCAGTAAGCCCTTGCAAGATCTCCTAGCTACAGGAAAGAAGACCCAAGTTCAGTCACCTACTCAAATGTGCAAGCCTGGTGTGACCGTGGGCGAGCCAGTCACCCAGTTTTCCCATCTGTGTTAAGGGGCAGGTCATCTCGCCCAGCCTGCCACAAAGGATCCTGTGATAGCATTGGACAGTGCGTTGGTCCTGTATAAACACAGATGCAGTGAGGGGCGCTCCTCACCTGCCCGAGGAAACCCAATGGGGAAATGGTGTTTCATAGACTCAGTTATGAAATGTTAGAGGTGTGAGGATTAAATGGGATGCATGTATGTGACAGCCATTAGAGGGAGAAAAAAGATGTCCCAAGGGCAGTGCTTAATTGCAGCAATACTACTGCTAATAATACTGCTACTGATAATGGCCAACGTTTGTTGAGGGTTGCGTTAGGCAGAATGGTGTTCCCCAAGATGTCCACGTGTTGATCCCATGAATACGTGGCCTTACGTGGCTGTGTTCGTCCCATCGTGCTGCTGTTGCACGGTGCCACGGGATGGGGGCCCTGAACAACAGAAGTTTGTTTTCTCACGGCTCTGGGGGCAGGAAGGCCAAGTCAGACCTGGTTTCTCCTGAGTTCTCCCCACTTGGCTTGTAGATGCCGACGCCGCCTTTTCCCGTGTGTCCATCTCATTTCCCTCTGTACGTTTGTGTCCAAGTTCTCTTCCCTTACAAGGACAGCGGTCCTGTTGATGGGGGCCCACCCTGATGACCTTGTTTTAACTTAGTTATCCCTTTAAAGACCCCATCTCCAAACACAGTTGTGTTCTGGGGGTCAGGACTTCAGCAGATGAACGAGGGGAAGGTGTATAACTTCGCCTGTAACAGTGGCAGAAAGGACTTGGCACATGTAGTTAAATCAAGGGTCCCGAGATGGGGAGAGTATCCCGATTGTCTCGGTGAGTCCGGTGTGGTCCCGAGGGTCCTCATGAGATGGAGGCTGGAGAGAGTCAGAGACAGAAGATGCGCTACTGCCCTCGTGGCAGGTGCAGGGAGGGGCCGTGAGCCAAGCAGTGCAGGCAGCCTCTGGAAGCTGGAGGGGAAAAAAGGAAACAGATTCTCCCCTCGAGCCCCCAGAAGGAACACAGTCCTGCCAACCCCTTGATATTTACGAGTTCTGATCTCTAGGACTGCAAGATCATAAATGGGTATTGTGTTAAGCCATTAAGTTTGTGGCATTTTATTACAGCAGCAATATGTAACTAAGACCAGAATGTACATGCATTATCATATTGAATCCTCACAATAACTCTGTAAGGGGAAGTGCTATTATTATCCCCATTTTGCAGTGGTGGAAAGTGAGACGTGGAGAGGTTCGTACTCTCCCAAAGCCACACCGCTAGTATGGGAAGTGAGCGAAATGGGCTTTGCACCCTGACAAGCTGAGTCCAGAGCCCATCCCCTGAAACCCTGGAGCCCTCTAAGGAATGAGTGACCGATAAGTGACTGGGGCACTGTGGGCAGACCGGGTGGCCACCGAGGCCTCTGAAGGGCTCTCAGATCACCCCTGCCTGTCCCCTGACAGCCACTGGAGGCTGCTCACGGCACAGGTCCATCTGCACATTGTAACAAGGAAGCCCCTACATCCACGCCTGGCTGGGCTTCTCACTGTGAGGCACAACCCCTTTGGGTTCCACAGCCAAAGCACACATGCCCCGCCCCCACCGACATGGCGATCCTGAAATTCCACTGTGTTAGCTTTTCCACCTTTCCATCCCCTCCTATGGCTCTCACTTGGAACCTAGAGCTGCAGAGGATTCGAATCGGGGACTTGGAGGAGGTTTAGGGCCTGAGAGGTTCCCCCAGTCCATCGGACCCAGTGCCGTGTGGGCATCGGCCCCTCCGCTGTTCCTACAGGTCACTGCACACTCGCCAAAGCCAGGGCAGCCCCTCTGCCAAGGCTGCCCTCTGCCCCGCCCCCAACAAAACATCTGTTCTCTACTCTCTGTTAGAAACATCTTGTGCTTGAACCCTGGGGTAGGGGATGGCGGGGAGGCCCTTTTCTGGGCTGTGTTTTGTGCCCCAAGCCAACCATACTCCAGCCCATGCCCTCATTTATTTTACTTTTAAAAACCAATAACCAATGAGCTTTGTATTTGCTCAGCCCAAAAGACCTCTGTCCTCCCCTTCTGCTAATCCAAGTCTCTGTTTTGCCCCATTAGATTATTCTTTAAAAAAAACAACAACAAAGCTCTGAAAATCAAGATGTTCATGTGCAATAAGATTTAACACTGGTAAATTTACGCATTTGTGTGACCGCTGCAGGCAGGATGGGGAACACTGCTTTTCTACGCGGGAGGAAACTTCCTTGTGCCCCTGGCTACTCAGCACCCCCCAGCTGCAGCCCCGGTCAGCCACAGATGTGCGTTCTGTCCCTGAAGCTTTGCCTTTTCCAGACTCTCGTGAGAGTGGAATCCTAGTATGTGTTTGAGGGCCCTCCTTGCTGCTGCGTGTAGACTTCCAGTCTCTCTGACTGCTGAGCAGTGTTCCAGAAAAAAACCCACTATCCATTCACCAGATGATGGGGTATTTGGATGGCCTCCAGTTTGGAGCTACACTGAATACAGCTACCACGAACATTCACACACACACGAACATATGTTTCGGTTTCTCTTGGGTAAATTCCTAGGCGTGGAATGTGGCTTGTTTGATAACTTTATAAGCATGGTTTATGAGTAAGTTGCTTTGTAAATATGATTTAGCTTTATGAGATACTTCCATAGACTTTTTTCCAAGTGGCTTTTCCACCAGCAACATTTGTACGTTCTGGTTCCTTGGCATCCTCACCGAAGCCTGGTGTTGGTGTCCTGGTCTAATCGCGGCCATCCATGGAGTGGACAGTGGTACTTCATTGTGGTGGTTCATTTCAAGGTGCATTTCTCTGTTGCCTAGTAATGTTGAGCATCTTTCCATGGGCTTGTCATTTAGACAATGTATCTCCTTATGTGAAGCATCTGTTCAGTATTTTACCCATTTTTATTAGTTTTCTTTTTTGCCTTCTTATTACTAAGTTGTAAGAGTTCTTTACATATTCTGGATGCAAACCCTTTCCAGATATGTGTTTTGGGAAAAAACTTTTCTCCCGGTTCCCCATGGGCTTATTCTTGGAAAGAGATACAGTTGGCGCTTGAACAATGCAAGAATTAGGGGCACCGACCCCCCCAATAGAAAACCTGTGTCTAACTTCTGATTGCCCCAAAGCTTAACCACTACTGTTGTCCCTCAGTATCCACAGGACGTTGGTTCTAGAACCTCCCACAGATACCTAAGTCCACGGATCTTAAGTTCCCTTTATAAAACTGCACAGATCAGAAACAGTACAGGTGTTTATTGAAGAAATCCAGCATCGGGGGACCCACACAGTTCAAACCCATGTTGCTCAGGGTCGACTGTGGTGTGGGGAGGGCCTGTGCCCCGGCTGCTTCCTCGCTGTCCCCCGCGGGCAAACCCCTCCCCCTCTGTGAGCCTCAGTTTCGTCATTGGTGAAACGGGAACAAACAACCCACTGCCTTCCCCACGGCATTGTCGGGGGCCCTGGGAAGAACTGTGACCGTGAAGGCATTTTGTAAACTCCTCAGGCCTGTAAACAGGTTAACAGTGTGGTCGAGTTGCTGTTCAGACCTGAGACCCTTCTGCGTCCCTGCCCTTGGGCTGCGCGTCATCTGGAAGGAGAGCCGTGCGGGGCGGGCGCTCTGCAGTCTCGAGGGACTGCCAAGGCGGGTGCAGGTGGCGGCCGCGAGGGGCAGCCCCCTGGGCCTCAGAGGCAGGCAAGGCTCACTCATTCAGCCAGTGTGTCCCAGGCGTCTCCTCCGTGCCAGGCCCTGCCCTCCGCACTAGGTGGGGGCAACCAAAGCAAGCATGGTGATCACGGGGCTGTGTGGGTCCTGGCCTGACAGAGGTAGCCCCGCTGCCCAGGGCCGCAGCAGGGGCCCTGAGCCCGTTTCAAAGGAGGGTCACCGAAAGGGTCATCCAGGCAGAACCAACAGCAGGTGCAGAGCCCTGTGGCCCCGCCCGGCACACGCCCTGTTGCATCCTGGTGCTTTTCAGAGAGCCCCGGTGTTCCCACAGGGACTCCCGTCTAGTGACGTGTTACTCTTTCCAGGATTACCCTGAGGTGGCTGCAGATGGAGTCGGGTGCCCCTTTTCAGGTGTTGGCTGCTCCTTCAAGGTAAGCATGTGGGTGTGAGAAGGGACATCTGTCCACGACAGCCCTAGGCCCTGGGTCTCCTTGCTTCAGCCCATCCGGGATTTTTCTACATTTCAAGGTTCTCCTCTGGATGACCCTTACACTGATGACCTTCTCAAGCAACAAATCTCACTAGTAAAGCGTTCCCGTTCAACTAAGGACAGTTGTTCTTAGGTCTTATCTCAGTTGTGGCCTCACTAAATTGGCCACCCCCCAGACCTCCCCCAGGCCTCTCTCCATGGTGCTGAATTGTCACTGCACTCAAAGACGGGGCAGAATTGTTGCTCCAGAGGCTGGAGTGCACACAGCTCGCTGTGGGCATGTGTGATGCCAGGGTCCTCTGCATCCCTCTCACTGCACACAAACCCACTTCCCCTTTGCTGGGCGAATGGATCGGACTTTCTCCGGGGAGCTTCTTTGTCTTCACTGATCAGCCCCACTCTCTTGGCAGGGGAGCGCAAAGTTCATGCAGGAGCATGAGGTCACCTCTCAGGCCACCCACCTAAACCTGCTGCTGGGGTTCATGAAACGGTGGAAGGCCCAGCTGGGCGCAAGCCTGGGGTCAGGGCCCATGGCCCTGGAGCAGAATCTGTCAGACCTGCAGCTACAGGCAGCCGCAGAGGCAGCTGGGGACCTGGAGGTGGACTGCTACCGGGCCCCCTGCCCTGAGAGCCAGGAGGAGCTGGGCCTGCAGCACTCCATGAAGGAGAAGGCCCTGGCCGACCTGGAGGGGAAGCTGCACGTGTTTGAGAACATCGTTGCCGTCCTCAACAAGGAGGTGGAGGCCTCCCACCTGGCCCTGGCTGCCTCCATCCACCAGAGCCAGCTGGACCGCGAGCACGTCCTGGCTTTGGAGCAGCGGGTGAGCATGGGGGTCAAGGTTGCCTTCAAGACTGACTCAGGGGGTCCCCTTCCCCTCTGCCCTGTCTTGTCTCCAGAGCAGTGTGTCAGCCTTTCTCCTAAGCTTTCTCCCTGCTCACAGCAGTCTCGCCCCCATCAAAAAGTATCTGTCCTGTGTCCCAAGACCTTCTAGGTGCTCGAATTTCTCCCGTGGTAGGACTCTCCCCTCTCAAGCTGCCCATTCCATTGCTGGACATTTTCCGCCACTAGAAAGTCCTTACACCAAACTGAAATCCGCCCTTCTGTGTCTTCCCTGCACTGTTCCTGGCCCCGCCCTGCAGGGCCCACAAAACAAACCTGCCTCCCAGGCCCTGTGGAAGCCCTTCAGAGATGAGCGGTCAGTGGTGATATCCTCCCTGAGTATTTCCTTCTTTAGGCGGAACGCCCCCAGGGTCTTCCCCCCTCATCACAGCACATCCTTGTGTGCCCTTTGCATTTGCTCTGGCTCAGGCCCTAGGACCCCACGTACAGCCCACCACCCGGAGTGGTGGTCCCAGAGCAACTCCAGATACTCCACTTCTCTGACAGTTCTTGGTTGAGTAGGACTGTCATCCCCTCCTTTGTTCCAGGGCTTATACTTTTCTTAACATAACCAGTCACCATGTTAACATTGCTTTTTTTCTTTTTCAGCAACACTAAATCACTGTCTCATGTTGACTTAGGCCTGGATTTTAATTTCAGCTCCACCATTAACTTGCTCTGTGGGTGTGAGCAAGTCACTTTCCCTCTCAGGACCTCAACTTTCTCATCAGTAAAATGAGGAATTCCATTTATTGCAGAACACTGACTTCCACTCCTGATTTCCCTATGTGAGCACATCCAAGAATAACTTTGTATTCTTTCAAGGGTCAATGGGGAAGTTTACCAGAAGAGCCAGGCCTTGGGTTTGAGTGACTGGGTACCACCTTTGCTTATGCAACCCTTGCCCCAGTTAGAAGGTGGGCTTCCCGGGAGCAGCGGCCATGTCTTCAGTTCATCAGCACTTTCCGCTCTACTCATACATGCCAGGCACTGTGCAAGGCAGGCACACAGAGAGGAAATGGGCATGGGCCCAGCCCTTGGCAGGGGAGACATCTGTCTGGTAGGAAAGGCAGAAGAAATAAACCTCATAAAACTGCTGTAAAGACTCTGTAAGAACTCTAAGAACATAGGTCAGAGAGAGAGAGAGACACCAGCTGAGCTAGGGCAGTGGCTGAACGCTTCCCGGAGGAAGGGCTGTGTGAGCCGGATTTTGGATGGGTGGGTAGGAGTCGGCCAGTGGATAAGGGAGGCAGTGGAATTCCGGGAAGGAGGTACAGCACGTGCAAAGGCAGGTGCACGTACCTGAGGGAGACATGGTCGGGAAGGCATATTTTTGGCAGGTCTGTCTCCATACTGAGCCATCCCCAAGCCAGGCCTGGTGTCCCTGGCTGAATGGGCTTCTCCACAGGTGATGGAGTTGCAGCAGACGCTGGCCCAGAAAGACCAGGCACTGGACAAGCTGGAGCAGAGCCTGCGGCTCATGGAGGAGGCCTCCTTTGACGGCACCTTCCTATGGAAGATCACCAACGTCACCAGGCGGTGCCATGAGTCGGCCTGTGGCAGGACCGTCAGCCTCTTCTCCCCAGGTAACATGTCCCCCAGGCACAGAAACCCCCCCAGGCACAGGGACCCACAGCATGGGGAGCAGCCAGCTCTGTGACTCCATGCTGCGTCCAGTCAGACCAGTGTCCCTTCAGGCCACCTACCATGCTGGGACCCAGAGGAGGGAGGTGCCTAGCTCGGCCACAGGGAACATGGGCTCTTTGAACTGCCGTACCTTCCACCTCCCCAAGTGTCAGTCACATTCTAGAGATAGGAATAAAATTGTCATCGGCGTGGTGTGGAGGTCGGATGTGAAAGGCAGTGTGCCGAGAACCAAAGTCTGTGCAAATGCAGGGTGCAGGGGATGGTTCTCAAAGGCGAGTACCGTGGGACCCCTCCCCTCAGAGAGCCAACGGGCTGAGCTAAGACAAGCGGAAACGAAGTGTACGATTGTGGGTGGCGCATTAGGAAGCATTGTGTAAATCAGGGCAGTTCTTACTCATTCTTGGGCCCCAGGGCCTGGCACAATGTCTTGCATAAAGTAATTACTCAGTAGATGTTTCCCTTAATGAACTGATTTATGTTTATAAAACAAAGCACATATTTGTGTATAAAATGCTCCCACCTCTGAGCTCTTCTCTCTCCTTGTTCATGCGTGTCTAAGTCAACACACGTGAAATCAAGGAAGATTTCTGCAGGTGATGATGTGAACCACCTCTCTCTCACCTTTGCGCCAGCTTCACACCTTTCCTGTCTGTCTGCTCCTCTGATTCGCCCTAAACTGATGGAACTGGATGAAGAGAGGCATCGGGGTCTGTTCCAGACCCCAGAGCGGGGCTGGGCCCCAAGCCAGGCTTCTTTCCTCAGGAGCAGGGGCAGCCCCCTTCATGGGGTGACCTCACCTCCAACACGCAGGCGTTTCCTCCTCTATTCTTTCCAAAGAAGGACAAAGCAAGCAGTGTTTCTGGCTTCCTGTTCTGCCCAAACGTAAGGAGCAGGATGAATCAGACTGTCCATCTGTCCTTCCTCCACCCCTTCCTGCCTGCCCCCCACACCCTCCCCCGATCACCCCCTCCCAGAGGGGCCCTTGTGGCCACAGCCACCGGCACCCACATGGCTTAGCCCTTCCAGCTGCCGAGGGGCAGAGCCCACTGGCCCCTGTGCTTTGTCACCAAGGGGTGAACCATCCCTCAAGGGCCTTTGCCAAGGGTGCCTGGCAGAACCGTGAGCCGCTCCACTCTTCCCCAGCCTCTAGGTCTAGGGCAGCAGAAAGAAGTCAGTGTCGAGATAGAGGAGGCCTGGCTCCTAATCCTGGCTCTGCCCCCAGCACATTATGGGGCCAGGCACTTCTCCCTGCTGGGCTCAGTTTCCTGACTGCAGAGTACAGGGTGGTTAAATCAAAAGTGTGGTCCCTGGGCCAATAGCATCGCTGTCTTCTGTGGGACATGCAGAGCCCCAGTCCTCCCCCAGCACTGTGGAGTCCGAAACTCCGGGAGTGGTGCCTGGCAATCTGTGATTCTGATGGCCATTGACAGCCAGTAGTCTAGAAGAGCTCCAGGATGTGGGTCCCCCGGACCATACATGATCGAGAAGAACGCTGGGCTCCAGCCCCAGTGTCTTAGTTCTGAGCCACTGATCCTGGGCGTGCCTAACCTCTCGTCCCGTTTTCTCATCTGCAAAGCCAGCACTCTCCAGCTGCCTCTGGGCTGACTCTGCTTCCACATTTCAGCTTTCTATACTGCCAAGTATGGCTACAAGTTGTGCCTGAGACTCTACTTGAATGGTGATGGGACAGGAAAGAGGACTCACCTGTCGCTCTTCATCGTGATCATGAAAGGGGAGTACGATGCTCTGCTGCCGTGGCCTTTCCGGAACAAGGTACAGGCCACGGGGAAGGGCGGGTGGGGTGGGGCAAGTCTGGGTCCTGGTCCTGGTTCAGCCATGAACTGGTGGGGTGATCTGGGCAAGTCCCTCTCTGTGTTATTAGCTTTTCCTTTTATAAAACAAGAGCCTGAGTTCACATCTAATAACATCTAATGGCCAAGGCTCCCTCCAGCATCATGAGTCCAGGGGCAAAAGTGCCCAGACAGTATCCCTGGGTGGTGTGTAGAAATGAAATTCCCTCGGTGGACTGAACAAGGAGAACTTCCTGGAGGAGGCGCTGTGGGGCCAGCTTGAACTAGAAGCATTTTCAGAAAAAGGGAAGGAGGCAGATGCTACTACACACCTAGTAGAAGGGCCAAAATCCAGAACATGACAACACCAAGTGCTGGTGAGGATGTGGAGTGACAGGAACTCTCATTCATTGCCAGCGGGAGTGCAAAATGCTGCGGACACTCTGGAAGACAGATGGACAGTTTCTTATAAAACTAAACATACTCCTATCATATGATCCAGCAATCACACTCCTTGGTGTTTACCAAATGAGCCAAAAACTTAGGTCCACACAGAAACCTACACGTGGATATCTATAGCAGCTTTATCCGTAATTACCAAACTTGGAAGTTGCTAAGATGTCCTTCAGGAGGTGAGTGGATAAACAAACCACGGTGCATTCAGATAACTGACACTACTCAGCACCGAAGAGAAATGAGATGGAAGAGCCTGAATGCACATTGCTGAGTGACAGAAGCCAATCGGAAAAGGCCTCACGCTGTAAGACTCCAGCTCTGTGGCAGTCTGGAAAAGGCACAACTATGGAGACAGTGAGACGATCCGCGGGTGCCAGGGGCTGAGGGCTGGGAGGGATGAACAGGCAGAGCACAGAGGGCTTCGGGGGCAGTGGAACTGTGTTGTGTGGTATTGTGCCGATGAATACATGTTACTACACATTTGTCCAAACCCAAGAGTGAACCCCGCAGTAACTGTGGACTTTGGTGATAATAATGTGCCCGTATAGGTTAATCGAGTATAAAGCACGTCCCACTGGTGTGCAGGGCGTGGATGGTGTGGTAGATTGTGCGGAGGCAGGAGGTGTAGGGAACATCTCTGTATTTTCCATTCAGTTTTGCTGCCCACTTAAAACTGCTCTAAAAATAAAGCCTATTAAAAATAAACGTTTAAGAGGGCGGGAGTGCCGCAGAGGTCTGGGTATGAGTCAGTGGGTCAGAGGTCCCCACACCTGCTGGGGAGATTTTACACATACCAGCCACTGGGTCTCTCACCGCAGTAAAAGGTCAGGCCTGAGCATCAGGTTGTTGAAACCTTCCCAGGGGTTCTAAGCGCAGCCAAGTTTGAGGACCGCTGCGGTGGGCAATGAGGAAACGTTTCATGTCCTGATGGGCATTCCAGTGACGTGTACCAGGGCAGAGGATTGTGTCACTGAGGTCATCGGCTTCTTGGGGGCACGCAGATCTGCTCTGTGCACACAGCGGTTCCGCTCATGGTTCCGGGCCTTGGTGGGCAGCTCCTCAGCAGAAGGCCTGTCTGCTCTTGCCCCCCCACCTCACCCAGGAGGTCTAGTTCACTGCCCAATGTCTCTGAGCAGAAAGGGGCATCGCCAGTTATGACTCCAGCCTCCTTGTCAGAGCTCAGTCCCACCTGTAGCCCCCAACAGCCAACCAAAATCGATGGTGACATCCAAATTCCCCTTCCCCATTGGATAGACCATCAGAGCCCTAATTATAGGACAACCCCCGAGCCCTCTCAGGATACCAGGCACCCCCACCCCTGGGGCTCACTCTGCTCTAGGTGTGGTCCTTATGTTGTTTCTTTGGCTCCTAACCCACCTGAGCTCAGAGTCAGAGGGGCTGCACAGGTGGCAGACGCAGACCAGCTCTGAGCCCCCGGGTGCGCTGCCCAAAGCCTGACCACCCCCTGCCCTGGCCCGCAGGTCACCTTCATGCTCCTGGACCAGAACAACCGTGAGCACGCCATTGATGCCTTCCGGCCCGACCTGACCTCCGTGTCCTTCCAGCGGCCCCAGAGTGAAACCAACGTGGCCAGCGGCTGCCCGCTCTTCTTCCCTCTCAGCAGGCTACAGTCACCCAAGCACGCCTATGTGAAGGACGACACCATGTTCCTCAAGTGCATTGTGGAGACGAGTGCTTAGGGCGGACGGCGAAGAGCAGCCGTGCCTGCGTCCTGAGGGAGCGCCAGCCCAGACTGGAGGAGGTCCTGCCCCGGTGCCCCAGGTCCTGAGGCACCGTGATAGTCTTAGGGTGGCAGGACCTGGAGCTGGGCCCACAGAGGCAGAGGGTCCAGAAAGAGGTGGTAGCAGAATTGTCCCTTCTGCACTGGCCATGCAACGCTGGAAGACTGGCAGCCATTCCAGCCTGAATGTTAAGGAAGACTCCGGCCAAGATGGGGAGGGAACGGCGATCAGGCCTGGGGCGTGGATGGTGATCTGGAGGTAAAGGGTCTGCATGTGAGACAGCCTCTGTAGGGCCACCATGGAGACCTGGAAGCGTTCTTGCCATCTTCCTGCCCAGGGTCAGAACCAAGGGGTGGAAGGGACAGAATTCAGTCTGTCCAGGCATGTACTGAGTTCCCCATCACTGGAGGTGAGCAAGCAAAGCCAGAGGGCTACACCGGAATGGGGGAAGGCACGAAGTTGGGGGCTGGATCTGAAGACCTTCAAGATTCCTTCCAGCCCAGAAAGTGTCTGATTCTAGGCCTCCTGGCCCAGGTGAGGCCTACAGCTGCTGGGGTTCTGGAAACATTCAGGTGCCTCCTGTCCTCCAGGTTCCTCACTCACCTTCAGTGCCACCAGTTGAGCTGGGCCGGCCTGCACAACACCTGCCACGTAGGCCCCGTGTCCTTCGCCGGCCCCCGCGGAACTCCCCTTCACCTCCTCTGGGTGAAACAGGGTCATGAACTTCCAGGAGCCTCCAGAAGGAGTGGGAAGAAGGAGAGAGGCATAAACTCTCCACTCCCTGCCTGGGGGGCCACCTTCCACGCTCTCCTGAATCCCGTGACCTGACGAACCATGGCATTCACTTTTCTCGTTGACTGATCAGGGTCTCTGAGCCACTAGCAGAGGTTGTCCTTTTCAATATGTATAAAACCAAGAGAGAATTTAAAAAAAAAAACTCTTCTGAAGTTTTCATGATGGGCGTGGTCATGGAAGGTGTCCATGACTGAGCCACGATTGCAGAGGCCATTGCTGCGTCTCGCTCACGCTGCCGGTTTTGCAGGCAACTTCCAAGGTTGGCGTGCTAGAAGGACAGCCCGTGTGCCCCCCTCTTTCCCTCTCCATAACGGGGAGAGCCATGCGGCCTGCCTCCCTGGCTGGGTTCTGTGGGCCTCACAGGAGATGCCAACAGGAGGGAGAAAGGCCAGGACACCACTGCCTGCCTGGCCCAGCCTCGCTGTGGTCCACGCTGGTCTTCTCCCCTTGGAGGCCTCGCACAACCAAGTCCTACAGAGACCCTCGCCAGGCTTTCCAGACCCCGGGGGCTCATTCTGCCCCTCAGAGCTCTGGGGCAGGCTCTCCACCCCACCCCCAGCCTTCGCTGCAGCTTCCTCTTTACTTGCAAGGCTGCTATAGTCACTCCTCACGCCCTCAGGGTTGGCTCTGTGAAACGGGTCAGCCGCTGGCCACACAGCTCAGCGGCTCCTAGATCCAGCCCTCATCCCAACCTGGTCTCCTGTCCTGCCTCAGCCTCCTCCTTTGGTGACGGGACACATGGAGCCTGGCCCTGCCCAGCCCTCGAGGTTTCCTCAAGGCCCAAACCTGACAATGGAGCTGCAGGTCTTAGTGGGCGACACTTTGCCACACGTGAAGGGCTGCAAACACGTCAGGGATGCTTTCTCCTGTCCCCACCGCTGACAGCCCGTTAGTGAGGGGGACCAACTTGCTTCCTTGGTGGGTGTCAATAACAAGGGAAGGGCTAGTCTCTCAAGTGATGGGGACTTCTGCCTTCAGTCTGGTGTTCTGGAAATAACACCTTCGTCCCTGCTCACTGAGCACCGAGCTGCCGAGGGCTTGTAGGGCAGGCTGCTTCCAGGGACGGCTCTGACTCGACACCTTTAACGGCTTAGCCCTGATGGCATGAGGCCCAGGCTGTCTTCAGGGAGGGAGGCAGCCATTCTTTCAGTGAAGCTTTATTGAGACCTCCTGTGCCAGACCCCAGGGAGGGGAAGGTAAGGTGGGTACTCTACCCTTAAGAGACTCTTAGTTCATAGCAGGAAACCAGTGCAGAAGATGATCATTGAAACTAGCACATAAGAGAAGCTCAGAGAAAGCTCAGGGTTCCAGATCTTTTGAGTGAAGCAGGGAGGGCTTCCTAGAAGAGGTGTTACTTAAACTCAGCCTTAAAATATTTTGAGATGCAGAAGACAGTGGTGGGGGGAGAGTGAAGACTCAGGTGCAGAGCAGCCTTGGCTGCAGGTAGGGTCCGTGAGGTGGGACCTGCGTGTGCCCCTTCGGGCTGTGAACAGCAGGGAGAGAGTGATTTAAAATTTAAATGTTCACTAATTTATCTTCCAGCAAAGTCTTATGTTAAATGCACAAACACCTCACAGCTCACCTCTTTAGGAGTAAAAAATGGAAACAATGCTGACATAAAATATATTTCTAATACACATATTATCTACCTTGTTGAGTTGCTGTAAGTACTAAATAAGATGTGTAATACAAATTCCAACTTCGCAGTCCTTAAGAAGTAGTAGAGTTTCTCCCACCACCTGAGTGAGGCTTCACGTCTTACTGCATTGCCCACTTTCAGGTCAGTGTTCAGAGTCACCGTAACAGACACCCTTGCCGGCTTCCTGGTTTTCACTGGCGGGCTCCCAGGGTTTTACCCCAAGAGCCTGTGGACCAAGCAGCCATGCCATTATAGCTGTTTCATAAACACGACCTTGAAATCACAGACTCCTCTTTAAGCCAATCATTCTCCCTTAAATTTGAAAGCTCAAAAACCTCTAGCAATTTTATTGGTTAATTATACATCCAAGAAGCTGGGAAAAAAAGCTTGCTGGGAATTCCTATGCTTTGTTTTCTTAAGAGGCAGTTCCTTCCTTTATGAATCTCAGGAACCCTGGGGTCCCCGTGAGAAAATGAGGAAACCCAGGGGTGCCAGGCCGGAGTAAAGCTTCTGCAGGGCTCCCCTCCCTCTGCAGCTTGGATGGAAAGGCCGCCGGAGCCGGGGTCCTTTCGCCTGGTCTCAGAACCCGACCCACTCTTTCCTGGCTGTGTGACCTTGAACAAGTCCCATTACCAGCTCTGAGCGCAACTGCCCCCACAGGCCAAGCAGACTCACCAGGTCCCTGACCAGTCGGGTGCTGATGACTGGCCATCATTACAGTGTAAGGTCCTGACACAGAGAAGGTTCCCAGGAATGTTACCTTAAGCTGATGCCCTGGTGGGCTTCGTGCTGGGTTCCCGGAAGGGGAAGAATCCCTAAAGCCTTCTATAAATAAGTCACGTGTTAGGTGTTCACTCAGCAGATCCTCCCAGTACCGCTGTGCTAGTCTCGCCAATTGGGTCAGCATCGGTGCACGCAGGGCAGTGGGGGACAGGCAATAAGTGAACACGTGTAAAGGTGGCCAAGGGCCTAAAAGGGGAGCAGCTGGTTGCCGGGGTGGCCCCCTGGGGTTGGGCCCAGGCTGCCCAGCACCCCGAAGCCGGTGGAATGCAGTGTCTGGCGCTTGCGTGCCCAGCCCCATGTCCACTCTCCGGGGCGCCTTTTCTTGGACTGCACCAGCCGTCCCCAGGCAGCTGGACCTCCAAGTCCTAAGAGGGCCTTCCCCCTGCTGCCTTCCCATCAGAGCAAGGCCAAGGCCAGGGAGGGGAGGAGCATCATCAGAGAAGGCACCCACCCTGCCTTGGGGGGAGGGCGGGGAGCATGGGAAGGGGGAAGCTGACCTTCAGCAGCTTGTCCAATACCCCCAGGGACTGGGAGGTGGCTTGAGGGGTGGGGGCCAGGTGGCCCCCGGGGCACTGGAATCACAAGGATCCTGTTGTTTTGTGCTAGAAAAGTAGTAGAAACATTTAAGATAAAAATTCTACACTTAGCATTCTGGGTCCCAACCATCCTTTCTAATCAAATTTCCCTTAACTTTGTCTGTCTTTTCACCCTTGTCTTGGGGTCCACAACAGATTCCCTGGGGAACCACAGAACAGTATCAGCTCATAGCTGACGAGCACAAATTGGTTTGATGACAGGGTGAGAGGATTACTGAGCACCAACCGTGTATGAGGTTGTCCCTACAGAAGCCACGGCCTTGTCCCTGTTTCCAAAAGAGGTGGCAGAGGCCCAGAACTACCCCAGCAGTCTGCAGGCTGGCCATGGCCACATGTGTCTGCGTGTCCCCGAGGGCTTGCTAAAACGGAGAGGGCCACCTCCACCGCACCCCGAATGTTTTGACTCAGTAGTTCTGGGGTGGGGCCCGGAATCTGCACCCATCACACACCCCCAGCTGATGCGGATGGTCTTGGTCAGGGACCACACTTTGGGAACCTCTGCCCTCCACCATGTGCCCCTCTGAATAAACTGGCTGCCCTTTGGCAGACGAGAAGTTCAGCATGCTCAACTTTCCACAGCAAGGGTCTATGAAGACCCGCCATCCCGGTACAGGTACTGGAGGGTTCTGTTCCTGGCTGTCACGCTGGTGTCCCACCCTCAGGGGACTGCCCCCGGACACTCCATTCAGGCCTCTGCGAGTGCTCCTCCTGACCACACAGGACACAAACTTCTGGAGTGAGGGTGCGTCCATCAGCAAGGACAAGGGGAACTGTTCGGGATGATTTGCTTCCTTAGCTGGTCCCCAGGAGAGGGACCAGGCCAGGCTGGGCAGCGGGGGGGGGGGGGGCGCACGGGAAGGCTCGGAGGAGACTAGCAGAGGCTTTCAAACAGGGGTGGACAGGGTTGGGGCTGGAGAGCTCAGTGACAGGGGAAGCGGGACGGGGCCTGCAGCACCTGCGGATGCTGCAGCTGTGGACTCGGACCGGAGCTCCCCGCAGTCAGCACTGCAGCCCGGGGTGGCCCGAGTGTGGGCAGCAGACTGGGACTGAGAGCTGAGGAACCTGTTTGCTTCATCCACCCAGCGGGCACACGTGGCTTCTTTGTCAGACTCGAGCCGGTTCGAGCAGAGCAAGAGTGTCCTCGTTCACGCTGCATACTTTACTGATGATTAGGCTGTTAAATAATGACCTATATGAGGGTGTTTTATTAACAACGACAGCCATCATTTATGAGCACCTATTATGTACCAGGCACTTGACATCCACAATCTCGTTCAGTCCTCCCAAAACTCCGACAAGGTGGCTGCTGAGATGATCCCCATTTTACGGATGAGAACACTGAGGCTAAGAGAGCTTAACTTGCCTAGAGTCCTAGGGAACGACAGGGCTACTGTCTCCCCATCTCTAAACTGTCACTTTCCGCTACATCCTCCTGCCCCTCATTTCCTGAACACCTGTGCTGCGGAAGGCCCTGGGGGACCGCAAGATGAATCATTCAGGTAGTCACTCACTCACTCAACAAACTTGGCGAGCACTTGCTGTTTTGTATGGGCCTATTTATTTATAGCTGCCTTATTTCAGAAAGCACTTTACATGCTGCTTTACGTGGTATACAGGAGGATGTAAATGGGAAAGCTCGGTCTGTGAGGGGGACACATGGAAAACAGAAACTGGAAAGGTCCGAAGAAACCGGGAGCGAGCCAGGTATGGGAAGAACAGGCCTCGAGGTCCTATGTGCCGCGCAGACAGGCCACAGATTGTCTTCTGAGCCTTCTAGCAGGCAAAGCCCAATCCCTACTGTGCAGAGGCCAAAAGACACGAACCAACCAGTTGCCGAGGGGAAACATGACTCTCCCAGGCTCTGAGACCAGAGAGGCCTCTTCCCCGGGGAGCTGGCACGAAGAGCTGGCACTGTGCACCGTACGGAGCAGTGTCCCCAGACAGCGTACGGACGGGCCGAACAGCGCCAGTCTCGGGCTGCTTCCTGCACTCCCGGGCATGCAGCCCGAGCCCCAAAGCTGGGGGGCGAGCCTGCTGCTCTCCAGCTCACTCCGCGTCTGTTTGGCCTGAAAAGTGTACTTAAGTTGTTTGAATTTGTTGTCCACCTTAAACAGATTTCACATAAAAATCTAGATTTTGGTGGGTATTTTTTAAAAAATGGATCGGACAACATGAGGCCCCAAGAACAAAGACTGGCCATCGCTGAGTAGTTTTCCAGCCCTTCCATGGTTCCCCAAAGGCCCTGGTTGTCTTTCAGGTCCCTCCCTGGCTTTGCCAGTCACCGGGAGCTTGCAGCCCCGGTTTAGGAGGTTTTGAGGTGTGGCATGACTGTGCACCAGAGGCACCCAGTAACTTGTGTATAGTGTGGAGTCCCAGGCCCTGCTCCTGGATTTGGGGTCGGGCTCAGACGGGCACCCCTGTAACAGGTGATGTCACCCAGGTGGTCTCTCCTAACAGGGTGGGCTGTGGTGACTATAGCTACTCAGCCCTGCCGCTCCAGATACATGGGTGAACAGTGTTTCTTTCAAAACAATTTTTTGGCAAGAACAGTGAGGTTGTGAGTTCAAGGCCACCCGCCCCAGCAGGGGCCGGGCAGGGGGGCGCAGTCCCTCGGACTTGCAGGGGAAGTCCTGAGTCACATGCCGTAATTACAGACCCACCTGGGGAACTCTTGAACCAGTGCTCCCCCACCCCACGCCAGACCAATCAAATCAAAATCCCTGAGGATGAAAACACACGCATCAGCATTTTAACTCTCCTCAGATGACCCAAGGATGCTGCTGCCAGGTGTGAGGACAGGGCTGAAAAAGGAGCAAGCCCCTGCAGCTATGCAGATGAGCACAGCTACCCCGAGAGGAGGGGCTGGTGGCAGTGAGGAAGTGGATTGTCAGAATGCCACAAGTACTCCGGGGACCCAAGCAGGGGCATCTCACCCAACCTGGGGACTCTAACTCTCCACCCCACTATCCTCAGGAAGAGAGGCCTGGGCTGAGTTTAGCGAATAAATACCATGTAGCCACATAAAGAAGGAAAGCCAGCCAAGGCAAGGGTACAGTCCAAAGCTCTGAGGCCCCCACGGAGGGGGAGGAGGTAGACAGAAGGTTCTGGCACAGTTGGCTCAAAGGTGGAAGTGGGGAGCATGAGAAGAGGCCACAGAGGAGGGAAGTGGCCAAATCACAAAAGGCCTTGCATGCCAAGCTAACCCTGAACTTGACCCCAAAGCTAGAAGAAACATCTAAAGGTTTTTAAGTCATGAAAGAACAAACCCCTAGTGGCCTGGGCTTATCAAGGAGGGCTTCCTGGAGGAGGACAGACTTGAGCCAAGGGAGGAGTAGGATTTGGAAAGCTGGCAGGGAGGGAGAGGTGTGGGTATTCTAATTAGCTGCTGCAATTAAAACTCTTGAAAACCCTTCCCTCCCCTGTACCTTTTGAAACCGTTTGAATCACAGACTGACTGTGTTAAAGATACGTTTGTCTGTTATTTGAAAGCTGTGGTTTCTCTTTAACAGACTCTGGGCCCCGTCCTTTGACTAGGAACCAGGAAGGAATGAAGAACACATCCTCTTGCCCGGAGGGCTAATTATTGAAATACCGTCTGCCTCACCAGGGCATATGGCGTCACCGCCTCTGCCCTCCAAGAACTCGGAACTTCTCACTGGTCAGGGTTTTCAGTACAGTTTTATGGGCTGCCCCAAAGCCAAATGGGAGCTTTTTTTCCATAAATTCTCCCTGAGACAAGTAGCTAGGTTTCACATATTAAAGTGAAAACGTCAAAAGGGTTGTTAAAAAGGGGGGGGAGGTACAGGCTCATGTGTGAGGCCTTGTTTCAGGAAACTCACATTAGAGTTCAACAATATTTGCCTGGTGGTGTTTTTCCCCCTGCAAAGCTGACAGTCAGGTTTTAAGGATGATGATGATTATTCCATCAGTTGTCCATCCATTTACTCAACAAACACTCCCTGGGCGCTTCCCGGGAACCAGGCCTTCAGCTGCGCTCCAGGCGAGACGATGCCTCAGCGGTGGGTGCTCAGTCCACAGGGCCTCTCGGAGCAAAATACCTCACGGTTCACAAGGCTGCCACGTGCGAAGTTGTGCGCTGTGTATAGTTTTATCCCCGTTTTTCAGAATGAGAAACTGAGGCTCTTGCTTCAGAGTCATGATGCTAGTAAGTGGTGGAACTTGACATTGGATCACCCAAGTTCAAACCCTAAATTCTGCCCACTCTACCTTGCTCTGTTTTAAGCAATACCATCTAACCGTCATTGGCTTAGGCTGGAGCAAAACTCCAAGAGGTTGAGCTGTCACTCGTAATCTGTTTGGTATCCACCAGAACCCTGGTTTCCTTTTGGGGGGAAATTCCCCAGTGTGAGGAAGGGGAAAACTAGCCTCTGCTTCCCGTGGCTGCCATCACTATCAAAGCCCAGTGAAGTGAAATTCTTCCCCGGCATCTCCTCCTGCCTGGACAGTGGACCAGTGGCACATAATGTCTCCCAATCAGATATTCATTCCTGGGGCTGCCTCTTGAGTGAGTGGTGGGGGGACCCTGCCAGGTCAAAGTCACTCTCGGCAAAGGACCCTGGATCAGGCCGTGCCTGCAGCACTCTCCTGGCTAGTATTCCTGCGCTCTCTGGGCTCTGCCCTTTGTCCAAGCCTGCTCCAGCCACCTGTCGATTCTGTGAGCCCTCACCATCTTCCAGTATGTCCCTTTTTGCTTGAGATGACCAGAGATGGTTATGGTTACTTCTCACCAAGACCCTTGACGGATACAAAGCCGTAGGCCCCCATCCTATTTACACAGCTAGCCTCCCGAGGTGCTGTGGGCACCGACCCAGAAGATGCTGGCCTAGAAAACCATTTTCGAATGCTGACAAAATGCCGGCACAGTCTCTCTTGCCAAGGCCTAGGAGCTATAGCGGAGAGACCCAGCTGTCCAGGCCGCCGTCTGTACCCTGCAAAGCCCGGCGTCTCCCTGCTGGGCCCCAGACCTCAGCTCTTCAGGCCGCCACCAAGCTTACTTTTCTTCAATCCACCTGCACCTGTGTCCTGCTGGCCTCTTTGGGGTCCTGAGCAGAGAGAACCAGCAAAACTCAAGGGTGCAGCCTGCCACAGGAGGGGCGAGCTGGGGTGTGCACATGGGCAGAGGGGCAGGAGGGCCGGGAATGAGGGGACCTGCACATGTGTCATTAGGTGCTCGGGAGACGGGCTGTCAAAGGCCCGGTCAGTGACCTGTTGCCAAGGACTGTGCAACAGGTTCCTCAGTCAGGGTTCCCCAGGAAAACAGAACTAATTGGATACATATCTTTATTTTGCTTTTAAGACATTGGCCCGTGGGACTGTGGGACTGCCAAGTCTGCCACCTGCACAGCAGGCTGGCGAGCTGGAAGCTCGGGCTGAGTGAACCCTGGAGTGCAGAGGCAGCACCTGTTCTCTGGGAAACCTCAGTGTGTGCTGTCGAGGCTCTAACCGACAGGGTGAGGCCCACCCACACTATCAACGGTGATCTTTACTTAAATCCGCAAACTATCGGTGCTCACCACATCTCAGAGCCACACCTAGATTAGTATCTGATTAAATAGCTGGGTGTGCCCTGGCTGGTGTGGCTCCGTGGACTGAGTGCTGGCTTGCCAACCCAAAACTCTGCTGGTTCCATTCCCGGTCAGGGCACATGCCTGGGTTGCAAGCCAGGCCCCCAGCTGGGGTTGCGTGAGAGGCGACTATCGATATATCTCTGGCACACATTGATGTTTCTCTCCCTCTCTTTCTCCCTTCCCTCCTTTCTAAAAACAAAAATAAAATAAAATCTTAATAGCCGAGCCAAGTGGACACAAAATGAGCCATCGCAGAAAGGTCCTCCCCCTGTGACTGACTGGCAGAGCGGGGTGACTGCAGGCAGCAGGGACCAGCGAGTGGAGTGGGAAACACTTGAGCTGACGCTGGGTCATTTCCTGGCTGCAGAACGGGACCTGCACCTCAGCACACCCAGGGCGGTTGCCCAAGCTGGGTTGCTGTGGAGGTGTGTGAATAGAGCACTCGTTGTCTGAGCCTGGCTCTTCTCTGCTCTCCCTGAGACCCGCACAGACCAACCCCTGCCGCAGAGGCCTGTCCCCGGCCCCCCTCTCGCATTGCTCTCCCCCTGCTTTTTGTCCGGCTGCCTCAGCATTTCTCTGTTTTGGCTGGTTGTCCATACATACTATGCCTGCTGTCCCCACCGACCCTACGTAAGTCCCAGAGCCTCCTTCCTGAATGTCAGCTGCTCTGGATTCCCGCCTCCCCTTCTCTTCTAGATCCTGAGACACATCGGCCACCACATGTACCCTGGGCCTGTCTCAGCCTCACAGGTGGGATCAGCCCCAGTGGTCTGAACCGCATCTGGAATGAAGAGCTCGCAGCCCAGCACGCTCCGACACAGGGCATCTCCCACGCAAGCTGGGCTACCTCCACGCAGCTCTGGCCTGGAAGCATATGGGACCTTGAACATGATCTTGGAAGAAGCAGCCTAAGAAGCAGATCTGAGTGGTCCCATCTAAGCCTCTCGGAGCTATTTCCCCAGTTTAGGCCCAGTGACTGGGGAGCAGAACAGACCATAGAGAGTCTCTCTCAGAGCAGCAAGAGACCACAAAGTTATCTTAAATAGCCATGGAATTCCGGTGGCAGGTTCACAGCCTCTCCAGGCAGAAAGAGGGCCTGAAGGTCACTCAGACACTCCCCCGCTCAGGCACAAACTCCTTCTGAAATTTGTGAGAATGTCATCTATCACGGGACACTCAGTCAACCAGAGGGACTTTAAAAGACATTTTGGCAGCAGAGCAATTGCGCTCACGAACACAGCAGGAGGGAACTCTGAGCAAACTGGCATCTGCTGATTTACCTACTAATGTGTTTCTCCTGCCCACCCCACCGGCCACAGGCTGTGTCACTCAACGTTAAGGTACATCGCCCTCTGTCACCCCCATCCCCTCCCCCTTCCTAGCAAAGTGCCTGCCTGCAGCCCGTTTCCAAATAGCTGCTGAATGCTGAACAGATTACTAAGGCACCCCTCTATTTCTAACAGACAGGGAGGCCACAATTCAGAGAAACGATGAGACCGGGGTGTGGTCCCACAGCAAGTGTGCGGTGCCGCCGTAGGATCCCTGCGTCTCGGTGAGAGCGCTCTTTTCTACCCTCCTGCCTGACTTCTCTCATTTCCCCACAAAAGCCACAGGTAGAAGTGTTTATGGTTTGGCGGCTAACCAAGGCCACAAGCACTTCAACAGGTCACGGTCTGACCCTGTCATTTGTTTTGCGTTTTTTTTTTTTTATTTTAAATACTGCTAACAATTGTGCTTTCTGCTCTAATTTGCAAACTCAGTACCACCATGCTGAGGATGTTATGAACTGACACCCCAATTCAGGCAACACAGGCCCAGCTCACTGCTCCCCTGCTTTCAAGGGTGGTAACCCCGTGAACATTATTATTTCCAAAGCCTGCGCCACAGTGGTAAGTGTGTCCGTTTGTGAAAAGCATTTCCTCCTTTGTGGAACCCTTTTGTGAATGCTAACTTGTCTGGCACTTGACAAAAATCTCCCAAATGAAATCATGTTCTCTCAACATAGTGCCGTATGTTTGTTTCCAAGAGGCGAATTTAGTTTATATGAATTATCTACATACCTCAAAAGTTGACTACAAAAAAAAAGGCCGTGACAAGTTACAGGGGACTTTTATTTTCTTCCTTGTGCTTTTCTACGTTTTCCAAGTTGCCCTTAATTGAAAGGAAAAAAAAAAGAAGAATGCAGCGGGCTGAGGAGGAGGATGTAGGCAGGAGATCGTCTCTGAGGACTTTGGCCTCTGATTGTGCCCCCTGATGGGCAAGTGGAAAGACACAGCTGAGGGTCAGGGGAGGGGACCCCACCCCTCACTGTGTGTGACCTTGGGGAATCACTCCACCCCTCCGGGCCTCCTCTCTCTGCACTCTGAACGGATCTGCCACCTGCTGGGCCTGCTTCATCCAGCTGTGGGACGTTGTATAACGAGACAGGTTGGGACACTGCGCTCTGATGGCCCTGCACACGTGACCAGACCTCGGCCACCTCCCTGCCCCTTCCATCTTGGTACCATCAAATACTTCAAACACACAGAAAATGGAGAAAAAGTTTTACACCTGAGGAGAAGGATCAGAAAGAACAACTCTAGACTCAGCATTGCCAAATCTCGACACCTGACCACATTTGCTTCAGACCTTTTTTCCTAAAAAATAAAACAGTACAGCCCTGACTGGTGTGACTCAGTTGGCTGGAGCATTATCCTATAGCCAGAAAGTTGCAGATTTGATTCCCAGTCAGGGCACATACCTGGGTTGCAGGTTCAGTGCCCAGTCTGGCTGGTACGATCCCCAGCCTGGGTGCATACAGGAAGCAGCCAGTGCTTCTCTCTCCAATCGATGTCTCTCGCTCCCTTCCTCTCTCTCTAGAAAGCAATGAAAAGGTGTTTGTTCTCCAGTGAGGATTAAAAAAACACAGAAATAATTGAAGCCCTGTGTACCTCTTTCTGACCTCATTGTCATCCCTCCCTTCCCAGGGACAGCCACCCTTCCAAATGTGCTGTCTTTGCCGCTCCGTGCACAGCTTAAACTTTTCCTCCCTGACTGGAACCCTAAAAATATGTGCCAGTGTTCAGAGCAAATGTTCGTGTTACACTGTACCTACCCCACAACTCGATGCTCTTTTCCTACACAATATCTACGGTGAAGCTTACAGCCTTAGTTTCTTTCTCATCTCAGTGCATTATTCCGCTGTGTGAGTAGATCACAATGTATCTATCTCGACGGCTATTGATGGATAATTAATCCATGTCTAATTTCACGGTTGTATGTGGAGTGAGTGGAGTGGAGTCAGTGGACTGCAGATAAGAGCGTCTTGAACTTGATTGGATGTAGCCAAAGTCCACTCCAAAGCGATTGATAGCCATTTACTTCTCTGTTGATGTAATAAGGTGCCACACCCTTGCCACTCTCACCCCGCCACACACACACATCGACAGGCTTTTTCCTCTTTATCAGTCTGCGGGATGTGAAATGGTGTGTCCCGATCTTCATTTGCATCTCCGACATGACCAGTGAAGTTGAACCTTGTTTCATATTTTTGGCCATTTAGGTTTCCTCTTTTGTGAATCACCTGTTGTTACCTTTAACCCATTTTTCTCTTTACATTGCACTGTTTGTCCTTCCCTTGTTTGTCCACACTTTCAACCTACTTCTGCCAGATCCCAAAGCAAGTTCAGATTACAGCATTTCTCTGCTCTGGACTTCCAACGGCTCTCCTAGGACATGTGCCATTTGTCACCTTGTTTAGTGGCCCTGGATGGCCCGTGAGCTTAAAATCAAGTTCAGGCCATTACTTTCAGCTCCACCTTCCCCTCCAACCTCGCCTCCACTGCTTCCCCCCATGCACCTGAACTCCAGCCAAATGCACACAACTCATTCCAGCCCAGGCTCCTGCAAGTACCATCTCCTTCACCTGGAAGCCTCTCATCCCTAGTTCCACATTCTGCCTAAATGTCACTTTTTCCCTGAGACTTATCCTCTCTTCTCAATTCAAATTTAGAGTCACTGCAAAACATCACTGGCCATACTATACCTTTCCAGTGGCATTTATAATGTCCTGTTTTGCAGTTTTAACAATGCCTTTTATACACCACTTTTCTGATTACAAAAGTACCTGTTCCTTCATCATGCTATATTAACCTTCATTCATAATCCGATTTTAACCTCGTCTAAGCAACAACCCATTAAGGTGGAATAGCATTATTATCCCCTTTGAACAGATGAGGAACTGTGGCCTAAAGGGAGACTAGCTTACCACCCAAGATCCTCCACTGGCCCTAAGGCAGAGCTGGATGGACTGAAGGGAGGACTCTTCCACCACATCCAGTTCACTGCACCACGCCTGTCCTATTTATATATGTGTTGTTGCTGCTTGTACCAACACCTGACACCCCCATGAGACTGTGGGCCCCACAGCTGCCTGTTCTAGTTCAGCCAGGGGGGACACTCAATGAATATTTAATTTCTTGACACAGTACAACAGTCACTGCAAACCCACTGGGTGCCCAGGGCTTTGCGCATATTAATTCTAACCTTCCCAACAACTCTATTTAGGTGAGGAAACTGAGGCTGGGGGGTTGAAGTGATCTGCTCAGATTGCACAGCCAGTAATCAGTGGAGCTGGCCTGTAAGAACAAGAGGTAGGTGCTTCCTTCTGTAATCTCCACCCTGCACACCCCAAAGGCAGACCCAGCCAGCTGGAGATATCATGTCCCAAGGGCCAGAGGCAGAAGACCAAGGGTGGGCAACTTGACAGTCATCAGGGGAAAGCTGGGGTAGGGTGGGAAAGCCATGGCCACTGGCCACTCCCATGATGTACACACTTCCCCAGCCTCATGAGGGTGCCTGCAGGTGGTGACAGTAGCAGGTGAGAGGAGGTCTGAGTGATAAGGAAGGGGGTAAAGAGTGGGGTGTTGTTAATAAGTGTTCTCACCTCCCCCCAGGAGTGAGTCCCGGTGGGGACACGTTGGCCCTCTCTCCCCAGGGAAAGGGCCTGATTTGGCGGGAGTCACGTTCATTGCTATTATCTGCTCTTCCTTAACATCAGTCTGCTAATCCTAGCGTTGTGTATGTTTTCTTTCAGCGTGTGCCATTCGTTTAGTACGTTGTTTGCATATGTGGTAGGCTTTTGCAACCTATCTTTGTGTTGTTTCCGCGCACTGAGTGCAATTTGTTGATGGACTTTGTTACTGTGCCTGTTTGTCCACCTTATGTGTAAGTTCTGTTGTGTGTCTGTGCTGTGTACACTGTGTGTCCTAGTCTGTATGTGTCTACACTCTGTAATCACCTCTTTATTGTAAGTATGTGTCGTGCATATGGTGTGGTGTGAACTTGTAGCTGTGCTGTGTCTCTGTGCTGATCGTGCTGCGAGCGCAGGGTGTTGTGCGTTTATGTTGTGTGAATCCGGTTTGGGTTGCCCTGGATCCTGTCTGCGCTGTGAGTCTGCACCTTCCTGCTGTGTCTGTGCCCTGTGCGCAAAGCTGTTTCCTTGACAAGTGTGCGCCTGCTCTAAGCGCCGCGCGCGTCTGGTGCTGCTTCTGTGAGTGCGGGCGTTGTGCCTGCACCCCCGCGGCGCGGCGGTGTGGCAGCACTGCAGCTGCGCCCGTGCACTCGCGCCGCGTGTCTGCGCCCGGCGCGCGGGGGCGGCGGGGGCGGCCTGGAGGCGGGCGCGCGGGCGGGCGGGTCGCTGCGGGGCCCCGCGGCCGCGGGCTCCAATGGCAAGGCCGGCACGGCCCCCGTTAATTACATAAGCGGGACGTCAATAATTCGCGGGAAAACGCGAAAAAGATGGCGCCCCGCGCCCGGGGGGCCCCTTCCTGAGCGCCCCGGCCCCTCCCTTCTCTTCCTCCCCCCTCCTCCCCGCGGCGCCCCCGCCCCGCCCCGCCCCCGCCGAGACCCCGACCCCGGCCCCACAGGCGGACACTCGGCCGGGCAGCCGCGGGCCGAGTGCATCGGTCTCTGCCGCTGATGCGCTTGGTGGCCAGACTCCAGGTGGGACCGGCGGACACGCAGGCTCGCGGTAAGTTGAGTGCTGCAAGCGGGCGGCCGGGGCCCGGGGACTCCGCGCCACACTCTTCTCTTTTGCAATCTCCCAGAACATTTTGGCTGGGCGAACGCCTTGGGCGGGGGTTTGGAGTCCTGGGAAGCCGCGCGCCTGGGGGCCGAAGGGTGCTGACCGGTGTCTGCAGCGGGAACCCCGCCAGGGTCCCCGAAACTTTGGGGGGCGTGGGTGACAGGTCGCTATTCCCTTTTCCCAAATCTTTACTTTTTCTTCTTGGGGGGAGGAGTGGTGTGTGGGGGAGACCGGCGGGGGCGTTTGGGATTTTGTTCACGTCTGAAGTCAGGTTGCGGCAGAGTGGGGAAGGGGGCGGCTCTGCGTCATAGTGACTGAAGAGAGAGCGTAGCGCTGACCCGAAGGGGGTTCTTCTGCGAGCTACCCACCCCCTCCTTAATACCGTTTTTAAAAAGCCAACGGCCGCCCTGGGAGAGGCCCCGGCGCATGAATCATCCTCGCTTCCTGCCCCCGCCTGGCCCCGCGCTCCGGGTGCCGCGGATTTGAACTGGACGCAGACGAGAACCCGCAAAGAGGCATTTCTTTGCAGATGGGTTTGAATCAGCCAATCACAGCCCACGGGGGCCCGCTCCGGGGGTGGGGGGATGGAGACCTGAGTGGGGGGCCGCCACCCGTGACCCCACCCCTCCCTGGCCCAGCCAGGGCGAGGGGCGCGCCGATCCGGCCAGCTCCCAGCGACGAGGCAGGGGAGGAAGTGTCAGTTTGTGAACCTGCCAGGGCCCCGGGCCCCAGGCCGGCGGGAGAGGGGACCTCGCAGAGCCTCGGGCGGGGATCTTGCAGAGTTGCAGAGCCAGCGAGTCAGGTGGCAAAGAAGACAGGGATTTGGGCCGCATACCCTGCTCGATGCCTGTGTATTCTACCCTGAAGGAAAGGGAGGAATGGGGACAAGGGGTGGGCGCGCCGCCCTCTGGAGAGCCAAGACCCCAGCAGTGCCCGGCGTGCCCCGGGGCGCCTGACATGCACACACATGTCTCTAGCTTCATATGCTCACTGACATATTGCCGTAGACATCCAACACAGTCTCAAAGGAGTACACACTCAAACGTCCCTGTGTACAGATAATCATAACACCAGGTGCCCAGCGCCATGGCAGAGAGAGAGACCAGAGGAGCCGGTGCAGGGAACAGAGGGAGGCAGTGTTTGGCTTAGCGAAGAGTGTGCGGAGGGGCATGAAGCCAGGTGAGCCCAGAGAAGGGAGGAGGAGGCCTTGGGGAGGGCTTAGAAAGGCATTGGGGAGCCACAGAAGGTTTCCAGAAGAGAGTAAGATGGGAATTGGTGGCCCTGTGGAAGAGCCTGGTGGGGAAGCAGGAAAGTAGGGAGTGGACTGTTGAATCCTGGATGCGTGGTTCTCATTCCCCATCCTAGGTGACCAGCATAGGTGAGCACAGGAACAGGAAATAGTTTTTTAATGACTCAATGGCCCAGACGCGGTGAGGCCCTAACTTGGACGGGGACAGAGGGATGGAAAAGACAGCAGGATACTAGAAGTCACTGCAGCCACAGTTGGTGGATGTGGGAACTCATTGGTTGGAGAGGTCTAAGGTGTTTGGGGGTTCTGGGGACCCATTAACCGGAAGAGTGAAAGCATTTTATAGGCTGGTGAGAGACTGTCACAGAGAGGGTGGCATTTTGCTCAGAGCAAATTTGCATTTGAGTAAAAAGCACTAGTGAGTTTAAATGTCCCAGCGTTGGTTTCCATTAAATCATCCCATAATTGAGAACAGAAAGGGAGATTACAGAAGACACACACAGATGGCCAAGTCCACACCAGTTCACAAGCCACCGGGGCGGTTTCCTTTCTGGGTGAGACTTCTCGGCCAGCTCTCAGGGTAGGAGTGACAGTGTAAGATTTCCCACTGCTCCCCTGGAGGAGGCCTTCCACTCAGAGAGCATGCAGTATGTTTGCTTAAGGCATGATTTTCAACCCGCGTGCCACAGGCATTTTAAAAACATGCAATACTTGACTATTTAGTCAGGGGCACTGACATCTTTTCCTATAGATTGTCAAATAAAAATGATAACAACCAACATGGCAATAGCTGTCATGTGTGAATGCCCTGTCTTGGACCATAAATATATAGGTCATATAATAGAGTTGCATCTTATTGGTTACAGTGCATAATAAGGTTGCATCTGATTGGTTAATTCTTGGTACCAAATATTCTTATATACAAGTATAGACAAAACTATACACATATTATTAGACTATAAAAGGGAAAGGAAAGGCGCTGGCTGGTGTAGGTCAGTGGATTGAGTGTGGGCCTGTGAAGCAAAGGGTTGCTGGTTCGATTCCCAGTCAGGGCACATACCTGGGTTGCAGGCAAGGTCCCCAGTAGGGGGCACATGAGAGGCAACCACACATTGATGTTTCTCTCCCTCTCTTTCTCCTTCCCTTCCCCTCTCTCTAAAAATAAATATTTTTTAAAAAAGGAAAAAAAACCAAAAAAAAAAAACTATACACATATTATTAGAAAAGTCACTTTGGAGCAAAAACAGTAGGTAATTACTATTTTTATTTGTTTGTAAGCCAACCAAAATTATACCTATTTTTGGATCAGATCAGCAAAAAATATATATTTTTGGTGTGCTGAAGAATTTTTGTAATTAGTTTATGTGTGCAATGAGATGAAAAGGATTTAAGGGATAAAGCCTCGGGTTCCTAAGCCAGAGAGTGTGTGTGGTTCAGGCCCCTGGCCTGGAAGACTTTGCTCTGTGGTTGGCTGAGAGATTCTTCTCAGCAGAAGGCAGCGTGGTATGAATGGAAAAGACAGCAGAACTTAGGTTCCGCCCACCTGATTATGAGCTACAGTGCTGCCTTGAATCCCCCGGCTACAGTGCTGCCTCAAACCCCACCTTGAGGTTTGGCCACTTCCCCTTGCCAAACCTCAGTTCCCCTGCCTGTAAAATGGGAATAATAACGCACCCCTTGCAAGGTCGTCATGAAGATCTTGTGAGATAATAAAAGCGTCTGGCACATACCACAGATTACATAAATGGCAGTCCCCTTCCCCTATCTCTGAAGCAAGGGGCAACAAGCCTGTTCTCTTTCTCTTCCAGTAAGAGTGGAAACCAATGGAGAATCGAGCCCTGGACCCAGGGACTCGGGACTCCTATGGTGCCACCAGCCACCTCCCCAACAAGGGGGCCCTGGCAAAAGCCAAGAACAACTTCAAAGACCTGATGTCCAAGCTGACAGAGGGCCAGTATGTGCTGTGCCGATGGACAGATGGACTGTATTACCTTGGGAAGATCAAGAGGGTAAATAAACCTTTTCTCCCTGGCCCCTGTTCCCAGGTTTTCAGCATCTCTCTGCTCATCCTGTGGCCTAGGCCTCAGACCGGTGACGGAGGATGGGGGATTGCGGGAAATTCCCTTCTTGTCCCTCACTCTCAAGGGCTGAGCATGGAAGGAGCTTTTGCAGGTGCCATCCTTAGAGCTAACATCACCCACCCAGTTCTCTAGAAAAGTGCTCTGCGCGCCTACAAAACAGCCCGGACTCAGGGTGGCGATGATCACAAACACATGGCTCATTCTGTCCTCAGCATTCTCACCAAATTGTCCCTAGGTCCCCGACTGTACAACTCCAGGGACTAGGCATGCACTCCCTGCAAGAGCTGCCACCTGCCTTCCCCTCTGGGCCACCTCTACTCTCCGGAGCACAGGGAGGGGAGCACCTCGGTCCCTAGGCCCTGCAGAAGACCGCGCTGCAGGGCTTCTCCCCACTTTCTCACGCTGCTCCTCCCTCTCTGCCCCAGGTCAGCAGTTCAAAGCAGAGCTGCCTTGTGACTTTTGAAGATAATTCCAAGTACTGGGTCCTGTGGAAGGACATACAGCATGGTGAGTATTCCCGAGATTTCGGACACCCCTGCCCCACCCTGTGTCCTTTCTCTTCCTCCACCTCCATTCCCCCCTTATCTTTTTCTGTCTGTTATCCCTGCCATCTGACCTTGTCCATGAAACCCCAAGCCCTCCTGATATGCGATCAGAATCCCAGTTGTATGTTTGCATGGAAAGGCCCTTATGACATTTGTCATCCCCTTGGGTGCCCATACCTCATGAGGGAGGCCAGCAGATGGAGAAATGTCAATAGGAGGTGGTGGGGGCGGGGTGGGTCCCAGGCCTGTGTCTGCCTCCTTGCTGCCCTTCATCTCCTGCTGCACAGAGCTCCCCGTGTCTCTGGGCCAGGAACAGGGAGGGCCCCAGACCATCGGAATTGTCACCTCTGGATGAGCACAGCGTGCCCTATCAACATGTGAAGAAAACTAGTGGAGGCAGCTCTAGCCATGGCGGAAAGACCAGGAAAGCAGAGAACGACCAGGCGGGGTGGAGATGGACATGCCCAGTGGATCTGGACCAGCTTGCAGGGTTGAAAGGGAGCTGGGTCGGGTGCCACCCCTGCCCTCAGAGAGTCCACACCATCTCACAGAGGGCAAATCAAGGGCATTCTGGAGCTCCCAGCAGTCTATTTGCCACTTATTCTCTAACAAACGAATAAATGTGGCAGTATGGGGAGGTCAGGTCTTTGGGTCAGATACTCCTTGGACAAAGGTCTAGCTAGCATTTACTAGTTGCATATCCTTGAGCAAGGGACATGACCTCTCTGACCTTCAGTCTCTTCATCTGAGACAAACAGATGATGAAAGTACTGGCCTCACAGGGTGCTTAAGGGAAATAATTGACCGAAAAGGCTTCATCCAGGCTTACAGGGGGGCTGCTTCTAAAGAATTTGTTACCATAAGAGATGATTTCAAGGAGCCTACCAAGTAGGAGGCCACAGAACCCAGGCAGTTAGTAAAGCTTCTAAATTGCCTTTTTCTCCAGGGGGTTGTGGCTAACGCAGACCGATTCTTCTCCAAGGCCCTCTCCTCTCAATTTATTATATAAAGATCCAAAGCCATAAGGACCTGCTGTCCTGGGCTCCCCTCTCGGGGAAAGCACAGGGAGTCTCGGGGCGAGGAAAGGGCTCACTTTCGCAGACCCTGAAGAGGGGGGCCCACTGTGCCAGGGACCGTGGCAGGCGGCGGTGCCAAGACAGAAATACGTGTCAACCGTGTTTAGTGTATTCACTCAAACCTTCCATGCACAAACACATATTTCCTCTTCAACAAAAACAAACAGAAAGCGAAGAAAAAAGAGATAGAGAGGGAACTTACTGTTTAAAAGCAACTGAACACACTTAAAATTGTTAGGACCCTTGCCTGAGACAACTGGAAATGTGAATACTAACTGAAGTTTGGATAGAGAGAAATCATTTTTAATTTTCAGGTGCAGTGAAGATGCTGTAGTTATAGATTTTTTTAAAAAGGCCATTCTAATCGTTCAGAGATACATACTGAAATATTTATGGAAATGATTGGGTATCTGGAACTTGAGGGAAAATAATGGTGGGAAGTGGGAGGGAATATTATCAAAACAAGATTGGCCATGAGGTCATAACTGTTAATGAGAATAGAGTTAAACTATGCCCTTCTGTCTATTACATTTCCTTAATGAAAATTTAAAGCACTATTATTATTTTTTTTAGAGATTTATTTATTTATTTATCTTTAGAGGGGAAGGGAAGGAGAGAGGGAGAGAGACATCAATGTATGGTTGCCTTTCATGCGTCCCCTGCTGGGAACTGGCCTGCAGGGAACCAGCCAGCAACACCGGTATGTGCCCTGACTGGGAATCGAACCGCGATCGTCTGGTTCGCAGGCCCGCACTCAATCCACTGAGCTACACCAGCCAGGGCTATTATTATTATTTTTAAAGATTTTATTTATTTATCTTTAGAGGGGAAGGGAAGGAGAGAGGGAGAGAAATACCAATGTATGCTTGCCTCTCGTGCGTCCCCTGCTGGGAGCTGGCCTGCAACCCAGGCATGTTCCCTGACTGGGAATCGAACTGTGGTTGTTTGGTTCCCAGGCCCGTGCTCAATCCACTGCGCTATACCAGCCAGGGCTAAAACATTATTTAACATTAAAAAAGCGTATAATAAATCAAGTTAAATCAGGCAGTAGAGGGAGCATGATCACAAGAACAGAGGAGTCCATGTCAAACAGCCACGGGTTTGAATCCGACCTCTCCTGCTTACTAGCTGAGCAAGGGACTTGACTTCTCTAAGCCTCAGTTTCCCCATGTTTAGAATGGGGTAATGACCGTAGGCATCTCAGAGTGGTTGGGAAGAGTCGGTGAGCTGGCCTGTGGAGCCCAGGGCTGGGCCCAGTACACAGAGGCTCGGCGCCTGGAGTGTGATTTTAAAACTTCTAGTTCCAGCCAGCTAGACCCCAGAGGGCCTCTTTCTTTCTTGCAGCTGGAGTTCCAGGGGAGGAGCCCAAGTGTAACATCTGCTTGGGGAAGACATCAGGGCCGTTGAATGAGATCCTCATCTGTGGCAAGTGTGGCCTGGGTGAGTGTGACGAGCCGGTCACTGAGAAGGCCCTGACCTGTGGTCCCTCCACCCCACCCGCCCCCACTGGACCCTGACAGGCAGTGCTTCACACCGTTGGGGCCTCAGCTGGCTTCCTGTTTCTCTTGGAGCTCCGCAGTGACAGGGGCCAGTCTCTGGGAGTGAAGGCCCAGGAAGGGGACCCTTGGGGCGAGCTGGGGCTTCTGGAAAGTGGAGACTAGTTATGCAGTTTGGAGCCTCCCTGGATGGAGAGCATAAATAGGAGAGATGGGGCACACAGGCTGAAGTCAGACCTCGGTGCCCTCCCCCTCTGGGGCCCAGGCTGTCTTTCGGTTGCCTCTTGGACACCAACTTGGCTTGCCTTGGTGAGAGCATGGCCAGCCAGTCCCCTGGCAGCTGGCAGGCGCACAGCTCCTAGGAACTGCTGCAGCCCTTCCCAGCCCTGCCTTTGGGCTGACTGGCCCTGGGCCACGGCTTCCTTGTGGTCACCCACCACCCCTCCTCTGCCTAGGTTACCACCAGCAGTGCCACATCCCCATAGCGGGCAGTGCCGACCGGACTCTGCTCACACCTTGGTTCTGCCGACGGTGCATCTTCGCGCTGGCTGTGCGGGTGAGCCCCCATCCTTCAGCCCCCGTCTCTCCCCTCTCCAATCACGAAGCCCAGCGACTCTCCGGGCTCAGGCCTGCCTCTGGGTCACGGAGCCAAGGTTTTGGAGGCAGGCAGCGCCTCTACCACTTACCAGCCGTATGTCCTTGGCCAGGTTCCTTAGCCTGCGGAGCTTCAGTTCCCTTCAGCTGTACATGAATACACGTTCCATGTCAGGACTAGGAGGCCCCAATAAATGAAGTCTTACTATTGAAAGAAAACCATGTATGTGCCCACAGTCATTAGTTATTATTACCTTTACTGTGTTTGTTACTATGAACGGAGATCCTTCTGGGAAAGGGAGAGAGAGGATGGATTTGGGATTGCTGAGGAAAAGCTCCTTGCGTCCGACTTTACTGGACTATCTGCGGGTCCCCCTAGTGGGCATTTCCCTTCTGGCCCAACCGGGCCCCCTCATCTCCCGCAGAAAGGCGGCGCGGTGAAGAAGGGCGCCATCGCCAGGACGCTGCAGGCGGTGAAGATGGTGCTATCCTACCAGCCTGAGGAACTCGAGTGGGACTCGCCCCATCGCACCAACCAGCAGCAGTGCTACTGCTACTGTGGCGGGCCGGGAGAGTAAGGCCGGCGGGGCGGGGCCTCGAAGGGAGAGGGGCGGGGCCAGGAGGGTCAGGCCAGGGCGGGACCAGGTTCCAGGAGCCGGGCCACCGACTGGGACGTTCCAGTGTGGGGTCAGGCCCGGGGAACTGGGTCGAGGGGCAGGGCTAGCCAGCAGGACCTCCAGGGAAGAGCCCGAACATAAGGACGGGCGCAGCGAGGTAGAGGTGGTGTCCTAGGGCACCACAGAAAAGAAGGAAGTATTACCAATGATTAAGAGCCTGCACACCAGGGTCTAAACCCCATGATAGCTGAGCAGGCCCTGAGCCTCAGTGCTCATAGTCGTTTCCTGCTATGAGAGGTGGCCGTGAGCAGCGCCTGAATCCAATGGTTCACTTAAAGGCTCTCACGGGGCCTGGCACTTATTGGGCACTTACGTGTGAGCTGTTACTGGGGGTGAGCGGAAGTTAAAACAAACCTTTCCACTGCCAGAGCCAATGAAACAGGCTGCTGGTGAGATATTAAGACCCTTTTTTGTGAGGGGGTGTCATATGTTGGGGATACTGTAAAGGGGGTCCTTGTCCCAGCTATAGGGCAAGGGTCTTTGCCTGATTCTTCCTTGCCGGGCCTGGGCCTCCATGTAGCTACGGTGACCACAGAGGCCAGCAGAAGAGATGGGATCTCTGCCCTCAGGAGAGGCAGCCTCCAGGACACCTTGACCTCCATGTCTTAGCCCCACGTGGCATTGACGAGAAGTAGGGGTCTGGAGGCTGTGGAGAAATGCCTTTCTCAAAGAGACCTTTACCGCTTCAAGGCAGTGGTTTTCCGTGCTTCTGAGCAGAGTTACCCAGGGCAATTGTTTCCCGTGCATTTCCCTGGGGCTTCCCCAAAGGTTGAGCGGTCTGGAGCGGGCTGAGCAATCTGCAGGTCAACTCTGGTGATCCTGATGCCAGTGGTCAGCCCACGGGCCACACCTGACAAGCTGTGAACAAAGCATTGACTCCCATTGAGGAAATACCATTTTGCTCTTAACTTATATTCACTGAGTACTCGTAGAATGTCTGTGAGGGAGACAAACCAGAGTTAGTGCTGCCCTGTGATTACTCTATTCTTCCATGGAGTCTCCTGGGCAAACTCCTCCCTGTCAGTGGTATCTGGGAAGGAGTGTGTGGGGTGCAGCCCAGAGATGAGAACGCCGGTCTGGCGTGGTGGAAGAGCGCTTTGAAGTCAGGGAGGCCGGGATTTAAACCCCATCCACCACTTGCTTCCTGAGCGACCCTGAGCAAGCCACTTAACCTCCGACTTGCCTATAAACTGGACATAGTGTCCCACTGTGAGATTAAAGGAGAATGCATGTGCCCTGCTTCCAGGACCTCCCCCAGCTCAGCCTAAGTGCTCCGTCCCTGGGTTCTCCGCCCTCCACTGGGTTCTCTTCCCTGGCCCCAGTGGAGGGTTTATGTTGGGAAAGGTTGCTGAGGCTCGTGTCTGGCTGGGAGCCAGGTGGGTCCCAGTCACATGGGCCCAGGTGACCCTGGCTCCTCTTGGTCTGCAGGTGGTATCTGCGGATGCTGCAGTGTTTCCGGTGCAGGCAGTGGTTCCATGAGGCTTGCACCCAGTGCCTCAATGAGCCCATGATGTTTGGTGACCGGTAGGTGCTGATCCGCTCTGCCTCAGCCCTGAGCGTGAGGTCTCGGGGGGAGGCAGGGAGCAGGAGTAGCAACTCTTTCAGACTGCCTGCCAGGCTCTAGTGAAGTGGGCTTCTGTGGGGGGAAGACTTCCGCAGAGGAACATTCTGGACTGCATCCCCAACTGCCATTGACTTGTGGGGGATCTAGACACAGCCCTACCTTCCCTAAGCCCCGGTCTCTTTAGGTGGCTGAGGAAGGGGGAGTGACACAGGCCCTGCCCACCCCTGTCCAGGGTTGTTGTAGGAGCCACTGGGTGAATGGATGACTTGATCCAGCTTCTAACCAATGGGGCTAAGCTGACGGGAGGCTTAGGTGTACCTTGCTGATTGTGTGTGTGTGTCAGAGGGGAAGAGTGTGACCACTGCAGCCCACCCTAGCTCACTCACCCTTGGAACACAGCCCACTACAGGGCAATGACGTTGGGGACAGGGGTTGAGGTAGGGGTTCGAAGGGGCAGAGGGCTATTTTCTGGTCTCTGTCCTGCCCTGCCGTTACCCCCACCCCCAAGCCATGAGCCCTAGGAATGAAACAGTCTGACTATGGGAAGGCAGGTGGGAGGTGAGGGGGCTGCATTAGGGTGGGGTGTCAGAGCCCCTCCCACCACAGGCCCCTCTCCACCCACCCACAGGTTCTACCTGTTCTTCTGCTCAGTGTGTAACCAGGGCCCAGAATACATCGAGAGGCTACCCCTGCGATGGTGAGATGATGGGGCTGGCCCAGGCGCCCCCGCCCCTCCCGGCTCCTCTCCTGCCCTGTCCCTCCAGGAACAATTCCAGTTCCAACTAACAGGTCCCAGCCTTGCCCCTGCCCTTCAGTCCTGACCCAGGAGGCTCGGGCCCTGGCTGCTGCCTCACCCTGGCCCCACCTCCTTGCCCCCTCGCCCAGGGTGGATGTGGTTCACCTGGCCCTCTACAACCTGGGGGTGCAGAGCAAGAAAAAGTACTTTGACTTTGAGGAGATCCTGGCCTTTGTCAACCACCACTGGGAGCTTCTGCAGCTCGGCAAGGTATGTAGGCCCATGGGACAGCAGAATGGCAGGAGCCCTTCCCACAGTGGGGGTCCCACGGTGCAGAGAAATGTTCCCGGGGTCACAGGGCGTGGGTTGGGATCCAGGACTCTGAGCCCTAACTCTTAGCTGCTGGCTGGGATAAAGCCCTGGAGCCTTTGAGCGGCTGTGTCCCCAAATCCACATCTCCAAGTTTGTGCCTTGCAAGGGGCTTCCGGCCCAGACTTTGACAGTGGGCTGGTTAGGACCTCACCTAACCAGCTGTACAGAAAGAACTAGGGGTCAAGTCTGGCTGGAGCAGAGCTCCCCACGGAGATAATTGACCTACAGCAGATTACCTGGCTAGGAGGAAAAGTGAGGTGGGCCTGCCCCCTGCTGGTCCTACTTTGAATAGCAGAAGTGGGCACCAGGGTCCCCCTGGACTGAAGTAACAAACTGGGACTTGCAGGATGTCAGAGGTGGAGAGTGATTTGCCCAGGACATTTGGAGCTGAGCTGGGGGCCTTCCCGACCACTCCAGTGGTGGGGCTACATCCCCTTTTTCCTTTGACACCCTTCGAATCCTCCCTCCACATCTAGAGTGAGGTGTCTTCTCTCTGCCCCAAGTCCTTCTTTGATAAGACAGGGATTAAAAAAAAGAAAAAAGGTAACCTTATGCTTTGCAAAAGTGCTTCATATAATATGTTCACTTACAGTGTTTGATAATGTATACGAGACATTCGTATTATAAAGCCCTGGAAGATAGTTAAGAACTGGTACATTTTTTAAAAAACAGCATTTTTTCCTGATTTACAACATCATTTTACATATTCCTGGTAGAACAATTTTAAAGTACCAAAAAGCATAAGGATGTACGTGTTAAAAAACCCACCCACACACCGCACAGCCTAGAAACGGCCGCTGTCCATGCGCAGATGCGTTGCCTTCCATCCTCTGTTCTCTGTGCTTTTTCTGTTATGTGGTTTAGATTATACAGTATTTCAAACCATCTTTTTCCGTTTTCGTTACATTGTAAATAATTTTTGCTACCATGGAAGGTGTTCATACACATTTTGAAGGCTGTGTGGATTTCGACCACAGTTCACTTGTATCCTTCCTGCCTGACGTTCAGTTTCTCTCCCACTTGTCCCGTCGGCCCAAACGAGAACAGGGCTGCCGTGAACATTTTTGTACACAGAGCTTTGTCCGTGTTTCATGTTCTGTCCTTACGATACAGTCCACGGAGTAGCACCACTGGGTCAAGGGCACGGTCACCTTTAAAGCTGTTGATACATTTGGGACAGGAGTGCCTCGCCCCGGTTACAGGTGGGAGCTGAGCGCAGGTGAAAAGACTCGTCTGCAGCCATGGCTAAGTCAGTGGTGCTCACCTGGAGGACTCAGGAGACTGAGGGGAGGGAGGTGTGTGGCGGAGGCCTCCTCAGACGCCATATGCCCGGGTCTGACTGTCCTGCTGGCCTGCTCCCCCTTAGCTCACCAGCACCCCCGTGACTGACCGAGGACCGCATCTCCTCAACGCGCTGAACAGTTACAAAAGCCGGTGCGTGCAGGGAAGGGAGTGCCGTGGGGCCCCCTACAGGTGGGACTTCATTCTAAAGGTTCTCCTGCCTCATAATCTGTGCTCAAGGTGTGCTCCCTGCCTGGTTCCCTGCCCCTTCTCTTTCACTGTGTAAATCCTACCTGTCCTTCAAGACCCAGGGAGCACCCCTCCCCCTTTGCGATGCTTCCCTGACCCCCCAACAGCCCACGACACACTCTTTTCTGCATCCCTGGCCTCTGAGGGTCCCTGCTGCCCTGGCCAGCCACAAGAGCTCGGGGCCAGGCGCCGAGGGATTGATTCACCGTGTCTCGGGTGGGCCGAGTGGCCTGTGGCTTGCCATCCAGACTCATCTGAGTGCCTCTCAGACACACAGCTGACGTGTCCCTCACCCCCGACCCCAGGGCATGACCAGGCTCCTTAGCACAGCATTCATGGCCCTTTATGAGACTCTGCCACGCCTTCTGCCACTGTCCCTTTGCCTTATGTATTCCAGATGTCAGCCGTTCCGAACGCTTTGCTTTCCCACACATGCTTTTGCTCACGTTCTTCGCTTTGATTCATTCGTTCCATCGACAGCTACTTATGGAACTGCTGTTCTGTGTCAGCCTGTGTAGGTGTGAGGACACAGCTAGGCAGACGTATCCACTCTCCCACCTTCTCATGGTTTGGGGCCAAGCCACAGCTCTGCTCTCGAGTCAGTGAGGCTCCTGTCCTCATGGGAACAGCCTCCGGAGGGTCAGGCTGTGTCTGTGTCACCACTGCAGCCTCATGGCCACCCAGCTGGTGTTGGGAGGATGAGGGCAGGGCCTGGATGGAGGTGCTTTCTGTCTCCTTGGGGAGAACAGAGAACAGAACGGTGCCCCACTGGGAGCTGGAGGAGGCCTTCCTCTGGGAGGTGGCCTTGGGGCTGGTTGAGGCAGAGAAAAGAGAGAGGAGCAGCGAGAGCCACACACGGGCAGTGGAGGGACAGGAAGGAACCACCGGCCAACCCTCAGCCACCGCCTGGGAGCTGGAGGAATCGGCATCTCCTGAGTTTTAGCTTTGGGTCCAGGGTGGTGGAGAGAGTAGGTTCCATGCTTGACTCTTCTCCCTGTGAGGATAGACCAACAGACTCCACAGCTTTCTCCTCCCCTGCCCACCCCACAGGTTCCTCTGCGGCAAGGAGATTAAGAAGAAGAAGTGCATCTTTCGCCTGCGAATCCGAGTCCCACCCAACCCACCAGGGAAGCTGCTGCCTGACAAGGGCCTGGTGCCCACCGAGAATGGCGCCTCCTCTGAGCTGCGTAAGAGAGGAAAGAGCAAGCCTGGGTCAGTGCCCGGGGACCCAGAGGCCAGGGCTGCAGCCGCACCCTGGATCTCTGCTTCCTGCTCCCAGCCCCAGCTGACGGGCCACGTGAGGGGCCCAGACAGTCTGCTCGTGTCCAGGCAGGCAGGGAGGACACACACCCAGCCAGCCCCCCTCGGGAGCCTCCCTGAGAGACCAGTTGCCGGCTGAGCCAGGGCTGATCCTCTGTCGTGGCTCCTTCCACAGCCCCTTATAGCCTTGCTTGGAGGAAAAGCCAGATCCGGGGACCCAGTCTTGCTGGCTGAGGGCTCAGGCAGAGAAGTCAGAGTCTAAGGAGTCTGTGGCTCTTTGGTGGAGCTGAGCCTCCTTATCCTGGGTGTGGGGGGCCAGAGTATCTGGATGCTGTGCCTGGAGAGGCACCTTCTCTGTTTTCTACCCGTGATACTGCCCTCCGTCCCCTCCCGCACCTGCTGCCCCAGAGGACCCAGTCCTCTTCCTCCCCAGGCTCCTTATGAAAGAGAGCCTGCCCCGCCTCCATGGCTGTGGCCCCGGTCCTGCCCCTGCCACCCCTCCCTCTGGGCCACGTCCTGGGCCTTCAGGCTCTGACTGGGCCACCCTCTCCCTTTTCTGTCTCCACAGTTTGTTGCCTCACGAATTCCAGCAGCAGAAAAGGCGAGTTTATAGAAGAAAAAGATCAAAGTTTTTGCTGGAAGATGCTATTCCCAGTGTTAGTTTCTTGTTTTCTTACTCTCCACGTTCACACACAGGGTCAGCACATATGAGGGAGTCCCGTGCGGAAAGCGAGTCCCCCAGGCCCAGGGGACTGTCCCACATCCCACAGAGGAGAAGCCAGCTTCTGTTACAACTAAACGAGAGAGAGCCAGGCTCCCCAAGTTCTCCCTAGACCCTGAAGAGGGATAAGGGTAGGCAGTATCCTTGTCCCCACTGTCCCGGTGGGGACACTGAGGGCCAGGGAGGAGCAGCGACCTTTCTGAAGCCACAGCCTGCACCGGGGCTCCGGAGCTGGCTCTGCGCCGTCAGTGCCTCCTTCGGGCGGCAGTTTTAGCAGAGCCTCCCACCTCCCGACATGTCACAGTTCACAGAGGCACTTCCCACCCCCCGTGCTTCCTGACACCGCTCCGAGCGAGGCACGCCAGGGGTCACCGTCCACTTTGGCAGCTGAGGCACTGAGACCCAGACGGGGGAGCGTCATGCAGTCAGTGGGCCAGAGACAGAGCCAGGACCGGAGCTAGCTGACGTGGCTCTCTGGTCAGGACTGGGGACAAGAGAAAGCCAGCGAGGAGTCTTCCCCTGGGAGGGGCCGGCCCTCAGACGCCCAGCCGCACCAGCAGGCAGCCTGTATGGCCTCAGCCAGGGTTGGAGGAGGGTGGGGATCTGATGCTCGCCGACCCACCCTCCCCTCTCCTAATCCTTCCTCTGTGTCCACAGAGTGACTTCACCTCGGCCTGGAGCACCAACCACCACCTGGCCAGCATATTTGACTTCACATTGGATGAAATTCAGAGTTTAAAAAGGTAACAGTGAGGGACCCAACAGAGATGTCCACTCTGGAGACTAGGCGGGGAGCCTACCCCACGCCCCGCTGCGGTGCAGGCAGGCTCTGGAAGTGTGAGGCTGAAGGCCTCTCGTTCACAGGACGCACGGTGCCTAAGGCTGCATGCAGGGTCTACGTCAGAGCCCACGCGCCCCTGCTGTGGTCTCCAGGGCTCCCATGGGCCGCCCCTCAGAGCAGTACCCAAGGCCAGCCTTGCCTGGGCCCTCCGACCTCTCCAACCCCTATCCTGCTTCTCCTGGCCCCACGTGCAGTACCAGAATTGCCGTGGGTACCCCCCACTCACATTCCTCCAGGAAGCCATCACTGGCCTTCCTCAGGCTGCCTTGGACACTTCCTGCACATTCCCACAGCACCCATGGGCCACCCAATGGAAAGTCTGGGTATTCCATTGTTTTATTTCTGAAATCGCTAAGGTCATCCAGTGCTTTCCTGCAGGCATGCGAGAGGCAAGGGCTTCAGCCAGGACTGGGCTCAGGCCCCTGCCCCCAGTTACTGGCTGTGTATCCTGAGCAAAATTCTTTAACCTCTGTGAACCTGCTCACCTGGCTATGAGATTCGAACAAGATACTGTGCCTTCTAAAATGAAGGCACCTTGGGCCTGTAAAGCGTTGCACAGCTGTCTGGGATCGGGCTCATCATCTTTTAATTTGTCAGGGGAGGCTTTCTTGACTCCTTGGCCTTTGGAGTCTGGGAGGGTGGGAAGTGGATGGGCAGGAGGTGGCCACCGTAGGCGTGGTGTCAGGAAGTGGGAACAGGGGCCTCTGCCGGGATGGAGGATGCACGTCAGAGGTCCCCAGGGCCGCCAAGGGCTGACGGCAGGCTCACCCTCTCCCCACCCCAGTGCCAGCTCAGGCCAGACTTTCTTCTCAGACGTGGACTCCACGGACGCCGCCAGCACCTCTGGCTCCGCCTCCACCAGCCTGTCCTACGACTCCAGGTAAGCTTCCTGGCCGTGGGCGGCCATCTGGGCTCCCGCTCTGTCATCTCCCGACCACCGGCCCTCCACCTCCCACTTCCGCGATGGGAGGCTCCTTGTGTGCATCTGCGTCTTGGGCTGAGGGCCTCCTGCGGCCGTGGGCCTGGGCCTGCGGCGCTCTGGTCTGGTCTGGACGTCCAGCCGGCTCCTCTGGCTGCTGCAGGAGGTCACGTCACATTTCTCCCCGGGCAGTTCCAAGCTCTGGGGTCGTTTGGCCAGAGGCTCTCTCATTCTGGGGGTGTCGCCTGTCTGTGCCTGACTGCAGGGTCCTGCCCCGAGGTCTCTCTCCCAGGTCTCTCAGGAAAAGAGCCATCGACTCAGCAGCCCGATGGAGAGGCACATGGCATCCTGTGGCGTGCGGGGTCTGCAGCAGGGACAGAAATCCCAGAGGCCTCGCTGAGGGCCCATTTGGCCACAGCCGGTTCTCAGCAGCGCAGGGGGTGGTGCCTCAAAGCATGTGCAGGAGTTCTTCCGAACGCGGCCTCCTTTGGTTAGACTTTGGGGTGCTGGAGGCCCCTGTGAAAGTACAATTATGTGTCTTGGGAGTTTCCTTCTGTCACCAGCCATCTCTGTCTTGGTGTCTTTCTCTGGTGTTGCCTCTATATTTTCATTTATTCCTTCCACTTCCTCCTCACTAGTTCTGAATCCAGCTGTTTCACATACCTGTGAACATGCCTCTTCTTGTGTGTCCATTTCCCGATCACCCTTGCCTCTTTCCGCTTGTGCATGCAGTGTGCATGCATGTCTGTCTCCAGTCCCGACTCTGGGGCCCGAGGGGCTTTAATCCATAACCGCCATCCTACCCCCATTTGGCTGTCTAACCGCGTGAGCCCCAGTGATGGGCAGGCCTCGTCAGCAGGGCCTCTGCCCAGAACGACTCCAGGAGGCACGAAGGATGGGGCCCAGGTGTGCGCAGGGCTGAGATGCTAAGTACACAGAACATGTGCTTTAGAGCTGGACACACCTAGGGTTGAACCCTGGCTCTTTCACTCCCCAGCTGGTGGCTTCTCCCTGGAGCCTGTTCCCTTTCTTATGGGGCTGTCACGGATTGCAGCGGGCTAATCCATGCCTGGGCCTGGCCCGGGGCCTGGTGCCCAGCAGAATGCGCAGGGAGAGGAGCTCCTGAGGGTTCTTCCACCTCATCCTCGCCTCTCTCTTCCCCTCTGGACACAGACGGACAGTGGGCAGCCGGAAGAGAAAGCTGGCAGCCACGGCGTACATGCCACTGCGGGCAAAGCGGCGGGCAGCTGAGCTGGGGGGGCACTGCCCCTCGGACAGCAGTGCAGAGGGGGCTTCAGGCCCTGAGCGGCCAGACGAAGGCATCGACAGCCACACATTTGAGAGCATCAGTGAAGATGACTCGTCCTTGTCCCACCTGAAGTCGTCCATCACTAACTACTTTGGCGCAGCTGGGCGGTTAGCCTGTGGGGAGAAGTACCAGGTGTTGGCTCGTCGGGTCACACCTGAGGGCAAGGTTCAGTACCTGGTGGAGTGGGAAGGGACCACCCCTTACTGACCAGCCCTCAGGGGATGCCAGGAGCCCTGGGAAGCAAAGAGGGGACAGTGGAAGCCACAGGCTCCCTGGTTCTCTTCAGGGTGGGGTGGGGGAGGGAGGCAAGACCGAGCTGCAAGTGCCCGGCACAGCCCTGCCCCCCACACCTTCCAGGCCAAGGTCTGCGCCTCACTGCTGCGCCCATTCTGCCCTCCGGCTGCTTCAGGCTCATCGCCCCTTTGCCTGTGTCTCTAAGGTCCCCGCGTCTCCACACCCTCCCCACTCCCTCCAGCTGCTCACCTGTTCCTCTAAACATGTGTTCCCTTGGCCCTGGCACCCTTTTTCCTGAAGCCCAAGTGTGTCTTTGTCCCCAACTTTGTGTCACTTACCTCTTGACCCTTTGGGGGTGTTTAGACACCCTCCACATGCACACTGTCCCGCCCATCTGACTCATGGGGCAGCCAGTGCCCCGAGGACCACCTGTGAGAACAGGAACCTCTGAGGAAGAATGTGTGAAGGTGCGTGAGGGGCGCTCTCGGGGCTCCCCCCCACTTTCCTGCCCCCACCCCTGCACCCCCCAGCCCTGGAAAAGAGGGTGAGGGTAGCAGGCCTCCATGAAAGCCTGGGTGGTGCAGCCCCCACAACTCTCAGGAGCTGAGGTGTGAAGAGGCTGGGTCTGCACCTCCAGGTACCAACACCGGAGCCCAACTGTCAAGGCTCAGAGTGAGGGCTGCAGTGTCAGCTTCCAGGTCCTGGTTTCCCTTTGCTTGGCCACACCCCTCCTAGTGACCCTGGAGCTGGGCCTGGCCTTGCAGGAATAGAGGTGGCCTTGAAAACCTGAGGCACAGGGAGAGCGAGTGGGAGGAAAGGCAGGCATTTTGTGCCAAACCTCAGACTTTCCCACACCTGCCACCCCAGAGCACTGCATGTGTAGCCAAAGGCAGGTCCCTCACACAGAAGCTTCTGTCCATACATACTCTCACTCTGGGCACAAACATTTGGCCCCTGGTCTCCAGGCGTGTACACACACACACACACACTGTCCCTCCAGTGACATCCTGCCCTTGTCTCCCTTGCTGCCCCCCTTCCAGGGACCATGCGCTGCAACAAAATGTGAAAGTCCAGCCCCTGCCCCTCCCTCAGCCCATGAACCAGAGCTGGACTAGCCCTGACCCCGCCGGCACAGGGACGTGCCCGCTGGCTCCTCTGCCTTATTCCTTGCCCCACCCTGAAATGACAATCACTTTTTGGGACAGGTTGGGAGTGTTAAGGGCCTGCGTCACTTATTCCCCTCAAAGGGAAGCCCTTGTCAGTGGGATATAAATAGAATGCTTAGAGCCAACATTAAAACTCATACCCATCTGGAGGGAAACCAAAAATGGGAGGGGGGCTCCTCATTTTAGCTGCTTCCAGAAATGTTAGAAACTGACTTGATTGAAAAATGGAAAAAAGTGCCTTGATGGGGGGGCGGGGTGTGCACCAGATGGGGACCAGCCCTGCCAAGTGCTGCTGGGGCCTCCGGCTTGGCTGGGATCTGCAGCCTGCCAGCTGCAAGGCGAAGGCGGATGAACAGTGAGGGGCTGGTTACCGTTGTAGCCTGGCCCCTGCCACCTGGCAGCCTTCAGGGGCTCCCTGCGGCTGTTCAGACGCCCCTTGCCTTCAGCCTCAGCTCCCACAGTGCCTTTCCAATGGGACCCCACTTCCTGTGCTCAGCCCTCCCACTTCCCTTTGCTTCCCTGGCGTGGACCAGACAGGGATGCGTTGGGCCCAGCGCTCCCCCTTCCCAGCCCCACAGCTGCTGCCACCAAATCCCCCAACTGGGGCTGGGTGGAAGGGGAGCTGAGAAGGTGGCCCCCAGCCCAGCAGGGGTGTAGCCTGGGGTCCATCCTGTGGCTTGCTGCCTGGCTCCAGAGAGCACCGCAACCTCCTGGGCCTGCTCTCCAGTCTCCTGAGAAAGAACAGGCCCAGCAAGGCAGTCGCTGTGTACCTGCATCTCTGTCTCCAATGCTTGGGCTCCGGAGAGGCTCCTGGCTTAAAGAGGGGGGAGGGGAGGGTGCCTTCCCCTCTGGCGAAGTGAGAAGTGAGCATAAGGCCTGGCGAGGTCGCGGGACTGGGCCCCCCAGCACTTCGTACTGGATCATAGCTGCGTTACTGCCACCTGACCTTATGATAATCCTGTGCACCTTCTAAGAGTTATGGTTTTGAATTGCTGCTTTAATAACATTTGTTATATTAAAGTTTAATTAATGTGTCTGATTTTGAAAAGTGGCCTGTCTTCCCCCACCCCAGTGAACTTCCTGCAGTTGGGCAGCAGGAGGCCTTGGCTTGGGTTTCTCGTCCTGGTTCCCTGGAAACGGAGGAGTGGCGGGACCCACCCGCCCCTGGCCACCCTGCCACTCCCACCACTGCCTGGGCGTTCTCCGGGCAGTGACCTCACCCTTCCCACCGAGAGGATGAGGAGCCTCTTTCCACTGTGAGTGCCTGACCCACGGGGGCAGGGAACAGTCGCTGAGGGCCGCAGAGTGGTAATAAAGGATGGGGGTGATCTCAGAAGTTGACCCTGTGCAATCCCGTGAGTACAGGCGCTACGTGACTGGTCGGCGCGCCAGCGGCACAGCCCCGGAAACCTGTGGTGCGCGCCAGGCCCCCTGGGGGGCAGGGGCACCACTTTGATCCGAGTCCTTCGCTCCAGTTCCCTTCCCTGTCACGTGGCAGAGCTATCCCCTGCCTTCCGTTCCCCGGGGGATTGAGAAGGAACCCTTTCACACAGAAATGCCTGGCTGAGGACTTTAGATAAACGTTACATTTCTGGCAGTTTGGAGAGAGAAATAAATGTGAAGGGGCAGGAAAAAATTAGCGATAGAGGGATGAACGCAAAGGCTCTAAACTAAATTCTGGAGTTTCAGGGGAGAAGTGAGGCCTGTTAATCTCTGGAAGTGTTCACGTCTGCCCCTAAAAATATTAGCTATGGCTCCCATGTTTATCTTCCATTCCTTCTATTTTAACCTTTTCTTTAAGTCCTCTCAAAAATATGTTGATTTTAGAGAAGAGGGAGGAAGAGAAACAGGATTGGTTGCCTCCTGTATGTGCCCTGACAGGGGATCGAACCTGCAACATTCTGGTGTACGGGATGATGCTCCAACCAGCTGAGCCACCTAGCCAGGGTCGTTTTCAACCTTTTAACTGACCTTGGAACAAAACCACCATTGGAGCTGGGTGGAGGGTGAGGGCGGAGTGCAGGGATTGTTCTTTGGGCTGAAATCAGTGGACTGGAATGAAAGTGAATGGCATGAGGTGTCTAGAGACCTGGGTGGTAGTCCAAGTTCTACAGCGAGCAGCTAAAAAGGCCCTTCTGAGGACAGCAGTCCTTCCCAGGCTGCAGAGGGCCTGGTTCTTGGTGGTCTGGGTTAGTGTTTACAAAGGCACAAGTACTAACCTTTGGAATTTAGGAGCAAGAAATTAGCATTCTCAGAAAACCCCTGAATCATTAAGTTATTCTTAAAATAGTTTACACTCTTTCCTTCTTATTATAGGTAGCTGGAAATTTCTTGTTTAACAAATAGGGATACTAAGCTTAGTTATACAGTATTTACAAAGAACCGGAGCCTAGAGGGAATATTTCAATACTGGAAAATGCCAGGGAATGTTATTGGATAATATTCAAATAATGCAACATTCAAGGATCCTAGCAAGGTTAACAGTACAAGAATCACGTGTCAAAACCACCAAATCAAGAACTATTTTGCTTCCAATGCTTACTTCTTGGAATATGGCTCATAGGATTTGTATAAAGCACACTGTGTATGAACTTATTTTATTTGCAAGAACAGCTCATGGTTTGCAGCGTATGGGGCTACAGACACACCCCTCTCACGTAACATCACGAGCAAGACCGGCCAGGCAGTAAGCCTTTCTCTCCCACGTGCTCCTGCCTCGGCTCTCCTGACCCTCACCTCGGCATGCTAGCACTCCCTGCTTATTTCTTATTTGATGGAGTCCTTTAAACCAGTCATGTCTCTATGCTTTTAAGCTTTAGTATTCACGGATGATTTTAATATTTTTTCTCATTTCCTCAACTGATTTTTCTGGGGATCCCAGAGTCAAAAACACACACTTCCTGAGAGACGCTGGGAAGGCGTTCCCGTGTGGGAACACTAGTCCAGGTCCTGGCCTGGCTCCCACGGCGCCACTCGGGGAGGACAGCGCGGCACTAGTCACACCATGGACGTTGGAGTCACACAGACCCTGAAATCACTGCACTCCTCTGAATCAGTCCTCCTGTTTACAGAATGAGGATACTATCCCTAACCTCCAGATCTGTGGGGAGAAGTAAACAGTACGATGCATTTTTAAGTGCCAGACCGACTTACTGCGCAGATGGTTTACAAACGCAGAAGTCGTTCCTTAGAGCAGGCGGCGGCAGGCTGTCTGGGTCTCTGGTCTCCATAAGGGTATTGCCCGACCTCTCTGACAGAGGCAGTGAAGAGCATCGATTTAGAATCAGAGGTTTGGGGTCAGGGCCTAGCTGCTGCTTATTTCAAGTGTCTTATGTCTTCTGATCTCTGGTTGCATTTGCAAAATGAAAACACTAAGTTATAGAGATAAAACAGTGTTAAGGACCTGAGCACAGTATCTGGTAGAGAGAGCTGGGGCTCTGCCCCCTCTTCTTCTAATTCCTGTAAGTCACCGCAGCCAAGAAAGGCCACCAAGAAGCAGTCTTCAATACAAAGAACAGAAAATGACCCAATAAAGGCCACCGGTAGAAATTTGGAATAATTTGAAATTTGGAAGAAAGTTCATGGAAAAAAAGTAGAGTTTTATCAATTCCATAAATTAGAAAGTAACTGTAGACTGTGGAAAAAGCTTCAGTTATTCAAATCCTTGAAACATCAATTTGGGAAATATTTGCTAAGTCCTGTGCAAGAGATCAAATAGACTGGGACCTGTCCCTGACCTGGAGCAGCACAGTCCAGAAGTACGAGGCTGAGCGACACACAAGGACAGCAGGAGCACCGGAGCAGGAGAGGTTCCTCCGGCCAAGGAGCCAGGCCTCGAGAAGCAGCAGCCACATGTCACCTACAGGCGTGTGGACGGACTCCTTGGGCAGAGGGCGTGGCCTGAACCCAGGACAACGTGTCATAACTTAGTGGTGCAGCTACTTGCCAGAGTAGGAGAGGAGGGGTAGGTGAGGATGAAAGAGTGGGGTGGGGCAAGGTTGTAACGGGCCTTGAAAACCAGACCAAGAAGCTGGACTTTACCCTGAAAGCAACACGGACAGTCCATCTGAGGTCCCCTGCATATTTGCGGTCAAGTTGATGTCACACAAGATTTTTCTTACCTATCAGAACCATCTGTTGTGAAAAGGGACACCACCATCATCATTCTCTTTGTTCTTCTCTTGGAGGAGCCCGCCACCATCCCCACTGGCCTAGAGAAGAGTCCTCTCTGGACCCTGGGAAGGGTCTCAGCCTGAACCCCGACAAAGCTTTCACAGAAGAGCCCTGGGAAACGCCCCCACCACACCCCCGTTTTCATGTTCGGAGGAACTAAGGTCCAGGAACAGGAGGTATCAGAACTAGAGCCTGGTGCCACCCCTCCCACACACCATTCCCTCTGGAGGAAGGGCCGCTACCGCAGACGTCTGCAGACCATCAGGGGACCCTCACCCCAACTGCCCACGGAGTGGAGTTACCTTATGAGGGATTCCTGGAGGAACCTAGGTTAAGTTTCTCTCCTCACCCTACAGGGAGCTCAGCCTCCCCTGCCCTCCTCCACGGGCACCGTGGGGCAGGTATGGGGCAGCACCAGATGCAGGTGAGCAGCCTTGGCTGCCCCTTTAGTAACAACATACCCGCTTCCTAGACCTCTGTGTAGTTCAGTTTTCTCTAGCCCTCTACACAGAGACTGGCTTAGACCCTGGTTTACAACTTTTAACAAAGAAAACTTTTAAAAAATCTTACAAATCTCACTAGATAGCTCAATACATTAAAATAGTAAAAGTACAGTTGCATGGCTAAAGTATTGGCAGGGGGCAGGCAGTCCCAGCACCTTCTGTCAACCCTGGGGGTGCTCTGTGGAGCAAGTCCGAAAAACACAGGCCTAGAAGTTCCCCAGGGTTCTTTCCTACGTTAGGATCCTCAGTTTTAATGCTCAAGTAAAAATGGTTAGTATGGTGGGCTCAGAGCCTATGTCTCCACTGAGCAAGGCACCGGAACCTTCTGAGGTCTGCCATATTCAGCTTAGAAAGAGGCAAGACCCATTCCCAACTGATGAGGCTGCATCTAAGCACCGCTGTTCCCCTAGTCCTGCACAAACTCCTGAAGCCCATCCGCAGGCCCACTCCTCCGGGCTCAGGGATAACGAACACCATCCGTAGCTAGGAGAAAGAATCCTGCTTGTCCCTGATATTGTACCATTCACAATCCATCCTCTGAATACAGAAAGTGCTTGCCAGTTCCTCTAGGAGGAGACATTCATTCACCCCACACCCTTGTAGGTAAACGGGTCATTGGTTCTATTCTTCCTCCTGAGAACCAGGAGAGTAATTCCACCCTAGACACTCGAGGTAAGCCCAGAGACTGCTGAAGACGACAAACTTCACCCTCACTGCCACCCCTCCCTGTCCCCTACACAAAACCACCCTTGCTCTCCCACACCCTGGACACGTTTAAGGGTGAAGCACTCAGAGACAAGTTCCAGCGGGCTTTTGCTTAGCCTGACTGGCCCAGCCTCCTCTTCTAGCCTCAGAAGCCTTGGACCTTCAACGTCCACAAGTTATTTAGCTCCTCTATGCTGACAAAAACACGGAATCCAGAGACGCTAGGAGGCCGAAAGAGGCCTCCCTTCCCCAGAGCGCAGCGGGTGAAGGCCAGAGGCAGCCAGCAGGATTCACAGAGAGCCTCTCGCTCTCAGTCCTCCTCCATGCCCTCCTTCAGCCACTTCAAATAGTGCACGTCTCCTTGGTCCATGGGAAGACTGAAGATCTCTGGGATTTCAAAAGGATGCACCAACCTTTGGAAAGAAAGCAGAGTCCTGTGAGTGACTATGATCAGAATGAGCCCGTGCGATAAAACCCCACAGGCCAGCCTCACTCAAGGCCCACCTTGAGATCTGCAATCTGCTGCGGCCCACCTGTCCAACTCCATGACCCACCACCCCTGAGCCCATGTTTTCCATCTGTCCGAGTGGGAATACGTGGCTATACCCTGGTCTCAGAACTAGCAGGAGAGAAGGGCCAGATGGCTTTCGAGTCTCACAGTCATGGGTTCAAATGCTAAGTCTGTCCCTTCCTAGCTGTGTGACTGTGGACAAATTACTTAATTTCTCTGAACACCTTATAAAAGAGGGAATGGAAACATGCCTGGACTGCTAAAGATGAAATAAGATAAAGTATATAAAGCACTGACCTGGTGCACTGACTGGTACCGGATGCATTCACTGAACGTTAGCTACTATCTTCACTGCCATCCCGCACTCCCCACGCGGGTGTATTCTCTCCTTCACCTGGCAAGTTCTCCCTGCTCCTGTTCATCAGTCAAAAACCTCTCTCTCCTGCAAGGCCAAAATCAGCCATTGACTTCTTCAAGGGATCCTCCTCGACCATCCAAACCCACGGGACTCCCTCTCCCTTCTCCCCATATCTTCCGCCTGGCCCTCGGCACACAACGCCACATTTTCTTCATTTTCCAGACCGAAGAAACACAGGGCCTGGGGCTTCAGTTTCCCACCTGTCAAAAGGGAGCAGTAGCCCCTTTCCGGGTGAGGCACTGTGAAGTTCTCACGAGACAGCACGCATCACCACCTGTGTATAGGTAGGGGCCTCAACACTGAGAGTGAGCTGGGTAATTTTACCCAGTGCCCCAGGATAATGAATTTTCTTATTTCACGGACGCCTGGACCAGTGTATGTGCTGTATAAGCAGACATACAGTATTCAGACATAGAGAGGGAGACATCTGTAACACGTTAGCAGTAACAGCTGCCTATGACATGGCACTTGATGTGTACACGTCACGTAAATTCATCCCAAAGCACTAGTATGACCCGCATTTTATAGATGGTCAACTGAGACACAAAAAGTCTAACCAATTTGCATGCACACGGGCTACAATTAGCAAGTAGAGAAGCCAGGATTTGACCCTGGAGGTTAAGCTCTAAGGTTCACCATCTTACACCTGCAGCTGACCCTCACTGACTGTAAATTCTTGGTCCTGCTAGTTTCACCAAAGGTGCCTTCATTCCCACACCTCTGCTAAGGTGGTAACACAGGGCCTTATGTCCTACTAGACCTGAGACCACGGTATAGCCACATATTTCCAGAATCCTGACTGGAATGAAGGAAAAGGGTTTTATCATCCAGAAGGGCGACTTGCATCCCTAGCTGCACATTAGAGTCAGTCAGGTGCTTCTGAAGAACGTATTTGATCCCCCACCCAGATAAATTAAGTCAAAGTCTGAAGTAGGGCCTAAAGTGGTCATTGAAACCCATTAAAAAAATCTCCAAGCAATTATAGTATTAGCCAACATCAAGAATCACTAGTTTAATTTATTTAATTATTAACATGGTGGAGAGGGTCTCAATTTATCTCTCTAGTAATAAAGACATATTTCATTTATTTATTTTTAGAGAGAGGGGAAGGGAAGGAGAAAAAGTGGGAGAGAAACATCAATGTGTGGTTGCCTCTTGTGTCCCCCCTACTGGGGACCTGGCCTGCAACCCAGGCATGTACCTTAACTGGGAATCGAACAGGTGACCCTTTGGTTCACAGGCCCATGCTCAATCCACTGAGCTACACCAGCCAGGACAGGAATCACTAGTTTAGACTGGTACTGCTCGAGCTTTTAACGTGCATGGGAATCACCTGGGGATCATGTTAAGCTGAAGCCTGGTTGGGTAGGAGACCGTGACACCCTGCCGTTCTAGCAAACTTCCAGGAGATGCCCATTATTCCAAAATCACACTTTGAATGGGAAGGCTTTACACCGGCAGTTCTCCACATTGACTCCCCGGGGAACTCCAAGATTCCCTCAGGAGGTCCCGGAGGCCAAAACCATTTCATAACGCGGCTGATGTGTTATTTATCTCTTCCTATGGCGACATTTGCACTACTGGTGCAAAAGCAATGAAGGGTGAAGCGCCGGCACATTTGCACGTGTCGGGACCGCGGCGCCACCCTGCGGGAGCCGTCGCTACTGTCCACCACACACCTGCCTTGGCAGCAGGCCAAGTTCACTGCAGGACAGCCCTGACAACGTGGTAAGAGAACTATTTTTAGTAAATTTCAACCCCTGAGTATGTCTTTTGAATACTGTGTCACAGAGTGGGGAGTACACATAAGGCACTTTGCTGATGCCCAAATTCAGTGGTGCCTTAACCTTGTCTGACTGTTCGAGTCACAAGCTAAAGCTAGATTTTTTTCGTGGAACACCATTTTTAAGCCTGAGTTCCAATAATTGGTCACTTTTACAAATTATGGTTACTCGGATTTGAGAATTAGGTAGACATTTTTTAATACATGAGCACAGCGAGTCCATCATTCAGGTGAAAACAACTTAAATCATTTGCTGCCAATGAAAAAAATTATGTTTTCAAGCAAAAATTAGATATTTGTAAAAGTTGAATTTATCACCATGAGCTTTAAGAGTGTCCCAACATTTAAAGATGCTTCTTACTAAGCCAGATTTTGCAAAAACGTAAAATGATGCCATTCTTCTCACTTTGGGGGGTGGGGTGGGAGATATGGTTACTTTCTGTAGACATGTATTATTTAAAACATTATTATGTAATGGTAATAATAATGGTTTATTATTGTTGTTTTTAATTTTTTAAGTTCTCAGTTTTAATTTCCGATACAGTAAACTTTGATATAACCCACATAAACAAAGCTCTTTAAGGTCCTCAGTAATTTTTTAAAGTGCATAGGGCTTCAGAGACCAAAATTTTGAGAACCACTGGTGTGAACTAACTCATTCTAGCCTCTCATTTTACATATGGAGAATCTGAGGGATGGGGCATGTCCAGGATCACATAGAAGGTTGGTGACAAGGTTTCCTGCTTGTCGGGCTCATTCACTCAGTCCCTACAGAACACTCCTGGTGGAGAAGAGACACCAGCATTACCTGACATAACTGGACAGAATGTGGACCTTGGAAGTCTTTGTCTTTATTAACTGTAACAGAAAAGAAAAATCACTGCTTTAGGATGTCAGCCCAGCTCTGCCGCTGCTGGCTCGCCTGGCCTTTTAGGAGACAGCGTTCCCTCCAGGTCCCTGGCCCTGTCGCCAGCTCCCAGATGACCTAAGACATCTTCTTTGGGGCTAGAACCTCAATCAGTTGATCCTTGCTAATGTTTCACTGGAATCTGGGAAAAAGGCCTTGGTCTTCCTTGGGCTTCCTCTCTCAAGGCCCCGCCCCTCCCCCCGCCTCGCCTGGCTCACCAACAGAATCTCCGTGGCTTCTTCTATTTCTCCATTCCAGAAGTAGCTGGAGAAGAGAACAAAACCAAATCACAAAGCTCATAAAACAGGCCCCAGGGAAATGTCACACCTGGCCCAGTTAGGTGACTCACTGAGATGGAAACTTGAGAATCTTCCCCAGTCCACATAGAGGTCATCCAGGGCAACCATTCTAATGCATGCTTTTAGCATCCGCCTGAACATTCCTGGAGGCGAGAGGCTCACCATTTCTTGAAGAAGTCCACCTCCCTTATAGGTCTACACCTATGAGGTGGTTTTTCTTCTGGTGTGGCCAGCCCTGCCTCCCAGTTGTCTTCCCCAGTTTCCGCATGAAGAACCACCACAGGAAAGCCCTGCGGAAACTCCTGTGTTTTCTCACCTCCAAACTGGGCGTGGCGGGCTCTTTCAACACTCATTGTATGCCCATCGCTTCCAGGCCCCTCCCCATCCCCCAAAGGAGCGGTGCTGCTTTTATCACCGACTCTGCAAGCTGAGTGCTCAGGAAAGGATACATAAAAAGTGCGGGAGGCTTCAGGGAAGCAGTGAGCTTCACAAGACATGAAAACGGGTCCAAAAGTTAAAAGTCAGTGATAGTGTTCACAAAAGAGTGTGAGAACAGCATCCCGTGAAGAGAAGGGAAAGACATGTGGCCTGCGAATACAGTGTTCCCACAGTTTAGGAACAGTGACCCTTGCTGGCACATTCTTTGTGCAGCGACTGCGCTGCCCCTGGGCAGGTCTAAGATGACCTGGGCCATGGGCCTTGTCTCACAGAGCCGCGGTAAAAGGATCAATATAGGCCACCAGAAGGAAATGCTAGGCCGAAATTCTATTCTAGGGCCCAAGCATTGGTTCCCAGACTGCCTTAGATGTGAATCACCTACACAACTTTAAAAAAATTCCGAGACCCAAGCCCCACCCTCGGGGAGACTGATTGGGCAGGCTTAGAATGGAGCTCAGGAACCCACCGCACAGCCGCATCTGGGAGCCACAGCCACAGACCGTGTGAGCCGCTGAGGCAGTGACGCTGCTGGCAGGCAGGTGGGGGGGAGCGTTCCCTACAGAACGTTCTTCTGTTTTGACCTTCAGAGTAGATATTATTTCCCTCCGCAACCACCCCACCCCCGTTCTCTCATTCTCTCTCTCTTTCCGGGAGGGAAGATGAGAATCAGGCTGATCAGGGGAACTGAGTCACAAGGCAAACCCTGCACCACTTGGAGTGGGATGCTAAAATAAAAATATTCTGGTGGGCTGAGAGAAAGGGCGCAGGCCAGGCTTAGCCTCGATGAAGCTGTCAACACAGTGCAGCCTGTCACGTATGCCAACGTCTCGGTCTTCCAAAGAACCTAAACAATGGAAATGATTTTCTTTGATATCCCTAGTTGGCTTACTCAGGGAAGGACTGCCCAGTCTGGCTTGTGTGCTAAAAGCAAAGTAACGGATTTAAATAAAGACCGTGCAAACAAGATTCACTATTCCTACACTATAGGGTTTTTTCCTCCTTTCTCTATACGCAGCACATTTTTGCTTTTATTCACGGATGACATAAACCCACTGGTTAATTTCCTCTGAGTACAAATCAACAGTGGATTAATTAAATGCCTCTGAATTGTTCTTTCAGGATTCCCTATCAGTGCAGGGCCCTTTGCACCAGCCAGGACCTGACCCGCAGCGCTCCCACACCCCTCCAGAGGCCGCCGCAGAACTCACAGTGAGGATGCCTCAGACAGGATGTTCACCGAGGCAGCCAGCTTCTTACCCAGCACAGCCCTAAAGCAAAGAAAGGGGCAGTCAGTGGGGCTAAGGGCCAGGACCTGAAGAGAAGGGACAGGGGACAGGAGTTCCTAGGAACCAGAGGATAATTTAGAGTGCGCCTCCTCTTGGCAGTTTGAAGGATAGGCCCAGTTTGCCTAGGGAATGGGGATTAACTCTGGACAGAGAACAAGAAGACCTGGATTCCTGGCCCTGCAGTAGCGTGGCTATGCGCCCTTACACATCCAAGATAGGCGTGTCCCCTCACCCGCCCTGACTCTCCTGCTGTGTAAAGAGAAAATGGTTCGACCAGCAGCTCCCAAGCCTCTTCACCAACAAGAGCTCCTTTTGTTATCCATTTCTGCTTTTTTCATACAAGATCTTCTGATCTGTAGACACCCATGTGACCACACAGCTCCAAGTGAAAGTGAGGAAAGAATCATAACTGGTGTCTGTCTTTGGCAAATATAGGCTCTTTTCACCTTCTCCGGTAAAGGCTTCTTTCATAGCTCTAGGAGCACACAATCTCCATCTCTGCAGACCTCTAAGATATTTTTGTTTTGACAGACTGCAGCTTGGCATCCCCGGTCTGACCATCTCAGAGTCCTGTGAAGCACTCTGGTGAACACAGTCAAAGAGGCTTGAACTAGTGTGGGTGCCATAGAGAGAGAAGAACCACCAAGTCATCGAGCTGTTGATGCCAAGAACTGTTCCCACAAACCAAAACCTCCAGCCCTCAGAGTCAGGCCCTGACAAACCTTTCTCAAGACCTTGCCAGATAAACCTCACTTGAGCCTTGCTCACTGATCCCTCCTTCCTCCAGCTGCTGCCAAGAGAACTGACCTACTTTCTCCTCCCTTGAGCTCCAGGCTGAACAGTGCTCTCTATTTAAGGCTCCGCATTAATGGGGCATCAACACCACCCTCGTTCCCTTGCAGAGCTGGAGGAGATAAATAAATCCCTGACTGGAAGGAAAGGCACACGGCACACGTTTGCTTAAGCAACTGCTGCGAGTCCTGCTCACTCGATCACTTGCTGAGCAATTACATTTGACTGGTTCCAAAGATGGCAGGCAAACAGCAAGTGAGTTAAACCTCCAGGAGAAACAATCTGTTGCCTCAGAGTCATGTGGCTAAAGACCCCAATTCCGACTTTCTGTCCAATTTGGTAGGCCGAACATACCACTTAGCCATGTCAGAACACAGTAAGGAGAACCCTTTCTGTACCAGCAACTGTGAGGAGGCCTCAAAGAACAAAAGGCGGCCCGGGACACAGAGGGGAGCACGCAGGGGACCGCCCACACAGACAGAGCAGCCGGCTGTCTCGGGAGGCAATGGGAACCACAGCAGGCAGGAACTTGGAGGCGACCGTCACAGTGAACTGCGGGAATGCCGTGGCAGAGCAGGTGGGTGCCCCACATCTCCCGTGGGCCAGGCAGCAGTGATGGGGTATATGTCTCCAGGAAGGAGGAATAGGGCTAGGCACTCTGGGGAAAAGGGCAAAACAGTGTCCTAGTAGCTGGAGACAGGGGTGAAAGGAAGAATTCATGCCCAGGAGACCAGTTACTAGGGTGCCCCAATCTGTAGAATGTCCCCCCAAACCACACTCATACTGAAAACAGTTCTGCTAATCCCAACTCCTTGCAGCTGTTCCTGCACCTCCCCACAAGCACAGCGGAAAAAGAGGAGAGGTTACAGTTAAGAATAACAAAGTATGCATTTGAGGAGTATCAACAGTGGGAGACAAAAATTCAACAAACAAAAGAGTTTATGTAAGAGGATCGGTCAACAGTACATTCAAAACCAAGATTTTAAAATAAGTATAATTACGTATACCTGAAAGTTGTTATGAGAGATCTTAAAAGTTCTCACCCCCCCCAAAAAAAGGAAGCTGTGTGAAGTGACAGAGGTGTTAACTAACCGTATTGTGGTGATCATTTTGCTATACACATACATCAAATCATCATTGGTACACCTTACACTTACACAATATTATATGTCAATTATATCTCAATAAAGCTGGAAAAAATAAAAAATATAGGTATTTATATTATACTTATACAGAAAGATAAGGCAGTATTATTGCATCCATAAAACAGAATCATATTATAATACAATCAGACATTTAAGCAACATGAGTAGTTGGTTATGAAAGAATGATTAGAAATCTTGAAAAGGGAAACCACATTGTTTAAACAAAAAATTCAATGGAAGGCCCGAATAGTAACAAATGAAAAACAAATAAGAGAGAAGAATGGGCTCAGAAATTCTCCCAGTATGCAGAATAAGGGAATAGAAAAATATAAAAGCTCAGTCATAGGGAACTAATTCAACCTTCTTCTAATAGGAGTTCTAAAAAAAGACATATGAAGAATAGAGAAAGAATATTTAGCAAGTTAGTAACTGAGCATTAAGATAAAGAGAAAATGCTAAAAATTACCATAGAGAAAAAGTATTACCTACAAATAAATGAGAGACCCTGATAAACACCTGACTTCTCATTAACAACCTTAGATGCAAGAAGATAATAGAGACCTCCCTCTGATCAGACACTGATTCCATTTACCCGAACTGGACTTTCTACCAGTTAGAATCCAGGCATTAGAATCGATTTCCTCCCAACACCAAACCTCACAGATGTCAGTTGAAGTTCCTCCTCAGCAGGACCTACTGTGGCTGATCCAAAGGTCCAGAGAAAAAACAGTTCAGTTCAGACCCTGGGCATATGAGGGGCATCAGGAGGGATTTCAGTTCTTAGCTGCTAGACACTATGGCTGTATCTCTGAAGTATTACAGGTTCTTTTAGATAACAGCTGTTCTCCAAAGGTAATGTTAGCATGGCAAAAATTACATTCTGGTTGGAGGGAAGAAAGATGGAATCAAATGCAAGGTTAACCCATGACCAAGAATTTAGAGGGTGTATGCTCCCAAAGACCAGATTCAATGCTTGAAAACACTATAACCTAGTCTATCATCCACTTCAAGAATGCTGAGCTATGGAGCAAGAAACCAAATGCCTTACCCTCCAGCCCCTAACCCTCTTCAAAGCTGTATCTATAAAGATAAATGAAGGAGGGGAAATTTGGTTACCACAAACATTTACTGAACACCTACTACATTCAAGTTACTAGGGTAAGGACTGTACATATTTCATATCATTAAATCCTCCCCATCCTGTGAGGTAGGTGACATTATCCTACATTATAATTCAGGGAACTTAGAGAGGGGAAGTGACTTGCTCCAGTTAACACAGTAAGTGGTAGAGCCAAGATTCAAATGCTGGTCTGTTTACAAGTCCAGTGCTCCTTCCACTATACAACAGCCACTTTTACAAATTTTCTAAATATTTGGAACGACCACTTCCTCCTTCTCACCTGTCACAGCGAACTGCTGGGACTGAGCAAAGAGATTATCTCCAAGGAGAAAAAGAGATGGACCAGGAATCAGGAGACTTAAAATTCTCAACAGGTAGGATCCTGCTTTCTCTTATCTTAAAACCCTGGGTAAGCCACCTGTCCCTCTGGGTCTCATATGCCTTATATGCCCCCATGCTCAACATTTCCAGGCCAGCAGCAGGTTCCACAGGATCACTCGGCTGTGCTCCTCATATCACCCCAAGCAGACAGCTGTGCAGTTCATCCCTGGATGGACAGGGTTGCCAGGTCCCGCTGGAGCATCCTGGTAGCTCCCTGAGCCTCCTGGGGCAGCACCTAAGCCCCTTTTCCATACCTGGCAATATCTCTGGCAATTTGCTCGTTGGGACAGTTGACAAAGACGACGGAATAAGTGCCGGAGACAAAACTGCCAGTGACAGCTGAATGGAGCTGCAGGCTAAGGGTCCTGATCAGGGGGTATGTCAGGAGAGAGGCTGTCAGGATCTAAACGGTGGGAGAAAGCACAAGTCAGCAGTGACATGGCCATTCATTATCTGCCTCCTCAAAGCAGACTGGCACCAAGGCTGGGCGTCATTTTTTCATGCCCATTCCCCATCCAAAAAATAATTCCTGAGATCTTGAGCTTTAGTACTTCAATGAAGTTCTCATGCCTGGATATTTTCCTCTGCATTTTGCAGATGATCAAAAACAGAGGCTCAGAAATCAAGAAGCTCACTCTAAATCACACAGCTTTTATTCGGTGAAGCCAGGATTAGGACTCAAGTCTGGGTGACATGATATCCATTCTTTTTTGTTTTTTTACTTCCTTATATCCATTCTTATGTATTTTATTAATGTATTTATTTTAGAGAGAGGGTAAGGAATAGACAGAGAGGGAGTGAAACATCAATGTGTGGTTGCCTCTTGTGTGTCCCACACTGGAGACCTGGCCCACAACCCAGGCATGTGCCCTGAATGGGAATCAAAGCAGTAACCCTTTGCTTTGCAGGCCTGTGCTCAATCCACTGAGCTATACCAGCCAGGCCATTTGAAATCCATTTTTTAAAAAAATATTTTATTTATTTATTTTTAGAGGGCAAGGGAAGGGGAGAAGGGAAGGAGAGAGAGAGAGAAATATCAATGTATGGTTGTTTCTCGTGTATCCCCTGCTGGGAACTGGCCTGCAACCCAGGCGTGTGCCCTGACTGAGAATCGAACGTGATCCTTTGGTTTGCAGGCCCGCGCTCAATCCACTGAGCTACATCAGCCAGGGCTTGAAATCCATTCTTATGGAGGTAACACTAACTGGCCCACAATGAACTGCTATCATCCTGTGGAGATTATAATGAATGATAAACTCTTACATCTAATGATGTTTGAGGAGTTAATTTCACCTCCATTCATTTGCATATGTGCCAGGCACTGTGGGTGAGCTAGAGGAAAAGGTAGCCTACTTCTAAAGCAATGCCACCTGTGCTACTGAAACAGAGAGCTGAGGGCACCATGAGGAAGGCTCCCAAAGGTACCGTCTAAGTTAGATCTGAAACTGTAAGTAGGATCACAAGAGGAGAGGGAGACATGCTAAGCAAATGATAATATGCACAAGCCCAAGAGGTATTTGGGGATAGACCAGATACACAGTCTGCATGGGTCTCTCTCGGTCTGGGTGTGAGATCGGGAGGAAATGAAACTGACTACAACTGTAAAGAAAAGGGTCAGGCTAAGGAGTATGGAGCTAAACCTCAAGTGAGAGGGTACTTTTGGAGGTTTTTAAGCAGCAGAGTAATAACACAGTGAAGCTGAGTAGGGTACCAGGAGGGAGGATGACAAATGATCAGAAAGAGCCTGCTTAGAAAGCCATCGCAATGATCCAGGAAAAAAGAAAATGATGGCAATGACAACATGAGAGGAAAAGGCATTCAAGATACAGTTTTTCTTACTGTTTTAATGATAAACATTTCACAAAGAATGAAAAGAAGTGGAGACACCCTCCGTCCAGGGCTCTCTGCTGGGAGGGCATGATGGAGTCATTAACGGACCTAGAAAACTGGTGAGGAGCCCACTGTGACGGACGCCTGGCTGAACAAGGGTATGTTTATCTGCCTCCCAGCCAGGCTTGTTCCTTGCTCAAATGAACCTCTGTCCTCCCACTCCTGTTATGCTGTCGCCCAAGTCCTGGCTCCTACTTCTCCTTCTTGGCAGGGCCTGAGCAGCGTTTTTGTCTTTAGCTTCAGTTTGACTAGAGGCCTGTCTGGGTTGGGTTTCTCATTCCCTCCGGCTACCTCCACCAAACCACCAATTCAACATACTAAGTCTTCTGAACTAAACCAGTCACCATGCATGGAAAAGAAAAGACTTTTCGATGAAGTTTTAGTGTGTGTGTGGACGTGTGCACAGTAGGACTTAAGTTAAACCCTAGTGCCAATATTGCTAACTGCCCTGGCCTTCCGCAAGTCACTGCCTCTCCTTCTATAAACCTTATCTCCTAGAAAGCAGAGATTCTAACGCTTGTGCTGCCTGTCTCAGAGCTGCCATGAGTTCAAATGAGATAGGAAAAAATAATCTGCAATCACAAATTCAGTAAAGAAAGGGGCTGTGTCTTGCTCATCACAGTATCCCCAGCACAGTCCATGACACACGACAGGTTCTCAATAAATACTTGTAGACTAGTGAATCGATACCCCAGCAAGATGTTGTTATTAAGGCTGACTGGTCTTGTGAAGGAGATAAGGCTTGTTAGGCAGTGCTTTTAGCAGAAAACTAGACATCCTGGAACACTGTAAGGAATCAACCACAGGACCTGAGGTTGGCTTATAGCACAGACTTCAAATAAAAGCAATGGCCTGTCCCCCAACCAAAAAAAAAAAGCCATTCCTAGGGAAGATCTGTGGCATTCCAGCCAGCAGGTATCAGCGCAACATAGCTAAGATTAAATACAAGCTCACCTGAAATGTGTTGGAACTCATACGAACTCAGAATCAGATACTAAGCTCTTACCTGCCTTGATATTCGAGGAGTTAACTTCACCTCCATTCACACGTAAGTGTGCTAGACACTGTGGGTGAGCTGGTGGAAAATGTAGCCTAATTCTAAATGCCACCTGTGCTGCTGAAACTGCAGGCTGTGCTCTCAAGTATTATCTAAGATAGGCCTGCATTTAACAAGTAAAGGAACTGAGGCAGAACATTCAGAAACCACACACAGAGCCAGCACTTGTATCCCAGACTCCTGCCTCCCACTCAGGGCTCTTTAAACTCCAGTGGGCCCAGTTAGGAATTAATACAGTGGGGTTGGTTCAGCTTCACTTAATCCAGTGGTTCTCAGGGCAGTTTGCTTCCCTCCCACCAAGGGGACATCTGGCAATGTCTGGAGACAATTTTTGTTGTCCTGACATGATGGGAAGAGATGCTATTGCCTGGCATCTGCTGGATAGAGGCTGGACTGCTGCGAACACCCTCCTGCTGTACCACTGACCCCAGGGAAGCAGAGTTGTTTGTGTATGTCGCCTCCCTTGGACATGCGCTCTTCGGTCTCACTCATTTCTGTATTCCCAGCACTTTACAACTCCGACAGGGAGTATGGCCTTGAGAAACATTTGTGGGCCACATCAACAAAGGATCAGAAGCATGAAGGGTCAACCTGGAACCAAGGATGGACTACGATATGTTAGAAAGTGACATTATATTACTGCAAAACTGATGGAAAATACATACATCACGATATTCCCTAACAGAAATATTATAAGGGGAAAAAGATCTATTATAATTCTATTATAATTTTTTACAGTCGTTTAACACTTTCCTATTTATGTCTTTTACTATGTGCCTTTTCTATTTTTACATTCTTTTAAAATATTTTATGTATCCATTCAGTTACTTTGCGTCTTATTCTGCCTTTTTCCTTTTTTTTGTCAAAGAGAATTTGCATAGCCTTTAAGAAGTTAGGGTTGACTTTACAGTCTGTGTTAAGGCAGAAAGGGACTCAGAAACCACCTAGTGATTATAAATTTATAATCCACCTAGTTTTAAGGGATCCATGAATATTCTGAATGAATGAAACGAAACACTGTGTTTATCTATACATTTCCCTTGGGTACAAATCCAAACAAACAAACAAAAGAGAGAGAGAAATCTACAGGCCCTGAAGGGTTAAGAGCCACTGATATGTGTGAGTTGTTACCGATGAGGAAAAGGGGCCAGAAAGAGGAAGAAATCACCCAAAAGGGATCATGAGAGCTAGGCTAGATCCCTGCGCTTCCAACCCTCTCCACCTCCCCCTCTGCCACCTCCACCACTGGAGAACCTCTGTGAACAATCACTTCCAACCTCAACATTTTAAGGTATCTCTGAGACGAGAAAACAAAGCCGCAGAAAAACAACATGGTAACTGCAACAAAAAGAAAAGACTCAATCATGTGACCCGCAGACGAGAATCCACCACCAGACACCCCTTCAACCTCCCTGACTCAGGGTGTGACACACAGCCAGGGTCACCGCTCCTGAAGCAGTGAAGAAAGGGCGCTGCTAGGCTTCAAAACCACACCACGACCTCCAGGACACCGAGTGGTGTCCCGATGGATTTTACTGTCCATCCCCTACCTGCTTGCCCCCAGTTCAAATTCCCAAGGGCATTAAAGGAAAGCGTGTCTCCTTCCATCAGTTTCCAGATTGGACGTTTAGGGCTGAGGGGACTGGTAAAGTCATAGCGTGGAGCACTCACCAGGAGGCATATAAGGACAGAGGACCGAGGGTAGCCTGGCAGAGGGCACCGTGAACCCAGCCTATCCATGGCGTCGCCGGTAATTTAGCGGCGCGGCCGCAGCGAATGTGGCCTGTGGCTAAAATCCCCGGGGTGGGGGTAGGGGGCGGAAACTAAGGGCCTGAACCGCCTTCCCGCCCCGCCCCCCCACCTGCTGCCTGCCCTACTGCCCCGCCCCCGACAGACTGGCTGGAGCAAGAAAGTGGAGGTGGCTGGGAAGCCGGGAGAATTTTCTCCGGCCCCTCTGTCCTCAGAAACGTACAGCCCAAACACCAGACGCAGACCTATAACCCTTACAAAAATAAAAATACTATTTATTCCCTTCTCATTCCAACAACAACAACAAAATAATAAAATCCTCAGAGATGTACAGATAAAAACACGTATTCCTTAGGTACAGAAAGCCTTCAGAAAGCAAAGCACACAAACTCTGACACACATACACTAAACTCTTCCACTTGATACAGGCCCATCCCGCCTACAAAGACGACTGGGGCACACTCCGCTGCTTTGCTCTCCCCCACATCACCCCCTCCTCCCAGGATGTCCCTTCCAGTCCTCCTTGGTTTAGAACACTCTTGCCCCCAACTGCTCTCCCTATGAACTCATTCATCTTTCCAGGCCAGCTGCCCCAGCAGCCTTTCCCAGTTAATCTCACAGTCCTCTGTTCCCCTGAGGCACTGGGCACACACTTCTGCTGCAACATTTAATATCAACTATGGGGAACTGCAAACAAGCAAAGTAGCAAGCTAATGGCTGTAGCCCTTCAGGAATGCAGAGTCCACTGTGGTTGGGCCTGTCGTTTTAAGCCAGTTTTTTTTTAATGTGAAATACCCTAAGTTTTAAATGATGGCATTGCTGGGCAGGAGAAGGGATTGAGTGCACAAGGGCATAAGTAAACTTTTCAAAATTAAGGGATCTGTTCTATATTTTGATTGGGGGATTGGGGGATACTGGAAATCAATTTGAAATTGTTTTAAAACGGGAAGGTCAAACAAAATACATCTGTGGGCCAGATCTGGCCTGCATGCTGCCAGTTCACAGCTTCTGTGTTTATTTTAATTTACCTGTCCATTCCCTGGCACTATAATTCCTCAAAGGTGTGACGCACTTCCTAGCAAAGTTTCTGACAAAGTAGTGAATAAATCAGTCGTGGCCCTAGTTTTATTTACATCATTAGCTGTGCAGACTCAGGCAAGTCACCTAACCTCTCTGAACTGTTAGGGGAGGGGGTTGCTAAAGGATGGGCTAGAACTTCATAGGTCTAAAGGGAAGATTAACAACAGTACAGGCTAATGTAAAAGTGCTTTATAAAATGGAAGATCATGTTAGCATTTTCAGAGTAAGTATCCTCATGGCAACTACCAAGGTTAACTCAGAAAACCTCCATTTGTGATTCGAGCACTTAGTATCTAGGAAAAACAGAGTTCAGAAATGAGGCTGAGTGGTTTTAAGAAAACCTTTATATTCATAGTCCACTAAAATAAACTAAGACTCTGATCTTCTATACCTATTAGATTAGTAAGAATGACCACTTACCTTAAATTCTGAGATATGTCTCCCAGTTTAGCCCAGGACTCCAAATGAAGCCTATTAAGTTTAGGCTTAATAAATGTTTGCCCAACAACTAAATGATATATATGGACATGTGGCTGTTTCCTGGTGATCACACCCCAGAGTATCATTAACTGCTGCCCTCTTTTTGGCCTGGCTTCATAACTGTTTTATCTATTAAGCCCAGAGTTGTTTAACAGAAAAAAAAAACTTTAGTTCAGAGTGTTGCTAATTTTGATCATAAGGATGGTCGTGAAGAAGGTGATGTTGGGGCAACAGGGAAAAGATGGCAAGAGATGAATTGTTATTTGGAAGAAACCTCCTCTTGGTTCAACTTTTTCCATCAACTCAGGCACATCTACTCCTCCCAAATTCGATTCTGAGGTTGGATTCCAAAAGTCTAATCCTGCATTTCTGGTTTGTGCAGATTTTCCAGATCTAGTAAGATTCTTAGTGCTACTGCCTGACAGTCCAGGTTCTTCCCCTGGAGGCTTCTCACCCTCCCTCTTCCTGCACCTCCTCCTAACAGGATTCAGACTTACACTGTTCTTCAGACTCATTCTGTGTCCATCTTCTTCACCCGCATTTCCTCTTCATTACGTATCTCCCTTCTCTTTCTTTAGAAAAGAGGTTTTATTTGGAAGATTCTCTTGCACCTCTTGATAGGTACACAACAATTTTATCATGATCTTTTGTAAAGGCCAAACTTCGATCCAAGAAAGGATCCATATTCATTGCAGCACCAGTGAGGCCTCAAGAAGAGAATAAGACAGCATTCAATTTCCTTAGGCTCATCTTTACCTCTGGTTCTAGGGACTTGTCTTCTTCCTCATCTACAGACTCTCATTACCACCGAAATTTGGAACTTCAATAGCTCATTAATTTCATTTTCATCAATATTGATGAATTGAAAGCCCATCTGTTTTTTTCAGACTGATTTTTTTTAAAAAACAGCTTATAGGAAATATGCATAATTATTCATTCACGTCGTCCCAAAGTTTCCACCAGGCTTTAGTAAGAATGGCTGGTTTTATATCATCCATAGACACTTTTATCACTATCAAAGTGTCAGCAATGTTGTTGACATGTTACTTTCAAAGTAAGAGAAGGGGTTTTATTTAATACAGTCAGCAAAGTGGTCAGACATGTGCTTGGTGTAATACCTCCTGAATGCTTCAACTATTCCCTGATCCAAGGACTGAAGACAGCTAGTGCCTTCCGGAGGGAGAAACAGTATTACCTGAGGATGAGCAAAGAACAATGAGCCTGGGTGATTGGGACCGCTGTTCAAAATTAGCAACACTCTGAACTAAAGTTTTTTTTTTTTTTCTGTTAAACAACTCTGGGCTTAATAGATAAAACAATTATGAAACCAGGCCAAAAAGAGGGCAGCAGTTAATGATACTCTGGGGTGTGATCACCGGGAAACAGGAATGTTTTTTTTTAACCTTCTTTCCAAGAGACATGTGGGTTTAGGATCTTTCTAAAGCAGCAACGGTTTTTATCTTCTTGTCACTCGTGTCACTGGCACACACAAAGAGGAAAATCCTGTCCTTAGCTTCCTCTGAAACGTCCAGATTGTCTTTTCCCCTAAAGGTCTACTAAGGAATGTACTTCCAAAACAAGCTCATGTCCTTGGCATGAAGACCCATTGAGGCACATAGCTTCTAGCTCTGATCAGTTTCTGGAGTTGGAGTTACTTCGCTGCTAACTGGGCATTTAAAGGTTCTTCCTCCCTTATCAACCCTGAATTTTGTCAACTGTAGCAACTTCTACATTCTCAAGCCATCCCTTGTTCGCATGAAATTTATCTGGGTTGCCTTTCCCAGTGGTTTCCATCAGATGTGTGTAATGCGTTTGGAATGGTTGCAGACATCCTTCAGCATCAGAGGTTGTCACTCACCCCCACCCCCATGGTCTGGTCTGGTCTTGTCCTGGACCCAAAAGGTTAACTCAGTCTCCATCTTCTTGATGTATAGTCACTCGGAATGAACACCACCTAGAGGAAGGGGGCGAAACACTTCATGATGATGGCCTTCTTGTTTTTCTGAATCGTGCGCCGCAAGACTGACTCAAATGACGCCCCCAAAGGGTCCCCTGTCGGTGTTACCCACACTTTCTTCCAGCTTCTGGAAGAAGAGATTTTTCGTCTTGCCTTCCGGAGGCTTGGCCCGTCACCGCCTCTTGATACGTGCCTGACCGGGGTTCAGGATGCCCATCACCTCCGTCCGCCTGGGTTAGCCTCAGCCGCCGCCCAGTCCTCAGCGGCCTCTGCCACTTCAGCCCTCGCCTCTGCCAAGAGTATGGTTTGAGAGCCAGGAGGCTGCTCGCAAGACCAATTAACCTTCCGTGGGTCCTCATTCTCACTATTCCGCTTGCCAGATATCCGACGAGCCTTCGAGCCCCGTGGGAAATATACAAGCCAACAGGAAAAGTACAACTGCGTGACCAATTGAGCGGCGCCTCAGACTTCGCCGGACTGCGACTCCACAATCACCAATGACCCTCCGATCGGCCCTGACGGACACAAGTCTCAGGAGTCCGGCAGTTCCCGACCACGCCCACTCCGCCAGCTCCGCTTTGCTACTGGAGGGTTTGCAGTCACAGCCAGAACTCCGCTACGTGTGGCTGCGTGCGTCAGATCTCGCGAGACCTAGAGAGGCACGCCGGGAGCCGGGCGGGCTGCGGGCCAGCCCCTTCTCCTGGGGCGGATGATGGCGGCCCAGGTGCTGGCACTGCTAAGGGAGGTGTCGCGGCTGGAAGCGCCGTTGGAGGAGTTGCGCGCGCTCCAGTCGGTGCTGCAGGCGGTGCCGCTCAGCGAGCTCCGCGAGCACGCGGTGGAACTGCAGCTTGGCCCGCTTTTCTCTCTGCTCAATGAGAACCAGCGGTGAGAGGAGCCCAGAGCTTGAGCGGGGTGGCAGGGGCGGGAAGAGACCCCCGAGTAAAGATGGGGGCGGAAGGGTGAAGGGAGGGCTTTTCCAGTCTCAAAAGAAGGTTAAAAAAAAAAAAAAAAAGCTTATGTTTCTGAGGGAAGGACCCTAGGATGAGAGGCAAAATAAAGGGTTCCAGTGCAGCCCCTGAGCTGTGCCCCTGACCGTCTCTTGGCCTCGCTGCCTTCATTTTGAAATAGAGATTGAGCGGAGAAAGCAACATTGCGCACCTACAGGGAGGACGCCACAATCGTGTGTACAAGTGCTTGACTTTTTTCTTCTCTGAAGAAGGGGTTCTGTCGTAGCATTTAGGCAAGATCCACTATTTTAGGTTCGATGTTTGAGCTCCAGTATTTTAGATTCACGTACCATTTGGCCTAGTAATTCTTTTTATGGGAATTTAACATGCAGGAATACTCGCTCACAAAATAAATATACAGGAATATTCTAACAGAAGGTGACATAAGAAAACTAAAAACAACCTAAATATCTATTAAAAAGGGATTCTAGCCCTGGCTGGTGTGGCTCAGTGAATTGAGCACGCGCCAGCTAATCAAAGGGTTGCTGCTTCGATTCCCAGTGGAGGCGCATGGTGGGTTGCAGTCCAGATCCCCAGTAGGGGGCGCAGGAGAGGCAACTACACATTGATGTTTCTCCCTATACCTCCTTCCCTTCCCCCCTCTCTAAAAACATCTTAAAAAAGGGGGGATTCTAAATAAGTTTTGAAACATTACCATGTAATACTATACTGCTATTAGAAAAGTTGAGGTAGCTCTCCATATGTGTCTATCGAGCTCTGTGTTGAATGAAAGAATTATAGGAATTTATGATTGCGTTATGAATAATTTTGGGAAAAAAGGGTTACAATCCCTCCACCCAGGCTATTGTAAATTGGGAATATATGAAAGGTAGAGCAGAAACTATTAATATTGAAATGGAACTTAGAATGATAGGACGGCAACTTTTACTTTTCATTTCACGTACATTTGTGGTGTTTGACTAAAAACAATTTTGTATTTCATAATTTAGAAGTTAAAAAATATTTGTGATCCAGGAATTTTGTACTTGAAAAGAGAATGACTTACTGGAGCCACGGTGCATCATTTAGGAGGGTTTCTTGGCTCTGACCAAAGATTCCTCCCTTTTTCATAGGTTTTCCTTTCACTAAATCCATTAGTTAACATTATTCAGGTCAGCTTGTAAAATATCTCTTATTTGTCCTCTTTCGTTCAGGCTTGTATTTTCTTCTTGTTACATATGCTGCATCCATCTGACCTGTTACCTCATGGCTTCCTTTTCTAAGTGTGTCCTTCCCATGCTGCAACCACAGTGAACTTCTGGGTTCGGCTGGCTCACATCTTCCCTGCGGTTTCCTTCCCCTGAGCATGACTTGGCACTTTCCTAGCTTTGTTCCTGCCAATTCTCCTACCTGACGTGCCCTCTCCATATCTAAATTCTGTCCATCCTTGACAGCCCAGGTGACGCCACAAAGTCCTTCTTGGTCACTCCTGTTGCCTGTGACTGGTCCTCAGATCTCCTAAAGGACATCATTGTTATTTCTGTTAATGATACTTGCCACCATTGCCTTACTTTACAGTTCTGTATGTGTTTATTTCTAGTTTGTAAATTCTTCGAAGGTGGGGGCCATATTTTGTCCATGTCTGTATCCCTTCTAGGGCTTAGCAGACAATACGATATGTGCCCAATAAAAGACTGGACTCAGTAATTTTAGAGAGGCCACCTCTTCCAGCCTCTTTGTAATATAGATGAAGAAACTTTCAAAGGTCACACCATAAGTTAACGCCAGAGATGCAGTAGGATCTGAAATGAAGGGCAGTCTGGAGGATAAGGTCCATGGGGGAGTTGGTTTGCTGAATGAACAAGCAGTGCTCTAGGAAACAATTTTAATGGAAATTTAAAGACAGGGTAATTCAAAACTGGGTACATACATAGTGCATGTGCATACCAACTGCACATGTAGAAGTAATTCTCTGCATAGATTGACAATCTACAGGGATATTGCTCTTATTCTAACACACACAGATCACTATATACTGGTCAGTATCTGATCAAATAAATGTAAATCTAGAATTGACAGGAGTTTTTGTGAAAGAAATGAATTCCTCAGATTACTGCTTTACCACATGGAAGTCAAACAAAACTGATTATAAGTTATTAACTCTTTGGCTTCTTGGTACCAAAGGGCCACATGTGACCTGAAATTTGTGCACTATACATTTTAATGTACTGTTGGGAGCTGTTCTTCTTGGTTTCAGGGACTGTAGCCTCCCACTGCTAGAGCTGAGTGAAAAGGCCTTGGGGACATGAGCCACTAAGGAGACAGAACATTACCTCCTGGCAGGAGTGCAGCCCCTGCCTCCCTCACTTCCCCCTGCTTGGCCCTGGCGGATGATGGATTAGCCAGTGATGGGTAAGATTCCTCAAAGGAGGAGGGACAACTTAAGACAGGCACTGTTGCAAAGGGCTATCAAGGAAGGACTTAGGGGTCTTCAGAGAAGGGGCAGAAAGACCCTCACCCTTTGCTTTGTCATAGCCTGAATTTTAAGTCTTTCTGCTAAAGTCTCTTAGTCTCTTGGCTGCTTTGCTATCCCAGCCTGACTCAGCCTGGGAACTATGCCAAGAGGCAGCTGGGACCTTGTACTGGAACAGTTGGCTCCAGGGTTATGAATCTGGTCAGAAAAAGGATATACCTTGTTTCCTTTGAGGCTTGCTCTGCCCTGTTGCGATGAAACTGACACCCAAGCTAAAGCCAACCCTCACCAGAGACAATCCCTTTGTTTCTTCAACTATTATCTATAAATGAAGTCAGTTTTTCATGACTGCAGCTTTTTAGACACTGGTCGATGAGCTTTATATGCATACTATGTATCTGTGAGCTGAACCCAGTAAAAATGCAGGGAAGAAGGTGTTCAGGACCTTACTCCTTTGGGGGACTGGTCACCTTTCCTCCCCAAGCAGATCACGCGCTGGACATTTTTATTCTCATTCATGATGACCTGGGGGAGTTCTGCAGGCAGAGCTCCCCCATCAAGCTACCGTTGCTTTTTTTAAAAACAGATTTATTGAGCTATAATTTATATAAACTACACATAATAAAATGTACAGTTTGACAAGTTTTGACATGTATATATCCATAAAATTGTCACCATAACACCATAATCAAGATAGTGAAGGTTCCTCTCACCCCCACATTTCCTTGTGCCCCTTAGAAGTCCCTTTCTACTTCAGCCAGGCAACCACTTATCTGCTTTCTATCACTATAGATGAGTTTGCCCTTGGTGTTTTTTTTTAGTGTTTTATATAAATGGAGTCATATAGTATACACTATTTAGTTTCTTTGACTCAGCATAATTATTCTAAGATGTATCAATGTAGTATGAAGGAATACTTCATTCCTTTTATTGCTAAGCAGTGGTCCATAGTACAGATCTAGTACAATTTGTTTATCAGTTTCTCTGTTAATGAACATTTGAGTTGTCTCCAGCTTGGGTATATCACAAATAACACTGCTATGAACATTTGTGTACAAGTCTTTAGATAGGCATATTCTTTCTTTTCTCTTTGAGTGAATACCTAGGAATGGAGTGACTGGATCATATGGTCGGTGTATATTTAAGTTTTTAAGAAACTGCCTAACTGTTTTTCTAAGTGATTGTACCATTTGACATTGCCTCATAGGGGTATGAGAGTAGATTAGAGGACTCAGTATAAAACCTAACACTATAAAACTTCTAAAAGAAATAATAGGAAAAAATTTTTGTGACCTTAGGGTAAACAAAGATTTCTTAAATGTGACACCGAAAGCATGATCCACAGAAAAACAAATTGATAAATTGGACTTTATCAAAATTAAACATTCTACTCTTCAAAGGTCACCATTAAGAGAGTGAAAAGGCAAGTCACAAATGGAGAAAAATCTTTGCAAAGAATATACATGATTAAGGAGTTGTATTCAGAATATATAAAAGCTCACAAAACTCAATAAAAAGAACCCACTTTAGAGTGTCTAGAATATTTGCATAAGATATATGGATGGGAAATAAGCACGTGAAAAGATACTGAACATCATTAATCATTAGAAAAATGCAAATTAAAATCACATTGAAATTCTACTGTACACTTATTAGATTAGCTAGAATCAAAAAGACACCAGAACAATCCAAGTGTTCCATCAGCGGATAAATGGATAAACAAAACGTGGTCTATACATACAGTGGAATATTAACGGCCTTAAAAAGGAGGGAAATTCTAACACATGCTGCAATGTGGGTGAACTTTGAAAAGATTATACCAAGCGAAATAACTATCCCGCTTACGTGAGGTACGTGGGGTGGTCAAATTCACAGAGAGAAAGTAGAATGGTGTTTGCCAGGGGCTGAGGAAAGGGAAAATAGGAAGTTTGTGTTTAATGACTAGAATTTGTTTTAATGAAAGATGAGAAAATTCTGGAGCTGGATACTGGTGATGATTGCACAACATCATGAATGTACTTAATGCCACAGAATTGTGCATTTAAAAATGGTTAAAATGGTAAATATTGTGGTATATACAATTGCAATTTTTTTTAAAGGAAAAGAAACCCATTAGCATTCTCTCCCCATTTCTTCTCTTATTCCCTCCCCCAGCTCCTAGCAGCCAGTGATCTGCTTTCTGTCTCCGGATTTATCTCTTCTGGGCATTTATGAAAATAAAATCATCATCAAAAGAAATCTTCCCTCTTCTGTTATACAGTGATATTTCTTTCCCTCTCTCCTTCCCTTCCCTTTATAATCTTAAATAAATAAAAAAAGAAAAAAAAATCTTTGTGTCTTCTTTCACTTTGCACAATATCTTCAAGGTTCATGTTGTAACATGCATCAGTATTTATTCCTTTTTACGGCTGAATAATATTCCATTGTGCGCCTATACCACATTTATGTATTTAATTGATGGGCATTGGGGTTGTTTCCACTGGTATGAACATTCGTGTACAAATTTTTGTGTGAATATATGTTTTCAATGATCTTGGGGATATGTTCATTTTAAGGCTTTTGCTATTTATTGCTTAATCACCTTTTAGCAAGACCATATTGATTTAATAGTGTGTTCCCTATTAGCAGTGTATGAGTGCTCATCTGCTTTCACTGCCTATTAAGAAAAAAGGAAGTTATTCTAGAAACACCTTCCGCTTTCCTATCTGGTAGTCATCAAGTTCTGATTAACTTACCTCTGTTATAGCTCTTGAATCTTTTCCCTCTTCTCCATCACTACTCACCTTTCACTCTTTTGTCACCTCATCATAAACTGCCTTCTAACTGAAAATCCTTTCTCTAACACTGACACAGAGTGATTTCTATAAGTCAGATCTCATCATGTTACTTCTGCTGTAAAATCACTTCTTGAGCTCTGGCTGGTGTAACTCAGTGGATTGAGTGCGGGCTGCAAACCAAAGGGTCACCAGTTCGATTCCCAGTCAGGGCACATACCTGGGTTGTGGGCCAGGTCCCCAGTGGGGCCATGTGAGAGGCAACCACATGTTTCTCTCCCTCTTTTTCTCCCTCCCTCCCTCTCTCTCTCTGAAAAAATTAATAAAATCTTTTAAAAAATCACTTCTTGACTTGCCATTGCCTTCTGGAAAAAGGTGAAATTCCATAGCAGGACATAAAAGACCTATCAAAATCTGACTGCTGTGCATTTTTTCTATTTAATTTTTTGCCACTCATCTCTCTCCTTTTACCTTCTTCCCCCTCCTCTCCCATTCTGACCCCAGTCGTTCAAAGCTACTTGTGCTTCCTTGAACATACAATACTGTCTCAGTCTTCTGTGCCTTTTCATGTTCTATGCCCTTTACCTGGAACACCCTTCTTCTCTTAGTAGCTCCCACTTTTTCCTAAAATTTTGCTCAGGTGCACCCTGTACCCTGTGTTCTATACTGAGCTCCCACGGCTTCCAGCTCTAGCCTAGCATTTATCTAACTGGACTGTGGTTGCCTGTTTTCCTGCAGCTTCCATTAGGCTGAGTTCCTTGGGGTTGTGGAATACAGCATACCCTTCTTTGTGGCCCCAACACATAGGTACGGAATAAATGTTTAATAAATATTTAATGTTAAACTAGAGGATGGTGGGTTTTTTGATATTTCCAAGTTGAATTTTGGTTTATTTACTTATTTATTCATGTATTTTTAATGTAAGCTTTATTGTATTTTTTTTTCATTACCCTTCAGTCTCCTTAGAAGCTGGTGTTTTGAGCGGTCCATGTGGAGATCATTGAGCGAGGTGTCAGATTATTACCAGGTTCCTTTCTACCTGGCAGGACATGAACTAATGTGGTCTTTCATGTCTCTTTTAGGGAACAGACTATTTTGTGTGTATCCATTCTGGAGAGGTTGCTCCAAGCTATAGAGCCAGTTCACTTGGCCCGGAACCTCAGGGTTGACCTGCAGAAGGGACTGACACACCCCGATGATTCTGTAAAAATACTCACTCTATCCCAGGTATGATATTTTTCTAGCACATTGGCTCTGGGCTAGGCTCTGTACAGAGAGATGAAGAAATCATGATCTCTCCATCCCTAGGGAGTTGCAATCTATTCTAGTGTATGTAGCTATGACAGAGGGGATACAAGCCAAAGAAAGAATTTCTAAGTACGATTGGCATCATTCATTCATCAAATACTAAGTTACTTTTACATGCCAGACAGTGTACCATATGCTGTTAGAGCTACCAAGATAGATAAAGCCTATTTCTTTCCTTAAAGGAGTCCCTAGTCTAGAGAAAAAGATTGCCATATTAAGTCTTATTGTAGTGGCATGAAAAAAGCTCTGTTGAAAGGTCACTTAACCAACAAACCAAGAGAGTAACTCTTACCACCCTGGTAATCAAAACGTGTTACTATTTGAAGAACTGCTGCTGAGAATGTTAGGAGTGAAGTAGCTAGTTTATCCAGTTGGTATTCAACTACTTTTTTTCCTTTTCTCCTCTAAAGTCTTCTTTCAACAAATTAGGGAAAGTATTTATCATTTATGTGCTAGACATTGTAGTATGTGCGTTACCTATTTAGTCTCATTTAATCTTCATTACTGTCCTGCATTTAAGTATGGAATTCCCATTTTACAGACAATAAATTAGGCTCAGAGAAGCTATTTAATTTGCCCAGGGTTTCAGTGTAGCTAAAAATGAATAGAACTAGGATTTTCATTGTTTTTACTCACTGAGGTTCTGAAGTCTTTACCCAGCTTTTTTTTTTCCATTTTCTTTCAAAGATGTCACTATGCAAAATGTGTATTTTGCTTTAGTGAATCGGGGTCAATTGGAATTTTTAATGACTTGTCTTATAGTTGTAGTCAGTAACTCTTAAAATGACTGCACACCAAGGCAATTTGAGTATCATGTGTTCACCTGTTGCCCTACCCTGGAAGAGTATTTCTAATTGCTTTTTTTCTTTCAGGTCGGAAGAATTGTTGAAAATTCTGATGCTGTTACTGAGATTCTAAGTAATCCTGAATTACTAAAACAAATTGTTTATTGTATTGGGGGAGAGAATCTATCTGTAGCTAAAGCGGTGAGTCAGCTAGAACCATCAGCTTAAACATGCAGCAGTATTGGTGCCCTGAAAGACAAAGGAGGCGCTCTGCATTGAGAGGCTAAGGTTTAGAAGGGATGATTTGTATAATTGAACTTGCAGCTTAAGTAAATGGTGTCAAATAAGTACTAGTAAACCACTTCTATTTTCTAGAATACACGTATCTGAATTATCCATCATAGGGTGTACATTGGGTACTTCCTAAGAAGCAAAACTTACGTAATTATTTTCTATTAAGAATACTGTGTATCTTCTCCAATTATAAATAATAATAGCTAAAACATAGGGAATGTTCATTGTATAAGGTGCATTCCATACATTAATTTTCACATCAATCTTAGAAGTATATTAATATTTTGTATTTTTATGACTTAACAGAGATTTTCTTTCTTTATAAGGCCATTAAATCCCTGTCAAGAATATCACTGACCCAGGCTGGACTGGAGGCTTTATTCGAAAGCAATCTCCTGGATGATTTGAAAACTGTGATGAAAACAAATGACATTGTTCGATACAGGGTCTATGAGGTAAGACAGAAAACATACTTCCTGATGCCTATAATTCAAATGCAGTAAGAATTACTGTGGGAGGCAATGTGGCTCATTTAACATGTATTTATTGAGTATATAGTCTGTGTTAGGCTCTATACTGAGTACTGGGGATACAGGGATGAACTCCTCACCGAGCGTGTGAGACAGTCGTATAATAATGTGTATACTGCAGCCCTCACTGGGCGGTTCAGTTGGTTGGACCATCATCCTGTACTCTGAAAGGCTGCAGGTTCTATTCCTGGTTAGGGCACATATATAGGCTGTGGGTTCGATCCCTGGTCACGGATGCATATGGGAGGCAACTAGCAATGTTTCTCTCTCTCTCTGTCTCCCCACACCCCCCATTTCTCTCTCTTTTAAAAAAAAAATCAGTCCTGACTGGTGTAGCTCAGTGGATTGAGCACGGGCCTGCGAACCAGAGAATCATGGTTCGATTCCCAATCAGGGCACATTCCTGGGTTGCAGGCCAGTTCCCAGCAGGGGACCTACGAGAGGCAACCATACATTGATATTTCTCTCCCTCTCTCCTTCCCTTCCCCTCTAAAGATAAATAAACTCTTTAAAAAATACAATCAAATCAATAAGCAAATCCTCAGGTAAGGACTAAAAAATGTATATATGTGTACTGCTTTATTAAGTACTATAATAGAGGAGAAACCATTGAAACTAGACTTTGAAAAGCTTAGTTGTAGCAGTAGTAAGAAGAAATGGTTTCATTTGCACTAGCTTTGTACTGAGCACTGTGCTAAATCCTTACATGTAGTCTTTAATTCTCACAGTAAACCCTATACGTCATCATCATTAACCTCACTATCGAGGGAGTAATTGACCCAAGGCCACACAGTTAGTAGGCTGTATATTTAAAACTAATCTTGTACAGTCTTTAATGTCTCCCTCAAAACACTTCATAACTTTGCATGCCTTGATATCAAGCTATCCCAATTTTTCCTCTGCCTCTCACACTGTTTCTTCTCAGCCTCCCAGCTAGTTGTCCTCTGTGAACTATTAATTGTGGGGTTTGTGAAGGCAAAGTTCCAAGCCCTCTTCCCCCTGTAATCTGAATTCTTTCCTAGGCAGTGTTATTCATCCTGGGATTTCAGATCTCACTGCAGTGGTGATGACTCTCAAATGTTAACCTCTAACCCAGACGTCTCTTCTGAGTTCACGTCCAACTGCTTACTCTCTCTCCCCCCCTTGGACATATTCTGGGCCCCCACATCATGTTGAAACTAAACTCCTGGTCTTTTCCACCTACCTCATGCCCCTGATAAAAAAACAGCAACAACAAACTGGCTGCCTCATAGTCTGTCTGGTCTAGTATTAGACCTCGAGCTCATCTCTCTGAGGCCTTGTGCTCCTGGCCACACACCCTTTCAGTCATTATATTATGTCAGTTTTTCTTAAATGCACACACTTCTCTTCCTTGGCATAGTCACCAGCACCCTAGTCCAAGCTGCCAGTATCTCTCACCGGGACTACAGTATTTGCATCCAAACTGGTCTCACTCATTTTTTGTCACCACTAGTCTGTCTCCACATGCAGTCAGAAAGATCTTTAAAAACCCAGATCTAGTTCTGCCATTTCTCTGCTTGAAATCCTTCAGTGTCCTGTCTCCACTAAGCCCTCAGGGCATACTTGGTGGATGAACGAGTGGATGACTGACAGTGTGTGAATGCGTGAATGATTTTTATAATCTTTGTTGTTTCTGATTCAGGCTTTCGTACCTTGATTGATTATTTCTTTTGTAAAAAGTGCAGATATAATGGAGTGTTTCTGTGACAAAGTAATTTCTTACATGTTCAGTGAAATTTTCCTACCTGTGGAGACAAATAATAGATTTTTAAAATTTTATTTATATTAAGTGCCTAATTCTGCATTTAACTTAAAATGAGATTTGACTCCTATGGCGCACTTTTATCCTTTCTGCTATTTCTGTTCTTTTCTTTCAGCTAATCGTGGAGATTTCTTCTGTGTCACCAGAATCTCTACACTACTGTGCCGCCAGTGGATTGGTAACCCAGCTTCTCAGGGAGCTGACTGGTGAGGATGTGCTGGTCAGGTAGGTTGGCTGGGAGAGTTCTTAGAGTGAAATACCCTCCTTCGGGGCCAGGAAACAATCTGGGACTCGTCTTCCCTAGTGCAGCTTGTGCTCCGCCTGCTGTCTCGTAGCAGATGTATGTCCTGAGGGAGGGGCCTTTGGAAACTTGCTCAGGTGGTATTGTGACAGCATACTGGAACTTAGCAAAGCCTGGTATGATGGTACAGCTGCCTTTGGATGACTGTGTTCCCTGCCCTTAGGGATACATGCTTGCTCTTAAAAAGTTGTAATCACATGATAACTGCCATTCTGCATTACTTTATGTACTGTGGTCCACACTTTTTGGCATTGTTAAATAATAGCACTATAGCATGATGGAAAAACATGGACTTCTGAAAATGAGTATGATTTGGGCTCACATGCATCTCTACTTATTAGCTGTTTGATCCTGGACAAAGTATTATAACCATTTTGCACCTCAACTAAATAGAACGATGATGAGTTTATAAAGATAATATGAGGATTAAGTGCATTTACCATAGAGACCAATACAGTAGCTGACATAGGTCCTGAAAGAAATGCTAATTTTAGTCTCTTCACTCACAGCCCTCTGTCCCCTCAATATTTGTCAAATGTTTCCTCATTGATATTACTGATACACCCTCGCTGTTGAATACTTAGTGTGCTTCCAAGTATTTTGCTGTTCTGATAGCACTTGTAGTTATCTTTGTGTGCACAGGATTTTGTTTTCCTTATATTAAATGATTTTATGCTTGTCCCATGTTCTTTAAAAGTGACTGAAATTGTTGAACTCCTCCTATGCATGAGTCAGTCACCAGTTACACTAATTCATAGTATTCCTAATAAGGAAATTATTTTGTTAGCTTTTTCAGCTACATATCAGATTTTGTGGCATAAGGGGGAAACCCTGCAAATAGTCACTCACTTAAAACACCTTGGGAAAATTTGATCGTGCTTGTATATTATGTGATACCAAGGAATTATTGTTAATTTTGTAATATGTGGTAAAGACATTATAATTATATTAGAAAATATTCATGATATTTAGAGATGTATATTAAAGTGTGCAGGGGTAAATGCCAAGAGGACTACAATTTAATATAATTCAGCAAAAAAATAGAAAAGAAATGAAATAAGTAAAGCAAAATCTAGATCACTGTACAGTCAGGATTATGGGTACCTAGAGGCTTACCATTCTGTTCTCTTTACTTTAGTACGTGTTTGACATTTCACGATAAAATACAAGTTTAAAAAATAAAATCTCTTAGGAAGTAGCTATGTTAATAGTAGAAACAATAAGTGGGGCTTAAGTCAGAAAGTCAAGATTTTAGTCTAAACTCTACCTTTTAATAAAAATGTGATTCTAGATAAGTTGCTACAATTTTCTCATCCTGATCTCTCATCTGAAAAGTAGAGCCAGGATTATTGGCCTTTCTGATTTGGTGGGATAGTTAAATAAGAACTTACATGAAAACAATGGATAAACCATGCCACTCATATGCCAAATCTTGGCATTTCAGAGCCACCTGTGTAGAAATGGTGACATCACTGGCACACACTCATCATGGACGGCAGTACCTCGCTCAAGAAGGAGTAATTGATCAGATTTCTAACATAATTGTTGGGGCAGATTCAGACCCTTTCTCTAGCTTCTACTTGCCAGGTAAGAAATGTTGATGCCTGTGGAAATGATCGTTCGTGTTTCGTTTCGGAGTTGCCTCTGTCAGGGGAGGCCAGGGATTGTCTTCTTTGGAGCTTATTCCCCTGAGATGACACCCAACCCACAGACCCTTAATGATGTGGAACTTGTTGCTCCGAGAGCCATGCGCTGGTGTCGATTCTGATTTTCTGAAAGTGTTGCTGTATACAACATCAGAATGGTTTCCTTTGCACCTCATCCAAAAGAAGCATAAATAAAGATATGAGTAATGATATTTACAGTATATTCACAGATTCATCAAATCTCTGAGTTGTGATTTTAGCTACTATAAGAGCCACTGCAGCCATTCTGTTCACAGATGTGGTTGATTAGTTTCCTTGAGCACTTCCAGAAATTGGGGATCATCTTTTATGAGGGAGCCTAGATTACTCCATTGTTGAAAATCTGTTTTAAAATTTCTTCCTGATAATGACTCTAAACTTACCTTCCCGTGGTACAGATCCACTGGTCCTCCTTCTTTTGTTCTCCCTCTTGCGTGTGACGATGCTTCGTGTTTGGACCCAGCTCCATTGACACCCTGGGGTTCCCGTCCCCCCGGCACCACACACATCAGGTCCTTTAGTATTTCCGTGTGGTCTGTCTGATTTCCAGGCAGTACAGTACCACAGCCTTTCTTCTCTTTCTGGCCTGTAGTTTCTTACTGTCCCTATGAAAACATAGGACCCAAGATTTATGCTGTCTTCTTCCCCTATTAAAATATAATTTCGTACATATCTCTAGGATTTGTGAAGTTTTTTGGAAACCTGGCGATCATGGATAGTCCTCAACAGATCTGTGAGCGTTATCCTGTTTTTGTGGAAAAAGTCTTTGAAATGACAGAAAGTCAGGACCCCACCATGATTGGCGTAGCCGTGGACACGATTGGAATCCTGGGGTCCAACGTTGAAGGAAAACAGGTTTTACAGAAGACAGGTCAGTACAACTTGTTATAAGTTCATTGGCTGGTACATTAATTACATTATAGGAACTACTTTTACTGCATGTGCAGTCTTTTTACCATGACCTTAGACTCATCTCTAAAAAGTCGTAATTATCAGTGAATTTATTTATTTATTAAAGATTTTATTTATTTATCTTTAGAGGAAAAGGGAAGGAGAGAGGGAGAGAAATATCAATGTGTGGTTGCCTCCCGTGCGTCCCCTACTGGGAACTGGCCTGCAACCCAGGCATGTGCCCTGACAGGGAATCGAACCGCAGTCTTTTGGTTCACAAGCCCACGCTCAATCCACTGAGTTACACCAGCCAGGGCTCAGTGAATTTTTTTAAACTGGCTGGGCCAAACACCCTTTTCCCTTCGCATCTTCCTTGAACAGTATTTCTGGTACAAAGATGATGGGCTGGAGTCGGAAAGACCTCGGTTCATGTCCCAGTTCTAACACTGACTTAGCTTTTGCGTTTTATTTACTCCAGTAGCCTAGGCCTTATTTTCCTCTTTTTAAAAATGGGTGTAATAATTACTTCTCAAGGTTGTTGTGAATATTTAATGAAAAGACAAATTTTTATATTTGTAATATCAAGGAAGAAAAAAATTGTTGCAAGATAGTATGTTACAAATGATACTTTTATAGAACAACCATGAGTATCTTGCAAGCACTATGAATTCCACACAAACAAATAATATGTAGCACTGTTAAAACTTGTGCACTCTAGGTTCAAAATTAGTATGCTGTTGTGTAACACAACTAGTATCCTTGTTATATGTATTTTCCTAATGACAGAATCCTGAAATCCTTCCAAGAACATACATTGTCATTCTCATTTTACAGATAAGGTAGCTGAAACTCAGAAGTTAAGAAAACTTTCTAAGATCATACAGACTGTGGGGCAGCTGCTACTCAAATCCAGGTCCTTTGATCCCAAGTCCTCTACACTTTGACTTGTATATGCTGTGTTGCATATAAACGTGTCTTGTGGGCTTCTCTCTTGGTCGGTGACTACGTGTTTATTTTTATGTTGGTTTAGGTTGGTAGGGGTCATAGTGTATGAAAGCAAAGCATACTTTAAACATCTCATTGTTCACTTAGCACCCATTAAGCTGGCTATTATTAAAAAATGACAAGTGTTCCCCTGGCTGGTGTAGCTCAGCGGATTGAGCGCGGGCCTGCAAACCAAACAACCGCAATTCAATTCCCAGTCGGGGCACATGCCTGGGTTGCAGGCCAGTTCCCAGCAGGGGATGCATGAGAGGCAACCATACATTAATGTTTCTCTCCCTCTCTCCTTCCCTTCCCCTTCTAAAGATAAATAAATTAAAATATTTTAAAAAATAAAACATGGTATATACATAGAATGGAATGTTATTCAGCCTTAAAAGTGAATGAAATTCTCGTACATGCCGTAACATGGAGAAACCTCAAAGACACGCTCAGTGAACTAAGCAGACACAAAAGATCACGCTGCAGGATCCCACTGACGTGGGCACCAAAAACAGTCAGCTGGAGACAGAAGGCACGAGGGAGAGAGAGGAGCGGGGAGTTGCTGTGTAACGAGTGTGACTTACGGTTCGCAGTGATGAACAAGTCCTGGAGACGGATGGTGGATGGGGGTGATGGTTACACAGCGATGTGAATGTGCTTAATGCCACTGAACTGTGTGCTTAAAAATGGTTAAAATGGTAAATTTTATGTTACTTGTATTTTACAACAATGAAAGCGATCTCATTGTCCTTCCTAGGAACTCGATTTGAACGCTTACTCACGAGAATAGGATATCAAGCAAAGAATGCCTCAACAGAGCTCAAAATTAGGTGTTTGGATGCAATTTCATCTCTTCTTTATTTACCAGTAAGTAGACTAGGAAATTAAGGAATGATAATGGGATATGTTTGGGACAGTAAATCTGTATGAGTTAACATAATACTGGTTAACTTAAAATACTGACCAAATAAATGTCGTCTTTCTTACCCTTAGTAAAAGAGGGTAACCCTCTTTATATGGCTGGTTACATTTTTAAAGTTAGAGTGGAATCATAGAGTATTGGAACTGGGGCAGAGCCTAGAGATCCCTTAATCAGCCAGATCTAAAAAAAACTGGGGAAATCTGGGCTGGGTTTGGGGAAAATGCTCCGGACCTGACAGAGCTCTCACGGCCAGTTAATGACAGGGTGCCGTCAGCACCCAGGTTCGCTGACTTCCACACGTCTTGAGATTTCTCTTTTCTGTCCGATAGCCTGAGCAGCAGACCGATGACCTCCTGAGGATGACAGAATCCTGGTTTTCTTCTTTAGCCCGGGACCCGTTGGAGCTCTTTCGTGGCATGAGTAATCAACCCTTTCCCGAACTACACTGTGCCGCCTTAAAAGTGCTCACGGTAGGTCTCTTCTTCTCCACAGGTCCTTCTGGGGCTCCGCCGTTCGACGCCTGAGCACTTGCAGTGAGCCAGGCCCTCTGCTCTGTCCCAGGAATACACTAGTGCATAGTGTTTCTGGCCCCTGCTATTCCTGTAGACTAATGAGGGAGACGGACGTGTCTGTAGATTGTTTAAGCGGTATTAGATGCTGTGGCAGAGCACAGGGTGCTGTGGGATCACAGTTAATTCTAGATTCCTCACCTGCCATCAAGCAAGCCCTTACTGACCTAGGCTGGTCTTCCTGAGCCTTATTTGGAGCCATTCCCCTCTGGCACTTAATGCTGTAGTAATTCCAGACTGTTTGCTTCCCATCTCTGGACCTTCGTGTGCTGTCTGCTTTCAACACTATTCCCTGACTTTGCTTGTTAACATCTTATTTATTTTCAAGGACTAGCTCAGGTATCTTCAGTAAGCTTCGCCCAAAACCACAAAGCTGACTTAAAAAATGTTGGTTCTCATACTGTTTTTTCTTTTTTTAGGGTTTCATTTATTGTCCTGGCTGATGTGGTTTAGTGGATTGAGTGTGGCCTGTGAACTGAAGGGTCACCAATTCGATTCCCGGTCTAGGGCACGTGCATGGGTTGCAGGCCAGGTCCCTGGTGGGGGGTGCGCAAGAGGCAACCACACCTTGTTGTTCCTCTCCCTCTTTTTCTCTCTCCCTTCCCCTCTCTAAAAAAATTTTACTTATTTATTTATTTTTAGAGAGAGGGGAAAGGAGGTAGAAAGAGAGAGAAACATCAAAGTGTGAGAGATAGAAATACATTGATCAGTTGCTTCTCTCACATCCACAACTGGGGACCCGGCCTGCAATCCAGGCACATGACCAGGAATTGAACCAGCAGCCTTTAGATTTGAAGGCTAGCACTCAATCCACTGAGTCATAGCAGCCAAGGCTTATACTTTGCATTTACTCATTCATTCAGGAAATATTGGTTGGGTTTCTTTGTTTTGTCTTGTTTTGTTATTGCTAGGTGCTAGGGATACAAGAGTAAACAAAACATACAAAAATCTTCCTTTCATGTAACTCACTGTCTGTTGAGGGACCCAGACAGTAACTGTAATTGTACAGTTAATTATATAATTACAGTTGTGGTAAGGATTATACCTCTGTGTTCTGTCTATTACATTATGTTGACAATGTTCATTTACCGACTGCCAAACAGAGTTTGTTGAGAATTGGAATACAGACGATGCCTGGAACGTGCACCTGTCGGGGAAGCCTGTGCTGCAGGGGCCCCTGTCTGATTTTATCTGATTTAACTTTGTAGCCCCAGCACTTCCCATGGGACCTGGGCTCCTGGAAGTATAGTCACCACTGTAGTAATCTTAAGAATGGGACCTCAAGCAGCATGTTTTTTGACAGAGGCAGGGAATAAGAAGGGTGGCAGTGACAAGGAAGGGAAGACTTCCTGCAGGATGTGATATGAGGGGGGACCCAAAAAATACTGGAATTATCTCTAGAGGGTGGGCCCTTGTAGCACAGGCTCCCCACGCTGGGTGCACAGTCTAGGCACCTGTCTGTGTCAGTGCACCATTTGGCATTGAAGGTTCGGCCCCAGTGAGTTTTTTTTGAGGACTCTTTCAGCGCATTTGCCCATTTCATGATGGGTGATTTACAAGTGCACCTGCTCACACAGCACTCAGTGTTCAGCAGTTTTTAACCAAAAATGGCGTGACCCCTGGCCCCACCCGCCCTATTCACCCCATCTTACCAGAGCAACTTTTTTTTGGTTTGTTTCCTGGATGAAAATAGTCCTCAAAGAGAGACATTTTGCCGATGTGAATGAGGTGAAACAAACGGCAGAAGCCCTAAAAAATGTCAAAATTGACAAGCTCAAAACTGTTTTGAGCAGTGGGGAAAAATGTCTCGATAGGTGTATTGCATCAAATGGAGAGGACTTTGAAGGAGACTGAAAGTTAAACATGTAAGAGTAAATACACAATTTTTAATAAATAAGTTCGGGGGGGTTGGGTTCCCCCCCTTTACATGATCTGGGTCTTGAAAGCTATAAGATCCCTGTCAATTTCAAGAACACTGTCTTTAGACTATTTCACACTTGCCAAAAGTCTCTGCGGAGGTCATTTTGGCTTCTGTCATGGTTATTTTCATTATTACATTATTGTCCCTCTCACTTTTCTACCTTATGCTCTATTTTTTGATTTAGTCATTGTGTCAGCTGTTTTTATTTCAGCCCACCCTTCCTCCTCCACTATTGTTAACTAGCCTGATGTTTCTCAAACTTTAAGATCTTGTTAAAATGTAGATTCTGATTCAGTAGTTCTGGGATGGAGCCTGAGATCTTGAACTTCAGACAAGCTCCCAGGTGGTACTTCTGCTGCTGGTCTGCAGAACACATTTAGAGAGGAAGGAACTAAGCTATAAACTTGATTATTTCTTGTTCTTCATTAAAATGTAGTAGTGAGATTTTTAAAAAAACATTCTAAAAGTTGCTTTTTCATGATTTTAAAAATTGGAAAAGATTGAGAAGTAGATATTTTTGAGCTCACATAAAATCATACCTGTTTGGTATATTTCCTATTAGTAATAGTGTTAATGTTGATGGGTTGATGGATGGATGGATGAAATATATCAAACATAGAGTCATACTTTGCTACCTCTGCCTAATCCCGTTCCCTTTCCTACTTCCTTAATGTAATCACTGTCATGAATTCAGCATTTACAAACCCACAAATCATTTTGTACTTTTACTATGTACATATATATCTTTAAACAAATTACAGTATTTTACATATTCTTAAGGTTTATAAATGGTATCATGTTTCTATCATTCTGCAATTTGCGTTTTCTCTTCGATGTTATGTTTTTAGGATTTATCTGTACCAAAGAGGCAATTAGGGAGTCATTAGTATTTCACTGTAAAGCTACAATATATCAGTCTCCTATAAATGAAGGTTTAGGTAGTATCTATTACAAACGATGCTATACAGTGAACATTCTCGAACATTCTCTTACCATCTTATGCACATGTGTAAGTTTCTTTAGGATAGTCTTTTCTGCTCTAGTTTTTCTGCTTTTATAATTATGCCCTGTATATAATTTGAATCTATTTTTTCATATAACAGACTTACCTTTTAAAATAAATATTCTTAATGTTTATTTAATTTTTTATTGCTTTATACTGTAATTTACCCACGCCCCACTATTAGACATTTATGTTGTAACTGTCACACTGTTATGAACATCTTTGTATACAAAGGGTTTTTTCTAACATTTAGATTATTTTCTTAAATTAGATCCCCAGGAGGGAATTTACTTAGGCATAAAGCTAACATTTTTAAGGTTCATGTTGCTAGATTTCTTTCTAAGGATTGAGCCATCCCACTAACAGAGTTAACTTCTTAAATCTCAGAGGAATTGTGTTCTTTCTGACTTCCATTTCAGGCCATTGCAAACCAACCCTGGGCTCAGAAACTTATGTTTAACAGTCCAGGTTTTGTAGAGTACGTGATGGACCGGTCTGTGGAGCATGACAAAGCTTCAAAGGATGCCAAATACGAACTGGTGAAAGCACTAGCCAACTCTAAGACAGTTGCAGAAATCTTTGGGAACCCAAATTATTTGAGGCTCAGAACTTACCTGAGTGAAGGTCCATACTACGTGAAACCTGTTTCCACAACAGCAGTGGAAGGAGCTGAATGATTTCTTCGAGAGTCCAGACCATTTTCGGACCAAAACTTTTCCTAAAGCACTTGAGTTCCTCTGTATTTTTTAAAACAAAGACTTCTCTTCCCCTCAATTATCATGGACGTTTGCTGTGTTCCTGCACTGAAGTACAGTGTGAAACCAGGAGAGCAGGCAGACTTGGTCGTAATTGGAAGAGATGTTTTTTTGCTTTAGTTTTTGCAAGAAGATGGAAGTTTTGATCTCCCATAAAATTTTCATGGACTTACTATCTTGTTTTTAAATTTGCTTCATCTAAAATGGAACTCAATTATTTCTCTTCACGATCCTTTTTTTTTTGTCCTTTCCCCCCTTCTGATTCCATTTATAGAGTCTTGGATATAAGTATTCTTTGAAAAACAAGTAATATGGGATCTTAATATTATGTTCTCTAAGAATAAATACTTTTGATAAGGTCTCTTGATTTTTTTTGTTAGTACCTTTGAAAAATAGACAGTAAACCTTTTAAAAATGTTTCTAGTATTCTTTGATGCTTTTTTGCTATTGATCAATGAATTTTACTCTGTTGTGGTTTTGGGGGAGAAGGGGCTAACCCAGAAAGGGCCCCAAACTGTCTTTATTGGTTGGTGGGTCATCATTGTTGAGGGTTTTGCTTTTAATTTTTCAAATCCATCAAGTCAGTATGGGGTTGATCAGAGAGAGGGAAACGGACTCCTAATAATCAAACAGAGGGGATGCTGTGTATAAACCAGGATGCCATCTCATCCATTAGCAAAGGACGCATGCACTTTCTTTTCATTATCAAAAAGTGCTCTGGCCTGTTTTCCAGTGCCCTGCTCTCTAAAGACACCAACCACCAATCCAGAGGTTCTGCGTGAGCGTGCTGTCAGAGTATGCCAGTTAAGAATCTAGGGCTAGGTTTCTTTGAGGCCGTGGTGACATTGATAAGCCATCCCTACTTTGTAACAAAATGGCTCTCAGTTGCCTGGAATTCTCTTGTCCCCAGATCGAGCATCTCCTTTCTGCTGTCTCTGGCAGCTGTGAGTCTCTTTTTTCCTTGTTTCCATAACTAGGCTACAGCCAGCTCTTCCTGGCCTGGAAGAAACATTCTGTCTTTAAGGTGACTTTTGTTTAGCTCAATTCATGATGTTGATTTTATTTATTTAATGTCAGAGCTCAGAGGATTGTCTGTCCTATGTATGGCCTACATACTCCCTTGAGTTTGTGCCTGTAATTTTTTTAAAGATCAAATGAAATTTGCAAAGTATTATTTTATTTTGCATTTAATAAATACTGCAAACAGAGGTACAGATATGAAAACAAGAGAACACATTTGGGTAACTACAAGTAATTCACTATGACCAAAGCCTAGGGGAAAACGGCAAATTCCTTTATAATTACTACAAAGAGTAGTTACCATTTCTTAGCATTTACTTTATGTTAGGCACTTGGTGTGCATTTTCTCATTTTATCAGCCTTATAAGTTAAGTAGCATTTTGCAGACAGACACACTAAGCCTTGTACAAGTTGCATAGCCCAGAGTCAGAATATTAACCTGGCTTTCTGAGGATTAGTCAAATGATTCCCCTTTGGTTACTTGGTTATATTTTGAAGATACTGTGTGTCAGGTGTTATTCTAAAAGCTTTTCATGTATTAACTCATCCGCCCACTCCTGGGAGTTAGGTACTGTTATTACCCTGTTCACAACTGAGACACAACAGAGTTAGACTTGCACAAGGTCACAGAGCAAGTAAGTGGAGTTGTGATTTGAGCCTAAGCTGTTTAACTCAGAAGGTACTGTAAGTTCTTAAATGCTGCCTCTTATTGAATACTACAGGCCAGATCCACTGCTAACCACATCCCATACCTCACTTTGACCATAACCCCTACGAAGCTGCTTTTGTACATAAACTGAGGTCCAGTACAGTCTAGTAATATATCCAAAAAGAGATTAATAAGTTGTCATGGCAGGGCTTTTCAAAATACATTCCTTTGGGGATACCCAAAATCCCAAAAACCCCAGGATGGAAACTTGATTTAGTGCCTAAGAGAAATCAGGAAGTGTGTATTGTGAGTCAAATTGCATCCCCCCAAAAGATATATTGAAATCCTAATCCCTGGCACCTGTGAATGAGACCTTATTTCAAGATAAGTCACTGATTTGCTTGATTGTCGATGTAATTGAGTTAAGATGAGGTCATTAGGGTGGGGCCTGGTGACCAGTGGTGTCCTTAGAAGGGAAATATGGACACACAGACACAGCACAGTGGAAAGACTGTGAAATCACAGATACACAGGAGAAGACCACGTGAGGATGGGGGCAGAAATTAAAGTCGTGCATCTGTAAGCCAAGGACTGCTAGCAACCACCACAAGCTAGACAAGACAAGGAAGGCTTCTCTAGGCTTCAGAGAGACCGTGTCCCTGCGGACACCTTGATTTCTGACTTCTAGTCTCTAGAACTTCAAGCAAAAAAGGTTTTGTTGTTTCATGTCACCCTCTGTAGCACTTTATGACATCCCTAGGAAACTAATACAGAGTGTATATATGACATGAAATATAAATGCAGACTGCCTAATTAGTACATAAAAATCATTTCACAAAAAGCTCTTGTGAGGTTTAATTTAATTCATACTAGGTAGCTGAAACTTTTAAATTGAAGGTAATCAATCTACCACCCAGAGTACTGTCTGCAGACAAGATGAACATTTTGTAAACTTCCTTATTTAGTATATTCTTTCATTCTGAGCATTCTCAAAAATTAGTCACCACTGAGTCATGACAGTTCCATAGAATGTGATTTTTTTAAAAAAATAATTCACTAGTTGTAAAGAGAAACAAGACTTTGGGTTGTAATTAAGTGTAATGTTGTAACTTCTCTGGACAACAGGTTTTATTTTGAAAAGAATCATGCTATGCGAACTTTATTTAAGATTTCAGTATGCTGGAGTATATTAGGGCACTAAAAACACTTCGCAACTTTCTGAGTACAATTAAAACTACATTAACCACAAAGGAGAAATACTTTTTTATAACAAGGTAGGAGGTCATTTAAAAAGAACACACCTATAAGAAAAACATCCTAATCACCATAATACACAGCATTGTTTTTTAGGGTGTCAATATGAAAACGTTTAAAGCTGTCAAGGTATGTCAGAAGTTTGCAGGAAATGAGTCCAGAATAAGTCTCAAACAGTGTACATTCTTTCCCATCATTAATTTCCTTCCACGCCAAGAGCATTTCAGCATCTGTAGTTTCTGAAGATGTGAAGATGAACTTGTAGCAACATCTGTTGTATCTGATGTGTCTTTTCCCAGAAAACCTTGAACTGTGGATGGGTATAAGGCCAATAGACTTGGCACAAATTCCTACAAACACATCGGCAGGCACCATAACGGGTACCTCTTTGAAAACCACATACATCATCCGTGCCACATCTTGGGACATGACGAAAGCCTCACTACTGCAGTAATCTGGGTAGTACTTTTCTGGGTACTTGCTAAGAGGGACAAATTCCTGGCTGTTAGGGTCTCTGTTAGGCGTATCCTGATGGATAACTCTTCCTACATAGATATCTTCAAGGTGTTCTTTCAGGTTGAGAAGATAATCTACCAAACTTGGTAGATTGACAAACATCTCGTCATCAACCTTGAGAATGAACAGGGCATTAGGGCAGAAAGTCACGGCCCACTGTGTCATTGTGATAGTCTTCAGGGTTTGGTTCTCAGCACTGTCCAAAAAGATTCCCTCAATTATATCATTATTCTTATGAGACTCTTTGTCTATCTCTTGCTGGATAGTTACCAAATTAGGCATTCCCAAAGCAAACAGTGTAAGAATGGGGTGCCCTTGGACACTGGTCACATTACCCCAGGTCTTCCTGATGACGTCTCGTCTTGTTCGATTTCCTGGGCTACTGAAGATAAGAGAGAGCAAAAATACGTTCTTCCCTTTACACACATCTGGTTGGCTCAAGATGTAATATTTGGAAAGATTACTTTTTAGGGGCTCCATGTTCAATTTTCTTGCCTTGTCCTTAATTTCCAGAACTTTCATGTCTACATAAGGCAAAGCATGCAGAAAGTATTCTTCCACAAAATCAGCCCCAAAAAGCAAGGCATGAAATAGGATAACGTTAAACAGAATGAAACACCACTGGTGAGTCCGAAGACTGCAGAATGTCACCTAAAAAAGAAACAAACACACGTTCGTTCAACCTTCATCTCCACTTCTGTTTTTGCCCCCACTGAACACTTTTTAGTGCTTAGTGGGTGGCACATTATTTTAGGAGTTTATTATTTCTTTTTGTTAATCTCTCTCCAACTAGATTGTGGCCTTCTGGAGAGCAGACATCACGCCCCTGTCTTCTCCAGTGCTGCTGAGTTCAGTGTCTGGCACAAAGTGGAAACTGAATAAAAGGTTGGTTGGCTGTTTTCTTGCCTGTTTGGATGAAGACCTGGTTACTATATACAAGGCTCTATGTTAAACACTGGGGAAGCAAAGAGGAATCCGACATAGATACATGCATATAAAGTAACAAGTGGCATCATTGTGCTAAAAGCCTATAGGAAAATACATGATATTCTTCCTGGAATTGAAGCACTTGGATCAGTTTCTTCTCTAATTACAAAGGTCAAGAGCTATTTTTCAATGATGTGGTTACTTTTGTTGGCCACTGTACAATGGCTACTATCAAACATTTACATTCTTCCAGTATGACTTTTCAATTTAATCTAATACTGAATTCCGACCATCTATTTTAACGATGTCCTTTAATCCATCTGACATGTTTGTCAATGTGGGCAGATCCGTGCCTGCTATCTGCTTAGCACCGCTTCAGAGATCTGGGACGCGCGTGTGCCAGAGTTCCACCACTTCATCCAAGGAGATGGAAACTTTCCGTCTAAAAGAGCATATGCAGTCTTGTAATATAATAACTATGGGACATTAAAGGAATTGAGTCTTTGTTAATTGAAGCTTTGATCAACAAAGCCTCCCATAATAATAGTTACCTTTTTTTTCTGAACACTTGTGGGCCAGGCACTGTGCAAAGCACTTTATATGCAGTGGTAATATCCCTCTCAGATTTTCTTCAAAATTAGATTGAGTGTCCAAGCTGTTTAATAATTTTCCCAGTGTCATTCAGTGCATAAGAGGGTGGGGTATGGCCATGATTTGTGCTCAAGTATGTCAAATTCCAAAGCTCACTCTTAACCACTAGAGAATCCTGACTGCCATCTTTTACTTTTCTATGTCTGTCAAATAGGAAAAAAAGAAACAAACCGAATTCCTGAAATTATAATCTGAACTCCTTTCCATTTTCTCAGTGCTGGTTATTTGTACACAGAAGAAGCTCCAGCCTTGTCAAAAGTTTATTATAATAGATAGCAAATGCTTCAAAGATTATAAGAAACTTACCTGCATGTTGTCTGTGAGCAATTTTCAAGGCCTTTGAAATTACTGAGTCCAGATGGCAAATTATGCCCAAATGTATCTCAGGATCATGCCAGTCTTAACAGCAATGGAAGCAAAGTACGTTGTGCCTCAGACTTTAAGGATAAGGTTTCTGGCCAATCCTCCTGAGCTTTTGTCCCAGAATATCTGATGGGTGTATAGGAAAGCAAGTGCTGGTCATGTTACAGCTAGAATGAATCCAGAACAAAGAGAGAGAGAAAAAAAAGCAAACCTCTTCAAATGCTTCCAGACTTCTGTACCTCTTGAAACCGAGCCCTTGCCTTTATGCCAGTTCCTGGTAAGGGACACATGGGAGCTGAGTTGAAAGAACAGTTCACCCACATGACCTCTCCGGAGCATCATCACACAAGGAGAAATGTCCTAGAGTATGTTTGGAGTGCATCTCAAGAAACTAAACAGTTGAAGAAGTTCCTGCCCCTCATAGATGCACATGCAAGAAATGTACTAAACATCAAGGAATATGTGTCATACAAGAGGGTGCAATTTTTCTCCCCAAAGAAACAAATGGTGAGGTTTGGTGCATGTGTCATGGGGCAGGAGTTTGAATTCCCAGTGTAGGCTTATGGAAGAACTTTACTAAACCAATTATATGTCATTCAACTCCCTCTCCCAGGGAACTATCTCAAAATTGAAAACAGCATGTAGTCTCTTTTAGCTTGAATTTAAGAGACTGAGCATTTGATGTTTTAGCATTAGCTATTCTTCTAGAGCATATATAGGTAGGATTTTAGCCCAAACATCATTTCTATCAGCAAGTTTATTTTCAGGAAAGAACAAGATCCAGCATATTTTCATGTTTGCTATTTACATAAGCTGTTGTAATGAGCATTCTGGTCTCAGACCAGGCTATATTTCCTCTCTTTTCTTTTCACATATTGATCTTCCTACTTGCTATTTAAAGCAGCTTTTGTAATTATTTGACTAGGAATAACTCATTACATTTAAAGTTGTCTATGTTTTTCTCAACAGTCATTGCTCAATCTTGGAAATTTTTTACAAAGTGAGAAAACCTAACTTCAAATACCATTCAAATGAAAGGGATTTTTAAAAACATATACTAAATCTAATAATTAAATAGGTCTTATAGGTATTTAATTAAAGACATCCTATTTTGCAATTTTCATTTTTATTAGAGCCATAAATTTTGCTCTTGGGTCTTCTCTGGTCTTAAACTTACAGGATTTGATTTCTTTGTCCATAAGAGGTTCAAACAATATATTGTCTCTGGTGCAGCTCCATCTGGAATTTCCAGTTTCATTCATCAAACTCCTACCATATTTACTGCAAATATATAGAGGTGCTTGGTTTTCTTGATTACCTTAGAACTGCCTTCTCTTTGATAGATGTTATCTGATCTGTGTACCCACATCTTCCTAAATGCTGTTACAATGTTGTCAACAGTGACTGTGTCTTAGAAGCCTGCAGAGGCTTCCTGTTGCCTACTAAATCAAATTTGCCCTCCTGAGACCCGACTTTGAGGGCATCATACTTGGCTCCACCCAACATGGTCAATTTTTTAAATTTGTTCCAGTACCCTAGATGGCCTCAGGCTATTTGGACTCAGCCACATGTGGCTATTTAAATTTTGATTAATTAACTTTTTATTTCCTCTATCACAATAGGTAATTTTCAAGTGTTGATAGGGACAAGAAGCTACTGGCTGCCCTATTGAAAAGCACAGATAGAGAACAACATTGCTTAAAGTCCTTTTGAGCGGTGTTAGTATAAAATGCATGCAAATGTATGTGTCTGTGTGTGTGCACGTGTATGAAGTGTCGGAGCTCTTATAGAGACACAGGTACCTTATGCTCTGAAGGGCGCCTGTGTTGAAGTCTTTTGACCTGGATTTTTCCATCTCTAAAAATGGAGCTGATAACAGTAACCACCAGCATGTAGGGTTGTGGTGGGAATTGAGTGCTATAACATAAACATGGGCTAAAAGAGTACTTGGCACATAGAAAACACATGGTTTTGATTCTTGACACTTAACAGTTTGTTTCATCTCCTTAGTCCTCAGAACAATCACATGAGGAGGGTACTCTAACTGCTATGCAGATGAGGGAAATAAAGCCAGAGAGCTTAAGAAACCAGGTCATGGGCACGGCCAGAGTGTATGAGTTGGGATTCAAATGCAATCATCTATTCTACTGCTCTTCTTCCTCTCACCAACCCCCTTACCTTCCTTAATTCTTCTCCTTAGCACGTCTTGAAGTTTGCATCCTGTCTTACTTAGTTTGCCTGTCTCTTCCATTGGAGATAAGCCCCAGAAGGTCAGGGATTTGGGTGCTTTTTATTTACTAACCCTTGAACAGTGTTTGGGACATAATTGCTGCGCAATACGTTGTTTGACTTTGGACACGTCTCTTAACATCTCCTACCTCTCTTCCATAAAATGAGGATAAGAGAAAAAGTGCCCCAGAGTCGAAGCAAGAGCAGATTGGATGAGGGACCTGGACGTAACCTTTGGACCAGGCTCCACAACAGTCGCGAGGGCCGTACTGCGCATGCCCCGCCTCGCACACGTACTCCTCTGCCCTCCCACTTCCCCCTTGAGGCGGGGGCCGGAAGTGCAGCCGTGTCCGGTGGGCGCCGAGGGCGGAGGGACGCGCGGAGATGACGCAGGCGACACCGGATGCCTCTCCCCTGCGAGGTTGCGGACCGTGAGCGGCGGCCGCTGGTCCAGGTCTGTTCCGTGTACTAGGCGGGGCCGGGCCGGGGAGGGGATTTTTCAGGCCCCCAAGCCTGTGCTGACCGCCGCGCCTTCGGCCGTTTGTCTCTTTTCTCCCTACAGGCGCCATGGCTGTGGAGCGGACCCGGCCGCTGCGAGGCTCTGGTGGCCCGAGCGCGCCTAGTCGGTGTGAGCCCGGCGCGAGGTCCCGGGCCCCGGGGCGCTCGCTCAGGTCAGTGCCGCGTGGAACACGGCTCCGGGAGCCGGGGACCTGGGAGCGAAGAACGGGTTGAAGGGATCTGGCGTTGATGTTAGACATGGGAAAATTGAGCCTCGGAGTTACTGCCTCAGTTTCCTTAGCTACGAAATGAGTTTAACGATGATGGTCCAGGGCTGCCCTGAGTTTGAAAGATGAAGTGTTGAGAGGTGGTGTATGAAGTACAAGCTCTGTACTAATGTGAGGGACTGCGCCATAGTTGTGGGTATGCCATGGAAACAGGTGTGTATGTGAGGTTGCTGCTTGACATAAATGTTACTATTAATGCTAAATAATAATGGTTACTGGCATTTCTTGTGGGCTTACCACTGTGTCAGGTACGGTGCTAAACGGTTTCCATACGTTATCCTATATACAGAAACCCTTGTGGGCAATGCAGTTCGTGGTCACTACTCAATTTTGCAAGGGAGGAAACGGGGCTTTTGAGATGGGTGAAGTGATTTGCCCAGGGTCACCCCGCAACAAGTGGAGTTGCAGAGCCCTTATTTTATTCTACTTTGCTCTTTCAAAGCTTTTAAAAACTCATCTTAAACTAAAGGTGGCTTCTAAATAGATAGTATAGTCACATGGTTTTAAATTTAAAAAGGGCTCCTGACCCCTGTACCTCAGCTCTTCAGTTTCTCCGGAAGCAGCCAGTGTCGCCAGCTTCTTGGATATTGAAAAGATGGCCTGTGTCCGTGAAAGCCTCTGTGCTGTTTAAGTGCTGGGCAAGAAAGGGAAGATGGGGCCTCCTCCCCCAGAGCAAATGTCGTGCTTTCACTCTTGACTAGTCCAGGTCCCGGTGGACCACAGGAGCATGCATTCGCTCTGTTTTATCCAGAATGCATCTCTAATAAGACCTCGAGGTAGAGGCTTTGTTTGGTTTTGAGAGAATGGCGGCTGGGCAAGATGCTCAGCCTGCTGTTTTCCTGTGGCACTGGGCACTGCACTGCTTGGGCCATACATTTCCTCATGTACTAGTTAAGGGCAGTAGTGCTGATACCTTCTACAAGGTTGTGAAAATCAAACGAGGTAATGTCTACAAGTAGACATTAAGCCAATACAAACATGAGAGTTGCCTGAGGAAACATGGGGGTTAATGGCAGAAGCAGAGACCAAACCCAGGTCTCCCGTCTCCCAATTTGTGAGTCTTTTGATTACACCACCCATTCTAGAGCTTTGTGATTATTCATATTGAGGGCGGGGGGGGGGCAAGTTTAATATGTAGTCTGAAGTGGAAGGGGAAAAGGGGCAAGACAGCATGCGTGTGGTTAGAGTGGAGAGAAAAATGCACCTACGAGGAAACGGTAGCCTCAAGTCCATAACTGCCCTTAGTTATCAAATGAAACTCCCAGTAAGTTTGAGCCACTGAGTTTTTCTTTCATGTATCTTAAGCCATGTTAAGAGAAACTTTGTGATGAGATCATAGAGTTCGGAAGGATATTAATGGTCACATCCCTTTCTGCCTCAGGGCCACTAAAAGCTTTCCTGCCAGGTATTTATCATAGTAAAACAAACAAAAAGTGTCATTTGAATTATTCTAGATGGGGCTCTGTGCTAACTAAGCATGTCCCTCTGATTCTCCCAGTTCTCAAGATGAATAATAGCTTCCAATTTACAGCTGACAAAATTGAAGTTTATAGTTAGTTGAACCTGCCCAGGATCATGTAGGAAGTGGCTGCATCTGTAAAAGATCTGACTGACTCCAGAGCATTTTCATTTACCTCATTTTACCTTCAAATCCAGGTGTCTTTGACTTCCCTGAAGCTCACCACTCTGCAGGCAGCCCTTCCGTTATTAAAGCTCTGATTATGTAAAAGCTCCTCCTGGTGTTGAATTGAAATTCCATTTCCTGAAGTTGCCCCCTTGGGGCCTTGTGCTGCCAGTACATAATATTCCTAGAGCCTCTCTAGAAGAGTTCAGTTTAGACTTACGGCCTTACAAAAGTTTCCTCCAAAGTTAGTTGATTTTTTTCAAAAAGTAAAAACTGTTGTTTTTATCATGCGTTCTGCTGGGTAATGGGTCTGCTTTATTGAAATAAAGATGCCTTTTTCATGACAGTCGAAGATAAACTGGAAGAACAGCCACCCATGAGGGGTTCAGTAACTTGGAGGGCAATCTCTAATGTAAAAATTGGAAAAAAGAATTCTTAGGAGTTAGGAGAATATATAAATCTCAGAAATGGCTGTGTTTTTTTTTTAACAGGGCTCATCCTCTGTGGTGTCATGGGCACATAGCATGCTGTAGGATGTCTCTTAGTTATTCATGAATGGTGGGAATGCCATAATGTTATCATGAGTGTTACAGATTTGTCTGGTGGCCATTTACATAGCAGTTCAGCTTACATACATGCAAGCATTCTTATGATATAGTGTGGCATATTTTGTGTATGTGTGTAGTGTAAAGGTGTAGGTATTAGAGGAAACGCTTGTCCCCCCCCCCTTTTTTTTTTTACTGTAAATAACAATTACAAGTCCGGTATTTTGGTGTTTAATTAATAATTAGCTGTTGTGACATTGAGTGAATGTTCACAGAAAATGAGCCTATTTGTCTTGCTGTAAATGATGGTTTTTTAAGCATAACATTTTTAGAAATGTTATAGGTAGAATATTAGGATTGAGAAGTAAGAGACTTGTTATCTTGTGTTGATAAAACTTGTGGTGAACTGATTATTTTTTGGCATCCAAGTAAATCCCTAAATTAATAAATCCTACCTAGCCCAGACTCTGAGGCTTCAAGAGTATTATTTTAACATCTGGTCACTGCTCTAAAAAACAAAACTAGATGAAGTGCTTGGAACGGTTTGGCTGCTTCTCCTGCTTTTTTGCCCTGTGACATTCTTGCCAAATTTTATATTGGGGAAATGAATGAAAATGTTTTTTTCTCACCTTAGATTAACAAAGTTGGAAGATGAGATCTGGCTTTGTGAATAGACCTGATCTAGGGGACATACATAGAAAGGAATTTATTTTCCTCTTCCAAAGTAATTTGGATATAACACTTTAAAAATTAGTATGATAGTCTGGTGAGAACCTGATCAGATTAGGAGGACAGGTTTTTCCTTTCTTTAATCATGGAACTGTTTAAACATAAAAATAAAGAGAATAATAAACCTTCACCCAGCGCTAACATTTATCAACATATGGCCAATATTGGGAAAGATGATTTTTACTGATTTGCTTTGCTTTTGTTCTCTTTCTGTTAGTCTCCATTGTTAAGAGTGATTTGACACCTTGACGCACTGTGTAATGCTGGATACTTGTAAAATTTTTTTGTTGTAGTTAGCCCTGGAGCAATTTCTTTTTGTAAGGGGCAAGGCGGCATAATCAGATAGGCACAGTGCGCCCAGATCTTGTTACCAGGTTGAGATGCTCCTGGTTGTAGCTAACTTCAGAGGGAGACAGCCTGGTGTGGTCCGAAAATTACTGATCTTGAGAGAAATGGCCTCAAGTCTGTTCTATTTTAGCTCTGGTGACTATAGGCAAATCACTTACTTTCTCTGACCTATAACTTCCTTATAGACAAAGTTGAGATTATGATACCTGGTTTTCAGTGTTTTGTAAGTCTCAGAAATACTAATTTGACTTGTTCAGGCCTCTAGGACCCACATTGCTCTGGGGCACATGATTGAAAGTTGTCACCAGCTCATATTAGGCTTCTAAAAACAGACTGTGTGAGGCCAAATAAGGCCTTTGGTAATTCATGTTCTAACAGGCAGTATCGCAAAGGAAGTGGAAGAACCAGAATACCTGAGCCACGTAACTTATTAAATCTGCCTATTTTTCTCCCCCAAACCTTTATGCCTGAATGTCTTTTGCAAAAGCCAGTAATCAGTTCTGTGATTTTGGTAACAGGTCAGGTCGTTCTTAGCATGATAACTAATATCTCAGGTTTCTGCTTCAGACTTGCTTTTGGATTGTCACATCATGGTGTTTATTTTTGTGATTTTAATGCCTAAATAGGATATGATTAGAAAATTGTGTTGTGATGGTTTTGGTGAAGGAGTGGTGTATAGAATATACTGTTTAATAATGAATGAATGCTTTGTAAATCTCTGTGAAAATGCATGTAGCATGTGCTGGACTTCAAAAGGAGCAAGTCACACAGCAACATAAGTTTCATTGACTTATGTTTCTGAGATCATGATTTGTTAAACAATGTTTTTTCAAATGTATTATCTTTCGTGCATGGGAAAAATATCAGATACAATGTATTAACTGTATAGTTGTAATGTAGCAACTAAGCATAAATTTGTAATGCCAGATTTTTGACACTAATTTTTGATACTTCATTTGTTAGCAGTCTTGCTTGAAGGTCTTTTTGAGCAGAACTAATACAATATTTTGATGTGCCACAGGTAAATTTTTCCATAACCTTATGGAGAGAAAGGACTTTGAGACATGGCTTGATAACATTTCTGTTACGTTTCTTTCTCTGACGGACTTGCAGAAAAATGAAACTCTGGATCACCTGATTAGTCTGAGTGGGGCAGTCCAGCTCAGGCATCTCTCCAATAACCTAGAGACTCTCCTCAAGCGGGACTTCCTCAAACTCCTGCCCTTGGAGCTCAGTTTTTATTTGTTAAAATGGCTTGATCCTCAGACTTTACTCACATGCTGCCTCGTCTCTAAACAGTGGAATAAGGTGATAAGTGCCTGTACAGAGGTGTGGCAGACTGCGTGTAAAAATTTGGGCTGGCAAATAGATGATTCTGTTCAGGACGCTTTGCACTGGAAAAAGGTTTATTTGAAGGCTATTTTGAGAATGAAGCAACTGGAGGACCATGAAGCCTTTGAAACCTCATCATTAATTGGACACAGTGCCAGAGTATATGCACTTTACTACAAAGATGGACTTCTCTGTACAGGTAAGAGACCCTGGAATTTTTCTTTAAAAAAAATTTACTTACTTATTTTTAGAGTGGGGGAAGGGAAGGAGAAAGAGGAAGAGAAACATCAGTGTGTGGTTGCCTCTTGAGTGCTCCTTACTACAGACCTGTCCCGCAACCCAGGCATTCGCCCTGACTGGGAATTGAACCGGCCACCCTTTGGTTCTCAGGCCATCATTCAATCTATTGAGCCGCACCAGCCATGGCTTTTTTTTTCTCTATCATGGATGTTTTGGGGGGAAACCAGTGGAAAAAGGTGTGTCTAGTCCAAGCAAGTATTTAGATTATCTTGAAAGAATTATGTAACCTCTCTGTTTTCTTCCTTGTCTTTACTGTATAGGAAGGGAGGTGTTTTTTTCTTGCTCTAAATTCCTGTGGTGCTAAGAAGAATTAGAAGTTAAGAGTTTGGGCATGGGAACGAAGACAGTTAGATATTTTAATTTTTATTTATTGATTTTTAGGGAAATCAATAGAAACATCGATTTTGTTCCATTTATTTATGCATTCATTGGTTGCAGTTTGTATGTACCCTGACCAGGATCAAACCTACAATCTTCGCTTATCGGGACTATGCTTTTTAACCAACTGAGTCAGGGCTGACAGTTGGGTATTTTAAAACTAGGCAATGAAGTTAATCATTAAAATTTAGAATTATGTATCTATTCCCCATTATAATGGATATGTGTTTCTGCATATTATTAACAGTGCCCACAATTTAGGTAATGCTTTTCGACAGACATTGTAAATGATTCTTAGGCAGTGTTTCAAATGCCTCTCAGCAGCTCTCATCAATAATCCCAATGCCTTTTAACTTCCATCGTGTGTATTATATAGAGATACTCTCTGTTCTTTCTTCATCCAAGATAATTTCTAATAAACATTTAGCTGCCATTCTTAATAGTACATACTTTTCCTTTGTGTAAATATATCATCATCATCTAGCCATTTCAATATTAGTGCACATTCTACTTTTATTAATATTTTAATGAAATCATTTATAAATATAAAACTATATTGTAAATATATGTATGAATATAAACATATTAGTGAAAGTGCATATTCTACTTTTATTAGGTTATTTCCACTTTTATGAATATTTTTGTTTGCATTGGGTTTTTTCCCCTTGAGTTATTTATTTGGGGCAGAAGCCTCAAACTAGAATCACCAGATCCAGAAATATGGATGATATTATAGCTCCTCTTGGTGTCCTTTCCAGACAGGTGGAATTAATGCCATGCCTACAGCAAAGTGTTAAATAATCTGCTCCTTCCTCACAGTTCTTACCAGCCTTTAATATTTTTAATAGTTAAGAGATATGTTCTTTCTCATGATTGTTTTAAATTTTATTTTTTATTCATTGAAGATATACATTTTCCTGTGGAGTTACGTTCTCTGAAATACTAGACACTTTGTTTTATAAAATAAACATTAAATTTAAGGCGTCTTCTGGTTTGGTTTGTCATACTGAAGTTACTCCATGCTTACTTTATTTTTATAACATTGTCTGTTCTTCTGTACTTTGATGTAATTTCTGAGTTGTGGTGATGACTTTTCCATGTCCTTTGATCAATGTCATGATCAATGGTGGGCATTTCAATTTCTTTCCAAAAGGTTAAGATGCAGTATTAGCCTTGAGCTTGGCACTCATTTGCACTTAGGTAAATACTGGTAGCCGACTCACTTCAGAAACACCTGTAACTTTTTAAAAAAATTTCTCACCAAACTTTACTTTTGAAATACAAAAACTTCAATTACTTGGAGCAGGAATAAATGGGATACATTCACTGACTTCTTTACCCCAAAAGTTAATATTTACAATAACTGAATCCAACCCCGCATTTTAAGATTATTCTCTAGGTGGGTCTTTATGTTCTGTTGTTTTTATTCTGAACACATTAAGTAGGTTTGTATATTGAAAGTCATGCTTTGTCTCTTGAAAATGACCCAAAGCATTAGTTTAATTTTTCTAACATAGCATTCCTGGAACTGTTACTAATGACAGAAGTATTTGTTTTAGAATTATATAGGCATACCTCATTTTATTGACCTTTGCTTTATTGTGCTTGACAGATATTGCCTTTTTTTTTTTTTTAACAAATTGAAGGTAAGACCCTCTGCCTGCAAAAGAAAAGATTATGACTCACTGAAGGCTCAGATGATGGTTAGCATTTTTTAGCAATAAAGTATTTTTAAATTAAGGTATGTACATTGTTGTTTTTAAGGCACAGTGCTATTGCACACTTAATAGACTATGATATACTGTAAACATAACTTCTATATCCACTGGGAAACCCACAAATTTGTGTAACTCACTTTAGTGCAGTGATCTGGAACCAAGCCCGCAATGCCCTGAGGTGTGCCTGTCCAAGTGTTTGTGTCACCTTGTTTCTTAAGAGCTTGTGTTTTTTCTCTGGTTGAATTGGGAAATTCTGAATTTAGAAATAAGCTTATAGTGGCTCTTGGATTAGGCCCTTGAACAGCAATAAAATAGTATTTCCAAAATGATTGATGGCTAATGCTAAAATTAACATGATATGGATAGAATGAGGTGATTATCCTGCTCATTTCTGAAATGGTAAGAAAGGAACCTTTTGTGCCTTGTGCTGTTCACTAGATATTTACTTATAAAATGCATTCGGTGTGAAAGACAGTGTTAAGGCGTACATAGATCAACTGGAGCAGAGAACGTACACACTGGGGTCAGGAAAGTAACTTGGTTAAGTCAAGTCTCCGCTCCGTGTGGACTATGGCTAATCAGAGAGCACCTGCCCTCCAGGTGTGTGGCTGCTGCCCCACTGCAGTGAATTGTTGCCGTGAGGGATTCGGGCCCAGAGTTGTCAGATCTGACTTGTAAGACAAGCCTCACATCTAGATTTTTGTGAAATATCTTGATTTTTTTTAAAGTACTGATTTTTAAGTATTATTCATATTTGAAAAATATTGTGATTGGGTCATATTCAACCTGCAAGCTGCTGTATTGCAACATCTTGTTTATAGTCAAACAAGAAAAGCAAGAGCTATAAAAGAGATATAATTAAATGATATAGTTAAAATGTGTAAGAAGAAATTTCATGTAGTTGTTCAGAAGGAGTGAGTTCTTCCATTTGAAAAAGTTGAGCAGTGTGTTTATTTTGAGTCTTGAAGAATGGGTAGACTTTAGAGAGATAAGGTTCAAAGCAGAGGCCTTTGAATAGGAAGATCAGCATGAACAAAGATGTGACAGGGCTAAGCACGGAGCATGTGGGAAGAAAATACAGTTCATTTTAGGTGGATCCTTAGGATATAAGTGGGGGCTCTGTAGGAGACTCTTAGAAAATAATGAGGAAATAGGCTTGGACTGTGTTGTGAAAGCCTTGCATGCTGGGAACATGAATTTGGTCAGTTTTCTGTCAATAAGAAGAAACTCTGAAAGATTTCTGAGCAGAAAAAGGGCCAGGATCAGAGCTGACTACTTCAAGTAGATCAGTGTCTCTTCTGTCAGATCCAGGTCCTCTTTTTATAATATGTTTTATAATATTGTACCTTGAAGTAAAATTCATAGGAATTTATAAGTACACATATTTTAAAAATCAATACAATACCTAAGCTCTGTGTCAGAGGATAAATAAGAAGACTTAAGTTAAAATAATACACACTAAACATGTAGTGCTCAAGCACAGCTATGCTAGAAAATAGTGATGTGACCAGATGTTTGCACCTGTATGTACCAGCTGTGGACATGATAGCTGTAAACGCAGAATGTTGTATTTGTGTCACAGAACCATCAGGGGCGTGATTTCTCAAATGGTGAAAAATTCTTCGTAAACTTCCCAGCAAAGCAAAGAATATTTTTCCTCAATATGCTTAGTAGTTACACTTCTGGAAAATTCAGAATCAACTACAAGTATGCTTTGTAAAACAGGTTTTAATCTCAGATAACTAAGAATAAACTTTTCACTTAATGGATATGTGGCTAAACCTTTAAGAATGTCATACAAACTATAAGATAATTGTTTTTGTGCACTGTCCCAGTCATTGCAGTGTCCAGCATTCCTGGCCTCTGCCCAGCAGATGCCAGTAATACCCCTCCACCCCTAAATCCTTATGACAATTGAAGCCACCCTTAAGAATTTCTAAAATGTTCTCTTAGGAGATGACATTACTTGTCTGTTGAGATCCTGACAGAGAGAGAAGCAGAGGTTCCAAATTGAAGTGTTAGTCTGTTGCAGTTTATTTTATTATTTTATTTATTTTCAGTCCTCATCCAAGGATATGTTTATTGATTTTAGAGAGACAGAAAAGAGAGGGAGGGAGAGAAACACTGATTGGTTGCCTCCCATACGTACCCTAACCATGGAATTCAATCTGTAACTTAGGTATGTGCCCTGACCTGAATTGAACCTGCAACCATTTTGGTGTATGGGATGACGCTCCAATCATCTGAGCCACCCGGCCAGGGCATGGCCTGTGCAGTTTAGATGAGGGTAAATAGGCCTAGACTTAGTACAGTAAAGGTAGATTTTTAAGAGAAGCAGTTGAATGGAAGAGTAGCTATTGAAATAGAATTGACAGGATCTGGCAACAAATTGGATACATGGGGTATTACATGGCAAGGAAAAGGGAGATTTCAAAAACAGCTGAGGTTTCTAGCTTTGTGTGTACCTGGGAAGATAGGCATACTAAGTAACAAGAATGGAAAATGGGGGAATAAATTTGAGAAGGTAGTTGGAGTTCAATTTGGGATGAACTGATTCAGTTGGATATGTAAATGGAGATTCCCACAAGTATCTGGAAATGCAGGATCAGAGCTTTGGAGAGTGCTCATACAGTGAGAGAAAAGATTTAGGAGTTAGTCATCAAAGCTTTGACTACAATGGTGACATTTTAAAAGGAGTTGTAGAGAAGAATAGAGCCCAGGGTGGATCCTTGAAGAGTGTACTTAGAGAAGGGGAGAGGTAAAGGAACAGAACTGTGATGAAGAGAGTTCAAGAAGAATGAAAATTGCCTGTCTTAACGAGGGCGCAAGTAAATGTTTATTCAGTTGGTCTGCCAAGTCAAATAAATGCCTCAGAGAGAAGCAGGTGAGAGCTGAGAGCTGATTCTACAAGTTAAATATTTAAACTTAGCTTGATATGGTAGTTTACTCCATTTGTGTTCAGCTCCTTTTTCTGCTTACCGTTGTTATATAACCACCCCTGTAACTTTTTTTGTATCAGTATTGTTTTCATCCTATTTTCTGAATTGAGAGCACTTTTCTTCTCCCTTGTATCTAAAGAAAAATAGTCCGCTTTTACTTAGTCCCCTTTTGTTTCTAGGCTGCATCTTTGATGAAAACGCTGGGCTAGTAAATGCAGTACATGGGAATCCATAGGGAAGATTGACACGGAGCCAAAAAGGAGCAGAGAATAATGGCTCCTAAAGGCTTAGCAATTAAGAGTGGAATTGTACCACTGGAACTCAATCTGATTGTTTTTTGATGTATCTTTAGGATGTAAAAACAAATGGCTCAGTTTCTTCCTATATCAACTAGATTAAACTCTCCCTTTTTAAAACCAAATTGTGTTAAATATGTATAACATAAAATTTTTCACTTTAACCATTTTTAAATGTATCGTTCAGTGCCATTAAATACATTCACATTCACACCCACCTGCAGATCTTTTTACATCTTCCCAGACTGAAACTGTACTCATTAAATACTGACCCCCTATTCCCGCCTCCCCTCAGGACCTGGCAACCACAGGTCTGCTTACTGTCTCTGAATCTGACTACTCAGATACCTCGTGTGGGTAGAATCATACAGTATGTCTTTTTATGACTGACTTATTTCATTTAGCATAATATCTTCACAATTTCTCCATGTCGTAGCCTATGTCAGAATTTCCTTTTTCGGGTTGAATAATACTCCATTGTGTGTATATATATATATATATATATATATATATATATATATACCACATATTTGTTTATCCTCTTTCCTAGTATTTAGCTTTCCAGCCTCCAGTTTTGCCCACTTCAAACCATTTTCTAAGATGCAGCCATAGTGATCTTTCAGAAATGCTAATAAGGTCGTAGTTAGAGATCCTCCTGACCCAGTTCTCTAGCTGGACCCTGCCACCATCATTCTCTGTCATACTGAACCACTTTTAGAACCAGTGCCCATATTTTAGACAGTGCATTTTGACAGGCATTGTAAATAATTTCTAGGCAGTGTTCAGAATGCTTCCCAGCAGTTCTTTGTGCATTGACCCCAGTGTCTGTTCACATACATATACGTAATATATAGAGATACTTAATAAGTACTTTTAATAAGTATATGCCAGGGGTTGGCAAACCACCAGCTGCGGGGCCAGCTCCAGCAGAGCAGAATAGTTCCAAAAGAGACTGTATGGCTCAAAAAGCCTAAAACATTTACTTTCCGGTCTTTTACTGAAAAAGTTCTGCTGACCTTTGGCATATACTGTTCCTTTGGGGAAGGAGAAGTTAATTTATTCATACTTTAGATTTCAGCTAGTTTTTCTTAAATCATGGAATTCCTTCTTTGAACAATCCTATGCCAAAGCCCAGCCTAAAAACAAATATAGTACAGTTGAGGAGCCAGTCATGTCATCCCCCAGGGTGAGTTTGCAGAATACCTAGATGTTGAGGAGCACAGCGGTAAACTCTGTGGAGCTTCATCTGAGGTATTTGCTCTTTTTGTCCCTTTTTGGTACTTGCCATGGGCTTTTGTACTGCCCAGTGTGTACTGTACTGAATTATTATTGCTTGTTAAACTTTTTGTCTTCCCAAGTAGATTTAAAGTCCCATGAATGCAGGAGACAGGCCTACCTAATATAGAAGTTCTGTAAATACAGGTTGAACGAATGTATGAATGAATGAGGTCCTGTTTGAATGTTGGCAGTAAGTCAGAACCAAGGTCAGATCCTAAAATGATTTCCTGCCTTAGCCCACTAGAAATACAGTCACAAAATGCCCAAGATTAAAGATGATCGAGACCTGCACTGTCCAGTAATACAATAGCTGCTAGCCACTTAATGGCCTTTGAACACTCGAGATGTGGCGAATTCAAACTGAGATGTGAAATGTGAAATACTCATTATTGGATTTCAAAGAGAATATATAAAGTATTTTATTAATAATTTTTGTATTGGTTACATGTCGAAATTATAATTTGATATTGTTAAACTATTTTACATTTTACTTTTTCAAGTAATAGAAAAAATTTAATTAGTAATGTGGCTCCTATTATATTTTTGTTGAGTTAGCACTGTTCTAGAACGTTGGTTCTCCAAATGTTGCTCATGCATTAGAATCACTTGGCAAGCTCTTAAAACTATTGGATCCCACCTCAGATATTCTAATTAGAATTTCTGAGGGTAAGGCCTTACATATATGCTTTGCTAAAGCTCCTTATATAATTCTGATGTTTTATATACCCCGTGAGAACCACCAATCAAGACGAATCCCTTATTTTATAGAGAGGAAACAGAATCCCTAAATAGTAAAGTGACAACAAGTATAGTCTCCATTCCAGTATGTTCTCTTAAGGGTTTGCCCAGGTTAAAGTTTGTGCTCTGCCTCTTTCATAGTGGTAGCGGTTTTTCCATTTTCTGAAACAGTTGGTCAAGTGGCTCTTGACCAACCCTTAAAGCTAGAATTGTGGCTGATGTTATCTAGTCATTTTAGTTCTTGAAAACTGTTCATTTGGTGCTTTCCAGATTATTGTGTTCTTGTCATAGTGATGGTATTTGCATCCTCAAAATGTCCTTTGATTCTTATTTTCTATTCTACAGGTAAATTGTGAGATATGAACTAATCATAAGCATTTTTTTTATGTAATTAAAGCAAAGTCCTGAATTGGCACCATGATCTGTATAATATTTTCATCAGAGGCAGAAGTGAAACCTACTTTTTTCTACAGAATCTGAAGAGGCTTTATAAGCTCATTATTGAGTTGTTGAGAATGTCTGGGAATGATTTACCTGTGGTTATCTTAGAGGTTCCTTTACACATTTTGAGATGGCCCAAGAAATTAGCAGTTAACCTTTTCAGAAGTTAATCCGTGATCTAAAGCTTCTCTTTGACTTGTCTTGAGTAGAACATGTTCCAACAACAGCTTTACTATTTGACATTCTGTTTGTTCAGGGTTGCTGAGTAATGGACAAACATGCAAGTGTACACATGCCGTCATGGGTAATGCCCATCGTTTCACGCTCCCATCAGATTCATGCTGCTGAAAGATTAATGACATTTTACAAGTGGAAGCACCAATGGATGCTTTAGTCTGACATTCCTCTGGACTCTAGAAAGTTAAGGGAAAAGGGCTAAACCAAAAAGTTTGCATTCAGCACCCATGCTGTTGACACCATTTTGGTGACTCTGTGAGTCGTGTTCCCCTCTCTGCTTTGGTTTTCTCTGCTGTAAAGTGGGAGTGCGAGAGGAGGTGACCACTGAGTTCTTTAAGAACACTGTGGTTTGGAGATTGATTTTCCTTCTTCAGTGTTTTCTTACTAATCTCTCTGTTTTTCTCTTGAAGGGTCAGATGACTTGTCTGCAAAACTATGGGATGTGAGCACAGGGCAGTGCGTTTATGGCATCCAGACGCATACTTGTGCAGCAGTGAAGTTTGATGAGCAGAAGCTTGTGACAGGCTCCTTTGACAACACTGTGGCCTGCTGGGAATGGAGTTCCGGAGCCAGGACCCAGCACTTTCGAGGGCACACAGGGGCGGGTGGGTTGTCCTTTTCTAAGGCTTTCTGTGGTTATTTGAACCTCATTCCTTAAAGTCAGGAGCCAAGAATGTGATCTCATTTTTTATTCGTTTTTTAATTTAACTTGCCTTTCCCCCCTTTCTTTCTGTCATGACAGTAAATCCCTTTATTCAAGTTGTTCTTATTTGGCATCTTTTTTCTAATTTTGCCTTTTCCTTGGCCCATTTAAAACTCTTCACTCTATACCCTTATGTTGAGAGGGAGCAATTCTCCTCCTCTCCTCCTTCATTTATATCCTGTTAAACAGTCAGTCCCCTTTGCTTTGATCAGATTTCTTACCTCCAAATTGAGTAAGTCCTACAACTAAAAATTCAGTCTACTTTATTTGTAGAAATAGGGCTAAAATCCTTTGGAGTGATAGTGGTTCCCAGTTTGTGTGATCTGCACATACTACATTGAATTGGAGCTTGGTTGACAATTGATAACAAACCACTGCCTGGAGAGAAGATGAAAGAAGCATACCTAAACATCGTCTAATAATTTCACAGCAGCCTTAGTTTGCAAAAGCTGGCCATTTGATTATAGCCTGCAGACCTCAGCTCCCTCAGGGCATCGTACTTTGGAATGTTGTGAAGAAGCCCTGGTGTGCTGTTGCCCCGACTTGTGCGCAGCAGCTCTCTTCTTTCTTTTCCCATGTGCACACTGCGTTGACCCCTGAAAGAGCAGACCACGCTCTTAAGCATCACGTTTTATGAGTGGCCTTTGTCAACTTCCAAAACAGATTGAGCTCCCCTGCTATAGGTTTCCCAATAATACGTATATTTGTCATAAATAACACTCTTCATGCAAGGAAGTATGATAATCTTGATTTCCCCACCAGGTGGTAACATCCAGAAAGACGGATCTTGCCTGTCTTTTTTTTTTTCCTTACCCAAAGGCATGCTTATTGATTTTAGAGAGTGGGGAAGGGAGGGAGAGAAACATCGATTGGTTGCCTCTTGTATGTGCCCCGGCAGCAAAGGCGTGCGCCCTGACCGGAAATCGAATCTGCAGCCTTTCAGTTTATGTATGGGATGACGCCCAACCAGCAAAGCCACACCGGCCGGGGCCCTGCCTGTCTTTGCCCTTAGGTCTCAAGTTCTTGCACTGTACCTGGTACTCAGTAATTTTTTGAAATAAACCTAGCTGTTTTATGCTAAAAGCAAATTTGTTTCCCATTTCGTTTGTTATCCTATACATTTTTCCTCAGTCTGCTATCTGCTACCACTTATTTATTGTAGAAATTAATATTTGAAGATACATGATTTACCATGGAACTTCTATGTTAAACTGAGGTACTATTTCAGTGTCAAAATATACATGGACTACCAGGTGATTTTATAATGGATGAACTTTGAGAGCCCTGCTCTAAAAAAATTCCCTCCTTGCTATACCCTGGACATTGCTGTGGCTTTTCCTAACTCTATGCCTTTACTGTTCCTTCTACCTGCAATATTCTCTGTCTTTTCTTGATAAATTCTACTCATCCTTCAGGGCCCATCTCCAATATCGCCTCTTCCCTGAAGTCCTACCCTGATACCCCTGGGCAGAGTTAGTCATTCTCCTTGGTGTTTCCCTAGCAAGAGGTAAACATTTTGTTTTTTTTCTGGACTTCTTCCTCCACCACTTACTTAGACTGAGTTCCTTAAAGACCAGTGTCTTCATCTTTGAGCCACGAGTGTTTCTTTAGAATTTGGCAGACATTGAAAAACCAATATTTGAATACTTGCTGTATACTCAGGCATTGTTTTAGGTATTGGAGGTATAGTTGTGAAGAAATGCACACAGTTTTGAGGGAATGGCTTATTCTGGTCTTTGAGATCCTTGCTTGTGTTTTGTTTGTTTTGTCATTACACTGGCTTTTCTTGGGTATAGCTATTGTTTTGTAGGATATTCTTGGTATTTTGGCTCACTGCAATGAATAGTGCAAATATGACCAAGGCCACCTATGTTCATTCTATTTTCCCTGCATAAGCTAGATAAGTTTTGTATAGTATCAGGCAGATAATAATCCTGAGAAGAAATGCCATTATCTCCAACAAGAATTTTGAAATGGATATATTTTTATCATCAAATTGTCAGTTGAGTAGTACCATTCTTATCGTAGCTCTAATTTTATTAGCAATTACAAAGTTGAGCAGCTAAGGAGAATAAACACTGTTGAATTCTACTCTAAATAAGACTCAGGCATGTTTTAACTTTGTATCTGTTATATATATTAGTGTTTAGTGTCGACTACAACGATGAACTGGATATCTTGGTGAGTGGTTCTGCAGACTTCACTGTGAAAGTGTGGGCTTTATCTGCTGGGACGTGCCTGAACACACTCACCGGGCACACGGAATGGGTTACCAAGGTAGGAAGACAGTCTTCTTAATGTCGGTTTTTGGGGGGGGGGGGTGGAGGATGGTACTTGCTGCCTCGTAAAGGGTGGTGAGCCGTAAGATGGAATGAATGCAGCCGTAAAGCATGATGGTGTACCACAGTGACCAGCATGTAAAAGACATGCTGTAAGTATGAATGACTTAAGGATATGGAAAGATGCCCACAATGTAGTAGATGGGTCAAGTGGGCACAGGGAACAAATAAAAGAGGTCACGTACAAAAAAAATACTATATAGAGTATGATACTAGTTTCCAAATGTGTTTATGCACCAGAATGTTGAAGGCAATTTCTTGTGGGTGTTTTTTTCCCTTTAAGCTAGTATAATTTTATAAAATTATATTTAATTGATTGTGCTATTACAGTTTTACTGAATTTTTGCCCTAGGGCTCCTCCTACCTAGTACCCCCCACTCCCTCAGGGAATCCCACCCACCATTGTTCATGTCCACGGGTCATGCGTATAAGTTCTTTGGCTACTCCACTTGACATCTCTGTGTGGCTCTTCTGCAAATACCTATTTGTACTTCTTAATCCCAATACCTCTTCTGGCAACCATCAAAACATTCTACGTATCCATGATTCTGTCTCTATTCTTGTTTGCTCAGTTTGTTTGTTTTTTTTTAGATTCACTTGTTGATAGATACGTATTTAATGCCATTTAATTGTTCATAGTTTTGATCTTAAATAAGCCCCTTCAACATTTCAGATAGTAATGGTTTGGTGATGATGAACTCCTTTACTTTTTTCTTTAGTTTTTTAGTCTGGGAAGTTCTTTATCTGCCCTTCCATTCTAGATGATAGCTTTGCTGGGTAGAATAATCTTGGCTATAGGTCCCTGCTTTTTATAATTTTGAATATGTCTGGCCAAGCCCTTCTAGACTGCAAAGTTTCTTTTGAGAGATCAGCTGATAGTCTTATGGGAACTCCCCTGTAAGTAAATAACTTTTTTTTCTATTGCTGCTTTTAAGATTCTCTCTTTATCTTTAATTTTTGGCATTTTAATGTTGGTGTGTCTTGGTGTGGTCCTCTTTGGGTCCATCTTGTTTGGGACTCCGTGCTTCCTGGACTTGCACACCTATTTCCTTTACCAAATTAGGGAAGTTTTCTTTCATTATTTTTTCAAATAGATTTCCAATTTCTTCTCTCTTTTCCTTCTGGTACTCCTATGAAGCAAATGTTGGATTGCTTAAAGTTGTTCCACAGTTGTTCCAATGCTTACACTGTCACCATTTTTAGAGGTTTTCTTTTTCTAGTCGTTCTGACTGGTTGTTTTTGCTTCCTTATGTTCCAAATCATTGATTTGATTCTCGGCTTCATCTACTCTAGTGTTGTTTCCCTGTAAATTGTTCTTTTTTTTTTTTTTTTTTTTTTTATTGATTATGCTGTTACAATTGTTCTATTCCCCCTTTCATTCCCCTCCACCCTACCCCCCCCACCATTACCCCTCTTTAGTTTTAGTTTATGACCATGTGTCTCAAGTCCTTTAGATTCTATATTTCCCATGCTATTCTTGCCCCCCCCTTCTATTTTCTATCTACTGTCTATGCTACTTATTTTCTGTACCTTCTCTCCCCTTCTCCTCCTCTCACTCCCCTGTTGCTAACCCTCCTTGAGATCTTCATTTCTATGTTTCCACTCCTGATCTAGCTGTCCTTTTAGTTTGCTTTTGTTTTAGGTGTGGTTGTTAATAACTGTGAGTTTGTTGTCCTTTCACTGTTCATGTTTCTTTAACTTCTTTTTCTTAGATAAGTCCCTTTAACATTTCATATAATAAGGGCTTGGTGATGATGAACTCCTTGAATTTGATCTTATCTGAGAAGCACTTTATCTGTCCTTCCATTCTAAATGAAAGTTTTGCTGGATAGAGCAATCTTGGTTGTAGGTCTTTAGATTTCATGACTTGGAATACCTCTTTCCAGCCCCTTCTTGCCTGTAAGGTCTCTTTTGAGAAATCCGCTGACAGTCTGATGGGGACTCCTTTATAAGTGACTGTTCCCTTAGCTCTTGCTGCTTCTAGGATTCTCTCCTTCATTTTAATTTTGGCTAATGTAATTATGATGTGCCTTGGTGTGTTCCTTCTTGGGTCCAACTTCTTTGGTACTCTCTGAGCTTCCTGGATTTCCTGGAAGTCTATTTCCTTTGCCAGATTGGGGAAATTCTCCTTTATTATTTGTTCAAATAAGTTTTCCACTGGTGGCTGTGCCTTTCCCCCTTCTGGTACCCCTATAATTCGGATGTTGGAGCTTTTAAAGATGTCCTGGAGGTTCCTAAGACTCTCCTCATTTCTTTGAATTCTTGCTTCTTGACTCTTTTCTGTTTGTCCATCATTTGCTTTCTTCTGGGGCACTCCATTGATTTGAGTCCCAGTTTCCTTTTCATTGCTATTGGTGTCCTGTGCAATTCCATTCATTTCAATTAGTTTCACCTTCATATATTTGTCTAATTTGTGGGTATAATCAACCAGTTCTGTGAGGATCCTGATGACCAGTGTTTTAAACTGTGCGTCTGAGAGTTTTGCTATTTCTTCATCGCTTAGATCTATGGGCTCTGGAGCTTTGAGATCTTCTTGTGACATTTTTGGTCTGTTCTGGCCCTTTAAGTATGAGGAGGGGAGCCCTGGACTCCCAGGTCTTTGGGTTGTGACGCTGTATGTGGGGGCGTGGTCAGAGCGGGGAAATGGCTACCTCCTCTGCTGTTTCTCGCAGCTGGGTGAGGAGCAGAGGCTTAGGTGGTTCACCTGGGCCGGGCCACTCAGAGTCGCTGGGTTATGACGCTGTATGTGGAGGTGGGGTCAGAGCAGGGAAATGGCGGCGCCCTCCACTGCCGCTTGATGCGGGGACCCGCCGGGCCAGTCCATCCGCCCACTCCCTCGCCTGTCCGCCCGCGCACAAATGCGTGACCACAGTCAACACGCAGCACCGCTCCCCCGCTGTCTCCCCCTTGGTCGCTCGCCTGGTCGCTCGCTCGGTCGCTCACTAGGTCCAACCCTGCGCCTGGATTCCGCGTGTCTGGATTCCACGCCTGAGTCCGTCTGACCGAGTTTTCCTGTGCAACCCCGCTTCACCAGCCTCTGGTTTCGCCCCTTACCGGTCAGGCTGAAGAATTTGTTGTTAATGGACTTCCGAAAAGTTGAATTTTCCGTGTTCTGGCTGTGTTTTTTATTGCTAATATTTAGTTGTCTCTAAACTTGGTTGTGTGAGAAGGCACGGCATATCCACCTATGCCTCCATCTTGGCGGAAGTCCCCTGTAAATTGTTCTTTGTTTCAATTAGTGTATCCTTTGATTCTGACGGGATGTTTTAATGCTGTTGAGATACTCACTAAGTTCCTTAAGCATCCTTATAACTGGTGTTTTGAACTCTGCATCTGAGGTTGCTTATCTCCATTTTGTTTAGTTCTTTTTCTGGAGTTTTGAGCTGTTCTTTCATTTGGGCCATGTTTCTTTGTCTCCTCATTTTGGCAGCCTCCCTGTGTTTATCTCCATGTATTAGGTAGAGCTGCTTTGACTCCGTGTCTTGGTAGTGTATCCTAACCTGGTAGGTGTCCAGTAGGGTCTAATGGCATGGCCTCCCCTATCACGCAGGCTGGGTACTGGAGGTGGGCCCTTCATGTGGGCTGAGTACACCCTCCTCTTGTAGTTGATCCTTGGTTGCTGTTGGCAGATCAATGGGAGTGATTTACCCAGGCCACTCAGCTGTAAGGATTGGCTGTGACCACTTAATCACCAACCTAAGTCTTCCATGGAGGATCAGTCTTGAAGGGTCAAGGTAGTGCTCCAGTGTAGTCTGTAGTTGTCCATTGGGTGCGCTGGCCCTGGGGTTTCCTGTGTGGTGTAGGCCAAGGTAAGCCCCTACCTGTGTTTTGCCCAGGGCCACCCAGCCTGAGCTATAAACAATCTGAGATGGCTGCTGCTTATGCTGGGCTTGGATATTCCCTGGTGAAGCCACACTGTTAATCTAAGCTGGCTGCTGCTAATGCTTGGCCCGGGGCTCACTGAGGCCAGCTGTTGCTTGTTTGATTAGATTTAGGAAGTCGTGAAGCATAAGCCTAGACCATTTATTCATATAGATGAAGCTTGGCTGGGCCCATAAGTTGGGTGGGGTGGAGTGTCTGGGGGTTTCCAAGGCTGGTCAAACAGTGTTAGTCTCAGATATGGCACCAGCTTGCCAGCTCTGTGGGAGGAGGGTTTAGAAAAGAGACAATGGCCTCTGCTCTCCTTGATGCTGGACATTTTAGTTTCTTGTGTACCGGTGGTACCATTCAGCTGCTGCCCCAGTGCTGCAGCTCAGAGGGAGTGAGTCTGAATAGGTGATTCAGTGTGTGGGTTTTTTAAGAGGAACTGCTTGGGGCTCCAGAAATTTCTTCTATTGACTCAATCCCCATTGGTTTTTGCAGCCAGAAGTTGTGGGGACTTATCTCCCTGGCACTGGAACTCTGATCTGGGGAGCCTGGTGTGAGGCTGGGAGTCCTCACTCCTAAGATATCCCTCTTGAATTTTTACCCACCACATGTGGGTGAGGGACCAATCTGTTCTGCACCTGCACCCCTCCTACTAGTCTGGATGGATGTGGTTTCTTTAATTCCATAGTTGTCAGACTTCCATTCAACTCAGTTCTGATGGTTGTGAGTGATGGTTGTTCCATATTTTAGTTGTAATTTTGATGTGATTGTGTGAAGAGGTTAGCCATATCTGCCTACACCATCATCTTTAGTAGAAGTGTCTCCTTATTCCCTATTTTATTATTTATTTACTCATTTATTTTTAAAGATTGTATTTAAAATAAATTTAAGTAATACTTAAAAATTTATATTTAAAGATTGGTATAGATTTGTATTATTTTTAAAGGTTGTATTTACTTTTAGAGAAGAGGGAAGGGAGGGAGAAAGAGAGGGAGAGAAACATCAGTGTGCACAGTAAATCAATCAGTTGCCTGTCGCATGTCCCCAACTGGGGACCTGGCCTGCAACCCAGGCATGTGCCCTGGCTAGTCATCAATCCCAGCAACCTTTGGTTCACAGGCCAGCACTCAGTCCACTGAGCCACACCAGCCAGGACTCATCCCCTATTTTAAAAATGAGGAAACTGAGAAAGAGGCTAGATGGTCTTGTCCATGGTTACCAAGTCAATGTACGGAAGATTCTGGTAGTGCCTTTTCCTTTATAATGCACATGCTTATAAAAACAGATGATTTGAATCTACTTCTATGACTGTGGGCTTTTTTCTTTCCTGTTCTTCACATTTTCTATAAAGTAACATTTTGTAATTTTTAAAATTGGTCCTAATGTTTGCTTTCAGACTAAAGACTAGATTAAATGCTTCCAACATTAGGCACTTTTAGACCCTACTGATAATTTAGATATCCTGGTTGTAGTAGAACTCTTAGTAGAAGTTAACTGGTCATAGAGTTATAGCTCAGGTTTTTTAGCATATGATATCATTTCAAGCTCTTTCATATTTTAAGTTTTTTTTTAAACCATATAGGAGTAGCATTAAGAGGATCTTTCTATAACATGGATGTTTATATTTCTAGGTGGTTTTGCAGAAGTGCAAAGTCAAGTCTCTCTTGCACAGCCCTGGAGACTACATCCTCTTAAGTGCGGACAAGTATGAGATCAAGGTAAAGTTTTTTCTCTATTAGTTTGCCTCATCAAAGAAAAACTGGCAAATATAAGAACATTAAAATTAAATTAAGATGAAAATTTCAAGGTAGGTAGGAATGTTATTGTTTAAGCCATCTTAAACCCATTGGCAAGAGAAGCATGCATTATCTCTATGTTTTAGGCAGTTTCTAACCCTGATTTTTAAATGAAGAAAAGAAAATCCACAGAAAATCATCTTCAGTGCATTTTTTTTTTTACCCTCACCAAAAGACATATTTATTGATTTTTAGAGAGAGAGAGAGAAAGTGGGGCGGGAAAAGAGAAAGACATCGATGTGAGACAAAAACGTCAAAACATCATTGGTTTCCTCGTGTATGCACCCCGACTGGGGATAAAACCCAAAACCTAGGTATGTGTCCTGACCAGGGGTCCAATTTGTAATCTTTTGGCTTATGGGACAATGCTTTAACCAACTGAACATCCTGCCCGGGGCCATTCTGTTTTCTGAAAACATGTATCTTTTTTCCCTCTTCATTTCTTAGGTGTAACTATGAAAATATAAACATTTACTTGTAGAAGAACTTTAAAAATTGCAAAAAGTTAACAGAGCACTCTTAATACTTTTTTAGTGCCACTTTTACAGTGTTTCATGTGGTAGGCATTATCACCTTCATCAGGGAAACTGATGTTCAGAGAGGTTAAGTATTTTATCCAAGACAGCACGGCACCTACATGCAGAATCAGAGTTTGAATCCATGCCTCTCAACTCTAAACCCTGTGGTCTTTCCCGTTTACTTCAATTGGTTTCTGAACTCAGCAAATGAAAATTACATTAAGGACAAGATTTCCTAGGGTAATATGATCTGTCATGTTTCCTGATTTTCTTTTATTTGTAGATTTGGCCAATTGGGAGAGAAATCAACTGCAAGTGCTTAAAAACATTGTCTGTCTCTGAGGATAGAAGTATCTGCCTGCAGCCAAGACTTCATTTTGATGGCAAATACATTGTCTGTAGTTCAGCACTGGGCCTCTACCAATGGGACTTTGCCAGTTATGATATTCTCAGGTAGATTTCTTTGGACCTTTGTTTTTGACAGTTCATTGCAGCCCTTCCTTCCTTCCGTTTGTCCGTCACAGTTTAATAGTAAAGACAAGGGTAAATGTTGGATAAACCAGTCACTAACTTGCTTTTGGGAAATCCTTATGTCAGTTATAAATAGGATCATACCCTGAAAACTTAACATATAAAAATGATTTAGAGGCATAATTAGAAAAGGTTATATGCTAAAACCTTGACAGTCTAGTACCTAATCCTTTCCCTTACTCTGAGTCACTTCCTCCTTTAGAATTAAACATGCTTATCTGGAAAATGAGGGTTTTGGATGGAAAGATCTTTCATATCTCCTCTAGTTCTAATATTCTAATTTCTACTTCCTAGTTAGTTGAAATTATTCATTGAAGGATTGAGTGGCCTTCTGCTGACTAGTAGAAAGATGGGTATTTAGAGAAAACTACACTTGTAGGTTTACTTCTAGAGAAATGAATAAGAAAAGGTCCATGGACAAATAATTTGTGATTTCCTGCATACCTTAGAGCTCCCTTGGAGATTGGCAGTATCTAGTAGCACATTGGAGGCTGATGGAGGCCAGGACCTTATGGTGATTAAGGGAACTTACTTTGGTGACAGACAAATTTTGGTTTAAGACCTAGTGCCATCTCTCATGAGCTTTGTGAAATTATGTAACTTTGTTAACCTCTCTGTCTCAATTTCTCACCTATAAAGAATTAATGAAATGCCTGTAATGAGGACTTAGCAGAGGACCTGGCAGATACTTATTTTTATGAAAGCTCTGAGAAACCCTACATAAGGAAACCTGTGTGAATTTACACACCTAACATTCATAGTGCACAACCCTCCTGCCCATTTTTGAGGAGCACTCATTACTAACAGCTCACCGAAGTAGTGTTCCACAGCACGGTGGCTTGGGGAAGTACAGAAAATTGAACGTTGTCTTTGTTGTTTCTTATTCGTGACTGTGTGAAGTCAGCTTGTATGGAATCTGATCATACTAGCCGACAGGACTGTGGTGGACCCTGTCCCTCTGCTCATAAAGGTACAACCCCATTTACGTCTTCCTGGAGTCATACCTATGTTTCTAATCAATTATGTTTCCAAGCTATCTATGCTTTAAGGGAAAAAAGAGCAGAACAGATCCTAGAAAACGTTAGTCCAAGCTTTTCATCTTACAGATGTAGAGACTGAGGCTGAGAGAGCATAGGGGCATTGCCCAGCATCCCACAGCACACCTTGGTCTAGGGCCCACCCACCTCCCCACCTGTCCATCTACCATTTATCTAGTGGATGATCCATGGCTGGATCATCCAGCCGGCTTGTGCTTAAGATACCAGCAGGCCAGAGGGAAGGATCTTTTGAAAGAACTTGATACTTTCCAAAGAAAAAAATCCATGTAGTCACCACAGGGAAATCAGTGTTTTACAGTTTAGTATTATTTATGTTTTGAATTAAAATTTGCAAGGGAATGATGCAAAGACGAGGTAAAATAGAGATAGCATAGTCTTTTTTTGTGCTTAGAGTCTGTAAAGGCATTAATTTGATTCTTTCTCGTGTATGCTACTTACTCAGAACATACAGTATAGAGAGTCCAGAGCCCTGGCTGAAAGTTCTGTTAGGTTTTGGTGTTTGGATGCACTAGTTTTAAGCAATAAATTTACAAGATTGTTTACTGCTAGGAAATGGCTAGGTTCAGATATTTCTTTGAAAGGAGGCTATTTTATCTATTGCTTCTCCCCTCCCCCCCCCCAAACACAAAGAAATTAACTTCTTTTGAAATCTTTGTACAAATGCTATAGCCTCACGTTGCTAAGACCAGGCAGGGGCTACCTACTCTTTGAAGCTAATTGAGAAGAAGCATCGTACAAATGGCAGATGGCAGCATATTGCTTAAGCCATCTAAGATGCAGTTATTTGCTCTAGGTTATGTGAGTACAGCAGGCAGGGTCATTTAGGTTCAGTGGCCTAGACTGCACCACAGGGATGTCCTTTTACGGCTCTAAAGTCATCAGCAGAAGCTGCTGTGAGCTTGTCAAAACCTGAATTCTGTTCTGTAGCATATTTGTGCTTTAGTATTAGGAGTCAGCTCACCTTTACCAGGCTAAAGTCCTAATACCTGGCCACCCGTTTTCTAAGTTTCTGGTTATTTCTGGCTTTGCATCTATGAGGTGGGACTTACTAGACTTCTGTTTCTCCCAGTTTCTCTTGGATCTCTTGTAGGAATTTTTATTTGCCTGTGAGCATTGCATCATTGCTGTAGTTATTAGCAGATATTTATTGAGTACTTACCTATGTGTTAGGCATTATGATGTACCTTGGGAACCAGCAGAGATACAAACTCATAGAAATTACTAGCCAGCAGAAGGGAAGACTGACATTAAACAGCTAATTGCATACAGATGTTTTAATGGTTGGGCTAAGAGCAGCATAGTATTGGGTACTTTGAGATCCCAATTAGATTGAGGAGTAAGGGAAAGCTTCTTTGAGGAAGTGGTGTGGGCTGAGTATTTGCATTAACTCAGTGCCGGGGACACGCAATGAGCAATGTAGACTGAAAGAGCAGTCTCTTCAAGGCTGGGAGACTGAAAGAACTGGTGCATTTGAGGAACTAAAAGAAAACCAGTGGGGTGAGTTCAGTAGAGAGCCATAGAAGCGTTTAAAAATTTAAATGAGATGGATTAGATATTAGTGTGAGGTTAACTGAAAGGGGCCAAGAGTAGATGTGGGGAGACCAATTGAAAACTCTTGGCAGTAATGCAGGGGAAAGATGATTCTTAGATCAAAATTGTAGCAATTCAGATGGTAGTAAATAAACTAGGGAAAATTTAGGGGTGAAATCAATAGATCTTGGTGATTGAATTTGTGGTTTGAGTAAAGGAGGAGCATTGGATGGTTGTCCTGTTTCCCATCTTGAGCAACTGGGTGAATGAGCAACCAAGGAGACAAAGAAGGGACAGGTTTGGCTGATGAGTTCAGTTTTGGATGGGTTGAGTGTGAGAAACATGCCTTCACTATGAAGTCCCCTCCCTTTCTAGTATCATACTGAAATCTGCTTCTGTGCAGCTCTCCACGTTGGAGCTAGTACTCCCTTCCAGAGTTGTAACGTCTGGCCTCTCATACGTCCTTCACTGCTGCATGGTGATGAGCATGTCTGCTTTCCCTGTCCCTGCCAGTTCTCTTTCTCCCCCTCTCAGCTGATCTCCTTCAGCTGTTTCTTACTTTTCCTGGTTACCAGGCCCTGCCATCCTGGTTGACCTCTCAGACATAACTCTAGTTGGTAGTGTCCTTGTTACAACATAGGCTAACCTGGCTTTTCATGGGGCCCAAACTTACTGTCACAGAGCAGATTTTGTAGATCCCTCACCTGTAGCTCTTTTCCTATTGCCTCCAAAGAGAACATCACCTTTTATTGTCCATCTTTTACTTTACTAACTACAGATAATAGAGACCTTAGTCTTGTTTTGTTTTTATTTGTGTTGCTGTTTATCTAGATCTCTCCCATTTTGACCTTTGTTGATATTTTGGGAACTGTGAACCTAAGAAGGTTAAAGTTGTTCTTCAAACGTCCCCAGTTCTCTCCAATAAATTCTTGTGAATCTGTTATTAATGAATGTTTCTGGATTATTTGGGAGACTTTTCATATTTTCAGTCTCTACTGTTTTAGAGGGGAACCTATGCATGTTTGCTACCTTCTGAGAGTGCATTTAAGTCACTGGATTCTCATTCTTTGTTCAGGAGGTTCCCCTAGGTCAGTGTTCTAGGATTTCATAAATAAATCTTTTCACCCAGTAGTGAGAGTTGGGTCTTACATTCTAGTTCTATCTGGTAATCAACTAGTTGTGAATCTGTAGCTAAATTGTTTACCCTTGCTGGGCTTCAGTCTTTACATCTTGTAAAAGAGGATGTTAAGTGAGATAATCTGTAAGGTCCTTTCCAGCTTTGATGGGCATTTTGTGTTTTTATAACTGTTCATCGAATACTGCATTTCTCTTCACATGCCTTATGTTGTCGTATTATTATGAACTCTCCTCCCCCACCCCTGTTTTAAAGTAGGCTGAACTTCTTGTCTCCCTTTTCCTTTTTATCAAAAATGTTTAAGTCTCTAAATTTGCTTGACTTTTGTATTGCTTTTAAAAGTCTCCAGATTATATAGCATAAACAAAGATTATAGTAGCATAAACAAAAGCAAAGTTGCCTTCCAGTTCATGTTATTACTCTCATTCTTGTAGGGTCATCAAGACTCCTGAGATACCAAACTTGGCCTTGCTTGGTTTTGGAGAAGTCTTTGCCCTGCTGTTTGACAACCGCTACCTATATATCATGGACTTGCGGACAGAGAGCCTGATTAGCCGCTGGCCCCTGCCAGAGTACAGGAAATCAAAGAGAGGCTCAAGCTTTCTGGCAGGCGAAGCTTCCTGGCTGAATGGACTGGATGGGCACAATGACACGGGCTTGGTCTTTGCCACCAGCATGCCTGACCACAGTATTCACCTGGTGTTGTGGAAGGAGCACGGCTGACGCCACGAGCCACCACTGCTGGCCGACTTTGGGTGCCTGGGCTGCAGGTTTTGAGTGCAACCTCTATGGCGGCCGACTGCATGAACCAAAGTTCTCACTTAATGGTATCATCACGCAGTGCACAATCATTTATCTCTGTTTGCCAGGGGGCCAGGGCTCTGGGTGGGGGAGGGCTCGTTTTATTGACATACAGCGAAGCATGCTAAGGGGGCACACCATCGACTTCACTTGTACGTAGTTATGTTGGTCAGTATAAGAGGATGCATTTGGGGTTCATCTTTCTTGAATATTGGTTTTAAGTAAAGAAACTCAAATGATTTATTAATCTGCTAATTGGTTGCCTATAAAAACACGTTCATTCTTATTAAAGCTTTTTACCATCGCCTTTTTTCTTTTGAAGTTGAAGCAAAGGTGCTATGATGTTTTATAGTAACTTTTCTCACATGGGGCTTTGCTTTTGTAACAAGCAGTATTACGAAGACCACCAAGTCCTGTGACATTCAAAAACTCTCCACCAAACACCAGTTCTAAAGAAAGTTGGTCTTCTAGTACAAACCCAGTTCTATAAATTGTTTGTAATGTATTCTGATTCCTAGTTCTTGGCAGAGTCAAAGCTAGCCACGTCTTGAGCTGTGAGGAAGTTGTGTAGTTCTTGTGTCCATCTGGGGCCAGCTTGTCCTCGGTCTCCCACAGCATAGGTGACTGCACAGGAGGTGACATGGTGCAGCTGTAGGAGCACTGAGGTGGAAGACTGGACGGGCTCTGCTACCTAGGAACCCTGTGACCTCAGACGTGTCACACCCCTGGCCCTGATTCTCTGTCTGCACAGCTAATTGTTAAGTGATTTGTAAGATTCTTTCTGGTCCTGTATCTGCTGAGATGTCCAAAAGTTGATATTTTTGTTTTGTCTGATTACAGATTCATTGTTTCTTTGAGATTGGAGATAATATATCAATGAAATTACTGACACAAAGTAGTCATCTGTAAGGAAACCAAATATAGGAAGAAGATGGCTAAAAGGAGAGTGTAGAAAATGCACATACTCCACTGAGGATATGTAAATGATTGGTGGAAGAAGTGTGGATAGGAGTTGTGGTTCTGTACAGAGGCCGTGTTATCAGAAAGATACCTGACCCTAATTTTCCCCCTTAACTTGATGTATGTCCTCAGGCAGGTTTGCTTTCTGTCCCTGGGCCCTTTTTAAAAAAATCTTTACAATGAAGGAATTGCCCTTAATTAGGGTTCACAAGCTCACGTGTCCGGGGAGTTGCACAGATGACAGAAATGGGAAGCAAGCTGGGTGGGACTGTGCTGAACCGCAGAGGGCTCAGAACAGAGCGGGTACTCAGCTCGGAGCCTTAGGCGGAAACGAGCCCAGCCCGGCGTTCGCAGGTCTTCAGTTTTTTTCAGGAGGAACAGAATTTTGTTTGAAATTTCCTGATTTAAAAATGTTGACAACTAATTGAAGATAATTTCGAATACAGCAGGCTACACCAGTCATGTCTATGGGCTGCCAGCTGGTTTTCTCCACCCTCTCACTGCTGTAAAGTGAAAGAATGCTGTGTAATTCAGCAGTGGAAATGTTTTAACAAATTTGGCCATTCAACTGTCCCTTTGTATTACTGGGGAGCGGGGGGAGGGGGCTTGCCCCATTCACAGACAGGAAAGGAGTTTAAAGATGAACATAAGAACCAGACCCTCAGTGAGAGTCTCTGCCTGGCTCTGACCGTGATGCAAAGCATACCCCTTCTAGGTGGGAAAAGGGGTTCGCAGCAGAGCTGAGACTGATGCAAATTCTGCAGCATGTACACAGTTCTCCCAGGGTCTGAATTCTCAAGAGCCTGGCAATGAACCGACTGCTATGAAGTTTAGAAGATTGATGGTTTCAAGGACAGGCTTAGTTAATATCCATGGTGACACTAAAGGAATTAGGTAAAAGAACAGTATCTTCCTCCATCCCCTAAATCCATCTCATACTGAGTTCTATGTATAAACTCTGCTTGGTCCTCCAAGAAATGGAACCCGAATTGCAGCTGGAATCTATTTGGCAGGAGCCTCGGGAGACTGGGGGCAGTGATGAGGGTAAATGACTTTTTCCTTCTCCTGCAGCCTAAATAAGTAACTGAGATTACTGTTTCCATGACCATCCCCACTCCCGCCCCACTTTGCGATTACTCAGTAGACTCAAAGAGCGAGTCATTTATAATAGCCTTTGTGGGGGGATGTGTTTTGGAAATGACATACCTGAAACTTGTATGGTGTATCCCACTTCCCGTTTCTGTTGTGAACATGTGCGTCACCGCAGTGGCACTGAGGATGACAGATTCTGACAGTTCTGGAGGCTGGGGCTGGAGTCCTCCTTTGCGTCCTCCTCACAGCAGCCTTCACAGCACCAGAGCATTTTATTTAATTGCCTTGTAGTTAGATGTGGCCACACCATTGCCAGCTTTTATAAGAATGGACTACTAACTCATCCTTTAGAAAAATGAAGCAGAATGGGGAGTCAACAAAAGTGGCCAGGGGATAACCAGCTGTAGTTGCCTGGTGTCCTTTCATCGAGCTGGGGGCCGTCTTCTCCACACACTTGACGTCTGCTTCCTTAGCTCAGAGGTGAGGGTCAGGGCTTGCCTCTTCTCTTGTGACTGTTCTCATCTCTGAAAAATTCTTAAGTTACAGGCAGATGACTCCACCCTTATGTGTATTGTATATCTTGAATGACGCTGAGTTTGATGGACTCAAGGGCTTCTCCCAGGGCCCTAAAGGCGCGCAGAACAACCCAGGCTCCAGGGTGAGGGTCCTGGACAGCTGGGTGTAAGGTTTTTAGCAGACTGTGTTTCCATTTCAGTGGAAGCTACCATATTTTGCCATGTAATGTGCACTTTTTTTTTTGCCCAAAATTTTGAGAAAAAAATAAGGATGTGCATTATACATGGGTAGTACTAATTCTATATCTAAATGTTAATTTTTTAATTTATGCTTATGCAGTAAAAATGTAACTCTAGAAAGCAATAATGATATCCATTTGCAAAATAATACCCTGAGGTACAATAATCAGTTTTGTTCCTAAAAATTAATTAAGAAAAAAGTTAAAATGAAAGATTTTTTTCCCTGAAAGTTTGGACCAAAACTATGGGTGTGCATTATACATGGGAGTGCATTATACACAGTGAAATACAATAGTTTCCTCCAGCCCTGTTACCAGTGTGTCAAAACTGGTCCTAGGCCAACTTTCAGACCTAGTAGAGAAGTAGGAAGAAAGACCCTCCAGGGAGGGCTCAACTTGGAAGGAGCTCTGAAGGAAGGGTCCCATGTTTGGATAGCTTCTCATCAATGGAAAGTGAGAAATATTGTGTTACATTTTAAGGTTTGCACTTCATTTTTCAAAGTTTAAAAATTACTCTGTTCTGGCCATTGAAAATGCTTAAAATATGAATGAGGATTATGTAATCATTCTAGTGTTTGCTGTTGGGAGAATGATTTCTGCTCTGAATTTATAAAAAAGGGAGAAAAAAATGTTTGGAAACAGTATTATTTAGACATGAAGACATTGTTTCTGTTAGATTAAGCATTTTACCCAAAGTAGCTGAGGAGGATAGTGGAGTCTGGCTTTACACACCGCTCTGGCCAAACCCAGCCAGCTCCGTGCAGCTGTGCTCATGTGCCCTGGCTGCTTGGGAGCCTGGAGGTGTGTCTTCCCACCATCACTTCCAGTTCTCTGGGCCTCCTCTGGGCCTCTTGCAGGCCTCGGTGTCTGAATCTCTTGCTTTTGCTGCAGGGAAGTGTGCAGAATCAGCTGCTCCAGGATGCAACCTGGGGCAGGGCACACTGTCCCCTTTGCCTTTAGGGACACGGAGTTGGCAGGATAGGGGAGAAGCTCCTTTAGGTCTGTCCCCTTGAGAGAGCCTTTGTACCTGGTTCTGCTGGTTCTTGCCAGGACACATAAGACACTGCTGGGAGTTAGTCCCCAGATGGAGTGTCTGATGAAAGGACAGGTTAGCATTCTTGACAAAAATGCCTCCTAGCTGTCTCTGGCAGTGTCTCTGACCAGAGGTTCCCCATTCCCACTCTAGGAAAGTGAAATTTTTTCAGGATAAATCCTCAAATTGATGACTGGACAGTCTTGTACCATTCCCATCAGCCTGATCAGGCTGAAAAGGCTCATGCTCCCTGCAGAAAGGTGTTTTCCAGTCACGTCTTTCCACATTTTCCAGTCTTCTCTAGTGTGATTTCGTTGCTTAGTATTACGTTCCTGACTAGTGTAAACCCACTTAATTACTGTAGCTTAAAGAATCAGCTGGTTCTACTAGTCAGGGATGTGCACAAATAAGGTGTTTTTGCATATTTAAACTAGGCAAATTATTCATTCAGATGATACAAACTCCACGGTGTTTTTGGAGTCCCTATACCCAAATTGTGAACCAGATGTATTTCACTAAGGCTCAGGTTGAAATCCGCCAAGGCTGGTTTCCAATCCAACATCTATAGCCACGTGGTCATATTCATCAACTTGCATTTCACTAGTTCGATGTCCGTTGTGATCTAGGGGGAATGAGGTGAAGTTTATATTTGACCTGTCTGTAGGGTGGGGGCGGGGGAGTAGGGATTGGCTTCAACAAATAGTGGAGTGGTTGTGGTACAAGGTCTCTGTCAAGACGAGCCATTCTCATGCACCATAGAACTTTCTTTTACCCATGAGTGATCGTGCTAACTATAAGTCATTTATATCTATACATTAAAACAAGTTCCTCAATTAGGCAACATTTGGTTAGCCAAGCCCAAGTTATTGTTTGTACTTGAAAGTAATAAACCTGCATTTCCTTAAAAATAACATTCTGTAGTGAAGACTATTTTCTTGCTTCCCCATCCCCTCCCCCCACCACCAATTCAGAGGGGACTTTTCAAAAGTGAGTGTGCTTTAGAATGTGTTTTTGCAAATGGAACTGCCCTTCATGTGATCGGAAGTGGCTCTGTTCCTTTACACTTTCTGCAAGTACTGAAACGCAAGCCCAGCAATATCATGACTTTGAATGAGACCCAAGAGGGAAAACAATACATGTAAAAGTAAAATGCAAAGAAGGAATTTTGGCAACTCTGACCCGTGGATGCAAATGGGAAAAATAAAGCACAGCGACACAGGTCAGGTGGAGACCTTGGAACTGTCTTCCTCTCTCTTCCCTCCTCTACTCAGTGTGTGTCCGAGTTGGTTCATTCTTCTTCTTTTTTTAGAGAGAGGGGATGGGAAGGAGAGAGGGAGAGAAACATCAATGTGTGGTTTCCTCTCATGTGTCCCCCACTGGGGACCTGGCCTGCACCCAGGTGACCCTTTGGGAATTGAACCGGTGACCCTTTGCTTCACAGGCCCGTGCTCAATCCACTGAGCTACACCAGCCAGGGCCTTATTCTTAATTTCAATTGGTAGGGCCCCTTGTCATCAGACGGGGTCTGTGTACCTTTGATCCCCAAAAGCACCATTGCAGGGCAGAGTATCATTCCTCTTCCAGATGAGAAAGCTGAAGCTTAGAAATGGGCCTAATTAGAGGAGTAAGTGGCGAGGTGGAGGGCTGGGCTGTGACCTGTAGCCTTCACACCTGGGTTTTCCCTACTTTGGCCCCCTCCCCACCTCTCCCTGTTGCAAGTCTCTTGGGTTCAAACCTGGACTGCTGCCTTCCTCCCTCACCCCTGACGAGCGCCTGCTGGACCATCTTACATTCTGCCTCCAGGGCGTCTCCCCAGCCACTCCTCTGACTGCTGGATCCTTGGTTCAAACGATCTTGATGACCCCATTACCAACAGGGGGTGTCTAGACTTACCAACATAGCTGAGCCCCAGCTGCTCCCTTCCAACTGTTCTTGCTCTTCTCCTGCCTTTGCACCCTGGCTCTTCCTCCTCCTGGGACAGCCCTCCACGTGCCTCTCCACCTGCCTAGGGCCAGCCTTTAGGACCCCACTGACCTCCCACTATCATCAAAGCCTCTGCTATCATCCTGCACTCAGCCCAGCTCAACGCTTCTGTCTAGTGTAGTCATGCAATTTATTTTGCAGTTCATTGCCAAGTACCTTGTGCAGTTGGCAAACCTTTGATCCAGAAGTTTTTCAAAATCTGGGTGAATACCTCATCTCCCCAGCAACATTGTAAGATTGAGTTCTTTCACAATACTCAGTAAGTTTTTAATAAGTTATTTATTTTTATTTTTAGAAAGAGGGGAAAGGAGGGAAACATCCCACATGTGAGAAATGCATTGATCAGTTGCCTGTCGTGCTCCCCCAGCTGGGGGCCTGGCCCGCAACCCAGGCATGTGCCCTTGACTGGGAATCAAACCAGCGACCTGTTGGTTCACAGACTGGCACTCACTCCATTGAGCCACACCAGCCAGGGCTTGATAAGTTATTTTAGTGACTGTCATGGATTATCTCAGGGGCTATGTGTTACGAAGAAAAAAGATCTTTGAGAATATCGGCATTGAAGCAAAATGAAAGACCAATGAACACACAGCTCTTCCTCTCTTAGACTTCCCTGTTCTGCCATGTCCCGTAAATATCCAGTGTTCTGAGCGCACTGAGGCAGAACATGGGATGATCGTTTTGTGATTAGACGTGTGTAGTCCTTGCCAGTGGAAGGGCCCTGTGCTTTGTATTTGAACCACACGTTCTGTTCTCTTGGTGGTAAAATAAAGATAACACCAATTTATGGAGAGGATTACCCAGAGCTCCTGTATCATAACGATTATTAGGACTTCCAATCCTCATGCACATGATCACAAGTCCTCATTTTGTATTCTGTGGTCAGAAATGTGCTTCGAGTCTTTGCAGTTACCCTAGTGCTCTGTGATATTATTACCTGTAATTTGCTGAGCCATTCTTATTTGGATGGATCATTAGAGGGTGTCTAGTTTTGCTTTTTAGATAATGCTATGGACACATTTTTTTTTTGCTTATATTTTCTTAGAACATGTTCCCACTAGATGACTTGTTGGTCAAAGGAAAGGATATTATTTCTCTTAACTTTTTTTTTGTTACAGACACAGAAGAGCACACAAAACATACACGCACAGTTCACTCAACAGTTAGAGCGAACACCCATTGAACCACTGCCCAGGCCAAGAAGGAGCACTTCTGGCTCCCCAGAAACTGTGTCTGTGTCCAGGAGGAAACACTCTGTGGCTTTTGCTCCGTATGTATCATGTGGCTTCCCAAATGGAGTAAAGGGATTTATGGTGTTGCCTTGCTGGTTGGTGTGTGTATGTTGCAACACAACATCTTTAATTTTGAGTGGTTATTGTAAATACGTTTGTCAACTTAGCAGGTATAAGGAAAATATCTCAAGGTTTCTCTAATTGATATGTCTGGAACATATGAAGACAGATATTTGTATATGCACTCATTTGTATATCTTTTGAATTCTGTCTTCATCTTTTACCCATTTATTTTTATCACATTTCCAAATAATCTGGAAAACATTGAGATAGAGTCACAAATACAATTTCACTAATCTAGGCATCACTGTTTTAGAAACAATAATTCAACACAAGGCACACATTGAAACTTCCTTTCATTACATAAAAAGGACTGGTGTTAAGCAAACCCATCTACAATCCCTCTTTCCCTCCCAGGAACGAGTGCAGCGTAGGAATCCAGCGTAGTGGTTTGCTGCAGCGTCGGCCTTGCCTGTGCAAGGAGTTCCAGGAAGACGCAGCGCTGTACCAGAGAGGTCATCGGCAGGACTGGGCAGCTATGGAACCGGATCTTCAAAGTTTTCCTAATGAGGACGTACCACAGGTGATCCATAGTACTTAAAGGAAACTATGGGCAATCATGAATTAAAAGGTTTCTTTTCCCCAAATTAACTGTTGGAATTTAAGGGATTCATTCATCTAGAAGCAACCAAACAAGGCCCCAAGGGCAGACTCCTCCTAGTGGGTTACTTTTACGAATTAGTGGGGAGTCAGGGAGGGCCTGGCAGGCGTGCACGCGTCGGGCCTCTGGGGGTTCAGAGAGGCGGTTTTCCATCTGTGAGGGTGTCACAGGAGAGCAGACATTCCTGAGTTCGTTGGTCCAGCCGATTCAGCCATGCAAGGCCACTCTGCAGCAGGCTTATCATTCAAGCTTTAAGGGCTTGAAGATTGACCTCTCAGTGAGAGGAAATCAGTAAAACAAACAAAAACACGGATGAAGTCTTTGTGTCAACCTAAGGTGACAAAAGTGCCGAAAAAATAAGGGTTATTTTCTTCATTTCTCTTTCTCCCCTACAAGACTGTGTCTTGAGAACTGGTACAAAGTAAACTCAGAAGAATGGGCCGTTGATTAGTCTCCGTTGATTCTCAAAGTGTGGTTTCCTTTCCACACATGGGTGTCACTGGGGAACTTGGCAGGAATGCAAATTATTGGGCGCCGCCTTGGACGTAATGATTCAGAAATTCAAGCAGGGGCGTGGCAGGTGATTGTGGTGTCCACCAAGGTTGAGAACCACCGCTGTTAACCAACTCGTTCTGCCACCTAGTGGAACTTTTCAGAATAGCATCTGGCAATGGGTTGCATTCACAAGGACTTCCTCGCACTTAAGGTTACAGCCACCCCCAATGCGTTCCAAAGCTGGAGTTGCCTCCTACTTTACTTCCAGTTATTACAGGGCACGTGATGCCAAGACATCCGCAGGCAGTCTGCATACACTCATGCTTACTGTTTTGGAAATGCTTTTAATCTCTACTAAAATTGCTCTTACACACTGGAATATTACATTACATAGCTATTAAACAATGCTATGAAGATGAATAACATGGAAAACGCAGAAACATCAGTGGGAAACAGGTTTTAAAGTGGCATACAGCATCTTCCAAATGAAATGGTCTAACTCTGCATAGGGACAAAATGAACTACACCGGAAGGGTAATAGTGCTCCTTTCTTGGGGATGCGATTATAGGTAAATATTTTCTATGTATTGTTTGTATTTTCTGAGTTTTCTACAATGAGTATAAGTTATTTTTAAGAATAATACTTGGTAGTTATGTAATACAGCTGCAGGCATCGTTTGGCTGAAATTCCTTTTCTCTGGAAATATCGTGTCCCTGTTCTGTACTGGGCTTTGTGCTAGGGGCTGGGGGTACAGAGGTGAATTGTGTGTGGTTCCTGCTTCTGAGAGCTCATGGTTCTCTGGGGGTAGCGCACACACAAAATCCCAAGAAGGAAGGACAAAGAAGGGAGATGTTCTACTTACAGGTCGCAACCAAGGTGTCCCAGAGCAAGTCACCCACCATAAAGTTCCCAAACTGAGGGGATTATATTACTAGCTCATGGGGGTCTTCAGTCAATATAGGAACATGAAAGACACAGAATTTGAAGGCAAAATTGTTAAACAACAAAATTCAACACAAAAGTAGCAGGTTGTTGGTGGTAGCAACATAGGTTTTCAACCTCTGCATCCCCACCTAAAACAGCAATTAAATAGCAAGATGAGAAAACCAGACGATACTGATAACAGAACTAGGTGACAAGGTAACCCTACAAACCCCCAAATTAAGCAAATGGGGAAAAACAGAAGCTTCCACAAGAACAGCGTTTATGTAAGAGGAAAAGGGGAAAAAAGGAAGGAACAGAAGTAGGAGATGATGGACCTGAGAACAGGAGGACCCAAAAGGGGCAATGGGTGATCACTGAAGAGTGGAGCAACCAATTTGAAGACATCAGATGAAGCTGGGAGAGGTTCTGTCCAATCCAACAGTGGGTGGGTGCAGGGGCCTATGGTAAGAACACCTGAAAGGGCTGGAGCAGGGCAGCCCTTTTAAGCTCATGAGACTGACCTGCTGTCTTCTATGACAGGGTCCCACATTAGGGAAAACTCCTGGGACTAAAATTAAAAATGGGCATTACAGAGACGAGAGAGAGAGAGAAGGGGAGAGTAGGAAGATGCCATATTATTCACGGGGTCTTTATAGTCAGTATAGGAACATGTAAGACACTATCAGAATTTGAAGACAAGAAAAAAAGAACCGGATTCAACAAAGGATGAGAACAGAGGCAGGAAGTCCCAGAAAGCAAGCTGCCTTATTTGTAAATGCCACACAAAAACGGCAGCAGAGGTGGCTCTGTGAAGGCTGAAAGGTCCTTCCTGAATGTAACCTCCTTCCAAAAAGTCAGGAAAAAAATAATTTTACATAGAATAAGCAACAGAAGTATTAAGGCCAAATTTCACATAAAGTTATGTTTAAAACGAGAAGAGGACTAGGAGCAGAATGAGAGACAGGCTGTGAAAGACACCAAATTGAAACAACGATGAGACGCCACCTCGTACCCATCAATGCTGGCAAGCCTGCCCGGTGGGAATGGGAACTGGTGCAGCCTCCACGGAAAACATGCGGGTGACTTCTCAACAGGTTAAACACAGAATTACCACGTGACACGGCAAAGTCCACTCCTAGGTATATACCCCAAAAGAACTGAAAATAGAGACTCACGTGGATACCTGTTCGTTCAGAGCAGCATTATTTACAAGGTGGAAACACCCCCAGTGTCCATCAGCAGAGGAGTGTATCAGGAAACGCGGTGTAGTCCTATGCACTGTGGTATCATTCAACCACAAAACGCGGTTCTAGTATACGTTGCAATGTGGATGAACCGCAGAACGTGCTAGGGAATAGGACCCAGACACCAAAGGCACGTCGGGTGATTCTCCTTACGTGAAATGTCGGCAATAGGCAAATTCATCGAGACAGAAAGTAGGTTGGAGGTGGCCACGGTTTGGGGGGCGGAGAGGATGGGGAGTTATGCTTTGTGAATAGAGAGTCTGCCCAGGGCGATGGAGAACTTGGGGAATAGACAGTGGTGGTGGTTGCACAGCATTGTGAATGCGATGAATGCCACCCGGGTGTGCACTTTAAAGTCGTCTAAATGGCAAGTTTTATCTAGTAGGTACTTGACCACATTAAACAATTGTACTGAAAAGTAAGTGAGCATCACATATTGCCAAGCTGGCTTTAGAGATCATCAGCAAAGCCATTTAAACCTTTTAAAAATTATTTTAAGTGCTTTGTAATCAGTGCTCTTGGTAACATGAAAGAGATGTCAAAAATCACAGACATGGACAATCTTGATTTTGAAAGTGATTTAGAAGAACTGAATGCAGAATGTGCAAAAGTTTTAGGAATATCTTAACCAATATATTTTACTGTTGGTAAATGGATACACAAATTGAGGTTTACCTACACGGTGGAATACTATGCAGCAATAAAAAAACCCCAGCAACACATACAAATAACATGGATGCATTTCATGTGAATTACACCATACACAAAAGAATGCAGACTACATGAGTCTATTTATACATACTTCTCTCTGCAAAACTAACCTCTATTGACAGATCAGTGGTTGTCTGGGGTTGGAAGTGGAGGGAGGGATGGATTACAGGGGCCAGAAGAAACCTTCGGTGATGCAAATGTTTATTATCTTGACTATAGTGAAGGTTTCCCAGGTGTATACGTACATCAAAACTCATCAAATGGACACTTTCAATCCGTGCGGCTTATTTATACAGAATTATACATCATTAAAAGTGTAAAAAAGCCCTGGCTAGTGTAGCTCAGTGTATTGAGCGCTGGCCTGAGAACCAGAGGATTGTGGTTCGATTCCCAGTCAGGGCCCATGCCTGGGTTACAGGCCAGTTCCCAGCAGGGGACGCACAAGAGGCAACCATACATTGATGTTTCTCTCCCTCTCTCTTTCCCTTCCCCTCTAAAGATAAAGAAATAAAATCTAAAAAAAAAACCCCAGTAAAAGTGTAAAAACATTCTTTCTTGTTCTTGCTTCGTATTTTTAAATGCTTTCTTTTCCTAAGTGCATTCACCACATGTGTTCTTGGCCAGTCTCTCCCAATCGTTTTGCTTTATATTGTAGACATTTGTTCTTCGTGTTCTGTGGTTATGCTCCTCAGGTGGCTAATTAGTTTGGTCTGTGAGCTCGTGTTCCCCCGGGCTCTCAGCTCTTCTACAGAGCAGTGTTTTGGGGAAGGGCTGAGGACCAGGCTTCAGTCTAGGTTTTTCTCACTGGATTTAAGGAGAGAGGAGGGGATAAGCCCCAGGTCACGGAAGCCCAGGCCCTACACAATCACTCCCGATCCCACTTGGCTAATCCCATCTCTTCCCATGGGATCGACCCTCTGCTCAGGGACACGTCCTCACATTTGCCGTGAGCAGCCGTGAGCAGCAGCCCTGGGAGGAGGCCGTGTGATCTCTCCCTGCATTTCACTTTGCTTCTCACTGGGGCTTTTGTTTCCTGATTAGCTGACACGTGTCCTGCCAGTGAGCTGGTCTCCAAAGGGAAGGGGCGGGCAGTGGTTATCCTGAGACGGCACCTGGTGAGGCAGTGGCCGACCTTCCAGGCCTTTCCTGCAGCCTCGCCCCTCCCTGCCCTTCCATCAGCCTCTCCCCAGGCTGCCGGCCTCCCTTCCCACTCCCAGGCACCCTCACCGGTTCCAGACAGACTCCTGCTCCCCAGAGCCGCTCCTTATATTTTGTTTTGCAAGTTCTTCAACTCCACCCTCCCATTTCGCTTAGATAATTCCTCCGGAATGAACTGCGAGGGAGAAAGAGAGAGAACCCAGCGTTCATTTATCTTGCTGGGACCGCATCATTCACTTTAACTGCTTTTAAACCATTTGATGTTATTGGAAGAGTGGTCCAGATCTGAAAATCGGGTTCTGAACGTTGTCAGAGAACACCAAAGACAGTGCGAAGTACAGAACAGTGGAAAACGGTCTGCCGACTCAAACGCCAGAACAAGAAGTAGCTTTTTAAACATATTTTGACAAATACTTTAGAACTATGTACATTCATTGGAGTTAGCTGTTAGTGAAGGTGAGTCACTGACATTACCCTGTTCTGAGTGGTGGCAAAACTAAACGACAAGGAATTCGAAACAAGTTAAAATGTTGTTTCAAATGAGCATGTACATGCTGTTAACAAATCCCACCAGCCTCCAGGCTGGATTCTAGGTGTACTAAGATTTTTCCTGCTTTGGGGTCTTGTACTGACTGTTCTTTTTTGGGGATTCGCTCCTCCCAGATCTCCACAGGTCTCGCTTCTTCTTAGTACTTAGGACTATCCTCAACTCTCACCTTTCTAGAAATTTCCATGACTATTTTATCTTCCAAATATCCCTGACCAGTCCAACCTTAATCACTTTTGAACAGCCTATTGCTTTTTTTTTTTCCGTCCTAGCATTTATCGAGAGATTTACTTACTTATTGCCTATCTTCTCCCCTGCGATGCTGGAGGCTTCTCCTACCTCGTTCAATAAGGAACAGAACCCAACGCCTGGGATAATAAACTTGGTACTCGGTGGGTAATGATTGTTAAATAAATGACCCCTCTTCACTGTGTATTCTTGCTTCTATCAATGTAATATTCTATTCTGAAACTTAGCGGCTTAAGAAACTGTCATTTCTCACAACTCAGTGGGTTGACTGGGTTGGCTGGGCCCAACCAGGCTCACTTGCGCAGCTGCAGCCAGCGGGCCTTAGGTCATGCATGGTCTTAGGTGGCCTCACTCACCCGTCTGGGGCCTGAGCTGGCGCCAGCTCTGGTCTCTCCAACCTGGGTTTCTCGATGGCATTGATCTTCCAAGAAGGCGAAGGTAGGAGCTGCGAGGCTTTGAGGCCCAGGCTCCAGAACTCCACAAGTTGCTGCCACCATGCTGAAGCAAGACGGGAGGCCAGTGCAGAATCCAGGGGTGAAGAAGAGACTTCGCCTCTTCAAGACAGGACCTGCAAAATGTTATAGCCTTGTTTTTCATCTATCAGGTTGCTCCAAAGCAGCTTTCCTCGTTTGTAAGCAGCAGAGTTTTAGGAATCATCCACCATTGCCCAGCCCAGGGCCTGGTTCCCAGCAGGCCCTCCCTGTTGGTTCAGGGAATCAATGAATGTCATCACTGATTCCAGTCCCTTCCACCATGGGGTACTGCTTCTCTAGACACATTCGTTTTTGCTGCCCCCTAGTGGAATGTAAGGATTGGTGCTTCCTTTCTTGAAAGATGCAACTGTAGGATTCCTGGTGACTAATTAAGACAGTGGTTGCTAAACCTCAGCATGTATGTGATGCATCTGGGGATCTTATTAAGAACAGAAGATTCCTGGGCCTTATTCCACCAAGTTAAGCACATCTGGATAAGTCTAAATGTATTGAGTCTAGGTCCTTATTTAGACTTTGTGATGAGTGGATATTGGAGGGTGAAGATGCCAAGACCCTACAAGGCTTAAGGGCAGAGAGACATACATTGGAAAACAGCCCTGCCACTTAATATCTGTGTAACTTTGGGAAACTTGCTTAACCTCTCTGATTCTCAGTTCTCTCCTCTGCAGAATGAGGTTAATGATAGCTATTGCATAGGGTCGGTGTGAGATTGGAAATGGCGCCTCGTTCCTAACTCAGTGAAGTGGGGGTTAATACTACTGGCGTAATACAACAGACAGAGGGCTTTGAAAATGTGTGGCGTGTCATAGAGGTTCAGCAACCATTAGCAGGATTTAAAAACCATAAGCACCAAACAACAACAACAACAACAAGAACCATGTGTGCTCACCATTGATTACCAGGTGGGTCAAAAATGTGATGTAGCAGGTGCTCAACAAATGATTTTTTAATGAACAAATGAAGTTCTCATATCCTATCTCTATTACTATGAAAGTTCGTTTTCCCAGTGTGCATTTCCTTATCTGCATTGGTTGTATCAGAAGTTTGGGGGGGGTGTTTAAATTATTTTAAGTCCCGTAGGGACTTCCAGGCACATTTTGTTTTATGTACACCTCAACATCAACTAAGTTGTCAGGGGTCAAGTTGTTTTCAGAAGCCTTCTTTCTAGTGTGGTGTAGTGAGAAGAATACCAGCCTTGAAGACAGAAGACTGGGGTTCAAATCCCAGTTCTGAGTAGTTGTATCATTCAGGTAACTCACTCACCCTCTCAGATCCTCACTGTCTCCATTCGGAGGGTGATGGAGTTGTTGCCGAGGATAGTTTTGTTGGATAGAGCAATCTTGGATGTAGGTCCTTGCCTTTCATGACTTGGAATACTTCTTTCCAGCCCGGTCTTGCCTGCAAGGTTTCTTTTGTGAAATCAGTTGATAGTCTGATGGGAACTCCTTTGTAGGTAACTGTCTCCTTTTCTCTTGATGCTTTTAAGATTCTCTCCTTATCTTTAATCTCAGCTAATGTAAGTGTGATGTGCTTTGGTGTGTGCTTCCTTGGGTCCAACGTTTTTAGGACTCTGAGCTTCCTGGACTTCCTGGAAGTCTATTTCCTTTGCCAGATTGGGGAAGTTCTCTTTCATTATGTTTTCAAGTAAGTTCTCCATTTCTTGCTCTTTCTCTTCTCCTTCTAGTACCCCTATGAATCAGATGTTGGAATATTTAAAGTTGTCCTGGAGGTTCCTAAGCCTCTCCTCATTTTTTTGAATTGTTTCTTCATTTTGTTCTTGTCGAATGTTTCTTTTCTTCCTTCTGGTCCAAACCGTTGATTTGAGTCTGGTTTCCTTCTTGTCACTGTTAGTTCCTGTACATTTTCCTTTATTTCACTTTTCATAACCTTCACTTCTTCCTCTTTTGTGACCATGAATCAATTCTGTGAGCATCCTGATTACCAGTGTTTTGAACTCTGCATCTGATAGGTTGTCTATCTTTTCATCACTTAGTTGTATTTTTTTATGGAGCTTTGATCTGTTCTTTTTTGGGGACATTTTTTTTCTTTATCTCATGTGCCTGTTACATAGTAAGGGGTAGAGCCTTAGGTGTTCACCAGGGCAGGGCAACCCACGTTGCTGTGTTGTGATGCTGCACATGAAGGAGGGGTCCGAGAGGGAGCAATGCCATTAGCTCTCATCTGAGCTAGCTACTGAGAGCTAGGCTACTCACAAGCAAATTGGGCCCTTCTGGTGCTGATTCCCAGGTGGGTGGGTTTGTGTACATTCTAGGACCCTGTGGGTCTCTCCAATGAACTCTCCTGTGGGACTGGGAGTTCCTCCTGCTTCCACAACCCCACAGGTTTTTTCAGTCAGAGGTTTTGATACTTTATTTCCCTGCACTGGAATCCTGGGTTTTGTGGTCTGTCTCGCTCCCCAGTTGTTCCTCCCAGTTTATCTGCATGCAAATGTGGGACTGCCTGTTCCACCAGCTGCCACCTCAGCAGCCCCACCTTGCCGTGAATCCTCTGCACCCTGCCTGCCTGCCTCCACCCTTCCTACTGATCTGAAGAATGTTTCTTCTTTAACTCCTTGGTTTTCAGACTTCTGTACAGTTAAATTTTCTGGCTGTTCTGGTTGCTTTTTGTTTTAAAATTTGTTATTGTCCTTCTTTTGGTTGTGCAAGGAGGCAAAGTATATCTATGTATACCTCCATTTTGGCCAGAAGACTCTTGTTGTACATTTTCTTAAATTAAAAAACAATATTTGTAGCAGATGGCTTCTTTTCCCCCAATTCCCTCCTCTCCCTCTTCCTGGGAAAAGTGGAGACTACGCTTCCCAGTCTCCCTTGCAGCTGGATGTGGTCATGTGGCTAAGTATTGACCAATAGGATATAAAGGGAAGGGATGTACAGACTTTCTGGGTCATCTCTAACTTAAACTCTTTATGGTACCTGTTGGCTCTTTCCTCTTTCCCAGGAGTAGCAACCCAGCTTTAATTAAGCAAACGAGGATCCCTGGGGAGGGAAAGGCAGAGCAACAGGGAACCTGGTTCCTGTTCATAGCAGTCACTTCACCAACACAGCCTGGCTGGTCGTTTTTTTCAAGAGAGAAATTGATTGATGATGAGGAGGAGGATGTCTGGGCCACTATATTTTTTATAGGTTTTTTGTTTGTTTTGTGAGAGTAGCTTGGCTGTGACCTAAGAAGTATAACTTCAACCTTCTCCCTGAGACTGGGGACATTTGGTGACTATTTCACAGTTCGTGGCACCGATCAGGCTGTGTTAGAACAGTGCTTGGGAGGTGCTATGCACTTTACAGAACAGCATAGAATATTGGTCTTTTATCCTCCTATGTGTGAACTTTGATTTAAGAAAAACTATATATTCAGCATATTTTGTTTAGGGTATTTAGACATAATATTAAAACACATATCATCTAAGTCATTATTTATTATGACATATATATATATATCATATTAAGTTATATATTATATATACTATAATAAATATTACACATTATAATTTGTTATAATAAATACTCAATATAATCCTAAGTGTATTGATAGAATCCAACACAAGAATCACAATTTCAAACAAGAACCAACATCCTCCATTGGGGCTAAGCTGGTCCATTAATATTTAAAGGCTGGATGTTCATCCTTGGTTTTGCTATGTGGTACATTCTTCATGGCAATGGTTGTAGTAGAATAAGAGAAAGCATACAGTTACAAAAAGAGTTTCACGTGACTGGTTCAGTTGAATGCATTCATGATTGCTTCAGCTGAAAGTATTTGCATTCCCTACTCTGGGAAGTTCTGTATCAGGCAGCCCTTGAAGAAGTCAGCTTTTGTCCAAGATGCTGAATGCTGGCAAGAGACTTGAGCAAGGCATGCTGGAGGTTCAGAGGGCGCCCCTCCCAACCGGCCACCCATTCCGTTTGTGAATGATTGGTTCCACGGCCCCATGATGACCTTGGTCTGTGATTCTCAGCACGGTTACATAGCCCAGCCGTGACCCTCCCTCTGAGGACCTGAGGAGGTGTCACTTGGGAGAAGAGCCCTTTCTCCTCCTCTGAGTGGTCCTCTCATGCACCTTCAGTCGTGCAGGCTGGCACTGATCCCCAGAGGAAGCCCAATTCTGTCAATCACAGTGACGTGGCAGAGATGGGACACTGGAGGACAGAGGGTGTGGATGTGCTTTCCAGCTCCATGTCCCACTATTGTGAGAACGAGCAGGGGTGAGTGATGGCCTTTTGCATTTTGTTGTGTGGGTTTTTTTTTTTTTCATTTAAAACCATCATTAGCAATTCACTTGATGTACATTGTCTTCATAATGATCATTTTTACTGACTGTACATTATTTTATCAAATAATAGAATTTATCAAAGTAGACTCTTGAAATAGTTCTCATTTTATGTTATTGTAAAAACTGCTGCAATTAATATCTTTGTCAATATGAGATTTTGCTTTGGTTGGATAATTTCCTCAGGAAATGGGGTCAGTTTTGGCTACCTCTTATGGAAGACAAAAAGGATATGGTGGCAACATTTTTTGTGTTGCATCAGCAAAAAAAAAAAAATGAGAAAGAGAAGAAATATCCTTCAGTGGGAAGTGCTTAAATAAAATGTGCTCTATCCAATCATTGGAATACAATGCAATCATGAAAAAGAATGAGGATTATTCATTAGAGCCCCAAAGTACAAACAATCCAAATGCCCATGAACAAATGAAGAGATAAACAAAATGTGGTATAACACCCACACAATGGAATATCACTCAACCATAAGAAGGAATGAAGCTCTGATCCGTGCTACAACAGGGATGAACCGTGGAAACATTTTGCTGTGTGAAAGCAATCAGACACAGAAAGCCTCACAGAATATGACTCCATCCATATGAAGTGTCCAGAATAGGCAAATCCATAGAGACAGAAAATAGGGTAAGTAGTACCAGGGGCTGGTGGGAGAGAGGATCGGGAAATGATCGCTAACAGGTATGAGGTTTCTTTGGGGGGGATAAAGTTGCTCTGGAACTGCAGAGCAGTGAATATACGAAAAACCACTGAATCGAAAACTTTGTGGTATGTGAGTTAAAAAGGAATGAGGAATCTATATGGACATAGTTTGGCATTCATTGAAAGAAAACAAAGTCCAGAGCAATGTATAAAATACAACATTTTGGTGGAAGTCTTTTTTTCTACCTTCTGCGGCTGAGATTGTGAGGCTTCCTCAAAAAGATGTCAGTCCTGATCTCTCGTGGTCCTTTCTCTGGACCGCAGGGAGCACCTGGCACGTGCTGGGTGCTGAGATCCTGCGCAATGACTTGGATACAATGTATCCATATTCCTGTGGTTTCAGATGCAAAGCTGAGGGGTCTGAGAGGCAAGGGGCTTGCCAGGGTTATAAAGCCAGGAAAGGATCTCTTCCAGGACTCAAAACCAAGTCTGCCTAACTCCAGAGGAGATGAATCAGAGGCCGGGGCAGGTGGGGGCTTGTCGTCAGCTTCCTTTGTTCCCTGTGCACTGGCCGGCGGGGGGTGTGGAGGCTGCTCCACCTCAGTGAACGTGGCTGACGGGAATGGTTGTTTATGACTTACACTTCGAGGTCCTTTAATTGAGGACACTGCAAAGGGAATTTCAGAGAGTCCTCAAAGGGCTAATTAGTCCCTGATGGTTTGAGGGGAATGGTTTAGTAGGTCCTGCCTGGTCCACTCTATGCTGCTCGAACACTCCCTGCTCCTTCACAAAGCTGCCCTTGCTGTCGTTTCTGACTCGAACACTCTTCCTGCTCATCAGCTGCCCAACAGACTCCTACTTACCTGTCAAAACCAGCTCACAGGCCCCTTCTGTTGTTTTCTCCCAAACAACACCATGTACAGATGGCCCTCCTGGCATCTTTATAATAATACTAGTCATATTTTTACTAGTAGTTGTCATTTATGAGTGCCTACGCTGTGCTGGGCAACTTTAAGTATTGGTGTACTTGTTTCTTGTAATTGTCATCGGAATTAAGCAATACAAGTATAATTATTTACATTTCTTACAGATGAGGAAATAACCGAGCAAGGTTAGGAAATTCTCCCAAAGTCACACAAGCAGGATGTGAAGAAACAGATCCTCCTGATGCTAAAGTCCATACTTTCCCCCTTGCGCCACAACCCCTGTCCTGCGCCAAGGCCCTGAACCGCAAATGCGGCCTGCCACTGTCTCCTCCACTGCCCGTGAGCCCTGGAGGGGCAGGTGGGTGCTGGCTCTGATTTCAGGACTGCAACCCACTGCTCACACCGGCTCTGCCCCTGAGGGCCTGATCCTAAAAGTTCAACGGGCGTGAAGTGTTCCGTTTGCCAGGACCCAGCCTGGAAAGTAAGAGCAGTGTTTGTCCTTTCCCTGCTGATGGGACAGGCCCGCTATCTCTCCTAGAAAGGCGATAAAGGGGAAGGTCGTGCCTCCTTGAGGACTTGCAGATGTTTCCTGAGGTCATGAGAGCATTTCTGCGTCTTGCCAGTTCATGTGAGCTGCTCGGATAGCCAGCTTCGTGTCCCTGCGCTTGTGGATGTCAACAACCAGCTCTGGCCAGCTCTTTGGGAATTGTCCTGAAATCGGATGGCGAGCAGAGAGGCCCAGAAAGGATGGTGGTCCCCGCGCCCGCCTGCCAGATCCCTGCTGCAGCCAAACAGGGGCTTCGTGGTACAGGCAGCAGGACTTGGTGGTGGAGATGCCCAGCCTGGTTTTAGCTTTGAAAACCATCTTTGCCACTTACTAAGTCCGTGACCTTGGGGAAGTTTCTCTATCTTTCTAACCCTGACTGACTTCATTTTTACCAGGGAGTAATGGCCTCCTTTTCTGAGTTATGGGTTAAGAGACATAACGCATATCACACACCCTGACCACCAAGCCTGCTACAGTGTGCGTACAACAGCAACACCAACAATGATAAAAATCATTACCAAATTATCCCTGGTCAGTCAATTTTTGCTGTTGGCCATGGAGAATGCTGACATGCAGTTAATGCTCTTAGTTGGGGGAGCAGAGCAGTTTTCCAGGACAGGCCACCTGGGCCAGAGGGATGGTTTCCTCTGGTCCAGGACAAGTGCTGCCTGTGAAAGTGGCCCTTGGCACTGATCCTCTGCCCTCGACCCCGGAGCACACTGCTCTTTGGGTGGGCGCACACGCGTTCTCTGGATCCCAGCTCCTGGAGGAACCCAGAGAAAGGAGAGGCCGGCTCAGGATGGCAGCCCTGCTCCCTCTGAGTCCCGCTGCCCGACGTCATTCCCTGTCCCAGTCATCTATCACGGGCCGAGCCATCAGCAGCCATGAAAACCATGTGCTGTTTTTGTTGAAGAAAGTGAATAATTTGATACTCAACAATATGAAAAAATTAAAAGGCATTTTCACAAGGATTATTTCATTCACCCTATCTGAGCATGCAGATACCCACGGAAAAGAAGATGGGCTTTAGGGAAATCTTATTTAAGCCTCTCTCGATCTCTTCCTGGTTTCATGGAGAAGAGGAGTCTCCAGGCAAGAACCAAAAAAGACTTGTGCAGTTTGGGTCTCTAATATTTTCCCCTGACATCATTTCATATAGACTTTTTTATGTTTTTGTAAGATTTATATTTGTCACTTTTTAAGCTTGTCGTAGTATTCCTTCAAGTCAATGGGACAGGGTTTGTCCCTCCACCTGTCATCTGGCACCTGGGCAGTTCCAGTTTTTTGGTATTATACATAATACTATCTACTTTTATGAAAACAAACTCTTAGCACAGTATTGAGAAGTATCCCCTTGGGACAAATTCCTGGCAGGAGACTGAGGGACTCAGGAGGAGAATGGAGTTTCTTGGCCTTGTTATTTGAGGTTCAACCATCCCCAAGGAAGAGAAAACCAGCCCACAGAGAGCATCCGAGTGTTCTCTCCTGGTCTGAAGTCAGAAAGCGATTCAGAGGCAGTGCCAGTGAGAGGACAAGACAGTTTGCTGAGCCAGGCAGAATTTTCTGGAAGGGGCTGTGAGAATGTCCTCTGCTGATGTCCCAGTGCTCTGGCTGTCAGCTTATTCGGGGCCCCCTGCCCCCCCCCCTCGACCACCTCTGCAGGAGCTGTACCTTGGCAGTCAGAACAGGGTTGGTTGCTCTCTAGAGCTTCCCACAAACTCTCAAGAGTCAAGCACTTGTGGTAGGTGGGAGTAAGTGTTTTACCTGAACCAGGTAAGACAGCCTGGTGGAGGGATCCCTGCACCGACCCTGAATATAGAAGAACTGGTTCCAGGTAGGGCCCTGCCATCAACTTGATGAGTCACCAGGTGCTCCCTGCTACCCTCACCTGGCTGGCATATTACTGAAATTTCACAATTCCAGACACATTCCTTTGACTTGGGACTTTGACGTGATACCACGCAGGACACCTGGGAAAGGCCAGGGTGCCGTTCCTCCCCAGGGCGAACTGTGTTGCTGTCACTGACTCTGAGAACAGGCCTGCTTGGGGAAGGAGCTGAAGGGCCCCCACGGAGGCTCTGAAAGCAGGGGCGGAGCCCCCAGAAGGAGGAGCAGCACAGTCTGGCCTCCATAAAAACTCTTACCACCTAGGCTTCCTTCTCGAGTAGCCTCCGACCTGTGGGGGCTCCTGGGCAGTGGGGGTTGGGGGTGGGGGCAGAGCACCTTCAGAAGCCCCTGAAGAGCCTTCCTGAGGGTGTTTGGCCTGGACAGAAACCCGGGATGGACGTTTCCTGTCAGATTGGAGGACAGGGCCGCAGATTCCTGTGGAGCTAGCTGCCCAACAACCCCACCCAAGCCACGCTGTGCGCCAGCCCCTGGCCTGCACAGCACACGTCACACAGTGACTCTGGGACACCTGCTCTGCCTGGGCGCTCCTGTTCCGGAAGTGGAATCATCGCCAGGATTCAATCTCTGGCCAAGCCCAGGGTGGTGGGCTGCCGCTCAAACCACAGCCTCCTCGCAGATTTGATCTCCTTCCCCTCTTCCCCTTGTTCACTATCTTCTACCCATTCTGGCTTCTCTCTTCCTCAAGCTGGCTCCACGCTGAACTTGCTCCTCTCTGAGACCGGCCGTGTGTGGGTCCCTCTCCCTGGCTCTTCCTAGGCCGCCTCCTGGTCCTCATTCAGGCCGCAGCTCCATGGCCACCTTTTCCCAAGAGGTCACTCGGCCCCCGAGCCATTTTCTATCTGGTTATCAGCCTGTGTTTTCTTCTTAGCACAGGCATTTCCAAATATGATCTTGTTTACTTACTCACCCAGATATTCTCTAACTCCTTAACTACAACGTAAGTGCCATGTGGGCAGCGACACGGGCTGTTCTGCTGTGGGCTCAGGGCTCAGAACCACACCAGCGCCTACAGGGGACCCACCCGGGGTGCCCAGGCAGAGCCGCCTCACTTCTCTTCATTCGGTTTCCCCGTTTCCCTCCTCAGTGGGGTGTGCATGTTGGCTTGGCAGCCCAGGGAGCTCCAGCTGGACTGCATGCTGCTTACCTGCGCCTGTCCATCCCTCTGTGGCTGGCTCACCACCCTCCGCCTCCAGGGGGCCTGCCCACCCACCTGCTGCCTCAGGAGCTCACTGCCTCCTGGGACGGTTTTACAGCACAGATGCTAGGGAACTAGATGAGATGATGTCTGCGGGCTACATCATCTCCCAATGTAAGGGCTTGGGCCAAGAGCGGTTCATTTGTAATCGGCAGCCTGTGGACCGCAGGGCCTCCAGGGAACAGAGGGCGGGGCTAAGATGTTAACGGAGGGCCCGAGTTAAGGCTCTGTCAGTATACCAGTTACTGACCACATCCGGCCCACCTATTGTTGGCTTTGAACTGAAAGCTGATGGTCTGAGTCAGGAGTGCAGCACCAGGGAGAAATACGAGCTCCACGCCCGCAGCCGCCGAGTGGCTGTGTGAGCTTGACTGAGTCCTTTCCTTCTCTGAGCCTTGTGGGGTGTTTTTTTTCTCGAAAAGCAAGAATGTTTGCATCAGACCTAGATGCTTTTTAAGGCCCTCTCTTCTCACTGTAGCGTTCTAGGATTCTACCAGTGATGCTCAGCTGCGAAAACCCTAATGCCCACAACCAAGTTCCAATTCTTTGGCAGGTCATCATTCTCAGTGGACAGCCTTGGCGAGGGACCAAGCCCCTGGCCTCCACCAGCAGCCGCGCAAGTCTGCCGTTGCGTCTGTGTTTACTCACAGCTCCTGCTGGGCAGGTGACCTCAGCATGTGATCCGTCAGTAGACTGGGCCTGACGTGTCCCTCATGAGACAGATGAGCCGGATCCAGTCCCAAGTCATGTGGAGGCTGTCCCACCAGCGCCCTGCCTGGCCTGCTTGTCCAGAGCGCAGGAGAGGAACTTGGGCCTCTGTGTGTGACCCTGTCAGCACCCATTGGGCAGCAGCTTTGCCAAGACCTCCCTGGATGGGATGGCCCTGGGCAGGCCCCGCTGTGGTCCTGAACCTGAATGGAGGAGGAAGGGAGTGAGATGAAAAGGAGCCTTTTCATACTTTCCTGGGGACATTTCAGGATGTTCTATAGTTTCATGCTGCTTTCTTGAAACTCATCTGAATTAATCCTGGGCGAGACCACATAGAAAGAACAGGGAAGCCGAACACTGAGTTCTCGGGGCCACTCTGTCCTGAGCCATCTCTTCCTGTCACCCTGCAGGACGCCTGTAGGAAAGAGAGGCTCAGAAAGCCCAGTAGTTGAACAAACACCTCCCAGGCATCATCTCCATGCCAATTCCAGGTGGAGAAGCAGGAATTAAAAATGAATCATTAACTTTTTAATGCTCTGTGCAATGCATATACCTACACAAACACGGGGTATTCACTCTCAGACGAACAGGCTTTTCATGGAACGTACATCTTTTACATCCCCACGGACAGGGTTGACACACTGCCTTTAAGGGAATACGCTCCTCATGTTTAAAAAATAAGCAAGGAAATACTAAGATTTATGAAAGGAATCAGGCAGGGTCCCCGTTCTCAGAGAGTTTAGATAAATCTCTGCGTCCTTCTGAACCCCATGTCTGCACCGTGCGGTTAATGTCCCCTGTCAGGGTTGTTGGACGTCGCAACAAAAAAGTCCAGGGCACTTAGTTAAAGCTGAATTTCAGATGTACAATGTACACTATTTTAGGTATAGGTACGTCCCATGAAATGTGTGGGATGTACTTACACTTAAAAACCATTCACTGTTTATCTGAAATTCAAATTTAACTGGCATCGTGTGTTTTATTTGGCCAGCCTGCCCCTGTCCAGACTAGTTCAGGGATTTTACGAGGTGCAGCAGGAATGAGGTGTGAATTAATAATGTACAAATGTGCCTCCTGGTTTATGAAGTTCTGTGTCAGCAAGATGGGTTCGGATTGCATTGCTTTGATGGAAGAGGTTCTCTTGCAGGCCTGGGAGTCTCTCTTGTCACTGTGGAGATCCCTAGGCGTGAGGAGAAGGGTCAGTACCACACTCCAGTGGAACACTTATTCTTGGGCAGTGGATTCAAAACCAACGGCACCAGATGGAGCAGCACATGTGAGAAAGTCCTGAGGGTTTCGGTCCACAGAAAAGTCAAGACAGAACCCAGGAGGATGTGCACAGCGCCTGCATCTTCCTACTGCGTCGTGTCTAGAAGGCTGTTGGTGCTGCTTGGAGTCCCCTGAAGGACTGGGAAAGACAGGAGTAGGCTGGAGTTTAGGGGCTTGGAGACCAGTGTGTTAGCAGGGAGGGGAGGGGTGACAGGTAACTGACTTGGAGGCATGAGCCATAGGCTTCCCACCCATGGGTCTTGCTCCTGGAAGGTGCCACTTACATCTAAGGTGGCATTTTGCTTTGGTAGAGGGCCCCAAGCAGACATCCCTTTTTTCGTCTAGTCAAGAAGCAGAGCACCAATGATAGCAGCAATTGTATAAAATGTGGAGGCTGGACAAACACTTCTAATCCCTGCTCCTCCCAAAGACAGAGAAGACCAGGCTGGAGAAACAACTCACCCAAAACCATGTAGTGAGTTAGGGCAGAGCCACGGTGGGTCCCATGCCTGCTGCTCCCCAGCTCACGGTCAGATTCGCTCCGACCATCCTCTCCTGGGACACCTGCTCTCTGAGCAGCCCCCAGGCAGCCGCTGTCCTCCGAGGCCCCAAATCCAGTTTCCCACAGAGGGGAAGGTGGTTATTTAATGACAGTGACGATAATCTGCTCGGGGGAGATACTTTGTAGTTTGCAAAATACTTTCATGTCATTTATCTCGCTTTCATCGACTTCTACCTTCCCACACCCTATACTTTCTGCTCTTCTCCACCCCTTAAGGTGTATTACTCTCCCACGGGGAGGCAGTTTGGTGTGGGGTTTAGAGTGTGGCTTCTGGAGCCAACCTGCATGAGGCTGTAACCTGGCGTAAGATTGCGTGGTCTCTGGCAAGTTGTGTGACAGGTTCACTGTGCCTTGGAGTGCCTATGAGGATTAAATGAGTTAAAAGATGCTTACAGTACTTAGCGCATTGTTAGGACTTCAGACATACCAGCGACTGCCACGATTATTCTAGTTGTGGTGGTTATTTCAGGACTCTGTTCTATGACCCCAAAGCCCTCCTCCTTCTTCCTGTTCCTCCTTCAAAACTCAGCTCCAAGTCCCCTCCCCCAGGCAGACTGTTTTGATCCTTTCCCCTCAACAGAGTTAGATGTTCTCTAACATTTACTGTGCTTATTTGGATGTATAAGTTCGACTCTTTTCTGGTTTCTCTCCATGACTCAGCTTTGAACTTCAGCCCCATATTTACCTGCAACATCTATGTGCTTAATTGATGTGTGTTGAATGAATGAGTGATCACATAGAAATCATTCTGGATTTCTTTCCTTCCCTCACCCCACGCCCAGATCCAACAGCAAGTCTTGACAATTTTACATCTGAAATAGATCCCCAATCTGCCTCTAGGCCAGTCTAGGCCACCACCCTCTCATACCTGAACTTGGCTCTCTCACTGCTTCCCATGCTCCTGTCCTTGCTGCCCTATGACCCACCTCCCTTGACTTCTCATTGCTCTTAGGAGAAAATCCAGCCTACTCACAGGGCTCTGGAGCTCTGCCTCGCTCCTACCTTATCTCGCTCCACGCTCTCCTTCACTGATGTGCTTCCTCTGCTCTGGTCTCCCTTCCGGTCCTTTCCCACCTCACGGTCCTGCCCTGGCTGTTCCTTCTGGTCTTTGCAGAGCCAGCTCTGTCTTCTAATTTCAAGTTTAATGTCACATCCTCAAGGAGACTTTCCCTGAGCACCCTGAGCGAGTGTCCCCCAGTTATTCTGCGTCACAATGCCCTTTTCATCTCCCCTGGAACATTTATCATAATCTGTAAATACTTTGCTTGCTCATCCATCTGTTTGTGAATTGTTTTTCCCACTCAACCTATTGGAAGCACAAGCTTGGGGTACATTATTTATTTTTTGTCTTGTTCACCAGGGTGTCTCTAGATCTGTGCCTAGTATGTTTCTGACGAATGAATGACTCCTCCTAGCACAGAGGGCGTAGACTGATATACATGCTTGCTTTACAGATCACAAAACTGAAGTGTAGAGAGGCTGATTGCTGGCCTAGGGCACATAGGCTGGAAGTAGGGCACCAGACCCACTAGACTGCGGACTCTTCCCATGAGACCATTTCACCTTGAAGGTCGAGAGCCCCGTTTGGCTGATTCATAGAATAATTCTTCATCATGGGACCAGAGATGGCAGAGATCCCAAGATTCTTGTCCCTAAAGAAGTAGAGCTGCCGGTATGCAGCTAAAGATTAAATCCAAGTCCAAGTTCCGGGCTGCCCTTGGGGCACTGCACGTACACAATAAATGCCCAATGGTTGCAAGGAAAGTACAGGGATCGTGTGAGAGAGGAAGCCAGACCCTTAGGCCTGAGAGCAGGCTTGATCTCCCAGGACCCTCTTCAGAGTTGTTCTAATTTAGGCCTGGTGGAATGGGAAAGATGTTGTTTCTAGTTCCCTTGCACTAATGTGGCCTAATTTGGAAGATTTTGCCATTCCCGAGTCCCTGGCTGATGCCTGAGAGCAGACCCTGATTATTGTCATCACTTAGCATCCTGCCTCGGCCACTGATACAAAGCTGGCAGCAGAGCACCACTTCTGTGACTTCAGGAGGAGAGTTCTTCGAGAGGGAGCCAGGGGACATAAAGTGAGCCCCGATCAGGTCAGGGGGTATGGGTGGGAGGAAGGCCCTTAGGTTTCCAGCCAGCTGACGCTAGGGCCCTTGCTGCCCCTCCGCTGCCTCCTCTGTTGGGAAGGATTGGGGTCTGATGGCTCAAGAGTCAGAGGGTTTGGATCTGACATGGGGTCTCTGCCGGTGTGTGGTGAGGGACCTTACCAGGGCCCTTTGCTTCTTTGGGTCTTGGTTTTTCACCTGCACAAGGACAGGTTTGAATCCAACTCTGATATTTTCTCTTTTTAGGGCTTTTCCAGGAAAATATTTCCCCCTCTCAGACTGGATTTTTCCACATCCTTCACCCTCAGAAGCCAGCGTGAAATCAGCATGGCTACTCAAAATAGTTCAACAGAGAGCATCTTAGTCCTAGAGGCCTGGATTTCCCAGACGCACCTGGGGAGTGCAGTGCCTGCTCCTGCGGCTGTTCCAGCCCTAGGTGCTGGGTACACCTTCCAGTGACAGGGTACCCACTCCAGTGAAGGAGGCTCTTCAAGAGGAGGTCATGGAAGCAGGCTGGGGAGTAGGACTCCTCTGGAGAAGGGTCCAGAAGTTCTGGGTTTGACCCACGAGGACATAGTATTCTCCTGGCCTGGACCCACTAGGTGAGCAGATGAGGTTTAAGAAGATTGGGTATGTCCCTTGTCTTTTCAGTGTTTACTATGGGGCAGGCTTTGGCCCAACCTCTTACATACATTGTTTCATTTGACCTTGAGTCTTATGAGATAGATATTTTGATTTTCATTCTGCAGAGGAGAAAGTTGAGACACAGAGCTTAAGTGACTTGTCCAAGGTTACACAGCTGCAAAAACCAGGAGGGAGCCCAGCACTCTTCACTGCTAAACTACCGTCTCTCCTAATAACAACAGCAATAAAAATAATCAAAGTTGAAGAAGTTCAGTAAGCAGTTGTGGAAATTACTCTGGACTTGAGGTCTAAATAGACAGCTATGAATTCTAGTTCTTTTATTTATTAACTTTGGTGACCTTGGGCACATCATTGGACTTACTCGAGTAATAGTATCTTAACATATGGAGTGGAGGGAATCGCCTCTTCTACTGCATAGTGCAAGATTAAAAGAGGTAATGTACATGAACTTTTGAGTATTGATGTCTGGCCTGTAAAAGGTCCTCAGTGAATGTCAGTCACTGCAACCTTCCCTCCAGAGGGGCTGCAAAGCCTGGCTGAGATAATGATTGGGAGAACTCCGTGTCTTCCGCACTGTCAGTAAATCCCCTTTATTACAATTATAGCAACCTAAGGGCAGGAGATGTTTGCAAGGCTCTGGCACCTTCATCCCCCAAATGCTTCAAATTCCTTGCTTTGCATCCAACCCTGGTGACGAGCGGGCGAGGGCTTGACTCGGTGCCCACTGTGAATGACGTCCTCAGCAGGTCTTCACGAAACTGCAGCGAATGCTTCTCTGAGCTTATTTTTAACACCAGAAGTTCTCTGAGGTGGGATTTTAACATTTAGCTTCATTGTTGGGGGGGGAAGGTTCTTTGGATTCATGGGAATTGATGGTTTTAGACTTTCTCCTCCTCATCACTTATACAGATCCCATGGGGATAGACCAAGGATGTGGCTGGCAGACATATCTGTAGATCCGAATGAGTTCTACTGTTGGTGGTTCCTGATTACCGAAACAGTATGTACTCATTGTAAAAAAATTTGGAAAATAAAAAAAAGGATGAGGGAGAAAAAATTTAAATAACCATAACTGCAATCATTCAGAGACAAAGACTGTTAATGTTTTGGTATATTTTATTTTATATATAGATTCATACATTATTTTGCGTAATTGAGATCATACTACAAGTAGTCATGTAATGTATTTTTAAATAAAACTTTATGTTTCTAGAGCAGTTTTAATTAAGTTCAAAGCAAAAATGGAAAGGAAGGCATAGAGATTTCCCATATACCCTCTGCCCCGCACACACAGAGCCCCAGTCAACATCCCTAATGGAGAGGCACATTTGTTACAATGAATGAAGCTACATTGAAACATCATGTTCACCCAAAGTGGATAGTGTACATTATGGTTCACTCTTGGTATTGTACATTCTGTGGGCTGGGACAAATGTATAATGACATGTATCCATCACTAAGATATTATTCAGAGTATTTTTCACTGCCCTAAAATTTCTCCATGTTCCACCTATTCATTCATTCCTTCCCCCTCCCACAAAACCTGGCAACCTTTTTATTGTCTCCATAGTTTTGCCTTTTTCAGAACGTCATGCAATTGGAATTATACAGTACGTAGTTTTTTCAAATTGGCCTCTTTCACTCAGTATTGTGCATTTAAGATTCCTTCATGTTTTTTCATGGCCTGATAGACCACAGTTTATTTATCCATTCACCTACTAATGGACATCTTGGCTGCTTCCAAGTTTTGGCAATTATGAACAAAGTTGCTATAAACATCTGTATGCAGGTTTTGTTGTGCACTTAAATTTTTAGCTCCTTTGTGTAAATACCAAGGAATATTGCTGGATCATATAGTGAGTATGTTTAATTTTATTAGAAACCACAGTCTTCCAAAGTAGCTTTGGCATTTTGCATTGCCACTAGTTATAAATGAGAACTCCTGTGGCTCTACTCGCTGGTCCGTACTTGAACCTTGAGTGTAGTGGTATCCCATTTTTTCACTGAGAAGCCCCTTCACGAGTATTATTTTTTAAAGATGCATAGTATTCTAACATAAGGAGGTCATAGAGCACAAAGTATTTAACCTATCCCTTATTATTATCTGTTTAGGTTTTTTCTAATATTCACTATTATCAGTAACATTTGATGAATGTTTTTGTACATATATCTTTATTTACACCTGATTACTTATTTTCCTTGGATATATTCTTTACAAGTGGAAATGACTCAGGAGAGCACAAACATTTTTCAGGCTTCCAGCAAAGGTGCTATCACTTTATATTCCTATCTACAGTGGGGGGGGGGGACTCCCTTGCCAGCAGCAGGTATTACCAGTTGCTCTAAAGCTTTGCCAAATCAATAGGTTAAAAAATTAGAACTCATTATCTCAATCTGCAAATCTTTGGTTACTTAAGTTTAATGTACAGAACAGGTATCTCATGCTTCTTAGTCACTTGTATTTCCCAGTGAGTTGTCTGTTACTGTCCTTTGCCAGGCTGACTTTGTTAATAGCAGCCCCGATAATCCTCAAGTTTTCTGCCGATGATGCCAGACCTTGCATTTAGCCACAACTGATTTGAGGCTAAGCTCCGGCAGGATTAGAAATAGTCCATGTCAGCACTGTTACTTCAATGAAACCAGAAAGGGGAAAGTTTCTGTGTCTTACTGGAATGTGGAGATGAAGTTATTTTGCTGAGCCACATCTATTATGTTGTTATGCCTTCTTTTCTTGTGCCCAAAGCCCCTCTTTTCTTGAATTCTGCCCTAGCAGGAGGGCTCAGTTCTGTGTGCATTCTTTCTTTCAGTGTGTTCATCCACCTCCTACTACATGATGCACAGCTGCCACATCACAGGACTGTGATGTCTGGAGAAGGGACTGGGCTTTGAAGTTGGGCGGATCTTGGGCAGGTCCCTTAAACCCTCAGAGGCTCAGTTCCCCCTCTTTCAAGTCTGGGCGATAGCTCTAGCTTTGGGGAATACATGCGTTATGGATGCAAAACTCCTGGAACAGGGTCTGCCCCATAATGAGATTCCATTTAGCTCAATAAACATTTTTTGAGCCACTTCTGCATATTTGCTAGGTGCTGAGTACACAGGAGGAATCAGAGGGGACCCTCTGGTAGTGTCTGCATTGCCTACAGGAGAAAGGTCAGGCTGTGCATGGACTTGGACAAGGCCCCCTCCGACCCCTGCTTCTCTCCTCCCCCTCCCCCCACTCTGGCATCATTAAGGCCTGTGGCCCCAGGTGTCATGGGTGGGTTGACAGCTCTCTTTAGAGCCCTGGGTCTTAGCTGCAATTCTGGGGCAATGGGAAAAGTGCCAGTTAACATTGTATTACACAAAAAGTCACGACTATAATTTTTATTTTCTCTTTTCTTCTTAACATTTTATTATAAGTACTTCCCCTTTATAGCACAGTTGTTAAGGGAATTAGTAGACGCAGCCATCCTTACTAAGTGACCTTGGGCAAATGGCTTAACCTCTCCGTGCTCCAGTTTCCTTATCAGTGAAGTAGGAATAATAATAATAATAACAATACCTACTTCCTGAGCTTCTGCTTAGGAGTAAACAAAATATTTCATGTATAGCACTTAGTATAATGTTCAGCACATAGTAAGAGATCGATGCTCTAGTATTACTAGTTGTTATAGTGTCTTCTTAGCCACCCTTATGATGAGTTTGTATGGTTAAATTGAATAATTATAATATCTTTTTCCGATGTTGGATATGGTGTTTCTGATTTTTAAACACAAATTAAAGTATTATCCCTAAGGAATTTTTATAAAGTCATCTTGCAGTTTAGAGATAAAGGCAGAACAAAAGATTTAAGAATTATATGTGGGATGAATAACATTAACACATTTAAGTTGCCTTGAAAAAAATTTAATATTTGTATACATATTACAGGATAATCAACCCATCTGATAAGCAGGGATGATCCCTGTCTGAGGTACAGAGCTGGCCTGAATCACCTGGGCAAGGTCTTCCAGTTTTTCTCCAGGCAAAGAAGTTGCATCAGCTCTTCCACTGCCAGAGAATCTCTGACGTAGCACAGCTGAAGGTCATCCTGGCTTTTCCAGCCACCGATTAGGGATATCTGGCAGGGCAATTGTCAAGCCTTGTCTGCTGATGGGGAAGTTACAGGACAGGGGTTTCTGCCGTGGTCCTTTAGCCAACAAGACTCAAAGTTCACACTGGCATAGATGAAAGACAAACCTACACAGATCTAGCACCTTCCATGTGCCAGGCTCTGTAAAAACATTCTCTACCATCTTCAGCTAAATTAATTAAGACGGGATTTACTGGCCCTATTTTATAGGTGAGAAAACTGAGGCTCACAGAGGTGCAAAGTCTCTTCCAAGGTTACACAGCTGGCAGAGTGATGACCCAGATCTGCCTGACTCTAAAGACACACACTCTTCCCGTGGCACGCTGGATTTCTTTTCGTTTTAATTCAAGTTAACCAGCAGGGATTAGCACTCACATGTATTACCCCTGCTAGCCTGAGAACAGAGAGAACAGCCTAACAAGAGAGACAGACATAAATCACAAGTTCTAGTTGTTTGAATAGTAGGCAGATGCATGCCTGTGAGAATAAAGCCATGTGGGCAGTTCAATTTATCTTGTGTATATTTCTGAAAGCCATCCTTAATCCTTTTAGGAAGAGATAGATGGATAGATCAGGGTTGTAATCAATGAATAAACAAAGGGCGGTGAAAAATTGGGGATGGAGAGATTAATTTCCAGTCAAAGACCCTGGAAAGTCTCAGGGGACGTGGTATTTTGGTTGGGTTTGAGAATGAGGAAGAAACAGCAAAAGAATTTTGGGAAGGGGCATGACCTGTTTACCCCAAGAGAGGCAAAAACAATCTTGATTTGTGTTTGCTAAATATTGGTCTGAAACCAGAACACCAACACACACCTCTCTTATTTCGCCCCTCCCCCTTACATACATAGACGAACCTACCAAGACACACCCATAGAGACTCACGAAGGCAAAAAACGAAACAACCGACAGAGAACACACATAATGTACACAGATAGATACTAGCTCCCATATAAGCTCACACAAATATGGATAATGCTCATATACACAGATTCACAACATGTTTATGTTTTCATGCACAAGCACGTACATATTCTCTCTCCACCCACTATTCTTGTAGGTAAATAAATGCATTTTTTTTCATTAACATATACACAAGTTCACACGCAAATCTCATCCTGCCCTTCTGGTTGGAGGCCAGTGACTAATGGGCAGCCATGCACAAAAGCAAGCATCACACACAGCGGGGGCCGGGAATGGGGTTGGCGGTGGGGCTGGGATTAAGCCCTGTCAGATGACAAACGCGCCCCGCCCGGCTCCCTCTGAAAGCTGCTGAGCCGAGGCTGCAGCGCCTGAGCAAGCTCTGGAACCTGGGTGGATGGGACGAGGCCGCGCGCCAGAATCCAGCCTCACAGGCTTTAGTGTCACTCAGGGTCAAGTTCTGCTATCAGACCCACCCCAATCCCTGCAATGGGCGGGCGGCTCCCGTGACACAACAGGGCTGTGGCGTGCGGCTTGTTTTAGCAGCACAGCACCCGGGGAGTACCGGGAGTTAGCATTAACACGGGTTACTGGGGGCCAGGCACTGGGGTAAGCGCTTTTAGAATGTAATTCTCACAACAGCTCTGTGGGTGGAGGGTAGGGTGAAGTGGGGGTGGGTCAGGCGTGTAACATCTTCTATTTAGAGGTGAGAAAACTGCGCTCAGGCCACTAAACCACTGAGCAGGCGACAGGGGGCTGAGGTTTCATCAGTTAGGTCCTATTTTCCCCGGGGTTTCTGGTAAAGTGTGTGTGATCTTGTCTCCCCAACGCAGGAAGCTCGCACTTTCCGCTCCTGATGGGTCTCCAGACACCCCGTCCTGTTCGACAGAGAGCCTGGCCCACAGCAGGTGCCTGGGGAGGGCGTGGGTCTTAGTTCAATAATGCCCTCAGTTTCCCCATCTCTGAAATGGGAATGGCAGCGCAGACGTCGTAGGGCCAAGATCACGCTCTGTTGGGCAGCAGAGGCAATGCCGAACTCTGCATCCTTGCTGCTGCAGCCCTCGCCCATCGCGGGGGTTCCAGCCCGGTTCGCACCCGAGTGCGGCGCCGGCGCCCCATTGTTCACGAGGGCAGGCAAGCTCCCGAGATCCTATTCCCCGACCCGGGTCGTGCTCGCCGCTCAACGGAGCAGAAGACTTGGCCCGGTGTCTGCCGCGCGGGGCGCGTCCTTTGTCTGCTCCGCGGCGTCCGGTGCCCGAGGCCCGCGCCCCGTTTCTTGGGTAGACAAAGCCCGGGATGCCGCGAGCCGGACCTACAGGAGCAGGGCTCGCACCACCCTCCTCCCGCCTTAGCACCGCCCCCTCCCCTTGACGCCCTCTGATTGGTCCGAGAGGCTACAAAGAGGCAGGGGAGCGACTGGGTCACGTGGGCAAGCGCGGCTTCTCATTGCTCCGGCGAGGCTGCCAATCGGAGAGGGCGGGCTGTCCGCGCCCGGCCCGGTCGTTCCCTCCGAGCTGGGGCCCGCCCGCGGGGCCGGCCGCCTGTCAGAGGGAGGTGGCGATGGTGCGCCCGGTGGCGGTGACGGCTGCGGCGGCTTCCCCGGCCCGAGTGCAGGGAGGAGAAGATGACTGACCAGCCGACTGACTGAATGAATGAATGGCGGAGCCGAGCGCGCCATGAGGAGCCTGCCGAGCCTGGGCGGCCTCGCCCTGTTGTGCTGCGCCGCCGCCGCCGCCGCCTCAGCCGCCTCAGCCGCCGCGGCGGGGAATGTCACCGGCGGCGGCGGGGCCGCGGGGCAGGTGGACGCGTCGCCGAGCCCGTGGCCGGAAGGCGAGCCCACTCGCCCTTTCTCTGAGGCGACCGCTCCCACGACGCAGGCCCCGAAGACCGGACCCCCGCGCGCTACCGTCCTCCGACCCCCGACCGCGTCCTCTCCAGCCCAGTCCCCGGAGACCGCCCGTCCTCGGGCGACGGCCGGACCCGCTCTCGCCACCGTCCAGGCGCCGCCGGGCCCCTCCCCGACCGCCGCTCCCGCGGCCGAACGCACTCCGACCGGCCCTCCGGCGACCACGAGACCCGCGCCCACCGGCCTCCCGACGACCCCCGGCCCGGCGCCGACCACCCCGGCGGCGACCACCGTCCCGGCGCCCACCACGCCGCCGACCCCGACCCCGACCCCCGTTCTCCCGCGGAGCAGCGGCAGCGGCAGCAGCGTCCCGCCCACCCCACCTGCCGCCGAGGCCCCCACCTCGCCTCCCCCAGGTGAGTCCCCGCGCCTCCCCGCCGGGCCGCCCATCCTTTCCCCGGCGCCCGGCCCCTGGGGCTCGGCTCCAGGCTGCAGTGGGTCCTTTCTCGTCCCGGGGGGTCCCCAGGTTTCGACCCCCCCCCCCGCCGTGGGAGGGCCAGGCTCCGGCGAGCCGGCTTCCCACCCGCGTCCGGAGAGTCTTTTGTGCCCCCCGGGCCGGGCGTCCTGCGGGGAGGGAGCCGCGGGGCGCGGGGCGTCGCGCCTCCTGCCCCCCGGGGCTCCCCGGCCTTTGTCCGGCGCCCGCGGCTCCCGCCGCTCCGCCGCGTCTCGGGGGGAGGTTGGGAGGGCAGCGCAGGGCCCCCTGCAACCGACGGGCCGAAAGCTGAGCGCGAGGGATTCCTCCCGACGCTCCGGTGTCCTGCTCGTTTCTCCTCGTTTATATAAATATCAGAAGTGCATGTGACAGGTGGAAGGGATATTGAAAGCATTTTGTTTACAAAGTAGCGCAGAGCGCTTGGGACCAAAAGAAAAAGGGAAACATTGTAATGCGTGTCTCCCCGCAATAAGTGGATGCAGTCGGTCATTTGGGACAGGTGTGTATCTAGGTTGAGTACATTTATAAATTAGGTTAAATCCCTTCCTAGCACCATTTTTTCCCCCCGGTCCCTCAATTACAAGGTCAATATGTTTGGACAAATACACAATTTAAGCAGGGATGCCCTTGCCCTCCCCCGCCCTTTTTCTCTCTTAGTCGAGAATATTAGATTTTGCTAATGCTGATAGATGCCCATTTCTGTTTGAGTCCGCATAGAAAATAAGGTGCTTCTTCCTGCTGGTTGAAGTCTTCAAGCAAAGTCAGAGACAACTCCTATTCTCTTCCCTTTTCGAGCCGAAATGGACTGGAACTAAACATACAAAACCTACCTTGTCCAAACCGTTTGCCTAGATGTACTTAACATTAATGGATCTCTGACCTAATTCTTGTGCTCAGTGATCTATCGCGGAGTCAGGTATGGACTTTGGACTGTAACTGAGTTTGTAGAGCATTTCACCACATGACTATTAGTCTTAACAGTCTTGAATCTTGGGTTCAAGCTTGGCATTGGCTTTAGTAGGAATGCAGATTATTCAGTCATAAAAAGCTGAGTTTGCATCTCTTCTAGCTGGATTTTGACCGCAACCTTTTTTGGCCTTGTACGTAGAGACTGACCTATTACTGAGAGACAGGAAGCATAGTGTTTGAGGATATGAACTCCGGAGCGCTCGCTTAGTTTTGAATCCCAGTTCTGCCCCTTATTAACTGTATAATCTTGGGCAGGTCTCTCAACCTTTCTTCATCTGTGAAGTGAAAGTAATAATAGTCCTCACTTCATAGGATTGCTGTGAAGATTATATATGACTAGGCTTTTTTTTGGGGGGGGCAGTGGATAGTAAGCATTTGAGGAACCTAGTAGGGACTTGTGGTGGTTTTTATTTGTTTTAGTAAAGCATAATAGAAAAAGGATGAATTAGGTGTTCTGGCATTGGAAGCACACAGTAGCATTTAAGTAGCAAGCTCACTTATTGAATGGTTAGTTTATGATAAATAAGTCTGTGATTGATATGTTTTATTTTTATTACTATTGTGTTGTTATTTTTAAATTACAAAGTAACCATTACTTGCAAAAAAAATTACAATCAACCAGAAGTCCTCAAAGGAGCAACTGAAAGTCACTCACTCCTTTACTGCCTCCACGTTCCAGTCAGTCCCTAGAGGTTTCTGTACTGTTAACAGTTTGATCTCTTTTCAGACATTTTTCTGGGCGGATATGAACATGCACATGGGTTTTTTAAAATAGTTTTTAAAAACTCAGCATGAAATAATCATATATTGCTTTGCAACTTGCTATGTACACTTAACTGTGTATCATGCCCCCCCCCCCCGTTAGTACCTAAGGTCTACCTTACTATAATTTTTTTTACAGTTGCATTTCTTGTTGTAGGACTATATCATATTTTAACCAATCTCTTATTATGGACACTTAGATTGCTTCTGCACTTCGCTTTAAAAAGCACAGGGAAGAATGTGTTCTTGTCGAGTCCATCATATATATTATATTCTCTAATACTTTGGCTGAAGTTCATACACTCCAAATGAATTTTAGATAAAATAAAGCTAGATTGATTATATTTGCAACCCAAACTTTTCAAGGCTTTTCATGGATTAAAATATACTTCCATCTGCAGGGGTCTGGGTTTCAAATGTTTTAGGAGGATGCCCAACTTTGGAAGCTCTGTGTTTTAAATCTTCTGTAGTTTGTACTTTCTTGTGAATTCACCATGGACTGCCTCTGTCTAGTTCTCAGCATTTTAATAGGCAGTTGTAGCTTTGCAGTGATATAATCAGGTGTGACCTTTTTATCTGAACATGGGTTCTAGTTGACTTCAAACAGTAAACACATCCCTCTGACCCAAGGAGAACTTCTGCCTGAATTGGAGAGACCTAGTCTGGCGTGCAAAGTTGGATTCTTGGCGTCTGGGAAGGTGGATGTACAGAGCATTTTATTTTAATGTTCCTCTAAGGACTGAGAATGTTTGATAATGTATTATGTGATGGGATGTGTCTTCCAGCTGCCCTTTGAATTAATAAGAATTTCTTTTGTGAAGGTTTAGCTGAGAGCTCTTGCCTGCCCCTCAATCATGGCCCTCTTTTATTTACAGGGACAACTGATCACAAACTGAAACTAATTGCCTGGCAAGTAGGCACTTTCCCCTCCTGCAGACCTGGCAAAACATTTGGCTGATTGGTTGGCTGGGTAGGACATTTTAAGGAGGATGAAGGGAGAGGCTGTGATACTATAGAATAATAGTTATATCAGCAGTAAGAGACTAAGGTGATGACAGGTGTTTGATTTTTAAAGTTATAGGCCTTTAATGCATCTATTTGACAGAACTGGATTCTCTACTATTAAGGTTCTAGTGGAGATGCAAGGGTAAAAAAGGATCCTGTGCTTTCTGCTTGTCTGATTGTGACAGCCAAGACTGAATGGGGGACTACAGGAGAAAAAAATATGGACCTTTAGGGCCACACAAAACATTAACACTACCTTCTTCCGTGCCTCTGCATTTTAGGAAATACTTCCATAGACTTAGCTGAAATATTTCTCCCTGTAGTTACACAGACTGGTTCTGGTTCTGCCCTTTGGGGCCATGCAGAATAAGTCTGCTCTCTCTGTGCCATGACAGTTCTTCAGGGATTTGGGGACAGTGATCATGTTCCCTCTGAGTCTGGACTAAATACCTTCGGCTCCCTCAACTGTTCTTTATGTGACATGGTTTCAGATTCCCTCGCTACCCTGGTCATCCTTCTTCTGGACTTTTTCAGTCTTTCTGTGTCTCTCCCAAAGGGTGGAACACAGAGTTGAACGTAATGCTGCAGATGAGCTCCAACTAGCTGTAGCAGAGAGGGCATTACCTCGTTCTTTCTGGATGCTGTTCTGCGGTTGATGTAGTTGTTTCTAATCAGTAGCTTTTTTGGCAGCCATACTATGTTGTTGACTCATCGAGTCCATTAAGATAGTTGTCTTTGTTTTGTTTTGTTTTTCTGTTTTAACGTGCTAGATGAGCCTTCCTTTATCCTGGATTTGGAAATTCTTCTTATTTTTTAAAGTATAAGCTGAAGCATTTGCTAAACATAAGTAAAAGTATAAGCTAAAGTATAAGTAAAGCATTTGCCAAACATTTAAGATTTATTATGCTAGGTTCAACCATCCTTTTTAGATCCCAGGTCTGTCAGTAGACCCCGCCCAGTTTATTCATGTTCATCTACAGGGTGTTCCTATAGTCAGACTCTGAGGACAAGTTAGAGCAGGTTATTCTTGCCTCACAGGGCAGAATAAATTTAGGGATGTTAAACAGTTTGGAAGGAAAGGAGAAATAGTTTAGATTAGTTCTCAAGGGTCTCTTCCAGCTCTACAGTTTTGTGATGATTTGGTATGCATGATTTCAGGACATGTTAATGTCCCCCAAAGAGCCTTAATCATCTATTTGTAATCAAAGTGAAGAGAATAGGCTTTGTTTAAGCAAGCGCTAAATTTAGAGTTTGGAAATCTGACTTCAATGACCTGTATATAAAATATTACAACTGGGTTTTGTTTGAAAGGGACATTCTGGGAATGTGGGACCCATCTCACTGTACTGGGAAATATTTTCTTCATCCTAAAATTAGCTACTGCTAGGTTCAGGGTCTTATTTGCTTGTAGTTAGTTAAGAAGATGCCATTCATTTTAAGGAAATAGAAATTATTCAGGCTTCGAAGGTAATGTAGATCCATAATCTTATCCATGTGGGGCTGGATGTGTTTCACAATTTAGAACTTTTCAGGTTTTAGGAAGTTAATAAGTATACCACAGTGAAGTTTGGGGCAGCATATACAAACACATACAAATATTTGCATCAAAATGCATATATGTTCACACTGAGTGGGATGAATAAAGACTATAAATAGCCTTGCATTTGTTCAGCTCAGGTTTTGCTGCTAAATGAGTGATAGAAAAAAAATTGGTGTTTGGAGTTCCTGGTATTTAGCATCAGGTTTGAGGGATTGTGGAGCACTGTAATAGTAATTGCAAATACATATAGTACTTACTACGTTAAAGTCAATGTTCTCGTTGCTTCATGTATATGAATGTTTAATCTTCATAATTAGCTATAATCAAGTTATTATTATTTTCACTGGATCGATAAGGAAACCGAAATTCAGAGCAGCTCAGCTGTGGCAGAGCCTGGATTCAGACCTAGTCATTCTGGTCCCAGAATCTGTATCGTTGGCATTTAGAGAAGTAGTTACACAGTAGAGAAGAGATGGAAACCATTTTGCTAAAATTATTGGTTCTTGGATACTAATCTGAAAAAATTTCCACTCTTCTTTGGCAGTTCCTGCCTTCACTCCATTGTGCACTATTCATTCACCTTCTCAAATTTTCTGTTTTACAGCTGTGATTTTAAGTTATAGCTCTAATTCTTCCTTTGATTTGGTTCTAACATGGTCTGTGATAGAGAAAACTTTGACTGTATGTAGTCTTATTAGGACCAGGACCAGGGACTTCTCAAATTCACTATGTCTTATTCCTGGTCTAAATTCCTAGCTTTCTGTAGAAATTCCTTAGTCTGAATAGTTTCTGGAACAAAATAGTTAAAGTTCAGAACATTAGTTTCCATTTTTCTGAATCATGTCCCCAGGAAGCCTTCTGGCTAGTTGAAAATTTACACATTGATATAATCTATCTAGGTCTTTTTATCTTGATTTTTTAGAAGACCCATAAAATTAAAGTGTGCATTACTTTCATCTCAGCATTTCTGAACAAGTATATATTAACTTCCAGATGTCCCGGCACTCTTAAAAAAAGAATGGAAGAAAAGTATCATGGTGCTGTTTTTTACTGATGGGTAAATCAGGGGCAAAGAGATTACCGCTCTAGGGCTCTTCATAGATCAGAAGAGAATAGAAATATAAGATTGTGTTTGGCTGAAAGATGATGTTAGATGATATGTTTAGGTATAAATAGCTTTAATTTCTATTTTTTGCCTTGATCTTTTTTTTTTAGATATGATATAAAAACCTTTATTACTAGTGTTGAGACACCTTTTTTGTGGTCACTTAATTTTTTTAAAGAATACATTTTGTTTTATCTATTTTTTCACTAGAAAAAAGTACCCTAATTATACTGGTAACTTTGAAGGGAGATTTTAAAGAATAGTGATGAAAGAGGTAAAGATAATGTCTGGACACTATGTATTTGGATCACAATAAAGGTTTATTCAAAGTAATTGTCTTTTTAGATGTATCTAAGTACATGTGATAAATTTGTGTCAAAATAATTCCTCTGGTAATGCTACTGTTCCACAGATGATTGTTATTGTCAGGATAAATCTTTCCCTATTACTTTTCCTCCATTAAAATATCTTTCTTTAAAAAAAATCCTTCTTTTGTCCCCCTCATTTTTTTCACTTTAAACTCCCTTATGTTTCTCTCACTCTTGTCTCTTATTCTTAGCCTCATCCATTCTTTCATGTTCTTTAAGGAACAAAATTATCCTCTCTATTTAACAATTTACCACTTTGTCCTTCTTCAGTGCTTCCTCAAAGCCCAATTCTTTCAAGAAGTCTCTCTGGAGGAACAAAAGGTCCTTGAAGATGTCCTGGTAACAGGGTGCACAGGGTTGAACACTTTGCACTCAGAACAAAACCTTTCTCTGTGACTTTGACTTTTTTCCTTCAAATTTGTTTTTAGTCTACTTAATTTAGGTATTAAGCCCAGTGGATAAGAAAATGTCATCATTTATACAATATGCAGGACTGGGTATTCTCTCTTTTTGGAAAAAAAAGATAAGAAAAATGAGGAAAAAAGATTTTGTTTTTGTTCTGGGATCTCCTTAATTGCCCAGCTTCCCCTCTCTCTCCCCATTCTCCTAAGGAACAGTACAGAAAAAACAGTCATAACAGAAGTTACATGTCTCAATAAAAAAAATCAAGTACTTTGAGTTAGTAAGCAAATTTCTTTTTCTGTTTGTGAATGCAATATGAGCTGTGTTTTGGGGGTAGGTGGACTGGGGCTGCATACCAGTATAAAGGGTTTAATTTGGTTGAGAAACAAATGTTTGATCTTTTGAATGACAGAATTCCCCCTGTAGAAATCTTATTAGAGTTAATAATGAACAGGGTGCTTCTAATAATGAAAAAGTGTGCAGTGTTTTACAGTTTACAAGGTGCTCTTAGAATCTCCAAGACCTTGACATTCATATTTTGTTAACTTTTGGGTATTATATGAGCAAGTAAAGGCTTAGCTCCTGTCATCTGTTGGTACTTTTACTGGTGAATATTAACAAAATCTTTATAGGTTTTTGGTGGGTTTTACATTGATATTTTTGTATTTCAAACTGTTGTATTTTAAATTTATTTCATTGAATGTAAATTTTTGACTGGTTTAGCTACCCATATTTACAAAATAGAAAAAACGGTATTTGGGAAAGAAGATTGCTTAGGCTTCATATTTTCTTTCATAGACATTATATGGGACTAAATGTTATGGAAGGAGCCCAGTATTCACTGAAAGCAAATGGTGCCCTGGCCAGGTGGCCCAGTTGGATGGAGTATCTCCCATACACCAAAAGGTTGCAGGCTTGGTTCTGGGTCAGGACACATACCCACGTTGCGGGTTTGATTCCCAGTTGGGACACATATAGGAGACAATGATCAGTGTTTCTCTCTCACATCGATGTCTGTCTGTCTCCCCTTCTATCCTTCTCTCCTTCCCTCTCTCTCAAAAAAAATCAGTAAAATATATCTTCAAGTGAGGGTTTAAAAAAAAAAAGAAATAAAAGCTGATGGAGATAACAAAGGTAAATTATAGAACTTGATTGAGAGGTCCCATGTAAATCTCACTGCTCCAGATTGAAATATGATTTACTTCTTTCCTAGTGTATGAAGCTCTTTAGAATTATCTTAATATTATTTTAGTTGTAGTACCTCAAGTCAATGTGCCAGTAGCAAAGAGACATGGTACTCTCTCATTTCTCTTTTCTGATCTAATACTTAACACTTCGGCAGGAAAACTAATTAATATTAATTGAGAAATATTACATGCCTAGGTATCAGGATTTAAAAAAATATATATCATGTTATTTAATTCTTCAATAATGCAGTAGTTAAATATTATTATTCTTACTTTATGGGTAACAAATACTCAGATTGAGAAATGTAAAGTCGCTTGCTTAAACCTACCAGGTTTATAAAGTCCAAAACGGCAGGGACTTCTGTTTATTTTGTTCACAATTGTATCCCCAGTGTTCAGACTAAAATAGAGTCTCAATAAATATTTGATGATTGAATGAGTGAAACAAGGAATTTGTTTGTAGCTACACTATAGTTGCAGTGTATTCTTAAGGAAGATTATGTAATCAACCTCATGGTCTTTCCCTTAGTTTAGAAATGAAATTTTCTTTTTCCCTTTGCTACATATGGCAAATAGAGTTCCTTGAAATCTGGCAAATTACATTATTTATTTATTATTTATTTATTTTGTTACATAACTTCATCCCTTCTATTGTTTTAGTTAAAGGAAGATCAGCAATAGAAAAACACAGGATGACTTTTGTAGAAAGAGAAGCTAAGTTGGAAAAGCTGAGTGCTCGTCTGTAAGACATGGGGCCCTAGGTTATTTCTGTTTTTTCGCCAGTTCTGTGACCTTGGGCAAGTAGTTTCATCTGTAAAATGAGAGAATGAGACTAGATTTGTGGGTTTTAAACTGTATTATTTGGGGACCTCGTGTTCCTTAGATGTGTTTGAGAAGGCAGGATAGGACAGTGGAGGCCCAGTGGGTTACTTCTGGGCCCTTCACCTGCAAATCTCCCCCCAACATCACCACCCACATTTTAATCAGCTCAGTTCTCGTATGGTTTATATGCTGGGTTGCATTCAGTAAAGATTTTTGAAATAGGAATTCTTCTACTCTACATTTCTGTAATAAAGAGATTGTAGTAAGTTATGAACTTACTATATTATGGATATAATACTTACATAACAAGTATTATGTAGGCATTCAAATACTTACATTATATTTAGTAGCAATGTACACAGGAGGAAAGAAATACACCAAAATATTAAGTGGCTAAAGCTAAATAATGGGGTTATGGGTCATTTTAATTGCCTTCTTTGTGTTTTTCTGAATTTTCCAATGAATCTATCCAATTTTAAAAATAAATAAAATGAAATAAATGTTGTGATAAGGTTGGTAAGCCTGTACTTGCATGGGATCATGTTAGGCGATATTACCCAGGGCCACTAAGTATAATTTCTGCCATTGACTTAGCAATTTGATTTGCATAAGAGATACTTTCTTAGTCTCAGTGAGTTGTGGTTCTGAAGAAAGGAGATTGCTGAATACAATACCCAAGAAAGGAAACTTTCCTGAGTCCTGACAAATCTTAAGCTTATGGTAGGGATGACGTGTGTAAGATTTGGTACCTTTAGGGAGGTTTAAGATCTTAGATGAGACTGAAAACAGAGCTGTTGTTTTTATCCATATTTTTCTGTTTCAGGAATTTAAAGCATGACTTAAAATTAATGGAAATAACTTATTAAAGTCATTTATGTTTAAATTATGCAAAATTGAATTTATGGCATTGTTTACAGCCTTTATTAATAGGAGATCCTTGATTAGATATTCTTTTAAAGTTTTAAAGCTCTCAAAAGTTTGGTTTTATTGGTCCTTATGTTTTGCAATTAGATCAGATAGGATTGCTTTTATACTGATAATATAACAGCTGTTTTATATGATATCCTTGCTAGGGAGACAGCTAAGTTAAGAGGGAAAGGGAAATTTATTCAATTGGAAAAAGGAATGTATTCTGATTAGTCACAGGGAAAATGATAAGGAGTAGGAATGTTTTCAACCTGGCTAGAGAACGTTAAATAACCTTTATTTAGCAAGTTTTAGGCTGATTTTGAAAACTTTTGTTTCAGTCTTGCATGCTTCCCAGAAACTGGCACATTGTCAGGGATCATATTAGGTTTTTATTATTTATTTTAAAAAATCGAGCATTTTTACTTGATGTATGTGAGCAGAAAGAAGAGGTTAGGAGTAGCATTGTTAAGTATAAGGAGAACATCATATTCTCTATGACCATTTTAATTTTGGAAATGGTCTTTAAAGGCAAAATTCCTTTAAAAATATTCTAGGGAAAGTTTAGATGTTGGCATCTCTGAAGGAAATTGAGTAAATCGAGTAGCTTTCGGGTTCTCTTCAGTCCTAGCTATCATTTATAGGAATGTCATGATAGTTTGGGAAGGGTTAATGGACATAATGGGGGAAAAGGGGGATGCTTGGTATTCCAACATATTTATCCTGTTTCGTTTTTTATTGAGGCTTGATTAGAGGAAGGCATGGAGCACTTTCTGCCATAGATTTCTTATTTGACTTCGAATTCATTGTAATTCTACAGCGTGTTTTGCCTTATCTGTTCTACATGAACCGCATTAACAATATGGCCCCACCACCCATTGGTGTTGTGTGGGTTAATGAATAGTTACAATGTATACCAAAACACAAAGTGATCTAGCTGTTGGGTATTATTATGCCAAATTGTTGGGATATTGCCTGCAAACCTATCCTGTTCAACTGGTTTTAGTTTTTAAGTTAGTTTGTTGCACCAACTTGTCCATGAAGGCAGAGTTGAATGGCCCAGCTAATCAGTGGAATAGTAGTCAGAAGCACCAAATTCCAATCTTTATTTCCATTCACTTTGTGAGTTCTTGAGCACATTTTTTAATGGCTCTGTGACTTAGTTTCTCTGACTGTACAATAAAGCCTGTTACTTCCAGTCTCCCAAGTTTTTTGATAAGTTACGCATGTAAATTATGGTGGGCTTTTCTCAAACACAAAGGCTTTATAGAATTCAAACTGTTTTCTAGTATTCTTTCCTGATTGCATGGTTTAATAGCTTTCAGTGTAATGTGAACAAGATAGCTTTTGATTAAACACAACAAAGAAGCAAACACATGTATAGGTGACTTCTTTATGCTAAAGTATTTTAATGCTATTTGTAGTTAACATATTTATGTAGTTTATACACAATTATATACTATGGTATTTTCAAAAAATTTGGTATCCTTCAGTGTTATTTTTCTTCCTGTACCACCTTGAAAAAATAAAATAATCCTTATATTAAACTCACAAAATAAGTAAATTGTGCTTTTGTAGCTCTTTAGTATTATTTTTAGTTGAGCTCTGTAGAATGGGTTCTACTTAATCATTTTTATGATTATAAAATAATATATATTTTAGAAAATATTTTAAAAGATAAAAAAATGAATCCAGATGTAACTAAAGTTAACATTTTAGTGTTAATTACAGAGTTTTCTTATATCAATACTTATTTTAGCCCCCTCCCTACCACTGAGATACTTCTGTATTGCTTTGAAAATTGCTATTTAATATAACATATTTCAAATATTATTCTTTAGTGTAATATATTTCAAGTATTTTAACACTGTGAAATGGGACACTTTTTAAATGAAGTTGAAAGAAGTATTACTGGTGCTATTTCTATAACTTAAGTGATCAAACTCTGAGTGCTCATTATGTTCAAGTTACTATATTAGATGCCTCCTAATAGTTACAGAAAAACTCTTACCATAAAGATTTTTAATCACTGAGTTTAATATTTTGTTACTGCATACATTGCTTCATTTCTCACAGCAATAAGTGAGATCACTTATTTGTTATGAAAACAGAGGTGTGAGTTGGATTTAGCACTCTTCCGAAGTCAAGTATATAGCAGATCAAAATGGGAAGAAGTTAACCACATTTAAATTACTTGTTGCCCTGTTGCCCTGGCTGGTGTGGATCAGTAGACTGAGTGCTGGCCTGCGAACTGAAATGTCACCAGTTTGGTTCCCAGTCAGGGCACATGCCTGGGTTCCAGTCCAGGTCCCCATTTAGGGGTATGTAAGAGGAAACTGATTGATGTATTTCTCACACATTAATGTTTCTCTCTCTCTTCCTCCCTTCCCCTGCCTCTAAAAATAAATAAGTAAAATCTTAAAAAATAAATTGTCACATCACCAAAAAGAACATAAATCTGTTTTTTAAAATATATTTTATTGATTATGCTATTACAGTTGTCCCATTCCCCCCCTTCATTCACCTCTACCCTGCATACCCTCTCCCACCCACGTTCCCTGCCTTTAATTTGTGTCCATGGGTCATAAGTTCTTTACCTTCTACATTTCCCATACTATTCTTGCCCTCCCCCTGTCTATTTTCTACCTACCATCTATGCTACTTATTCTCTGCAACTTTTCCCCCTCTCTCCTCCTCCCCCTCCCCTGTTGCTAACACTCCATGTGATCTCCATTTCTGTGTTTCTGTTCCTGTTCTAGTTGTTTGCTTAGTTGATTTTTGTTTTAGGTGCGGTTGTTAATAATTGTGAGTTTGCTGTCATTTTACTATACATGTTTTTTATCTTCTTTTTCTTAGATAAGTCCCTTTAACATTTCATAAAATAAGGGCTTGGTGATGATGAACTTGACCTTATCTGAGAAGCACTTTATCTGTCCTTCCATTCTAAATGAAAGCTTCGTTGGATAGAGCAATCTTGGTTGTAGGTCCTTGTCTTTCATGACTTGGATTACTTCTTTCCAGCCCCTTCTTGCCTACAAGGTCTCTTTTGAGAAATCAGCTGACAGTGTGATGGGAACTCCTTTGTAGGTAACTGTCTCCTTATCTCTTGCTGCTTCTAGGATTCTTTCCTTCATTTTAATCTTGGGTAATGTAATGATGATGTGCCTTGGTGTGTTCCTCCTTTGGGTCCAACTTGTTTGAGACTCTCTGAGCTTCCTAGACTTCCTGGAAGTCTAATTCCTTTGCCAGATTAGGGAAGTTCTCCTTTATTATTTGTTCAAATAAGTTTTCCACTTGTTGCTCTTCTTCTTCTGGTACCCCTATAATTCGGATGTTGGAATGTTTAAAGATGTCCTGGAGGTTCCTAAGGTTCTCCTCATTTTTTTGAATTCTTGTTTCTTCATTCTTTTCTGTTTGTTTCTTCCTTCCTTCTGGTCCACTCCATTGATTTGGGTCCCAGTTTCCTTCCCATCACTATTGGTTCCCTGTGCATTTTCCTTCATTTCACTTAGCATAGCCTTCATTGTTTCATCTAGTTTGTGACCAAATTCAACCAATTCTGTGAGCATCCTGATTATGAGTGCTTTAACTGTGCATCTGATAGGTTGGCTATGTCTTGGTCACTTAGTTGTATTATTTCTGGAGCTTTGATCTGTTGTTCTGTTTTGGCCATTTTTTTTTTTGTCTTGTGCTGGTTACATAGTGAGGGTCAGAGCCTTAGATGTTCACCTGGGTGGGGCAACCCAGTAGCTGTGTTGTGATGTTATATGAAGGGGCGGGGTCCGAGAGGAAACAGTGGCGCTTGCTCCACTCTCTGTCAGGTTTCAGTCCCTTCCACTGTTTCCCCCAAGCAAACTGGGCCCTTCTGGTGCTGGTTCCCGGGGTGGGTGGGCTTGTATATGTTCTAGGACCCTGTGGGTCTCTCCAACGAACTCTCCTGCGAGTCTGGGGGTCTCTCCCTGCGAATCATTCCCCACAGGTGTTTTCAATTGGTGTTTTGGGGCTTTGTTTGTTCGAGCTGGGACCCTGGGTTGCGTGGTCTGTCTTGCTCCCCAGTTATCTGCGTGGGAATGTGGCACTGCCCTGTCAGCCAGCCGCCTTGCCCGAAGTGCCTCGCTTCACACTCGTCCCCTCGCTGGGTCTGCCTGTTGCCACCCGAGCCTGGGGTCTTCCAACCACTGCCTGCAGGCCCAGGGTCTGCCCATTGCTATCTTGAGTGCCCAGGGTGCCTTGAGCACCCAGTGTCACTGCTTCTTGTCCCGTGACCCCTCTCTGCTCAGCTGCCCCACTCCACCCCACCTACCATTCTGGTTGAATGTGTCTATTTCAGCTCCTTGGCTGTCTGACTTCCATACAGTTCAATTTTCTGTCAGTTCTGGTTGTTATTTTGTTTCTAAACTTTTGTTGTCCTTATTTTGGTTGTGCTAGGAGGCACAGTGTATCTACCTATGCCTCCATTTTGCCTGGAAGTTCATAAATCTATTCTGAATAGAAATCTCAGACTTCATACGATGCTTCACCTGAGACTTGGCACTCCTTGGCAGAACCAAACCAGTGACTATTTTTCTTGCATTTGTTCCAGCATAAGCATGATATCTCTTTGGTTCAAGTGGGCCCCAACAGCCCAAAGCAACCTGAAACCAAGCCAGGCATTTAGTGTTTTCAGTTCTGTGGTGAGAGAAGTCAAGGTGCCCATCTGCCTCACTCATACATTGCCAAAGAAGGCCGAGGTGCTGGGCTGGAGAATATGCCAAAGTATGGCTCTGGCCTTCAGGAAATTGATATCTGTTTTACACAATAAATTCTATTCTCTGAAATTTGCAAAGAAAGGCTATAACTTTCAAATCAAAGCAATAACAAACCATAGTGTTATTGAGATAAGATTAAATTATTAATGCACACAAACCATTTTAGACGTGCTTAATAATCAGCACATAGTAACACTCAAAGTCAGCTATCATTATTAGTAGTAGTTTTCGTTATCTATTCACAATGTTTGAAAATAGAGAAAACTTGGTCAATTCTAGATTAATAAATTTATGAGCTTTCTTGAAACACTCTGTAGACTGGTAACACATTGGTAATCAGGAAGACCTGCACATTGTTACAGGTCAACCTTTCTAACAGGCGGTTCTAAGGTGCAGAGTGGGACCAATAAGCTTGACCACATCCTATGCTGTCATAGTGGTCCAGGTGAAGCCACATTGTTCTGTGACATGTTGCAGATACAACAGTAATGGTATTGTTCAGTACTGAATCTGTTTTCAAAAAGCAAGTGCAATTCCCTGGCTGGTGTACCTCAGTGGATTGAGTGCAGGCTGTGAACCAAAGGGTTGCTGGTTTGATTCCCGGTCAGAGCACATGCCTGGGTTGCCGACCAGGTCCCCAGTGAGGGCCATGTGAGAGGCAACCACACATTGATGTTTCTCTCCCTTTCTTTCTCCCTCCCTTTCCCTCTCTCTAAAAATAAATAAAATCTTAAAAAAAAAAAAAAGCAAATGCAAAGACAGGACTCCATGAAGCATCCATTGTCCAGTTCCAGCAGGTGTTTTATAGGCATCTGGGATCTTTATAGGTGTCAGGCCCTAGCCACAAATGACCTGGTGAAGTGAAAAATAAGGCTGGTTTATAGAAAGACATGAACACTCAATTTTATATTGGTTGCACATTGATATTTTTGAGAGCCTACCAAATACAACATGCTCATACACATTGCAAGTCATAATAGCCTCCCTGGGCTTCTATACCATCGTCTGTAACTGGAGTATAATATTACCAACCTAACAGGGTTCTTGAGTGTTGACCTAGAATTGAAACCCAGCTGTCTGACTTAAAAGTCTGGGCCCCTTTTTTTCTTTTGACTAAACTGTGCTGCATTGCCAAAGCAGATGGGAGTAGCTGAAAATGAAATAAAGCAGTCAGTGATACAGAGCACATTTAGGGTTCTGTTTTTATTGCCTTTCTTAACCTCCCCCAGCAAGCCTATACATTGACCTTCTAAGCACTCATTCTGAATTACACAGTGACTCAGGTTTGATTTCAGTAGCTACTGTGAAAACCAAAATTAGATCAAAATGTGTTTCTCAGAGCTAGAAAAGGGTGTGGAGTGGAGATGGGGAGAGGTGATAATAGTGGAAATTAGTTGAGAGTAAATAGGTAGATAACCATGATAAATGTAAAGCAGAACGGAACAGTAACTATGAGGTTGTCTGCTCAGTGCCAGAAGGATTGGTGCTAACAGAGACTGTAATGCTTATTAGCATTTGGCAAGAAATACCACACACAGCAAAATGGTAGTATTGATTGTTCTTAACAATAAAGCCTTTCATCTTTAACTTAATAGGGACTCTAGAGCAAGATGCTGGTGCAAGACAATATGTTGTAAAAAGTAGCAGGTGATAATTTGATTTTGTAAAAATCATAGAAGGATCTCAGACTTGCAAATGTAATTCATAGTTCTGCCAGTTATCTAAGGGTGCACCCCCCATTTTATAAACTTCCCTTATTACTTGAAGGTCAGACAAAGGAGAACTATTACTTTATGTACAGACCCAGCTACTTCTTTCTTATTCAGTTGCAAAATATATTGGCAGATGATATACACAATTTTAGAGGATTTGTATTTGTTAGAAAGAATTAAATAACTTTAGTTTGTATGGCATCAGGACTCAACAATAACATCCTATAGGTCAAACTATACAATTATAGGTGTGGAGAATACAGAATTATACAGTGCAGAATCTGGGCATATAATTCTCCTAGTTAATAATTTAATAGGATAATTATACTTCAGTATAACTCTCCTATTTAATCACATAAGTGATTCCAGCCCATAGTGCTTAATTTCTTACTATGACTTGAGGTGTCTTCATAATTTCTCTGTAATAATTTCCTACTACCCTTTTTCTTATGCTCTCAACTTCAGCACAAATTGCTTATATTTCCCCACAAGTACCATACTTATTATTATTAATAAAGAAATAGTCTGTGTGAGATACTAAGGGCATTAAATGAATTATGATGACCTTATTTAATTCTCAAAGAACCTAACAAGAAATATGTATTTTAATTCCCACTTTACTAAGCAGACATTGAGGCTTTGAGAGATTAAATACAGTACATTGAGCAAGGTCTCACAGCTAGTAAAATGTAGAACCTTGATTCAAATTCAGGTTTATGTAGTTTCAAAGCCTCCTCTATTAATCAGTGAGCTTAACTGGCCTGTAGTTACTTTGCTTATGCTCTTCCCTCTGCCTGGAATTTCCTTCTCTTCACTTTTAATAAGAGCCTTAATTGTAAGCAACAGAAATGGCATTTATTAAAAGGATATTGAAGAGTTCACAGAATCTCCTAGGGGACCAAATTCAGGACTTGGAGCTAGACATAATGCCCTGTTGTGTTGCAGAGAATTCCACTGAATATGCCACTGATACCATGACTGAACATTAGACGCTGTAGTTGCAAACATTGGGTACTGGATACAATAACAAGTACTGCTACATTTTATCATACTGCAGCCATCTTCCCTCTGCCCCTAGGGCCTCATGCTCCCTGCTTCGAATCATTTGTTTCTAATTCCAAGCCAGGTGAGGGTGCTTGTGATCGCTAAGAGCCTCAACCACTTGCCCATGCTCTGAAGGCAGGGAAAGCAGGGGAAAAAATAATCTGGCATTATGAAGTTTTGTGGTGGGATAGCAAAGCTTAAAATACTGAGAATTTCCTCAAATAGGAAGAAATTCTGAAATAGTAGGAAATTAGACTATGATACTAAGCTGCCAAAAAGAATGACACAGATGTCTACCACATCCCTTTCTTTGCCTGATAAACTTGTCTTTGAAAAACATCCATGCAGCCTCTTACACTATTGTACCTTATATATTATAATATTACTGTATATATTATATTTTTTTGTTATGTGCTTTTTAAGAGTTCTTTTTTAAAGTATTTGTTTATGTAACTGATTCTATACTTTGTCCTCAAGTAGCTTATTGGCTATGTCTTATTGATGTTTGTACTCAAACATCTACCTAGGATAGTGTTCAGCACATAGTAAGTGCTCAATAAATAGTTGAACTGAACACAAATCCTCCCCCCACCACCACTATTAGAATGTAAGTTCCATAAGGGTAGGGGTTTTTGTCTCTTTCCCTGTTCCCACTATATGCCCAGCACCTAGATTAGTTCCTAGCATCTGGTGGGACCTTAGCAAATATTTATTGAATAAATGGATACTCCTAGGCAGTAAATTATTTATCTCTGAGAATGATATGGTTGGGTAGATTCTGCCATTGTGAATGGCAGATTCAAAGAACTATATGATATTTTCCAAATAGACTGCATGTTACAATAAGAGGCTAGGAACTATCTCATTCATCTCTTGTTATCTCTTCCTCTTATCCAGAAGCATGACCAGAAAAGGGCAATTTGGAAATTTGGAATTCTTTCCCAGACCTATCACCATAATCACTAGCCACAAAAATGGCTTAAAATACCATACCTGCTTGACATGAAACATATTTTTATTGTTTCCTTTTGTATAACCAACCAGTTATATCAGGCGATTTCATCTATCCCTGGAAGAAAAGACAGTTGGGCAAACTATCTTGTATCTTGTTTTCAAAAGTATAATAACCTAGGACAGCAGCATTTTACTTTAAAGAAATGAAGAAATGAAAGCCCTTAATTGTGAAATTATTTGCACAAAGGCAGCAGAGTAGCAGAGACGTACTATAGATCAGAATTCTGTAGTTTTTAGAGGTTAGCTTTTGGGAGGGAACATAGCACAATTATGTCAATCGGAAAGAGAACTTTTGTTCAAGCTAACTAAAGAATCATTATGTATTAGTGATAACAATCATCTTTGGAACCAGACTGCCTGGATTTGCATCATTTGCTCCACTACTTACTACCTGTGTGACCTTGGGCTCTGCCTCAGTTTTCTCATCTATAAAATGGGCATAATAATAGCATCTACCTCGCAGGGCTATTTTAAGGATTAAATGAAGTACTTAGAATGCATGGCATAAGTAGCTTCTAAATGTTAGCTGTTCTTTGTAGTGTTATATTTTGAATATCTATTTACTTTTCACTATTTCCATTCTTTTTGATTCCTTACTGTCTCTAATCTTGTCAATTGTGAATTAGTAGTGTTACCATGTATTACAGAGAACCTGAATCTGAGATGAAGTTGTTTGCCCAATAGTCACATAGTTGTGAAGTACTAGTTAGCTGAGATTCAAAACCAAATCTATTTTATTTTTGAAGCTCTTCCTATCACGTTAAATTAACATGCTAAAAGTAGATTGAGTTTAGTGTGCTCTATTATAGCTCTCTACCCACTGTTGTTAATTTTAATGCATCTTTTTCTTTCTACCACCTTCTTTCTCTTTTCTGGTTTTTAGTTATTATTTTTCTCTCCATACCATAGATTTATTTACCACCCTTATTGCTTTTCCTTTAATTCTTTGGATTTGTAGTTGGAAGTATGTACTTAACCTAAAAGACCAAAGCATATCCTCATCTACTATGACTGTGTATTTTTAAATTACTTTCATTTTTGTTAGCCTTGTTGATCTGTATATTAATGGGTTTCCAGAAGAGAAGACAGGTATCTACTAGGAGTCAGATAAGTAATTTTATACATTAGGTAGGATGGCGCTTAAGGGAAAATTGCAAAAATTTAGGACCAAAAATTTGGTCCTAAATTCCTTACTTCCAAAAATTTAGGACCATTTCAGTCAGGGTAAAAGATAACACACAATTTTGTCAGAAGCAGAGGCAATATCAACTAATGATGCTGAGTTGCTACAAAAACTTTGCAACTTAGTACTTTTCTGTGTATTATCATTGCTGGACTTATGCATAAAATTTCTCTTGAGGATTCCAAATGGGCTTGATATTTGTTGCAAGTTTATGTTTACATAAACTTACTCTCTTAGAGAATTATCTCTCAGCATGTGATGTTTTTGTTAACAACAGGACTTTTCACAGTTATCAGAAAATGGGGATTTATCTTTGCTATATTTCCTTTAGTTGATAATCTCACATGATAGAACACTCAATTAGAAATACACATACTTAAAATTGGTGATTAAACAGTCTTCATGGACTAAAGCCACAAATATCAGGAAGCTATTACTTTCTATTTCCTTATTGCTTAACCAATCTTCTTTTTTTCAACCAGACAAGATTTCAGATCCTCTTTTCACTTGATATTTTTTTGTCTCACTATGTTCAAACTGGCCTTCAGCTGTGTTTTGGTAGGTGATATGTTCAGCTCAATATTTTGCATCGGTTTTTACCTGAGTAATAGGGAAAAGGGTATGTCAGTAAGTTTACAGTGGGCTTTCTATGTTAACAAAATAAGGTTCCTTTATTTGTTTATCAAATCTTTGTTAATAATCACTTGCTATGCACTTAGTGCTGGGGTAGAGAGATGCTGCAGAGGTAAGAGTTTCTGTCCTTGAGGACATAGTGGAGATATAGAGAATCAGACTACAGAATGATAAGTTCCATTACAGTGGTGTGCTCATACTATAAGAGCAAAGAGGGGGCTCATCACCAAGACTTTTTTTGGGGGGGTGGTGCAGCATAAGTCAGGTAAGGCTTTTTGGAGGAAGTGTTCTCTGAGCTGACACTTGAGGTGGAGGAGGGGGAGGCCACTCTAGGAAAAGGGAACAGCATGTGAAGAAGTCCAGAGGTAAGAAAGCACGTGCACAGCCTGTTCAGGGAACTGAAGACCTGAGTGGCTCGAGTAGGGGAGGAGAGGGTATGTGAGGGTAGAACAGGGAATGGTGAAATGTGAAGCTGGTGTTTTTAGCAGTTGTGCAATAATGAGGTGCTTTATATGTCATGCTCAGAAATTTATTCCAAAAGCAAAGAAGGAGTATAAGCCACAAGTGACATGGGAAGGTTTGTGTTTTAGATCAGTCTGGAAACTATAGTGCACTCCTGAAAGAGTAAATGATCCATCCCCAGCAAAGATAATTAGAGGCCACTGACTCTCTCTAAACTTTTTCCAGCATTAATTTTGGATTAAAGGGTTTATACACAAAGATAATGTAAGAATAGGAGGGGGACATGAATTAGTGTTCTGTCCTCTCTTATTAAGCAAACATTTGAAACCTATTTTGCTTGTTGGTATAATGTACAGACTTGACAAATAAAGCCAGCAATTGATGCTGGATCTCTTAATGGACCTGCTGTTAGCCTGAACAAACCTAAGTGTCTCCTGTGTGTCAGGTACTGTGCTAGGAGCTAAGGATAGAAGGATGAGTGACTTAGGAATTTACAGTCTGATGGAAGGACAGAATTGAATGGGAATGCTTTAGGATACTTACATATTAGGTTACATTTTTACTTTCCATCCTTATCTCAAGCCTTCAAAGTATGGGTTAGGAAAGCCAAGGAAAAGAGAGGTTTTCCCCTTCAGCTTTATTGTCATATAATTGACATATAACATTGTGGAAGTTTAAGATGTACATTGTGATGACTTGATACACATATATATTGCAAAATGTTTACCCCAGTTAAGGTTAGTTTACATATCCTTCACCTCATATAATAATCGTTTTGTTATTCTTGTTGCTGTGGTGAGAATATTAAAGCTGTGTTAAGAAAGGTTTGATTTAGTCAAGGTCATATAATAATGAATAGTACTAGCTATAACTCAATATTTGATCTACCTTCAAATGTTTTCTGTTCCCTCCCCACCATATATACTGCTTCCTCTGATAGGCAATGCATATATATTTTGAGCCTAGAATAGTTTTTTCTCATTTCTTTTCATTCTTTCCATAGAAAAACCATAATTCTTTCCATACTGAAACCAGTATGTTGAGCCTCAAACCATCTAGTCATTGGTGATTTATTTATTAATTTATTTTTAAATTTAATTTATTGAGTATGCTATTACAGTTGTCCTGATTTTTACCCCTTTGCTCCGCTCCACCCACCAGCCCTGCTTCTGCAGTGCCCCCCACAATTGTTCATGCCCATGGGTCATGCATATAAGTTCTTTGGCTTCTCCATCTCCTATGCTGTACTATACATCCCTGTGGCTAATCTGTAATGCCTGTTTGTACTTCTTAAGCCCCTCGTCCTTTCACTCATTCCCCCACTGTCTCCTCGTATCTGACAACCATCAAAATGCTCTCCATATCCATGATTCTGTTTCTGTTCTTCTTGTTTGCTTAGTTTTTTTCTTCAATTGTTGATAGATTTGTATTTAATATCATTTTATTGGTTATAGTTTTAATCTTCTTTTTCTTAAATAAGCCCCTTTAACATTTCATATAATAATGGTTTGGTGATGGTGAACTCCCTTAGTTTTTTTTTATCTGGGAAACTCTTTATCTGCCCCTCAATTCTAAATGATAGCTTTGCTGGGTAGAGCAATCTTGGTTGTAGGTCCCTGCTTTTCATGATTTTGAATATTTCTTGCCAATCCCTTCTAGCCTGCAAAGTTTCTTTAGAGAAATCAGCTGATGGTCTAATGGGAATTCCCCTGTAGGTAAATAACTTCTTTTCTCTTGCTGCTTTCAAGATTCTCTATCTTCAACATTTAGCATTTTAATTATGATGTGTCCTGGTGTGGGCCTCTTTGCATTCATCTTGTTTGGGACTGTCTGTGCTTCCTGGACTTGCATGCCTATTTCCTTCACCAAATTAGGGAAGTTTTCTTTCATTATTTTTTCAAGTAGATTTCCACTTTCTTGCTCTTTCTCTTCTCCTTCTGGCACCCCTTTGATGCAAATATTGGTCCTCTTGAAGTTGTCCCAGAGGCCACTTACACTATCCTCATTTTTTTTTATTACTTTTTCTTCTTGTTGTTCTAATTGGTTGTTTTTTGCTTCCTTTTATGTTCCAAATCATTGCTTTGATTCTCAGCTTCATCCACTCTACTCTTGTTTCCCTGTAAATTGTTCTTTATTTCAATTAGTATATCTTTGATTCTGACTGGATTGTTTTTTATGCTGCTGAGGTTCTCACTAAGTTTCATATAGAAAAGTAGCTTGTTGGGCCTACCAGTTGGGTGGGGTAAAGTCTCTGGCGATCTCCAAGGCAGGTCAGTGTTAGCCAGGTTGATGGAGTCTCAGAAATGGCACCAGCTTGCCAGCTCTGAGTAGGGAGAGTTTAGAAAAGGGACAATGGCCTCTGCTCACTTTGATGCCAGACACTCCCAATTCTCCCAGTATGCTACTGGTGCCTTTCAGTTGCTACCCCCGTGCTGCAGCTCAGAGGGAGTGATTTAGTGTGTGGGTTCTTTAAGAGGAACTGTTTTGGGCTCCAAGCAGTTTCTTCCGTTGACTCAATCCCCACTGGTTTGTGCAGCCAGAAGTTGTGGGGACTTATCTTCCTGGCACTGAAACCCTGGGCTGGGGCCCTGGTATGGGGCTGGGACTCCTGGTTCCTGAGATATCCCTCACAACTTTTCATCCTCCACACATTGGGGAGGACCAGCAGCCTGTTCTGCATCTGGGCCCCTCCTACCAATCTGCATGGATGTGGTTTCTTTAATTCTGTAGTTGTCATACTTTCATTCAACTTGATTTCTGCTGGTTCTGAGTGATGGTTGTTCCATATTTTAGTTGTAATTTTGATGTGGTTGTGTGAAAAGGTGAGCCATGTCTGCCTATGCTACCATCTTGGCCATAAGTCCTCAGTCATTGGTTATTAAAAGTATAGGCTCTAAAGTCTGGTTTCAAATCCCAGCTCCATCTCTTACCTTTCCATCAGTCCATCTCATGGTGTTATGAGTACTGTTATGAGGTAATGTTCCTAAACCACTTAAAATAGTGAAAGCACAGGGAAAGAATTAAATAAATGTTAGTTGTTAAAACTGTCTTTGAAATAGCAATTCATCTTTTTTTTCCAAACATTCAGGGAATCTGGTTAAAATGCATTTAAACCAACCTACCTTACTTAAATTAATTTTGGTGAAGAGCTTTTGCCTAACATGCATATTTAAAATCTGACCTCTTGTCCAGGGGATCAGTGAATGACTTTGCTGTCACAAACAAAAACTTGAGAAAATACGTTTGTGAAAGTAACAGAGACACTTAAGCCTTTTTTTATTATGGAAAAATTTGAAAATATACAAAAGTTAACAGAATAGTGCAATGGCTTCTCTCATACCTGTCACCCACAGTGACAAGCATCCATGCCAGTCCTGCCTCATCCATTCCCCCAGCCTGTATTCCACCTGCTCCTGTATTATTTTGACATAAATTCCATACATCGTTTTATCTATGAATACTTCAGAATGTATTTCTAAAATATAAGTTTTCTCCTATTTTTCTTAAACAGCCACCTGTTATCATACCTAAACAAAGAAAAAATTGAACATTTTCTTACCATCATTAAATACAGAATCAGCAAAATGCTTTCTTTATGATTAAGGGGAAATCTTTTCTTTTTTTAAAAAAACTAGATCTATAGACTCGATTGATTATTTTTGGGGAGAGGTAATGGATATTGGTAGCTTCCTTGTTGTTTCTGATATTGCTAAATAACTTTGTGTAGCCCAACTGAAGATGAAAACTATACGATAAGGGCTCCTTGCATTGTTTGGGTAGGATTGGTTATAGATTAATATCCAGTTTTTACATGTGAGTAAACTGACTCAAAGAATAATTTGTCAGTGGTCATATAAACTGCAGACAACTTGAGCTGAAATTTGTCATTTGTTTTTTTTTTTTAAATAAATTTATTTATTTTTTTTGAATTAATTATGCTGTTACAGTTGTTCTATTCCCCCCTTCATTCCCCTCCACCCTGCCCCCCCCAACCCCACCATTCCCCCCCTTTAGTTTATGTCCATGTGTCTCAAGTCCTTTAGGTTCTATATTTCCCATACTATTCTTGCCCCCCCCATCTATTTTCTATCTACTGTCTATGCTACTTGTTTTCTGTACCTTCTCCCCCCCGTCTCCTCCTCCCACTCCCCCTGTTGCTAACCCTCCTTGAGATCTTCATTTCTATGTTTCCACTCCTGATCTAGCTGTCCTTTTAGTTTGCTTTCGTTTTAGGTGTGGTTGTTAATAACTGTGAGTTTGTTGTCCTTTCACTGTTCATGTTTCTTTAACTTCTTTTTCTTAGATAAGTCCCTTTAACATTTCATATAATAAGGGCTTGGTGATGATGAACTCCTTGAATTTGGTCTTATCTGAGAAGCACCTTATCTGTCCTTCCATTCTAAATGAAAGTTTTGCTGGGTAGAGCAATCTTGGTTGTAGGTCTTTAGATTTCATGACTTGGAATATTTCTTTCCAGCCCCTTCTTGCCTGTAAGGTCTCTTTTGAGAAATCTGCTGACAGCCTGATGGGGACTCCTTTGTAGGTGATTGTCCCCTTACCTCTTGCTGCTTCCAGGATTCTTTCCTTCATTTTAATTTTGGCTAATGTAATTATGATATGCCTTGGTGTGTTTCTTCTTGAGTCCAACTTTTTTGGTACTCTCTGAGCTTCTTGGATTTCTTGGAAATCTATTTCCTTTGCCAGACTGGGGAAATTTTCTTTTATTATTTGTTCAAATAGTTTTTCCACTGGTGGTTGTGTCTTTCCCCCTTCTGGTACCCCTATAATTCGGATATTGGAGCGTTTATAGATGTCCTGGAGGTTCCTAATCTTCTCCTCATTTTTCTGAATTCTTATTTCTTCATTCCTTTCTGTTTGTTGATTTTTTTCTTCTTCCTTCTGGTCCACTCCATTGATTTGAGTCCCAGTTTTTTTTTCATCTCTATGGTTTTCCTGTGGAATTCCATTCATTTCCCTTAATTTAGCCTTCACATGTTTCTCTAATTTGTGGCTATAGTCCACCAGATCTGTGAGGAAGCTGATGACCAGTGTTTTAAACTGTGCGTCTGAGAGATTTGCTATTTCTTCGTCACTTAGATTTATCTGTGGGGCTTTGAGGTCTTCCTGCGACATTTTTGGTCTGTTCTGGCCCTTTAAGTGGGAGGAGCGGCGCCTTGGATTTCCAGGTCGCTGGGTTGTGACGCTGTATGTGGGGGCGTGGTCAGAGCGGGAAATGGCAATGGCGCCGCCGCCGCCGCCGCCGCCGCCGCCGCCGCCGCCAGTCCAAGCGCTCACTCCCTCACCCGCATGCAACCATGCAACCTCAGTCAACTCGTTGCCACCGCCTCCCCACTGACTCCTCCGTAGTCGCTCACCCGGTGGGCCGCTCGGTTGCTCACTAGGTCCAATCCTGCGTTTGGAACCCATGCGACTGGATTCACGCGTCTGGATTCCGCGCCCGGGTCGACTCCTTTGTAACTCCTCACCCGACGCCGGTTTCGCCCCTTACTGGTCGGGCCGAAGAATTTGTTGTTAGCGGACTTCCGAAAAGTTCAGTTTTCCGTGTTCTGGTTGTGTTTTCTGATGCTAATATTTAGTTGTCCCTAAACTTGGTTGTGTGAGGAGGCAGGCACATCCACCTTAAACCTCCATCTTGGCGGAAGTCCTGAAATTTGTCATTTGAACCATGCTCATTTCATAAATGTTTATTGAATTCTTACTATTTATATTTCTTTGTAAATGTATATGGCCCACATTATTTTTATAACAAGGACATTCTTCTGTTTGATCACTTAACTTCTTCCACCTTTTGTAGTCTTAGAATTTTAAAGTACTTTTCCCCTCCTCTGTCCTATTCTAATTTTAAGCTGGTATAGTGCCTTCAGGGCTAATACAGGGGGAATTTTGGTCTCCAGCAGAGGGTCAGTTTTCAACTATGAAAACAAGTCAGGCAAATGGTCTATTATAGAACTTTTCATTATAAAAAGTTCTTTTCAAATTCCAGGATACTGGTTGCTTGGTCACTGAAGAGCCTGTACTACCATTCACTAGCACCCTGGGTGTCTGAACAGACCTGGTTAGGAATGTACTGTTCATATTGAATGAAAAAAAAAAAAGGATAGAAAAGCTGCCTCAAACATTGCATCACCCAAAACAAACACTGCACATCTTTTATATAGTTAATACAAAACATTAGTCTTTTAAAGTATACCCTAGCAAACAAGCAGTTTTCTTTTTGAGTGGTTCTATCTTTGACTACACCCATGTTTTTTTAACATACACTTGATATATACAATATGAGTTCCAGAGGGCACTGATGAAAGCTCATTGCTTTTCTGGTCTCTGTCAGTCAATAAAATTGTTTCAATATGTCAGGTCTGGTGTTGTCAAGAAAATATCCCAGTGTACCTGTCTTTTTCATTACCATTTTAAAAATTGCAAGCCCTTGGGCCTCGTAATTTCCCTAAAGTTTTATATACTGTCCACTGAACGATTAGCACAAATGATAGTGCTGATGAAATGTCTTTGATATCAGTTTATCTGGAATGTTTATTCCTCTGAGCTTTCCAACCGAGGAAGCTGGGCATGAACTCCTACTTTGGAAAATATCTGAGTGGGCAGACTCATTTTACCACATTGCCCTCATTGTCTGTCTTTGTTTATTCAGCTGAAAAGCTGTACTTGTCTCTTACCCATGGATCTCAAAATGTCTAAGAAGCTGTTAAAATGGGTACAAAAATTGTTTGGGGGAGGGAAAGGATGAAAATCATAATGTATAATGAAGGTGCTCTTTCAGGGCACAGCATAATGACTGTAGGTGGTTATACAGCACAACTCTAGTAACATTGTTTATGGGTTTTACTAGGGTCTTTGATTTTATACAACTTTTCTACCTGCCAGAGAAGGGACATTGATAATTCACTGGTACATTATTTGCTTTTGCTGCAATAGAAAATCAAGTTTTAAGGAAATGAGCATACCACCTGGCCCAAATAACAATAAATATCCTGTGGTCCTGGTAACATGTACATGCTCTTGGCAGGCTTCTAAAAAGTCTCCTTGCGGGTGGGATGGGAGAAATAGATAAAAGAATGTACTTGAAAAGTAACTAAATAAAATTTATTATAAAAAAAATAAAAAAAATAAAAAGTCTCCTTGCCTTCATTCTTTTCCAGTCCATTCTTTACACTGCAGTCAGTTATCTTTCTACAGTGTAGGTGTGATCATATCATTCCCTCTTGTGTAAAATTTCTCCATAGCTACTACCCAAGTGCCCTTAAGAAAATCCTTCACTTGTCACCACTCCTGCCTCCTAGTCTATGCTGGAGCCAAAATGAGCTTTACTCAGTTCTCTGTGGAACTGTGCTCTGTCTTACCTCCATATCATTCACATGATATCCCTTGCATTTGAAATATTCCCCTCTGCTCTTAGCTTGGCTAAACTTCCTCACCTTTTCTATCCCAGTTTAGATTTGTTCCTCTGGAGAGTCCCACTTGTTTCTCCCTGTGCAAACACGCACACCTTGTTTCCCCCAAACATTGTGCACATGTTTCCATTTTAGTACTTATCACACTATGTTGCTTCTTTGTTTTTTTCTCCGCTGTATGACTGTCAGCTGTTACGAGGGTAGGGACTGTGTCTTTCTCCCACATTGTTGTATCTCCAGCATGTGGCAATTATACTACCCATTTTGGTACAATACTAATTGTTGAATGGTTGAATTAATAATCATGTGTTTCACCAAGAATCTTTTCTCTCATAACCTCAGGGAAAAAGTAGGGTTCTCTGTTTTCATTTCTTTTCTTTCTTTTTTTTGTTTTGTTTTCATTTCTTGATACTTTTCTCCCCATCTTCTAATCATATTCATTCATTTATTTAGTCATTCAGTTATTCAACAGAACATTGCTTTCAGCCTTTCAAACCTCCTGCCCTGCCCAGAAGCATGTGTAAAGACCGTGTCAAAGGAAAACTCTTGCATATGTTTACCATCGGCTTCTCTTGTCCATCCTGTCTAAAACTGCACTCCCCAACACACATGTACAGTCCCTCCACTTCCTCCCACCCCATGTTTTCCCTCCACGCATAGATTTTCCTCTTTATCACTTAACTATTTTCTAACATACTAGATATTTAACTTAAGACATTTGTTGTGTACGTCCCCCATGCTGAGCTATAAGGGGTCCGAGGGCATGAATTTTGGTGCATGTTATTTACTGCTGCATCCCTCAGCACCTAATACAATGCCTGGCACAGAGTAAGTCAACATATATTTGCTGAGTGGATGAATAAGTTAATTCCCTTATATGTGCATCTTTTTAAAAAGCTTTTAATACACCTGATTTGATTCTAGATTAAGTTTTACTTCCAGGACTGTGCTATTGTTCTTTTCTCTCATTTTTCAGACTTTCCATGTAGTTTTACTTGTGAGGCCATAATCTTGGATAGCCCCCACAAAGTTTCTGTTTTTTCATTTTATTGCTTCAGGTAACGATCACTCAACTTAAGTCTGACCTCTATATGGTGTAACCTGGTACCTAAATCCCAAAGACCCAGGTATGCGTATTTTGAGGAGGGGTAAGGATGCATTCAGAAATAAGTCAGATGTAAAACCTGTTCTCCTAGAACCTAGGTAGGACAGGGAGATAAATAACTATAGTACAAGGTTGAGTAGGATAATATTTACTAATGAGAAATGTTAATGGGGGGAAACATGTCTTTAAGAAAATTATGGAATATATCAAGCTTCCAAAAAAGTATGGAAAGTACTATAGTGAACATTCACTATATACCTACCTCTCAGCTTTGTAATATCTGAATTTTCCCCAACATTTGCTTTGAATTTTTTTTCAATTTTGAAATAAAATACTAGGTATGATTAAAGCTTCAAGTGTTCTTCCTTAATCCAATTTTCTTCCTTTGCTCAGATGTAATCACTATTCCAAAGTCGGTCCTAAGTGTCTGAAAGTGTTCCATTAAACAAAACTCCTTTTCCCCTCCCCATCCCAAATCCCCTATTTTACTCCTTGTTTCTCTGAATTTGACTAATTTAGATACCTCATATAAGTAGAATCTTGTCATATTTGTCTTTCTGTCACTGGCTGATTTCATTTGACATGATAATGACTGTAAGGTTCATCCATGTTGTGTGTGTGTGACAGAATTTCCTTGCTTTTTAAGGGTGAATAATATTCTATTATGTGAATATCCCACACTTTGTGTATTCATTCATCTGTTGTGGGCATTTGGATTGCTTTCACATCTTGCTATTGTGAATAATGCTGCTCTGAAAGGGGCAAGTGTCTCCTTAAGATCTTGCTTTCAATCCCAGAAGCTGGGTCATGTAGTGGTTCTATTCTTAACTTTTTGAGGATCCCCTAAATTATTTTCCACAGCGGTTTTACCATTTTACAATCCTCACTAACAATGTGGCAATAGTTTTAATGGTTCAGAAAGTGGTGAGTTGGATGCATGAAATCATAAGTGAAGCAGGGAAGAAGAGGTAAATTCCACTAGTGTGGAGATAAATTTCACTTTGTTGGAGTGTTTCTGTTAGATATTTTAGCTAACATTGCTTGCTTCTCTAAGACTGACAAGAAAATAAATCTGAGATGTCCTAAATTAAATTACAGCAAGTGGGAGGGTGGAAGGAAGAGACAAGAGAAGTTAATCAGTTAACAACTGTAGGGCAAAACCAACAAAGACTGCTTGCTTACATTCCTGAATATATGTTGAAACTTCATACTAACTTCCAGGTGTTTTTTTCTGTGATTATCTGAAGAGAATAGCCAGGTGGCTCTGCTTCTTGCTTATACACGAACTTTCTGGACTGCTGCCCACAACCAATCCTGAAGAACAAACACTTCTTCCTTAAAGACTTTGTACCTATCTCAGAACTATCCCTGCTTCACCTTTTCCCACCTCTTTTAACTGTAGCCAATGTAAATTCTTTTTTAAAATATATTTTATTGATTATGCTATTACAGTTGTCCCATTTTCCCTCCTTCATTGTCCTCCACCCTGCACACCCTCTCCCATCTAACTTCCCCCCTTTAGTTCATGTCCATGGATCATAAGTTCTTTAGCCTCTCTATTCCCCCTCCCTCCCCCCACCTCCCCCCCATTTCCCATGACTGCTCAATTCTTGTCCCCCTCCTATTCTTTCCCCCACCTATTCTATCTACTGTCTGTACTACTTATTTTCTGTACCTTCTCCCCCCTTCCCCTCCTCCCACTCCCCTGTTGCTAACCCTCCATGTGATCTTCATTTCTATGGTTCTGCTCCTGATCTAGCTATCCTCTTAGTTTGCTTTTGTTTTAGGTGTGGTTCTTAATAACTGTGAGTTTGCTGTCCTTTCACTGTTCATCTTTTTTATCTTCTTTTTCTTAGGTAAGTCCCTTTAACATTTCATATAGTAAGGGCTTGGTGATGATGAACTCCTTGAATTTGGTCTTATCTGAGAAGCACTTTATCTGTCCTTCCATTCTAAATGAAAGTTTTGCTGGGTAGAGCAATCTTGGTTGTAGGTCTTTGGATTTCATGACTTGGAATACCTCTGTCCAGCCCCTTCTTGCCTGTAAGGTCTCTTTTGAGAAATCAGCTGACAGTCTGATGGGAACTCCTTTGTAGGTGACTGTCCCCTTAGCTCTTGCTGCTTCTAGGATTCTCTCCTTCATTTTAATCTTGGCTAATGTAATTATGATGTGCCTTGGTGTGTTCCTTCTTGGGTCCAACTTCTTTGGGACTCTCTGAGCTTCCTGGATTTCTCGGAAGTCTATTTCCTTTGCCATCTTGGGGAAATTCTCCTTTATTATTTGTTCAAATAATTTTTCAACTGGTGGTTGTGCCTTTCCCCCTTCTGGTACCCCTATAATTCGGATGTTGGAACGTTTAAAGATGTCCTGGAGGTTCCTAATCTTCTCCTCATTTTTCTGAATTCTTATTTCTTCATTCCTTTCTGTTTTATCATTTTTTTTCTTCCGTCTGGTTCTCTCCCTTGATTTGAGTCCCAATTTTCTTTCCATTACTATTGGAATCTTTTGTATCCCCATTCATTTCAATTAATTTAGCTTCCATATGTTTCTCTAATTTGTGGCTAAAGTCAACCAGTTCTGTAAGGATCTTTATAACCAGTGTTTTGAACTGTGCATCTGAAAGACTGGCTATTTCTTCATCACTTAGGTCTATCGGTTCTGGGGCTCTGAGTTGTTCTAGAGCCATTTTTTGGTCTGTTCGCTGTTAAGTGAGCGGAGCGAAGCCTTAGTTGTTTACCAGGACGGGGCGACCCAGGTCGCTGGTTTGTGACGCTGTGTGTGGGGGGCGGGGTCAGAGAGGGAGCAATGGCGTTCCTCTCCGCTAGCCCAGAGCATCCAGTCACACACACAAACGCCTCGGGCTTGCTTATCCGATCCTAATTTTGCGAGCCTGCTGCACCGCGCTCGGGTTTCCCTTCTCACTGGTTTCTCCGCACGTAACTGCGCGCGACCGACCGACCCACCGCGCCTCTTCCCTATGCGCTCCGCAGCCAGCTCGCTGGCGATCAGCCCTCGGTTGCCGCCTGCCCGCGCCGCGCACCGCCCCGGGAATTTTTTCTTGCTAACCTGCTCCGCTTCTGGTCTCGCTCCTTGTACCGTTCCAGCCGAGTATCTAGTTGTCCTTTGGACTCCGTATTGTTGATTTTCCGTATAGCTTGGTTGTGACTGCTGTTAAAAATAGTTGTTCTTAGATTTGGTTGTGCACAGAGGCGAGGTGGACCCTCCACCTACTTCTCCATCTTGGCGGAAGTCGGATCATAAGTTCTTTAGCTTCTACATTTCCCATGCTATTCTTGCCCTCCTCCTATTTCCCACCTATCATCTATGCTACTTATTCTCTCTACCTTTTCCCCCCTTCTTCTCCTCCCACTCCTCTGTTGCTAACCCTCTATGTGATCTCCATTTTTGTGTTTATGTTCCTGTTCTAGTTTTTTTTGCTTAGTTTGTTTTAGGTGTGGTTGTTAATAATTGTGAGTTTGCTGTAATTTTACTATACATGTTTTTTTATCTTCTTTTTCTTAGATAAGTCCCTTTAACATTTCATATCATAAGGTCTTGGTGATGATGAACTCCTTTAACTTGACCTTATCTGAGAAGCACTTATCTGTCCTTTCATTCTAAATGAAAGCTTTGCTGAATAGAGCAATCTTGAATGTAGGTCCTTGTCTTTTCATGACCTGGAATACTTCTTTCCAGCCCCTTTTTGCCTACGAGGTCTCTTCTGAGAAATCAGCTAACAGTGTGATGGGAACTCCTTTGTAGGTGACTGTCCCCTTATCTCTTTTTCTAGTCCTATTTCTAGAATTCTCTCCTTCATTTTAATCTTGGCTAATGTAATTATGATGTGCCTTGGTGTGTTCCTCTTTGGGTCCAACTTCTTTGGGACTCTCTGAGCTTCCTGGACTTCCTGGAAATCTATTTCCTTTGCCAGATTAGGGAAGTTCTCCTTTATTATTTGTTCAAATAAGTTTTCCACTTGTTGCTCTTCCTCTTCTGGTACTCCTATAATTCAGATGCTGGAATGTTTAAAGATGTCTTGGAGGTTCCTAAGGTTCTCCTCATTTTTTTGAACTCTTGTTTCTTTATTCTTTTCTGTTTGGTCATTTTTTTTCTTTCTTCTGGTCCACTCCATTGATTTGAGTCCCATTTTCCTTCCCATCACTATTGGTTCCCTGTGCATTTTCCTTCATTTCACTTAGCATAGCCTTCATTGTTTCATCTAGTTTGTGACCAAATTCAACCAATTCTGTGAGCATCCTGATTATGAGTGCTTTAAACTGTGCATCTGATAGGTTGGCTATGTCTTAGTCACTTAGTTGTATTATTTCTGGAGCTTTGATCTGTTGTTCTGTTTTGGCCATTTTTTTTTGTCTTGTGCTGGTTACATAGTGAGGGTCAGAGCCTTAGATGTTCACCTGGGTGGGGCAACCCAGTAGCTGTGTTGTGATGTTATATGAGGGGGCAGGGTCTGAGAGGAAACAGTGGCGCTTGCTCCACTCTCTGTCAGGTTTCAGTCCCTTCCACTGTTTCCCCCAAGCAAACTGGGCCCTTCTGGTGCTGGTTCCCTGGGTGGGTGGGCTTGTATATGTTCTAGGACCCTGTGGGTCTCTACAACGAATTCTCTTGTGAGGCTGGGAGTCTCTCTCGGCACCTCAACCCCCACAGGTGTTTTCAATTGGTGTTTTGAGGCCATGTTACCCAGGGCTTGTCCACCGCTGCCTTGTGTGCCCGGTGTCACCACTTTTTTGCCTCAACCCCTCTCTGCCTGGCCACCTGACTCCACCCATCTTACCAGTCAGGATGAATGTGTCTATTTTAACTACTTGGTTGTCGGACTTCCATACAGTTCAATATTCTGTCAGTTCTGGTTGTTATTTTGTTTCTGAATTGTTGTCCTTATTTTGGTTGTGGGAGGAGGCACAGCATGTCTATCTATGCCTGCATCTCTGCTGGAGGCCCCAATGTAAATTTTTTAAAAACAACTTACATCTTTCTTCCCCAAACTGTGCATGAAAGCCTCATCAACTCCATGACAGTAGACATGTTTGTCTTTTCTACCCAGCACTGCTGCTGCTGGTGGTTCGGACTGCATGCCCGAGAACCAGGTTCTTTTTTGGCTAGCATTTGGCTCAATAGAATCTTTCTTTTAGAAAAGTTTTCAGCCATGATTTTTTTAAAACAGACTCTTATTTCAGCAGTGGAGGAGAGAACCACATTATTTATTTCTTGATTTATTAAAATTTATTTGTGTGGGTACTTAATGAAATATATATATGTATTTGATATTCATGAGGAATTTATTTCCTCAGTTTTATCCATCAGTTTTATTGTATTTTCTCTATTACCACTTAACCCCCTTATGTCCTCTCCCCCCACAGTCACCACATTGTCCATGTCCATGAGTCCTTTTTCCTTTTGCTTGATCTCTCCACCCCCTAACCGCACCCCCATAGCTGTCATCCTGCTCTTTATCTATGAGTCTGTCTTTATTTTGCTTGTTAGTTCAGTTTATTCATTGGATTCCACGATATGAGTTAAATCATGTGATATTTGTCTTTCTCTGATTGGCTTATTTTGCTTAGTGTAATGTTCTCCAGGCCCATCCATGCTGTTGCAAAGGGTTAACTTTTCTTTTTTATGGCTGAGTAGTATTCCATTGTGTAAATGTCCCATAGTTGTTTTTATCCCTCATCCACTAATAAACACGTGGGCTGCTTCCTTATCTTGATGACTGTAAATAAGGCTGCAATGAATATAGGTGTGCTTATGTTCTTTTGAATTAGTGTTTTGGGTTTCTTTGGATATATTCCCAGAAGTGGGATCACTCGGTCAAAAGACTGAGTCATTTTTAGTTTTTTGAGGTAACTCCATACTGCTTTCCACAGTGGCTGCACCAATCTGCATTCCCACCAACAGTGCAGTAGGGTTCCCCTTTTCTCCACACCCTCACCAGCACTTGTTTGTTGATTTATTGATGTGAAGTGATATTATTCTGACAGGTGTGAAGTGATATCTCATTATGGTTTTAATTTGCACTTCTTTGATGATTAGCGATGTTGAACATCTTTTCATATGTCTATTGGCCATCTGTATGTCCTCTTTGGGTAAGTATCTATCTAGGTCCTTTGCCCGTTTTTAAACTGAATTGTTTGTAGGCTCCACATAGCAACAGCGGTCCTGAAAAAGAAGAAAAAGTTTTGGGAATCACGCTATGTAATGTCAAACTATACTATAAGGCCATAGTAATCAAAATAGCATGGTACTGGCATAAAAACAGACACATACATCAATGGAACAGAATGGGGAGCCCAGAAATAGACTCACGCCTGTACAATCAATTAATATTCGACAGAGGAAGCAAGCACATACAATGGGCTAAAGAGTTTATTCAATAAACGGTGTTGGGGAGATTGGATAGATATCTGCAGAAAACTGAAACTTGATCACCTTCTTACAATACACACAAGAATTCAAAGTGGATTAAAGACTTAAATATTAGACCTGTAACCAGAAAAATCCTAGAAGAAAATATAGGCAGTAAAATCTCAGACATTGTTCATAGCATTATTTTATCTAATATATCTCCTTAGGCCAGGGACACAAAAGAAAAAATAAACAAATAGGACTATATCAAACTGAAATGTTTTTGCACAACAAAGGAAACCGTAAACAAAATAAAGGACAACCATGGAATGGGAGAACATATTCACCAATATATCTGATAAGGGGTTAATATAAAAAATCTATAAAGAAATTAATGTAATAAATATTTAATCAAGGTAATGGTGATTTATAATTTTATTTAAACTTCAGGTATTCAACATTATAATTTGATATCTTTATACGTCTAGTGTACTCACCACCAAAGGTCCAGTGTCTATTCATCACCATATGTTTGACCTCCCCCCTGCGCTCCCCCCACCTTTACCCACTTGGACCTCTCTTCACCCACCTTTCTTTCTGGTAACCACCAATCTGCTGTCTGTATCTATGAATTTGTTTTTAGTTTGTTTGTTTGCCTATTTCTTTTTGCCTGTTTTCTTTTATATTCATTATATGAGTAAAAATCATATGTTTTTTATCCTTTTCTGACTTACCTCACTTAGCATAATGCCCTCAAGGTCGTTCCTTGTTGTCACAAATGGCGACATTTTGTCTTTTTATGGCTGACTAGTATTCCATTGCGTGTGTGTATTCGACATCTTCTTTATCCATTCATCTGTGAATGGACACAGGTTGTTTCCATATCTTGGCGATTGTGACTGATGTTGCAGTGAACGTAGGGATGTGTATGTTATTTTGAAATAGTGTTTTTGTATTCTTCAGATAAATTCCCAGTGGAACAGCTGGATCATATGGTAGTTCTATTCTTAATTTGTTGAGAAACTTCTACACTGTTTCACATAGTGGTTGCACTATTTTACAATCTCACTGAGTGATAGCTTTTACAATCTCACACTTGGTGATAGCTTTTAATACTACAGAAAGTGATGAATGGGATATATGAAATCCAAAGTGAAGTAGGAAGAACAGGTAAATTCCACTAATGTAGAGATAAATTTCACTTAGTCAGAGTGTGTTTCTCTTAGATATTTTAGCTAACAGTGCTTGCTTCTCCAAGACTATTACTTCAGGAGTAGAGGAAGGAGACAAATTATTTTTCTTTTAATTTGATTTGTTATTGATCACTGGTCCTTGAGAATTTCTGAGATTATTAACTTCCAGTAGTGCCTCAGCAATTACTAGGGGATGTTTGAAGATTGTTTTGTATTGTTTGCAAACTTGAACAAGGTTTTAACATCATGGTGTTCACAAGTTCTTATTTTTTTTTAGACCTTTTTTTAAATGATTTTTTTTAAGATTTTATTTGTTTATCTTTAGAGGGGAAGGGAAGGAGAGAGGGAGAGAAACATCAATGTATGGTTGCCTTCGTGTGTCCCCTGCTGGGAACTGGCCTGCAGGGAACTGGCCTGCAACCCAGGCATGTGCCCTGACTGGGAATCAAACCGCGATTGTCTGGTTCGCAGGCCCGTGCTCAATTCACTGAGCTACACCAGCCAGGGCACAAGTTCTTATTTTTTTAAATTTTATTTTAATTGTTCAAGTACAGTTTTCTGCCTTATTTAAAAAAAATACAGCCTCTAATCTATATTTAGGCCACTTATGACCATTTCAGTTTTCCTTAGGATCCTTAAAGGTGTGTTTGTGTATTTATGAAGAGGAGTAATTCAGTTCTTCTAATGATGTGTACAAGAGAGGGGTAAGCAGTGGAGTTGGAAGAGGGGTTTCTTTGTCTTGTGTTGTTATTTTTCAATTTGAGGTGTTACCCAAGTGCTTAGTCATGAGGATAAAGCAAAGAGCTTCACAGCTTGTAGTGTAGAACAATGTTTATACTGTGTAAGTGTTTGATAATAGTGAAGAGTGGCAGAAGAGTGGGAAGAATTTGTCAACTTGTTTTGAAGAGTAAGAGGATTAGATAGGGAACACAAAATAAGATAGCCCACTTCCGGTTTCAAAAGATGCAAACACTTCTGTTAAGTGTCACTTGGGATAACTCAAGGCTCAGCTTTTTTTACTTGGTTGACTCTTAACTCCAAATCCATTAAACTTTTAGCACTGTAGACAACTGCAGACAGGTATATTTTCTACCTTGCAGTGTTTGTTTATTCATACAGCAGACTTATGTCATTGTATAATAAATATACGGATAGGTATCTGTATGTTTGTAGAAGCAATCTTTACTAGTGACACTGCCCAAATTCAGATTTTCTTTTTAGACTGCTGTAATAGTTTATCAATAAATCTATCACCTGTAGTCTCCCCCTGAATCCTTCCTTCATGCTGCTGCTAAAAGTAATCTAATCCCTGATGGCTTTATGGCCATCTGACCTCAGGGAAGTTACTTAGTTTCTCTGTGCCTCCATTTCCTTGTTTTATCCTATCACCTGTACCTACTGTGTTGGTTCCTTGAAAGTTTGTAATGTTCATGCATGTAGGGTGCATGAAACAGTGCCTTGCCTGTAATAAGTAAATAAATAAGTAAACAAATAATAAATAGTAGTAGAGATAAATACTGTTGGCATTACTATTGTTGCTATTTTTGTTTTTACTTTTGAAGCCCAACTCTGTTCAAGAAATCTTCCGTATTTCCCTTTTGCTACAGCAATCTTCTTGGGTACAACAGAATCACTTTTGAAGCTTGTAAAAAATGCGTATTCCTGAGTTCCCCCACCAGAGATTTCTGTTCCGTAGGTGTAGGGTGGGACCCAGGAATCAGTGTTTTATTGTGCTTTCCAGGTGATTTTGAAGAAGGGGGTACTAATTTGGAGAATCATTCCATGTAGAATGAAGTTCAAACTCCTTGCACAGGAATTCAGGGCCCCAGTATACCTTTCTAATATGTGTTTTCTTCTTGCATTATTCCCTGCCAGTCTCTGTTGCAAACATAGTAAGTAGATTTCTTTCTCTACTCACTGTTCCTGTGTTCCTCATGTATTTTCCCAGGATGGCATAGCATAATTTTGTGATCAAATACATATTTATTCCTAGTAATCCACAAATCACCCATTTGATAATACATTTAAGAAATATATCATCCTCGCTGGTGTGGCTCAGCTGATTGAGTGCTGGTCTGTGAACCAATGGGTCGTCAGTTCGATTCTCAGTCAAGGGCACATGCCTGGGTTGCTGGCCAGGTCCTCAGTTGGGGGTACACGAGACGCAACCACATATTCATGTTTCCCTCCCTTTCTTTCTCCCTCCCTTCTGCTTTCTCTAAAAATAAATAAATAAAATCTTTAAAAATATAGTTAAACTATAATATGTGGGACCAACTTTGTCTTTTTTGAAAATTAGGAATCAATTTCTAGGTTATATCACTGGGTACCTTAGGATGGTATTTTTAAATTGACCTTTTCTCTTGCTCTCTATGCACTCCTTTTCTCTGAATTAATTTTCCAGGTATTACAATGAGCAAATACATTCTGGCCTTTAAGTTGCTCAGCTGTGCTCTGTAAACAGACACACTAAGGCAAATCTAGTCCCAACCTCACATGCAGTCGGTAGTACGTACTTGAAACTGAAGTTCTTTTCTTTTTCTTACATGTTTTCTGTTCTGTTGCTATAAAATTAAGGCAGTAATGAGTTTATTTAGGATAATTTTTCTTTGCATGCATTCAGAAATCTCTGATGATCCCTTTTAGTTTTCAGTTTTTGCAATCTGTGGTAACATGTAAGGATGCTGCTTGCTCAAAAGATTGCTTATAATAAAAAGTTAGAATAGGAGAAGAGAATGTCTTATCCTAGGTATTTTCTTTGCCTCATTTCCTCTAATTTTTAGAACACCCTCCAAAGTTAGGTTTCATTATCCCAATTATATGAAGTTAGACATTCTATATTTTAGAGTATTATAATAGCTAAAATTAATTGAAAATATGCAGGACACTGTTTTATGAAAAGTCTTTACATGGAGGGTGTGAAATTTAAGATTATAGAGCTTATAAACAATGGTTTCAGTATTTAAACCCAAGCCTCTTGACCTCAAAGACTGATCTCTTTCTACTGTGGCCTGGAGCCAGATTTTAAGTTGTTCGGATTCATTTTCTTTATTTCTCCCTACCCCCATCTCCCTTTGAACTTAAGGGACTTGAAAAATGATGTAAATAAAAAAGCTCAAAGTTTGATAGAATAGTTTGTATTTAAAGCCATATAGGCAGTATTTGGTTAATTATTTTTTATTTCATTTTTTAATTACAGTTTACCATCCATATTATTTTGTATTAGTCTCAGTTGTACAGTTAATTCTTTTAGTGCATCATAAATTTGATAGGACCTGACAAAATAAAATGCCCTTTCAAAAAGTAAGCAATCAACTCTTATTAAATCACAAAATTAGGTTGTTTTTTAAAGACTAAAAAATGTAAACAAATGAAAAAATAATGACATACAAAAAATTTTTTGCCTAGGTTCATGTTGTAGTTTGGTAGATTAGCACAGTTCATATCCTGAATTTATAGCACTATTAGGAATACTAATTAGTAGTATTTTAGCTATGAGAATATATTTAAATAAAGTAGGGGGGAATGGGAGGGAGGGGGGAGACCGGGCAGGGGGGTGGGGTGGGATGGGAGAAATAGATAAAAAAAAAATGTACTTGAAAAGTACCTAAATAAAATTTAATTTAAAAAAATAAATAAAGTAAACAGATCCCAAATATTAAATCATGAGCATGTGTTTTGAACAACATATTAAGACTAATTAGCCAAAACAAATGTGAGATGTTCTAAGTCTCCAGTTGAGAAATTTTTTGTCTTGAGTAACACTTTCTCCCCTACCCTACAGTTTGTTCATCATTCCACTTGATGTTACTTGCTTACAAAGAAAACAGAAAAACACCAACCAAAACAAACAAACCAAAATAATTGCATTTAATAGTACTAGGTAAAATTTTTTCTTTGTCTTTTCTTTTCTTTTCTTTTCTTTTCTTTTCTTTTCTTTTCTTTTCTTTTCTTTTCTTTTCTTTTCTTTTCTTTTCTTTTCTTTTCTTTTCTTTTCTTCTTTTCTTTTCTGCCCCTTCTTTCCATCTCTTCTTTTAAATGAAGAAAGCTCTGTGGTGAAGTGGAATGAGGAACGGCATTGGAGTTAGACAAACCTGGGGTTTGAGTGCTGCCTCAACCCCTTGCTCAACCACTCTGTGGTCTTGGGCAAGTACCTAGCTTCCTTAAGTTCTGGTTTTCTTATTTATAAACAACCATTGCAAGGTTGTTGTGAAGCTAAATGTTCATGCAAGTAAAATGTCTGACAAAGTTGAGTCATGGTAGGTAATTATAAGTGGTAATTACTTTTATTACAGTTAATAATAAGGCTGACTTTGGGATTAAAAAGAGCAGTGGTGTGAAATGGTTTTGTTCTATTTTCCCAACAAACCATTGTGATTGACAAGAACTCAGAATTGTATCTATTGTTGTTAGCCAGGTAAGACATGATCTTCAGTGGAACTCACTCAAGGTAACTTAAAAATAGAAGTCTTACTCAGAAGAATCAAGGGAAAAATGTTAGAAATAATAAGAAAGTTCATCAAAATGACTATACCAGGAAATCCAAGTTAATAATATTACTAACTAAAAGAGATAATGGGAAAAAAGATTGCAGTTTTAACAATTACTACTAATGATGAAAAGGTTGGAGATAATCTCACCAAAGTATGTGTGAAACTTATGTAGATGTAATTTTTAGTTATGATGAAATTTCACTGAGAAGTGAAATATAAAAGAAGTCTTCTATAAAATTCGGTCTTCTAGAAGACTGAATAGATGGAGAGGTGTATCAGTGCTCATAGATGGGAAAATTGAATATTGTAAAGCTACCAGTTCTTGACACATTAACTTTCAGAATTAGTGGAATTATTGGGGACATTACAATAGGACCTTTTTGGAGGAAATATGGCAACAAAGTTCTGATGGGAACATAACTATGAACAACTAAAAGAAAATGTAAAGAAGAGTAATACATTAGTGAAACACATGATAAAAATGCAGTTATTAAAACTAAGTATTGTATAATATAGACAGATCAGTTTAATAAATTAGAAACAGATTCTGATAACTGTATTAATGTATGATATAAAAAGAATAAACCACAGTTTAACAATTCATTAGTTGAAGGAGGTTATTTCCAACTTTTAGTGATCATGAATAAAAGTACTGTTTACATTTACTAACATGTATGTGTGAACATATGTTTTCATCTCTCTTGAGTAGATACCCAAGAGTGGAATTGCTAGGTCATAATGGCAGGCATATTTTAAATTTAACTTTACGAGAAACTGCCAGATTGGTTTTCGAGCATTTCTATCAGCAACATGTAAGAGTTCTAGTTGCTCAGCATCCTTTTTCAAAAACTTGGTATTGCCAGTTTTTAAAAAATGTAGTCATTCTATTAGGCGTGTAGTAGTATGCAATTATGTTTAACTTGCATTTTCCTAATAAAAGATTTGAGCATCTTTTCAAGCGTTTATTTTTCATATGTACATTTTCTTTGGTGAAGTGTGTGGTCAGACCTTTCCCCCATTTTTAAATTACATTGTTTTCTTATTGTTTGTTGAGTTTTGAGAATTTTTGTATCTTCTTTATACAAGTCTTTGCCAAAAATGTGATTTGAGAATAGTCTCCCAATCAGTGGCTATGTTTACATTCTCTTAGTAGTAGCAAAATTTTATTTTAGTAAAGTCCAATTTATAAATTTTCTTTCATGAATTGCATATACAAGTTCTTTGTCTCACCCAAGGTCAATCATATTCTCTCCTGTTTTCCTCTAGAGGTGTTATAGTTTTGCAGTTTACATATGGGGCTGTGATCTATTTTGAGTTAGTTTTTGTACAAGGTGTGAGGTTAGGTTGAGGTTCTTTTTTTTTTTTGCATACAGACATGTAACTTTCAACACCATTTATTGAAAAACAATATCATTTCTCCATTGAATTACCTTTGCTCCTTGTCAAACATTAGTTAGTGATATTTGTGAGGGTCTCTTCTTGTACTCTTTGTTATGTTCCATTAACCATTGTGTCTGTTATTTTACCAATCACACATTGGCTTCATTACTGTAGCTTTATAGTAAGTCTTGAAATCAGTTATGGAGAATCCTCCAAGTTTGTTATTTTTAAGCTATTCAAGTTTCTTTGCTTTTTCACGTTTGTTTTGGAGTCAGCTTGTGACTATCTACCAAAAAAAATCCTGCTGGGATTTTGATTGGGGTTCATTGAATCTATAGACCTAATTGTTACAGTATGTCTCTCCACTAAGGTCTTTTTGGTTTCTTTCATCAGTGTTTTGGAGTTTTAGCATAAAGGTCATACACATATTATGTTACATTTATACCTAAGTATTTCATGTAGATAGATTGCAAGAATCATCCACCTTTTATGGATTGAGCCACAATTAGACTTATTGAAGGCCACAGTGCTGGGTAATTAACAGCAAATTCAGGGTTTCATGTGTGCTGTATCTGCCTAGTGTTTTTTCTATTCATTTTTGTAGGCAGAAGATTCTCATGGTGGAAGGATGTGCACTTCAGAGTTACTCAGTTTGGGTTCTGTTCTGTTCTCCAGTACTGGCTATTTGTGTGATGTGTTTGACCTCTCTAAGACACATTTTCCTCATTCCAGGTGCCTACCTCACCGGACTGTGGTGAAGACTAAAGGAGACCATATGTATGACGTTTCTAGTGTGATGTTTGATATACATGTAGAACACGTTCAATGTCTTTGTTACTATTAGTAGCAAAAGCTAGTTGTTACAGAGCTTGTCATCTTGTCTCATTAATTAAACGAATGGTTTCTGAATTGTGGAAAACTGGCAGAGAGCCAAGGACAAGCACTCACAAACATGGTCCTTAAGTGTGAGACAGAAAATTTTCTATAAAACCTGTGTCATGTTAGCCCCCCTTTTCATGTGTCTCTCATAAAGTAGAAGGAATGTTTTGCAGTAGTGAATTGTGATTGGGGATTTTAGTGGGTATATTTTTATTTCAAAAGGTAAAGCTTAAAGGTTTTCTTTAAAAGTGGTGGCTTTAAAAGTTTCCACATTTCTACAAAGTCTGGTTTAACTCAAGAAACTCATCAGCTTTAATATTAAGTTCCCCAGCTTTGTAAAGATCTGTGACCCTGCCCTGGCATAACAGAAATGTGAAATGTAATTTGAGTATCAGTGCTATGCTAGACTAAGACTTTTTACAAAAATAAAAACTCTCTATCGATAATTCCTTTTCCCTAGAATGAGGCCTTTCTGAGATTCCTTTACTCTAAACCTACAGAGAGAAATGTGGACCTAATAAAAAGTATATATTTGAAATAAAGATACCATACACTTAGGAAAACAGGCCTTAGTCAAGCCAATTGTTATTTTTCTATAGATGTACAGGTAGAGGTTTGAATTAAGTATTGCTGCTCTCTCTTTTAAATTTATTTATTTATTTATTTTTAGAGTGAGGAGGAGGGAGGGAGAAAGAGAGGGAAAGAAACATTGATGTGTGAGATACATCAATTTATTGTCTCCTGTGTGCCCCCAAATGGGGACTTGGCCCAAAACCCAGGCATGTGCCCTGAGTGGGAATGGAACCAATGACCTTTTGTTTTGAGGGATGATGCCCAATCAATTTAGCCACACTGGCCAAGGCACTAATGAATTTTTAATGTTTTGAATTTGGTTGTAAGATTAAGAACTGAGCCTAATACATTTAAATACATACCTTCTAGTTTTTGCTACTTTGCGATTGAACAGAAGATGCCATCAATTTTGTAGTACGTTTTGTATGTCTTCTGAATATCGGGAAGAATGAAAAGTTTTAGAATAGGATGGAGCAGTGTTTTTATTTTTTCAATATCTAAAGATATTGAAAAGCAAGAGTGAAATAATTGTTTCAAGATTTTTTAAATTATTGATTTTAGAGAGAAGGGAAGGGAGTGAGAGAGAGAGGGAAACATCCATGTGAATGAGGAACATTAATTTGTTGCCTCTTGCATGTGCCTGGACTGAGGACCAAACCTGCAACCCAGGCATGTGTCCTGACCAGAATCAAACCCATGACCTTTTGGTTCACAGGATGTTGCTCCAACCAACTGAGCCATACTGGCTGTGGCAAGAGTGAAATAACTACTGAAGGAGTGAAAAAGTTAGAAATTGAATTTTGCAAATGTATTTCCATAATTTTGCAAGAGGCTATAGAAGAATTCCAGGCTGTATTCTTGACCTAGATTCCTGTGAGTGATCTGTATTAGTTATATTTACAAGTATTTTTCCAGTATCTATGCAATACTTATTTTGTAATCATTTTAGTTCAGCAACGATGCTGTTATAAATTTACCTTTATTTGTTCAATAAGATTTGCATCATGAATTGACTGAGGATACAATTTTTTCATTCAAATTTTTCCTTTCCTTCATTTATGGTTCTTTCTTATCTGCAGAAGACCAACACACTATTGTCCTAAACTGTTTGAGTCTCCAGACATCATAGTTAATTACAGCATCCAGAAAAGACTCCAGAAAGAGGCATGGAGAGACCAAGGACACATTAGTGAGGACATACTATCACAGTTAATATTTTTCTAAAATCAACTTATTCTCATCAAAGTAGCTGCAAATACTAAAATGCAATTAATATTTGCTACAAGATATAATGGACTTTTTACTGAGCAGAGACATAAAATTGTTTAATGGCTAGACACAGAGAGAAGCCTACCAGATGTACGAAAGGTCCCTAAAGGTCTTTAGTATGTTCAAGGAGATAATCTCTTACCAGGGCAGGTGTTTGTGCACGGGGTAAGTGAGGGGACTTATGAGACTTCTAGACAAAATTATTCTTTTTTAACTGCTGAAAATTTTCATTTCTTGGCCCTTGGTAAGGGAATGTTTGAAAAAGTGCAGTGTTTGATTTATAGATTTTATTTATTTATTTTTACAGAGGCGGGAAGGGAGGGAGAAAGAGAGGAAGAGAAATATTTAACAATTACCTCTTGGGCACTTGCAACCCAGGCACTTGCCCTGACCAGGATTCAAACTGGCAACCTTTTGGTTTGCAGGATGATGTCTAACCCACTGAGCCACACCAGTCAGGACTGCAGTGTTTGATTTAAATGCAAAGATTATTTTGGCTACTTTTACATCAAACATCCCACAAACAGAAATTTATTGTCTTTTCTTTGGGCCTTTATGTGTCTATTTTCCAATAGTTTGGCACCAGATTTTAGTTTCTTATTCTTCTTCAGGGTTCACATCACTGTGTTTCATTGGCCTTCAGAAGCCAAACAAAAAGAAAAAAAACATTGCCAAAGGTTGCAGTCTCTCTGCTGACATTTACTTTCTAACATTAACATTCTTTTCTATTTCCTTACAGAGTTTGCTAAGAATTATAGGGCATTGAAAGGAAACCTACTACTGAAATGACAGAATTTATTCCATATTAACTCTTAGGCAACCAAATGAGCTTCTGGCATTTTATTCACTTTGTCAGTGATTATCTTTTTGTGTCCTGTTCATGTTGCTTCGTTCCCATTACTACCCATTAGTCATGTTGCAGACTCTGTGCTGCTCTGGTGCCTATGATCCTACTTCATTAAAAAATCAGCACATCATCTCTTTTCTTTGGCTATAGGTTCTTGCCACTGCCTCTCGTAGTCAAAATTTTCTTTCTTGTCACTTTGCTAACTTCCTAGTAATTGCATTGTTTTTGCATTAATTCCTATCTGGTTCCATGTGAATGTCAAGAACTGTGAAGGCTCTTAGATTTTAGTCTATTTATAAGCTAGCAAGTTTCACAACTAAATGGTGATTTACATTTATTACTGTTGTTCATTCTATTTATTTAAGTGGAGTAATTTCATTTGAGGTTGATCACTGGAATAGGGGCTTTGGATTCTGTGCCCCAAACAGGAAAGATACACATCTTTCTGGGTTTGGCTTTGGTCTCTTTTCCTTTGATTAATTTGGAGAGGAATACTGACATGATAGTGTATTTTTGTCTTGATACATCAGCCCCCTTCCTTGTACTAGAGTGATCTGTGTTGCTGAAGTATTTGCCATTCACCCCACTGCTGTTAGGACAATTAGTACCAATAAACACTCTTTTTTCATTCTCTCTGAAACCATGTCCTAAATCTTTCTGTTTTTGTCATTGTATTTGTAGGAACCCATACTGGTAATGTATGGAGCTAGGCATATGTAGGATACCATTTTATCCTCTAGTTAGATGGCCTATAAGTTTAAATTTAAATGCAATGATTACTTTGGATACCTTTATATCAAAATTGTCCCATAAGTTAAAATTCTCAGAGAAAAACAAATTTATTGTCTCTTCTTTGGGCCTTTATATTTCTATTTTCAAACAGTTTCAAAACTGCCATGGTAATAAGTCTAATCCTAGGCTTTTATTTTTATTTTATTTTATTTTATTTTTTTAAATTTTTTTTTTACATTCTTTTTTTTTAATTTATTTTTTAAAATTGATTATGCTGTTACAGTTGTTCTATTCCCCCCTTCATTCCCCTCCACCCTGCCCCCCATCCCCACCATTACCCCCCTTTAGTTTATGTCCATGTGTCTCAAGTCCTTTAGGTTCTATATTTCCCATGCTATTCTTGCCCCCCCCCATCTATTTTCTATCTACTGTCTATGCTACTTGTTTTCTGTACCTTCTCCCCCCATCTCCTCCTCCCACTCCCCTGTTGCTAACCCTCCTTGAGATCTTCATTTCTATGTTTCCACTCCTGATCTAGCTGTCCTTTTAGTTTGCTTTCGTTTTAGGTGTGGTTGTTAATAACTGTGAGCTTGTTGTTCTTTCACTGTTCATGTTTCTTTAACTTCTTTTTCTTAGATAAGTCCCTTTAACATTTCATATAATAAGGGCTTGGTGATGATGAACTTCTTGAATTTGATCTTATCTGAGAAGCACCTTATCTGTCCTTCCATTCTAAATGAAAGTTTTGCTGGATAGAGCAATCTTGGTTGTAGGTCTTTAGATTTCATGACTTGGAATATTTCTTTCCAGCCCCTTCTTGCCTGTAAGGTCTCTTTTGAGAAATCTGCTGACAGTCTGATGGGGACTCCTTTGTAGGTGATTGTCCCCTTAGCTCTTGCTGCTTCTAGGATTCTCTCCTTCATTTTAATTTTGGCTAATGTAATTATGATATGCCTTGGTGTGTTTCTTCTTGAGTCCAACTTTTTTGGTACTCTCTGGGCTTCTTGGATTTCTTGGAAGTCTATTTCCTTTGCCAGATTGGGGAAATTTTCTTTTATTATTTGTTCAAATAATTTTTCCACTGGTGGTTGTGTCCTTCCCCCCTTCTGGTACCCCTATAATTCGGATATTGGAGCGTTTAAAGATGTCCTGGAGGTTCCTAAGACTCTCCTCATTTCTTTGAATTCTTGCTCCTTGACTCTTTTCTGTTTGGCCATTATTTGCTTTCTTCTGGGCCACTTCATTGATTTGAGTCCCAGTTTCCTTTTCATCTCTATGGGTTTTCTGTGGAATTCCATTCATTTCCCTTAGTTTAGCCTTCATATGTTTCTCTAATTTGTGGCTATAATCAACCAGATCTGTTAGGAACCTGATGACCAGTGTTTTAAACTGTGCGTCTGAGAGTTTTGCTATTTCTTCATCGCTTAGATTTATCTCTGGGGCTTTGAGGTCTTCCTGCGACATTTCTGGTCTGTTCTGGCCCTTTAAATGTGAGAAGCGGCGCTTTGGACTCCCAGGTCGCTGGGTTGTGATGCTGTATGTGGGGGCATGGTCAGAGCGGGGATATGGCCGCGCCCTCTACTGCCGCAAGCCACGAGGACCGCCGGGCCAGTCCAAGCGCCCACTCCCTCGCCTGTCCGCTCGCCCACAGATAGGCAACCGCAGTCAACACGCAGTACCGCCTCCCCACTGTTTCCTCAGCAGTCGCTCACCCGGTGGGTTGCTCGGTGGCTCACTAGGTCCAATCCAGGGTTTGGAACCCGTGCGTCTGAATTCGCGCGTCTGGATTCCGCGCCTGGGTCCGTCTGACCGGAGTCCTGTGCAACCCCTCACGAGACGCCGGTTTCGCCCCTTACCGGTCGGGCTGAAGAATTTGTTGTTACCGGACTTCCGAAAAGTTCAATTTTCCGTGTTCTGGTTGTGTTTTCTGATGCTCATATTTAGTTGTCCCGAGACTTGGTTGTGTGAGTAGGCACGGCACATCCACCTATACCTCCATCTTGGCGGAAGTCTCCCTAGGCTTTTATTGAAAAAATCTTGTCCACAGGGTATAACAAAGGCTGTGTGGCCTATGAACCTGACATCAGAATTGTGTTTATGTTATTTTATTAGGTATCCCTTTCTACCAGTGATTCTGTTAATTTCTGCAGCACTTCAAACTACTTTCAGCTTATTTATTGGGGATAAGTATTATAGACATTATATTATAATCTTTTTGTATATGAGAAAAGTACAAGGTTAGCTAACTTGCTTGAGGTCATAAAATTAGTAAGCGAAAGAGCTTGATTTAAACTGCAGCTGTCTGCCTCTATAGCCCTTAATCATCACTGACTGCTTCACTTTACTGCCTCTTCAAATTATTGTCATATGAATTATAAGTTGTAGATATCATGGGTTCACACGAAAGGCAATAGAGTTAGCGTTTATAGAGGTGTAAGTTTCAGCAGATTCTTGAAGTAGGGGATAGGTTTCAATATATGGAGATGAGAGAACATTTCAAAAGGCATGGAATGAACAAATGTTCACAGATGGGTCTAAAAAGAATGTGTTCAGGGGATATCGAAGAGTTTGAATTAGTTTCATAGAAATAACTAATGGGACTTATGGTCAAGATGGTGGCATAGGCAGACATGGCTAACCTCTTCACACAACCACATCAAAATTAAAACCAAAATATGGAACAACCATCACTCAGAACTGGCAGAAATAAAGTTGAATGGAAGTATGACAACTACAGAATTAAAGAAACCACATCCATCCAGACTGGTAGGAGGGGTGCAGAGGCAGAACAGGCTGGTCCCTCACCCACATGTGGAGGATGAAAATTTGGGAGGGATATCTCAGGAACCCAGAGTCCCAGCCCCACACCAGGCCCCCCAGCCCAGGGTTTCAGTGCCAGGAAGATAAGTCCCCATAACTTCTGGCTGCAAAAACCAGTGGGGATTGAGTCAATGGAAGAAACTGCTTGGAGCCCCAAACAATTTCTCTTAAAGAATCCAATCACTGAATCACCTACTCAGACTCATTCCCTCTGAGCTGCAGTACCAGGGTAGCAACTGAAAGGCACCAGTGGTATACAGGGAGAATCAGAAGTGTCTGGCATCAAGGCGAGCAGAGGCCATTGTCCCTTTCCTAAACCCTCCCCACACAGATCTGGCAAGCTGGTGCCATATCTGAGATTCCATCAACCTGGCTAACACTGTCCTGCCTTGGAGATCCCCAGAAACTCCACCCCACACAATTTACAGGCCCAGCCAAGTTACTTTCTATATGAATGGCTGGTCTCAGATTTTGGGACCAGAAAAATATTATTTTAGGCGTTCTGGTCATTTTTGGTGGAGTGAAGGTCTTGCCATGAAGTTCTCACTGGCAAGTTTACAGTCCACTAAACATGGCTTCCTCATTTACAAAAACCACACACACGTAAACACACACAGTAGAAATAATGTGAAAGCATGTAACTCCGTCAAAGAAATGTCATGCTTACATAGCCCAATAAAAATAATAGTGATTGAGATGGGAAGCTGACTCCTTTCTGATGTTTTGGGCTGAAGAAATCTGAACTCTCTTCTGGGTTTTGACATATACATAAAATAATACCCATATTTGACATACCCATATACAATATATTTATTTATTTAGTAAATTTACAAATTAGAAGAGGTGGGAGGAGCAGGGAGATAAACTGACACCAAAGATTTGGAAGAAATTTAGGAAGTGTAGAGTTGGTATGAAGTTGGCCAAGTGGGAATACATTTATGGAATCCTTTGTTTTGACTTGTGTGAATAACATGTTTGTGATGGCATAAAAAATTGCAGGTTTATTTTCTAGAATAGAGAAACAAACTCCTTTAAAACTTTCCTTTTAAGACTCTGGATTTGCCGTTTTCTAGTAACTTTTAAGAAATCATCAAAAATTGCATTGAAGATTATTTTTTTCAAGTTAAACTTTTATCTGAATAATGGCATTTTACACAGTGCCTTATCTATGCAGAAGTATAATTTGTATCATAGATTTCTCTGGGCTTTTCAAACCTAAGTTCCTGACTATTTTGGAATGGGGCTGTTCCCATACAGTATGCGCAAGGTTTTGTTTTATCTCCAGTTGATTTTAAGTGCAAGCTTTTGCAAATGTTTGCAGAGTCCTATGTTAATACTCTGTCAACCTATGCTGAAAATGCTTTTTTTTCTGATAAAATGAGTAATAATAATAGCACAAACTAAGTCTTAACTACATTTTAAAAGTACCTGCATTAAAAGTCCAAAGCCAAGGACTTCTAAATATTTTCATCTCAAGAATTGTTTGAAATGTATCTAAAGAAAATGTTTATTGCAACATAGCTTTCCATTTCCTAAGTGATTTTACTAGAGGAGAATGAATTTCATCCTCCAGTGATTGTAGGACAATAAGATCTCATCAGAATTGCTTTTAGTATAAGCCCCAAGACATGAGGCGGGCTGAGGATCACCACTAACACGGCCAGAGGTCCACATGTCCACTGGTAACTTATTAACCTCTCAGGCCTCTCAGTCAGGCCTCTCAGCTGCGGCTGGCAGCAACCGGGGTTTCTTTCCTTTTTCCTGCCTGGCTTTTCACTTACATGGAAGGCCAGCAGGAGGAAGGAGAGAAAAATTGAAGGCTGGATCCTAATCATCAAATATGTAGCTGGAATGGGCATGGAAATCATCCAAATCAAACTCTTCCCCCTTCCATTCTTCTTTTTTTAAAGAAATTAGGGTAGGGACTTAATGTCCAGTACCCTGTGCCCTATTTTATATGATAATTTTCTAGGTCTGAATGGTCATTTAAGTTACACATACATACTCATAATTTGATAATGAGGGGGCATCCAAATGATTTAGGAGACTTTGTTTTACTAGCTTTTCTTCCTATATTTTCAGTTAGAATGCCAATGTACCTATATCCCCCCTGAATACACATCCAGGTAGGGAAAGCCTCCATAGTGTGAGTAATGCGAATGTGGAATCAGGGGAAGTGATATAAACATTTTAAAAGAATATTTATTTTCTAAACTCTAATTTGGAAAAGAGATTCAAATTGTGATTTGTTTTATGCATTGATTAGGATGATCTAGTAAACTTTCTCATCTGGGACTTATTATTTCTTCACCTTAAAGTTTCAATTCTCCATTAATTTGTTCCTGGGAAGAACATAGTAACCTGTGATTTCAGCTGAGGCACAGTCTTGTCTGATCTATGTAAGTTACCACAGTTAACCATCTGAGCCTTAGGCATTTGCAGCTATACAATGGGATTGTTTATTACTTAACATGTCATTTCCCACTTGCTCTCAAGTGCCATGTAGACAAGCATAGGCCCTGCTTTTGGAGATTTCCAATCCAGAAAAACTAATAATATACAGACCCACACACATAGAATTGTAGGGTCAAAGAGCTAGAAGATGAAGAGTACTGGAAATGGAAATGAGAATGTTTTATAATTATGAATGATACACAATTTCATGTACTTTACACTATATATTTCCCAATTTAAATAAGTAGGGAATTTGAACTAGAACATATTTTATCCATCCTTACAAAGTTGTCATGAATACTGAAGAAAACTAAAGTTCATTTTGTTAAGAAAACACTAAATCTTAGTTAATAATGTCTCTTTCCTTCTCTCCTTTGCAGAATATGCATGTAATTGCTCTGCGGTTGGAAGTGTGGATGTGAATCGCTGCAACCAGACCACAGGGCAGTGTGAGTGTAAGCCAAGTTATCAGGGGCTTCACTGTGAAACCTGCAAGGAGGGCTTCTACCTGAATCACTCTTCTGGGCCCTGCCTGCCATGCAAATGTAGTCCACATGGAGCCCTGAGCATACTCTGCAACAGGTAAGCAGCAGTAGGTTGAAGTTAATTTTGTATGATCAAGGAAAATAAGGCTCCTGTTCTCAAGCACAAGACTGGTTGAAATAAAGAGGAAGACTTACGAAATATTGCATATACTTTTGTTCTTTCATTTCATATATTATATTGAATATCAAGATTACAAAGCTTCTAATTTACCGATTTAGTTCTTCAGAAGCACTTGGGCCATGAATTTTGCTTTGTGATAGTTTCTCTAAGTTTCATGGACAAAAATTATTGAGGAAGCAATCTTCTTTCTGGAAGCAGTAAGTTTTAGGCATTTCCAGTGGAAACAATCCTGTTTATTAACACACCATTGGAGTTATAGGAAATGTATTCTTTGATTTATTTTTCCTCTTATCAAAATTCTAGAATTGTTTCTTTGCACATCTAAGGCTTAAACTTGATAATATGTTAATTTCTTTAACTAGTAGCAAAAGACTGGTTTCACTCTTATGTACCAGCATAGTTTTGGGTACTAAAACTAGATTAGCAGGAAGTGTTTGAAAGTTACCTTTAAAATAGTATGTTATTTGGAGGTGACTTATACTAGTAAAAACAGTACCCCCAAATATGAGAATTTGGGGGGTACTTCTCCGACACTGAAAATAATTATTCTTTGACCTTGTGTGAGGCATGTAGCTTTTTGAATTGGGGTCTACCAAAATTCAAATGAAATTTGTGGACCCAATTCAAAAAGCTAAGAGACAATGTTATGTAAAGAAAAGAACACAAGCTTTAGAGTCAGTCTAACCTAGGTGTGGATCCAAATTTGCTGTAATTTAGGAGCTGTGTGTTTTTGGTGAGTGATTTCATTTCTCTGAGCCTCAGGTTGTTCTCAAGCTTGTGAAGTTACGTGAGTAGAATGTATATAAACTTCCTAGCAATATCACTTAATAAATTCTGGTTTGCTTTAATTTCAAAGGAATATTATTGGCTTAAGAAGGAATATTTTTAAGGAAATTTTAGCTGCATGGCAGAGAAGTTTTCTCATACTTAGCAGATTTTTTGTATGCTTTATAAATCATTAGTGTACTATTATAAAATACTGTATCATATTGTACTTCAAAAGTGAAGTGAACTATATTCAAAAGTGAAGTTCACTTCAATATAGAAGTGAACTTAAGAAATTTATAATTTCAAATGCAACAAAAATAAATTTATGATGCTTGTTATGTTACATAGCTATTTGTCATAATCCTCACAATGACTTCTATTTATTTATTATCCTCACCCAAAGACATTTTTTTCATTGCTTTTAAAAAGAGAGAAAGGGAGAGAGGAAGGGAGAGAGAAGCACTGACCTGAGAAATATTGACTGGCTGTCTCCCATATGCTCCTAGACTGGGGATTGTACTCACCTGGACAGGGTCATACATACCCGGATTGGGAATCTAACCCACAACCCAGGCATATGCTCCTGGAATTGAACCAGCCACATTTCAGTTATAGAACAATGCTCTCATTAACTGAGCCACACCAGCCAGGGCTACAACTCTCTTTATGTAGGTTATTAAGTCACAAAGATCCTAGGTGGCAGAGAAAGTGTTTCAAATTAGGTCTTCCACTTCTAAGTCTAGTGTCCTTATCATCTTGCCATATGGCTTTTATAATGAGAAAACTGTTCATCACTCTGTTATTTGTGGGTGAGAATAGTAGTTGTTCACATTGTTTCCTTTACTCCCTCAAAACATGCCTATGCAAGTTATATTCACAAGGTTCACATTTCTTACTATTTTAAAAGATGAGATTTTTTCATTCTGGTGTCCTATGGCATGTTCACTACTAATATTAGGATAAGATTCTGCAAACACATTTTCCTTGAGTACTTCGGGAGAGAGAGAAAAAGTGTTTACTTCTAAGCCTATACAGAAAAGAAGTCTTTAGAAGGACAACATGGGAGCTAAGCACTACATTTCTTACTACCAGAAAGGAAGTTAAGGTGACCTGAGACTAGAGGAAGAGAAAGGGGAAGCTGCAGGACTATGTGTTTGGGCAAGAACATATGGTGAACTATGACAAAATACCTCTGTGTGTTGTGCTCTGCTATAAATTATGTGTAGGTGTTAAGTGAGAAAGGATATTTCAGGCAAGTAGTGTGAGGTATAGTAGAAAGGAAGTGGAGTCTGAAATTAGTAGATTTTGATCTTATTCTTGCTTTAGACACTTACTGACTATACAACCTTGATTAAGATGTTTGACTTCTCTAAGCCTCAGTGTTTTCATCTGTAAAATAGAATTAATGTACGTAACATAAAGGATTTTTGTAAAAAGTGTGTGCATGTGTGTCAACTTACATTGTGACTGGCACATAGATCCAGTTTTACAACTTCCTAGGAGTTGAACCTATTATTTTAAAAAGCAAGGAATAGAATTGGTGAAGGATCAATTTTATTGATCCTTCACAAATGAGAAGGATTCAGTCAGTCAGACTTGGCTGTGAATAGGGATTGAGGTATATGTTTTTGTTGGTGGGTTAAAGAAGAAATTGTTCATTCTAACAGAAAAAATTTAGATTATTTTCTTTCATTTTCATAAAGAAACCTATTAAACCTTTTATAATTGGACATATTATATTTTTAAATAATAATAATAATAATAATAGCTAAAATTAATTGAACACTTGCCAGACACTGTCCTAAGCCATTTGCCTGTAGTAATTCATTAATTCTCACAGCAACCATATCAGGTTGACACTATTATTTTCCTCGTTTGCACAGGAAAAATATTGCAAGTTAGGTAATTTGCCTGACTTACAAGGTAACAGCCAGTGAGTAAAAGAATTAGTATGGAAACATTTGCAATCAGGATCTAGGATATGTATTTCTATTCACTATGCTGGTGCAGCCTTTTTCAAAATCTCAGATACTGAGCAGAGTGAGTGAGTGTTGTAAGAAACTTTGATGCTATGGTGCAGATTATTTAGGAATTTCTTATGGCTGTATTCTGGTAATCAGATCCTGACTTCAATGTGATGCTTATGCTGTATAAATAACTTCTTGTTTAGAACCAATCCATTTTAGTATGGTGGAAACTGAGAACATAAGAGGATCAGATCTTCAATGGATAATTATCAATTACAGTATTGATTATATTGCCATCTCTTTGTGTTCAGTCTATTTTTTAAAGATTTTTATTTATTTACTTTTAGATGGGAAAGGAGGGGGTAAGAGAGGGAGAGAAACATCCATGTGGGAGAGATACATCGATCGGTTGCCTCTCTCATGTACCCAGCTGGGGACCTGGACTATAACCCAGGCATGTGATTGGGAATTGAACCAGCAACCTTTTGGTTTGCAGACCAGCACTCAGTCCACTGAGCCACACCAGCCATGGCTATGTTCAGTCTGTTTTAATTTTAAAAAGTGAGGAGTAGAATTGGTGACTCACAAAAGAGAACTAAAAACTTTAGAATGAAAACAATATTGTTTTGCTCTTGTGAAGAAAACATACAATTTATGCAAGACTAAAGAACACAAAAGTACTAAAAACCAATACAATACAGTGTTAAATTTCTAAATTTTAGAGTGGGAAGAGAACAGGAATGAGCTGAAGTAATAAGGAAAGGCTTTCAAGAGAAGGTGGGAACTATAATATGCCTTCCAAATTATGATTTGGGTAGTTAGAGAGATGAGAAGAAGACATTATCGGGAGGAAAAAACTATGTAAATTTAAGTGAATTTTATAAGATTATGTAACAAGATGAGAAATCTGATCTTGTAACACCTACTCAAATTCTTTTGTTTTAAACTCCATGTTCTCTTTTTAAAAATAAATAAAAGTAGAAAAGTGGACTCAATTCTGTCCTGATTGTCTAATACATCAGACAAAGTTCATGGAACAAACAACTGGCTTTTTAAAAATTCATTTTTATGTTCTTTATGCTCATATATTTCAGTGGGAGTTGTCCCAGTGAGGCTAGAATTTGGCTACAGGAGGCAGATGTGGGCTGAGCGTGCCTTTGTGTGTAAAAACAAAGTTCTTTATGTACTGACAGATGGCCACCCCCTCACATCACCATTGGTGTTCCAACCTGTTTAACTGGGATGTAGTTGGTTCCTGCTATCTTCTTATTTTTGCTTTTAGAATTCACTTTTAATATTATCCTGATTTATATTTAGGCATATGTTTAATAAATGAATGAAGAAATCACATAGCATTTTTTTCTCAAAGAGTACTGTGCCTAGTGAGAGGCTAAGTCTTTTAATACAGCTCTTAAAATATTTCAGGGCTGACTTTATATCTAGGAAATGATATACGTATTTGAGATTAAAAACATGTGTTTGTAGTACATTAGTATCCACGGCACATCATTTTAGACTTTCTCCATAACATAGCAAAGAAGCTCAGTAGTGGTGTAATATCCTTTTCATAAAAATCTGTGGTTGTTGCTCCACTGTATATTTTGAAATATTTATTACTTTGCACTTTTAATTATGGGACTGTGCTCAGGACAGAGAGCAAAATTTTACTCATGAAGTAAAGTTATGCTGAAATAAATGTCAAGCAGGAAGATGACAAAACCTCCAAGATTCACATTTATATGGGGCTCTGAAATCATCTCGTGTAATAATTGGGAATGACAGATGCTTGTATAAACTCTTACTTTTTACTTTGCCTGCAGTTCTTGAGAGATCAAGACAGAGTTATTTGATCAGTAGGTATAATTAATAATTGAGGAAAACTTCATCATTTTATTCACTCATTTCATTTAATAAAGACATTGCATCTGTCAATTACATGTCCAAAGATATTATCTCTGTGCTCAAGAAACTTACTGCCAGAGGAAAGATAGAAATGCAAATAAAATATGAATATTTATAAAGTACACAGGCAATTCATGGAGGTCTTGGGAGAGGAAGTTGTGTCTAAATTGAGACTTGAAGGATGAGTAGAAGTTTGTATGAAAGAATGAGGCATCTTTAGTAGATTGCAAATAACTCACTATTTCTTGAAAGCAAGGGCTACTTGGTAATGGTGGAGAGGAAGGGTTGAAGGAGAGTGGCAAATGCTAAGAGATGAGACTTTTGTCTGTTTACTGTTGTATTTCTAACACCTAGGACAGTGCCTGGTACAAAGCAGACTCAGTAACTATTTGAAGAATGAACAAAGTGAATGAGTGAAGAATAAATAGGGGCAGGCCATAAAGGACTCACTATACCATGCAAATTATGTTACCCAGTGAAGAATACTGAGTAAGGAATGACATCAGATTTGCTTCTTAGAAGAATTACTCTATCAGAAGTTGGGTGGATATAGAGAGTGAGCTCAGGCAAGGAGACCAGTGAGAAGGCTATATAACAATCCAAGCAAGAGAGGTTAAAGGCCTGATTTAAGGCCTTGACATTAGCATCAGGAATGGTAGACATTGACATTGGCATCTGGAGAGCAGAGAATCAATGTAAGAAATATTCGGAAGATAAAATCTACAAGACTAGGTAGTTGATGTATGTATAGAAAAAGGGAGAGACAGAGAAATAACTCCCATGTTTCTTTATGACTTGGGCACATGAGTGAAGAGCTATTACATTAACTGGATAAAGAATATAGGTAGATAAGCAAGTTGGAAGGATGAGACGATGATGATGTCAGATTTCAAATGTGTTCATTCTGAAATGATTGTGGGACATTCAGATAGAGATGTCTAGTAGACAGTTGGATATACGTGGTATACCAAAGTCAAGAAATCTTAACTAGCATTTTTTCATGCTATTTTAGAGAACAGAACAAAGCTTCGTAGATTTAATTTTATTTTAAAATAACTTTATTCTATACTTCTATTATTATTCTTGCAATTACATCAATCTCCTGTTTAAATTACCTTTTTTTGGTACACTTTATGATTTTTTCCTTGAAGGTAGACTTTTAAAAGGTAGCTGTCTTGGTCAAAAGCAGGTAATTGATCTCAGCATCTGTCCTATCATGATCCATTAGTTTCAATAAATATTTGTACAGTGCCAAATGGTTTATGTCTTAGAAGCTATTTTAAGTACATTATACTAAGTATCATGTTAAGTTTATAGTAAAACAAATTAGACTAAAATTTTAATGTTAATAAATGGCCAGACAGGGGCTTGTTCAGAAAAAGGTACTGAGTGCATTGAGGTTTAAATGTGAATAATTATAGTTTGGAAAGTTCTGTGTGTTTATCAGTGCATTTCTGTCTTAAATCCTCCATTCAATACAGCTCATGATCCGCCCTCCTGGTCTTCTAATTAAGTAGATATCAGCTTTAATAAGATGAATGAAAAAAAAAGTTTTACCCCCCAGCTCTTGGTGACCCTTGGGGAACATTAACACGTCTCTGTGACTTGATGTAGTTGCTGCTGATCAAACATGTTACTTCCCCTAAAACCATGTTGCAGACTCTTCTACTTGTTTTGTTTTTACTAAGCCACTTTTATGTCAGTTTTAAATTTTTAATAGGAATATTTTAAAGTAAAAGTTTTGTTATTGATAATATTAAAACATGATGCTTCTTCTGAGAGTCTCCCCCAAAAGCTGCAGTTATGTATATGCTGATAGCACAAATAACCAAGTTCGTACAAATGGAGTATTTGATACCAGGGTGTTTATTTGTTCAACAAATTTTGTGCAGGATACTTTAATAGACCTTGTGGGAAATACAAAATAAATAGGACCATGGGAAGACCAAAGAGCTTCTGGTCTAAGAAAAAATATTAATGTATATATTAATGTGTATATATGGCACAAAATAAAAACTGACCCACATCGTAAAACATAAAGATAAAATGTTATGGGGATCAGGAAACTGGGAGATATCACTTATAGCTGGAAAAATCAGGGATGATTTCATCAAGGAGTATAGGTTTTGACTTCAGTTTTGATGAAAGGAAAGGATTTGGACAGAAGTGGGAAAAGTGGTTACAGAACAGGAAACAGCAAAATTAAGTCTCAGAGATGTGCTTACACATGGAAGAGGAAGATGGAAGAGGAAGTGAGGGCAGAGGAGACAAATTTGGCAAATCCTGTTGGAGTTGAGTCACTAAGGGCCTAAGGGCCAGACAAATGACTTGAACTTTATTCACAAAGCAATTTTTAAGCAGAAAAAAGGTCAGCACCATATTCTAGCAGTAGTAGAATGGCTGGATGTAAATAGGGAGAGATTAGAGACAGAATGGAAACTGGTGAGGGCCAAAATTAGAGCAGTAATAGCAAGAATGGATAGAATATTGAGAGAATGGAAAATAATGAGAATGGTGATGTGCCATGATAGCAATGTTTCTGTGCATAATTCTTTAGAAAGTTTGTGATTTTTGCATTAATACATACACACAAATCTAAAGGTAGTTTGCATTTCTAAGTTGAATTTAGGGATTTGCCCAGTCCCAGGGTGCCTTCTCAGGCCTATACCCTCTCCCTCTGCTTACCATTCTTCCTTTGTTGCAGCCTCCAGGAATTGAATCTGCTTTCCTATGCATCAGTAGTTGCTCCTGACACTGTATCCCATTGTATTTTTATTTCCCCGTAAGCCTTGCTGCTGAATGTCAAGTAGTGTCCCCATACCTGTGTTCTTCCTTTGTTGCTAAAAATAAATCCAAGGGTTCTTTATTTTTTGAGTTTTAAAAACTATTTATTTTTATAGAGAGGCCTGTTGGGATAGCAAATATAATAGATATGGGGAAGTTGAAAGCTTATATAAATGACAAGCTTTTCTACAAACAGGTTTCAAATATAGGCATACCTATTTTTTCAGTTACTTACTCTGACACTCATATACTTACTTCAGTAGCATAAATCCAGTGTCCTCCTTTTGAGGCACCTGTTCTTCACAAATTAATTACTAATTTTTCAGTAACTCTTGTTTGTTACTCCTGCGTGGAATTGCTGGGCTGAGGCCTGGCCCTGAATAACCTGACCCTCGATGCTTGCTCAATATTCTAATGAAGCTTTTATTGGTCCAGAGTTGTTGGCAGCTACAGTATTTTGAGGGAGGATGAACCCACTCCCTTAGTGCCAGTTCTTTTAAAAATGCTCTAAATTGGGGCTCCAAAGTTGTAGGTCTTACTAATCGTCCTGCTCAGTTTATAAATACAGCCACATCCCAGCCTGCAAACCAGCTCCAAGGGTACTGGTTGAGGGCATTTTATAGAGTTCCCCATTACTCTATGCAAAAGTTCTTGCTAAACTCTTCTCTAAGGGCAGTGGGGCCTGTTCACTGTATACTTACATACTCAAGGGAAACCTAACTTAAATGATTCTTCACCCAGTTAGGAGGATCTACTTCAAGGTTATTTTTCTATCACTGCCCAAATGGCAAAGTGATTATAAATTTCTCTTGCCAAAAAACAAACCACAAATTTAATCTCCAGTTAGATATCTACCTGATAGGACATTTTACTATACTTAAAAATCTTATAAACACATATAGTTTTTTCTGATTCATAGTTTGACTTCTTCTAAGATGAAAATGCCACACGACTTGGCCAATACTACTAACATTAGTACTACCACTATCCACCCTAGACTGAACAGCATTAACATTTATTAAATATTTACTATGTGCCAGGCTAAGTGCTTTATATATACTACCTTGTGAGGATAAAATAACAGCTGATTGAAATGGTATTATTTTACAAATGAAGAAACTGAGACTTGAGTAATTTTCCCCCAAATGGACAACTAGTAAGTGGCAGAAACAGACTCAAACCAACACCCATCTGACTAGACTGCCTTCAGTAGGTCCCAGGGTTTATTAATTGAGGGGCTGAACCTCTACTTATTTTCCAAATAAACATGATAACCATACTAAGTTTAGTTACCACACAGATTCCTAGCATGAAAAATTATCATTGGAGTGATCAAGATATCATTAGTAATAAGTCACATGGTTCTCACATAGTCCCTAATAAGATGTAATGAGAAGTGCACATTGCCCCTGTGGTATCCTTCCCCCAAATTTATAACCTCAGTCTGATTGTGACAGGACATCGCAGAAACTCAGACTGAGGAGCATTTTACAAAATATCTAACCAGTACTCTTCAAAAGCTTCAGGCTCATAAAAGATAAGGAAAGACTGAAAAACCATTAGATTGGAGGAGGCTAAGGAGACAGGGGAAGCAAATATAAGGATTGGATCCTGGAACAGAAAAAGGACATTAATATAAAAATTAGAGGATAAATTCTATAGTTAAGTTAATATATCATAGCACTGTTAATTTTTAGTTTTGATGACTATACCATGATTATATGAGAAATTAACATTAGAGGAAGTTGGGTGAATGATATACAACTATCTGTACCATCTTTACAACTTTTCTTTAAATCCAGTATTATTTCAAAATAAAAAGTCAACAGAGTTATTATTTGGAGCAGCTAGTCAAGGGAGTACGGGTAATATTACTACCTTACTATGATGACAGAGTTGTTTCTGGTGATAATTCTTAGCCTTAGGTCTGGAAGAGGAATCAGGATAAAAAAATAAACTTACTCCACTGGCATAAGTATCTGCCATTTTAGATGTATGGCATTATGGTTAGAATATTCAATGAAATTCATAGCCTATTTTAACATTTTAAATATCTTTTCTCTCTAAAGTTTTAAAAGAAGAGCTTCTGAAGCTTATGTTGTTAGACTTTGGCTGAAATAGAAGGATGCTTGTTGTCACAAAGAAGGCTTTGTCTTCTCCTGTGTCCCTTGAAAGAAAATTAAATCAGCATAACTTTTTCCATCTCAGATTTTTTTCATAGCAATGTTTCAAGGATGGAGAGAGAAATAGGGGATTATCCATCTTTTTTTCTCTTTGGATTTGATTTCCATTCAAAATATGTAAATTTTTCAATCCCAGAGAGAGAATTGGATTTGGAGTTTCTCTAGATTCCTATGAAAAGGTACAGAAGTGCTTCAGCCATGATTATTTTGCCATTCAAAATATATAGGACTAGGTTAAAAACTGTTAATTTTACTATTTTGGTTCTTTATATATTAAGTGAATTGTTTGGTATTATTTATCCCATGTGTTTCAATAATTAGGTTTTTTTCAGGCTTGTTCCTGTGTTTAGAAATTCAGTAGTTTTCCAGGGAATGTTAATAACTAATTACAAAGTCATTTACAATTAACAGTATTTTTTTCTCTTATATGTTTTCTGATTTGATTTTAACAACTCCATGAAGTAGATAAGGATGATGATCCATCAAATTACAGATGAGAAGTAATAATCGAAAGGTTACATGATGGGTCCAAGCTTGGATACCTATTAAATATCAGAGTGAAAGAGTCAATTCTAGGTCTTCTGAAACCATATCCCATGTTCTTTCTGTTACATTAAACTCCCACAGTTTTCAGTTCTGGGTTAATATATGCTCCTGTACTCGAGGTCAGGAGTTCTTAACCTAACAAGAGAGAAGCACATAAAATGCAATGGTGAATGTGTACATATTTTTGTGGAGATGGTCTATAACACATAATAATATTCAATAGATTCTCATAGAGATCTGAGATACCATCAAGTTTAAGAAGTTTTATTTTAAATGCTGTGGAGGAAAGACAGACACACTGCCCAAAATAGTAACATTGGCTTACAGGATCAATAATAGAATCCCTTCTCTTTCTTCTGCTAGTTGCTAGCCCATACACTGTGATTCTTTCTTTCATTAAGTTTTAGTTTTGCTAGTTTTCAATTGATTTTTAAAGAATTCTACAATTGAAAAGAATATCCAGTAAAACAGATACTGATAAAAGGTTTTGCAGAGAAATATATTTGCTTTCTTGACCAAACTGTTTATCTAAGGAAGCTGCACAATTCAGGAGAGGCAGCAGGAGGAAGTAAGGAAATTAATAAATACTGTTAAGCCTCTATGCTTGATGTTTTTACACATTTAACCTCTCTGACTTCTCAGAACAGCTTAGCTGTCTTGTTCTTAGAGGCTGAGTTAGCAGTACAGCATAACTAATAAATAGTGGAGCTTAGATTTGAGCCCAGGTCTATCTGACTCCAAGATTTTCTCCATTGTACCCTGAATGGAATTATCAAGCAGTATGAGTCTCAAGTAAGCACAGGTCTGGGTGTGGGTGATCATGATTCATCCACTGGGAACTGGCCCGCAGAGACACAAATCTAGAAGTCAGATCTAGGCTACAAGGAAAACAAATATTGCGTAGAAGAAGGCAACATGAAGTAATGAGAGTATCCATAGAGAATCATTTGAAAAGCAGAAATTAGGACACTATGAGTATCAAAACTAAGTCTGCCTGACTTGCTGGGGCTCAAATGGCAGGCATTTGACATGTGACAGAGTTGAGAGCAAGTGTCATGGACCTAGCCATTGGGTGGGAAGTAGGAAGGCAGAGCAACTAGGACCAGGAGCCAGGCATCGAGAAACTAGGGACAATGGCTGCAGTTCAGCCATTGAGAATACAGGGGACTGAGGTCAACAGAATCAGTAGCAAATGGTGCTTAATGACAGACAGATTACTGAGGTTGATTGCATTAAATACCCTCTTATTAGGTCAGAAATGATACCAAATTAAGAGTTTAGCAAAAGCCCCAGAGGTGGAAATTAAGCAGCTTTATCAATCAAGGCTAGGAGTATAAAAAGTAGAGAATGAAATAAACACAATGGTATTTTAAAAGTTAATTTAGTGCAGTGGTTCTCCAAGCGAGGTGCTTAGACTAATATTAGCATAACCTGGGAATTGGTTAGAAATGTAGATAGTTGGGCCCAACTCCAGACCCACTGACTCAGAAATTCTGGGATAGAGCTCAGAAATCAGTGTTATAACAAGCCCTCCAGATGATTCTGACGCATGCTAAAGTTTGTGGTATTTGTTCAGGGACAATAGATAAATAGAACAACAACAAAAAAGCCCAGAAAAACCCCAAACCATGTTCATAAAGACATGTGACATATGGAGAAGAGGTACTAAAGCTTAGGGATAAAAGGATGAACTTTTCAATGAACTGTACTGGGTAGAGCTTTGGTTATCTATAAAGAAGAAAATGAGATTGGACTGCTAATATATCATATAAAATAAAATTTGTATGGATTAAATCCCTAAATATGAAAAGCAAAACATACAAGCTTTTAGGAAACATCTTACTGACCTTGAATTGGGGGAGGATTTCTTCAACAATAGTTAGTATTAATGTAATAGCAATACTTAACATGGTTTTTATTATATGTCAGGCATTGTTCTACATGCTTAGCATTAACACATATTAACTAATCTTCACAACAAATCTCTGAGAGAGATACTACTACTTTCTCTATTTTACACATAAGCAAACTGAGGCATAAAGGGTTTGTAAAATTTCCTTAAGGTCATGTGGCTTGTAAGTCATGAAGTCAGGATTTGAATGCAGGTAATAGAGCTCCAGAGTTCCTATCTTAACACTTTGCTAATCTATAAAACTTTTTAAAAGAGTGCAAAGAAAAGCCACAAACTGAGAGAAGATAATTGTAGCACATTAAACTGGCAAAAGATTGCTTTTTCAGGAACACATAAAGAATGTACACAAATCAATGTCAAAAATACTTGGTTGCTCAACAAAGGAAATCATCAACAAAATAAAAAAACAACCCACAGAATGGGAGAACATATTCACTGATACATCTGATAAGGGCTTAATATCCAAAATTTGTAAAGAACTTAAAAATTTCAACAGCAAAAAAACCAAACAACTCAATTAAAAAATGAGCAAAGGACCTGAATACACACTTCTCAGAATAGGACATACAGGTGGCCAATAGGCTTATGACAAGATGCTCAATGTCACTAATCATCAGAGAAATGCAAATTAAAACCACAATGAGATATCATCTCACATCTGTCAGAATGGCTATCATCAATAAATCAACAAATAACTAGTGCTGGCTGAGGATGTGGAGAAAGGGGAACCCTTCTGCACTGTTGGGAATGCAGATTGGTATAGCTACTGTGGAAAGTGTGGGGATACCTCAAAAAAATGAAAAATGTATTTGCCTTTCAACTTAGCTCTCCCACTTCCTCGAATACATCTGAAGGAACCCAGAACACTAAGTCAAAAGAACATAAGCACCCCTATGTTCATTGCAGCATCATTTACAGTCACCAAGATATGGAAGCAGCCCAAGTGTTCATCAGTGGATGAGTGGATAAAACAACTGTGGGACATTTACACAATGGACTATTATTCAGCTTTAAAAAAGAAGAAAATTTTACCCTTTGTGACAGTGTGGATGGACCCAGTGAACATTATGCTAAGTGAAATAAGCCAGTCAGAGTAAGACAAATACCATATGATTTCATTGCTATGTGGAATCTAATGAACAAACTGAACTAACAAGGAGAATGGGACAGGCTCATAGATAGAGAGCAGGATGACAGCTAAGGGGGTCAGGTTAGGGGGTAGGGGGTTTGAGCAAAAAGGAAAAAGGACTCATGGACATGGACAACAGCAGGGTGGTTGCTGGGGGGAAGGGGAATATAAAGGGACTAAATGGTAATGGAAAAAATATAATAAAGATTAAATAAAAAATATTTGGGCAGACTCTGCATAAAAGAGGAAGTTCAGAGAGCCAATAAACATGAAACCATGTTCCATCTCATTAACTATCAGCAGAATGGAATTTAAAACCACCATTCAATATCACTTCAAGCTGCCAGATTGGCAAAAATTTTTAAAGCTGATGCTATCAAGTGTTGGTGAAGATATAGAGCAATGATACCATCATTCCATTGGTAATAGAAACGCAAATCGTTACTGCTACTTTGGAAAACAGTTAGGCATTGCTTAGTGAAGTTGATCATGCACAAACTCTGTTATCTACCAGTTCCATTCTTGATACGTACCCTAGAGAAAAGAATGCTCATGTGTATGGGAAGACATTCACTAGGACGATCACAGAAGCATTATCCATAATACCAAGTGAAAACAGCCTGTATGTCTAGAAGAATGAATAAGTAAATAGGGTTATTTTCTTGCAGTGAAATATAATGCAGCAGTAAAAATGAATAAAATCAAAGAAAACAATGATTTTTATTAATATAAATTTTAAGAGCAGGCAGAATGATATGATTTTTAAAAATACATACAGAGATGGTAAAACTCTTAAAAAGCTAAAGAATGATTAATAATTGGGGGGAAGAGTACAGGGAATTAGAAGCAAAATTGGTAGATACAAAATAGATAGGGGGAGGTTAAGAATAGTATAGGAAATGGAGAAGCCAAAGAACTTATATGTATGACCCATGGAGGGGGAATGCTGGTGGGAGGTCGCTGCAGGGTGGAGGGGGAGAAAAGGGAGAAAAAAATGGGAAAACTCTAATAGCATAATAAACAAAATATACTTAAAAAAAGCAAGGGAGGCCCTGGCTGGTGTAGCTCAGTGGATTGAGTGCAGGCCTGCGAACCAGAGTATCGCGGTTTGATTCCCAGTCAGGGCACATGCCTGGGTTGCAGGCCAGTTCCCGTCAGGGCACACATGAGAGGCAACCATACATTGATATTTCTCTCCCTCTCTCCTTCCCTTCCCCTCTAAAGATAAATAAATAAAATCTTTAAACAAACAAACAAACAAAAAAGCAAGGGAGGGAGGTGGGTTTAAGGGGGTGGGGAGTAGGGAGAAAATGTGGACAACTGTAATTGAACAACAATAAAATAAATAAAAAACAAAATAAAAAAAGAATAATGAATTCTTGTTTTGGGGGCAAGAGAAGGGGATGTAGTTTAGGAGGACCACTCAAGGGGCTTTAAATGCCTTGCTGATGGATATCAAAGTTGTTGAGTTCAATTCTTCCACCTCCTACCCTCCCCAGCCCCCCTTAACTGTCATTGAGCAAAAAGGACTCCTGGACAACAGTGTGGTGATTGTGGGGGTGGGGTGGGAGGGGAGGGAGGTCTAAGAGGACTAAATGGTAATGGGAAAACTACAATAAAAATAATTAAAAAACAAAAAACCAAAGTGTTGAGTTTGTTTTTCTTTGAATTATATCATTTCTAAAATTGTCTACTTCTGAATAAATGATATGTTTCACAATTAAAAAATGAAGACATAAAAAGCTTTGCAATGTTATATCAATAAAGCTGTTGGGGGTGGGGGGAAGCTTTGCAAGGAAACTGGCTGGAATATAGGGCATTTGCAAGCAGTGCTAGATACTAGTAGGAAACGGGAGTTCCCAGATCTTAGGTTTGTACCAAGACAGATCAGAAGCAATGTCTCATATCTTTGGCAATTATTTTAGAATCCAATTCATCAGAGGAGATATTTAAATGAGCAACTGTTGAGCCAGGAGAATATTAACATAGGAAGCTTCATCTAGAAGAGTTGCAGATCTATTAAGATGGGCACATTAAATCCTGGTTTGCTTTCATTAAGTACATAGAAGTAATCTATAACATATGAGAGGGATTAAAAAAAACATTGTACAAGTAGGCCGAAGATCTAATTCTGATTACTCTCTGGTTGCGTGACCTTAGAAATTAAGTCTATTTACATTGCTGAAACTCTACCAGTTGGGGGAATTGAGAATATTAATATTTAACTAATATTGAGCTGCTAATATTTAGAAGATACTTAAATATGTAACTTTAGTTATTTTTCACAATATTTTGAAGTGCAGTATTCTTATGTTTCAGATGTGAAAATTTGCACAGTAGTCAAACAGCTAGAAAGTTACAAAGCTGAGACTAATGAATGTCATAGAGTTATTATAAGGATTAAATTAAGTAATGCTTATATAAAAACTCTGCTATGTATTTTCTTTATAGCTCCATGGTAGAAACTGTAAATGTCGGTACTGCATTCTGCCCTCTAAAGGTTCAGAACTCAAAGGCTTAGGACTTGTGTTTATATGACTTGGTGTCCAGCACTTGTCAATATCAACATTTTGAATTAAACAGGTTTTGGTTTGCTCTTCTGGAAACTAAGCCACCACTTATGCTGTCATCTCTGTGAGAAAATTAGTTCTAAATTCTAGGCACTACAAATTAATTTTTGTAACACATCATGTATTAATAATTACCCTTTCACTAAGTAAACCTTTTACAGTGGTGAAAGGTGAGAGAATAAAAATGTTAACATATTTGAGGAGCATCTTCTTTTTAAGAAGATACTGGGACTTCATACTTTTTCTCTATTCTGAATGAACTTTTGAAATGCAGAAATCTCCAATCAAATAATGGAGTAATTATGTGGGTTTGAGAATTCTTATGGCTGTACTGCTTGCATTAAAAAAAAGTTAAGGAGGTAAGAACTAACCTTTCTAGTTGAATTAACTTAGTCTTCCCAAGTTGTGGCTTGGGAAATATGACACTTTTTATTTTTTTGCCATTAAGTTTTACTTTTGACTTTTTAAATAAACATTTAAATTTGATGTTGGTAAGATCAGCTACCAAAGAATATTTTTGTACTTAGGCAATACTCTTTCTGAGTATTAAAAAATTTCTGTCTGAATATGGATTTCCTCTAAACGTATTTTAGACTATTTGCCCTAAAAAATACAAGGAATGTTTGGCATAATGGCCCAGTGTTTTCAACAATAAAGCTATCTTTTCTCTCCCTCCAGAAGTGGAGCTTTGCTCATTGCATAATGGCCTTTTCCATGATTGTAGAAAGATAGAGGAACACTAAATGCGGGTGGTGTTTTGCCAAAATGCTTCATTACTGAGTTTATTTTATAATAAAAGAAGAGAAACTATTTTTAATTAACTTTATAGTACTACGACACAAACATGAAATTAAGAATTATTAGTAACTTTCATTTTGTTTCTTTTCCCTTGTAAAGTTTTTCTGGTCAGAAAACCTTTTTCTAGCTGTCTTTTTAAAAGATTTTATTTATTTATTTTTAGAGAGAGGGTGAGGGAGGTGGGAAGAGAGGGAGAGAAACATCCATGTAAGAGAGAAACATCCATCGGTTGTCTCTCACATGCTCCCCAACTAGGACCTGAACTCACAACCCTGGTTTGTGCCCAGACCAGGAATCGAACTGGCAATCTTTCCCTTTGCAGGATGACGTCCAGCCAACTGAGCCACACTGGTCAGAGCTCGAGCTGTCTTTTAATATTACTTTTAAATTATTAAGAGGGTATATTATCCACAATTTACTGGTAATTTCAGACTGTATTTTAACTAATATTTTCAATCTTTTCCTAAATGAAATTGTTTTTAGTTATTAAAAAAAAGAAAAAAATTGATACATTTAACTATCTATTTTTCTGTTTCTTGTTCTTTCCACATCAGACTGCCAACAGGTAAACTATCTAAGGAAGGAGGAAGAAGGAAAAGCAAGACTTCTGACTAAATTAATTTCTCCTAATTATAACTGTATCTTTGGTTATTCTGTGAGTGCTTGAGTTAAAATTGATAACGTGATATCTAAAGATCTGTCATATACACACTTTATAGCTTATAAATCTTAGAAAGAAAATAAACAGTGTTTTGATATGACATGACAAGACATTTGACAATTTAGGAAAAAAATCAATTAGCAAGTTGGTATAAGCACATCAGGTCTTGCTGGCACTAGTTCTACCTAATACAGGCTTTTGCTGATCCTTTCCTTTCTTAATTATTTTATCCTCACCCTAGGACATGTTTACTGATTTTTAGAGAGAGTAAAGAGGAGGGCGAGACAGAGAAACATCGATGTGAGAAACCTCAGTTCCTTCCCTGCACGTGCCCTGGTGGGGGCACGGAACCAGGGATCTGCGGGTGTACAGGACAACGCTCACCAGCTGGGCCACCCAGCCAGGGCTCCTTTCTCGATTTTGAAGTATCTGTTCAAAAGTCTTTCTACCATTTGTTCATGATGTACTTTCTTCTCCTAGCCACATTTTTGCTCCAATCCAGTAATTGCCCCATAAATTCTTGCCATTTTTTCTAGGTTTGGTAACAGAATTTGAAAAGTAAATAACTTAGTCTTGTCTTTTTTTGCCTAATTCTAACTCATTTTTCTTACAATTTTTAGAGAAAACTCGGGCTCCTGGATTGTTGTCATTATTTCTGTATTTCTTTCATTTTTGAGTACTGAGTATGTGCCAGACACTGCTAAGTACCTTGCAGAGTTTGGTATAATTGTTTTCATTTTACAAATGAAAATACTGGGTCCAAGATAGAATATGTACTTGATCCCAGCTAGTTACTAGCAGAGCTGGAATTTGAACTGTCTCTCTCCTCAGGCTATGAATTTTCCATAGACCCTGACACCTCCCTTCCTGTGTTCCACCCTTCCCACCCTAGTCAGTGTGATTATAAAATAATGGAAAATCTGAAGACTCTCCACCCACCCATCTTAAACAAAACAGAACCTTTAAAAGGACATTTTGGTTAGTACTTGTATGACATAAATATGTACCCCATCTCGAGATAGCCATTGAATTTCCTTTTGAAATATTAATAGCTTTATGTCAGAAATGTATTGCTTATTTACATCTTAAGGAATAATTTTTAAGTGTTCAAACCTTGTAACAGTTGCTCATACCTATGCGTGTGATAAAGACAGTCTCTAAGCACTGACACTATAAGAAAACCTGAGAATTCCATGTAGGATAGTTCAAGATAACTGTAGTATATGCTTAGCACAGCTAAGCACAGCTTAGTTTCACAAGGCTTGTGCTTCCTTTATAATTAATTCTATATTCTTTTTTCTGATATAATTTTCCATATGATGTTAGTACTTCACTACCAGCTAAGTCATATCTATAAAGAGCGATACCAGATGAGCAATTATGTCTTAACTTCTCTGTTTTTTTATCTCAGTGGTATAGATTTCTGACTTCTATTCAAAATCCAGTTCTTTGCACTTACTCTCTAGATATAAAGATGAGTCTTTGGTTCTTTCATTCAGACTTATGGATAAGCATAAGTCTTTTGTTAACAGGCCTATTTTTTCTTCTCTGCATTTATATCACTGACCTTTGCTTCAAAAAGCATTCAACAGTCTTTAACAGAGGAAGACTGTGAAAGGGGGTGTTGTAAAGCCTTTATTCTATAAAAGAAGTCACACAGGGAAAGCTTTATATTTGCTGAGTGATTTAATTCTTATACATGCAGAGCTTGACCATGGTAACACGGTGGAAAACCCTGCTAGTACAGCCTCATAGTTAAACTTCCCTACTCCATTCTGTGTATTTTCTACAAAGAGAGAGAAGAGCATCTCCTTTCCTGTTGTTTTAAAATCTACTCAGGAAAAGCAAAGCATGGTGTCTAGAGTAGTCAACTGCTTTATCATAAGATTCACAAAACCATCATGGATTATTTTTAAAAATCATCAACTAAGGGGCATATACTCCAGGGAGAAAAACGCCTGCTTTAATCAATCTTCTGATTTAAGAATTATGAAGGGCAAGTCTGCTTACAAGAATAGCATCTGTGCCCTGGATACATGGCTTAGTTGGAGTGTCATCTGGTACACCAAAAGGTTGAGGGTTTGATCCCTGGTCAGGGCACATGCCTAGATTGTGGGTTCAATTCCTGGTTGGGGTGCGTACAGAAGGCAAGCAGTCAGTGTTTCTGTCTCCCTCTCCCTTCCTCTCACTCTAAAAATTAATAAAAGCATATCCTTAGGTGAGGACTGAAATGAAAAAGAATAGCATCTACTTTGAGAACACTGACTATACTTTATATTATTAATATATTAAGAATTAACAATAACATTAATTATTAATGTTATATTATTAGGTATTCCAAGATAACACCGTTTTCTCATATGTGGTGTGTTAGGCAAACACTTTAATTTAAAATAACTTTTTCTTCTGTATACTGAATAAATAATCTAATGTCTATAGAGCAATGATAAGCAAGCATATTTTGGTTAACATTTTAAAAGCTTTGAAAACTGGCTAATGAAATGATGTTAGCCATTCTCTGAAAGGTACATTATGTCCTTTATAACTTTCTGACAGTATAGCAAGATTGCAAGGCTTAAATTGATTGGTTCCTTCTTGTGAATTGTAAGATATCCCTGAACTTCATATTTAGTGAATACTGTTTTACTTTAACAGATCTTTAAGTACCTTGATATATTCTTGTGTGATACTGTATACATGTATTTGGGTATATTTTTTCTTTTCTTTTCAATTTTTTGTAAAGTTACTTAAGAGATATGGTTGCTAATACAAATTTCTGTCATATTAAAAAATGCTCATATTTTATACTAAGTACAGATTTTAATTAAGGGTTAAGAATCAAAATAGTTGGGTTGGCATCTTCTGAGAAACTTGGACTTTGCTAGGCTGCAATTTCTCTTCAAGTAGTAAGACCCCTTAGCTTTTGTCACAGAAGACCTTAAATTTACTGAGTGAGAAAAGAGATGGGGGTTTATTTTGTGCAAGGCAGAAACAGCTGGGATAAGAACCTAAATATATGGTGATTTGTGGTACTTGCAATCTACATAATGAAGCTTGATACCCAAGTGGATGTCAAGTTGTTTGGCAAGCAAATTTCTTGTACAAATTTAGGGCCAAATTTAAGGAGGGGTAGCATTGTATAATGGGAAAGTCTGGCTTTGTATAAATAATTACTAGATGTGCATAATAATTTTAACCTTTATGAATTTCCTCAATAGCATGATAAGGATTATGACCTTCATCTAACAGAGTTATTTTGAGGATTAGGGAGAATATATACTTATTGACATAGTTCCTCAATAAATCATGGCTCATTGTTTTTATCATCAACATAATCATCATCACGCCTGCTTTCAGATGCTTCCATTTTACATTTTCTGTAAAATTCTTTATTAGTCAAGAAATTGAATAACCCAATACATTAGGCAGCTTTAAGATAGAAGCACAGATTTGGATAGATCACTTCTCAGGATACAAGGCTCTAAGATATGTTAAATATTTACTCTTATATGAGCTTGGCTTTCTTTCTCTTCTGGATTCGTTTTGTTTGAGGAAAGCCATAAAAATATTCCATGTAGAACCGTTCTTCTACTCCTTTTTGGCATACCCTGGGACATTACAGAGAACCATGATAAATGAGAGAGAGAGAGATAATAAACTGCAATTCCAGCTGCTCAAAATACCTTTATAGTAACAGAAGGCAGAAACCTTATTATTTTGCTCAGGGAATGCTGATGAAGGGAGAGGCATATCTCACATATTTTTTAAAAAATCCTTAGGTTTGTATGGTACAAGTAAAATACACAGTTGAAAGTTGCTTTACTTCCATTTTTCAAAGTTCAATCCAAAGTTCCAATAACTCTTAAACTTAGAACTTCTATTTTTACTACTGAAATAGGAATATGGGAAGTAGTAGGGGATTACTTTAACTGACGGTATGTGTAAGAGCTGTGTAAGTATTTAACAATCTGAGCTTGGGCTCCTGAACAAAAACGGACAACACCATAGAGGCTCATTATTAGAAGCTAAATCTCTAAAAAAATTATATTGAAAAGCAGTTCTACCTTAGATTATCTCCCATCCAACAAGAGTGATAACAAAATCTACTCAGATGAAGCCTACAAATTTGAGGTACAGAATGAGGATATAAAGAAGGGTTATACTGTTGGAAAAAAGGGAAAGAATTTTAGCTTTTCTGAGAATCCCAGTAATTAGTTTAGCCCTTCATCTCTCTTTTTCCCTTCCAGTACTTAATTATAAAACTCATTTTGTATATTTATTGAGCATTTGTTTGTCAAGTATGTATTAACTGCTTATAGCAGACCAGGCACTATAAGAGACTCTTAGGATATTGAGGTGGCTAAGATATGGTTGTGGGACTCAGCCAACTTACCAAGTAGGATGTATGAAATGAAAATAGTTATAGTACACTATCCATGGCTTGAGCTATGTCTTGAGGATAATAAAAAATAACTGCATGATACAGTCTTTGCCTCAGGTCTTTAACAAATTAACTAGAGAAATGAGTTACATATATGAAAAAATATAGAACAGACCATAATTAAGGTTAAGATTTATGGTGCAGAGAATGTGAAGTTAGGAAGCTGAAAGATCACTTTTAGACTACTCAGAAAAATCTTCCATAGACAAAGACGAGGCCGAAAGGAAAGTTTTTGAGAGGTGGAGGAGGAAAGACATTCTAAGATGTTTGTAGAGGAAATAATACCAAATGAAATTTACCAGAAAGTAGTGATTTACACAGGTGTGGGTGAGTGATCGCAAGGGCATATGGGACAGAGAGGACTTGGAAATGGCAACAGAGGTTAAGTTTCACTGATTGAAAAGAGGTGATATTAATGTAATGGACATCTAAGAAAAGAAAATAGGCTAACAGGAAGAGATGACATACTAAATAAACTATTTTTCTTACTTTAGATTTTTAATCCTTTTGAGTTGACAATTTAGAATTTTTATATGGGTTTAGTCCAGAAAGTGACAGGTGTCACCATTATAGTCATTTTACATAACTGTGAATTCCAGTTTTATTATCATATATGTATTAATATAGTTTGTAACTAAAGTAGAAATTATATTGTTTCCAGCATCTAAATGGAAATTGGTTGATGTATTCATTAAGATTCTGGTCTTCAAATTCTTCATGCAGAAGCTAAGTTGAGTGAGGGCTTTTTACCTCCAGATTTGTGCGGCGTGGGTGCTGATGGAACTGTGGGATGATTCGGGAATGAGATGTGGCTGTAGTATCAGTTCTATGTCCTGTTGCTCAATAAAGAAAGACTTCTAAGCACTGGGACTTATAGTCTCTCTCCATGGCTCCTTTATCATTTGTACCTGAGTGCAGAGGATTAAACTGTCACAAATTATTAGTGTTAGTACTATGTTAATTGAATTTATATAATCATGAAACTTTAATTTTTATTATATTAAAAATAAAAATTAGTACTTCTAGAATCTACTCAAAATAATTTCTAAATTAAGATCATCGTATGATGGAATATTAGGCAACAAAGCTTTCAAACTCATTTACTTTTGCTTATTGTCTTTGCTTTTATTTGCAGTTCTGGGAAATGCCAGTGTAAAGTGGGTGTCAGCGGCTCTACATGTGATCGATGCCAAGATGGATATTATGGCTTTAGTAAGAGTGGCTGCCTACCCTGCCAATGCAGTAATCGGTCTGCCAGTTGTGATGCCCTCACAGGTACACGTTTTCCTCACCTTTTTATGTAATTAGTCCATTGTTCTTTTTTATTTTCAGGTCATTCATCTATCGGTTGATTCTTTCCAAATAGTTTATAAGGATCTTTCTCCTCTCAGTGGGATGTAATAAGTTATAGCAAGTCAAACTCCTGCAACAACAATGTGAAAAATAAAACACCTCATGCATTTCACAAATTATATTGGTTGGAGAGCTATGGAAACAAGGAGGATGATATGAACTAAAATTTCCAAAGGCTAGAACTCTTCCTAAGCGAGTTGATGATCACAGCCATTTCCAGGGGACATTTGCTGATTCTGGGCACAGGCTAAGGAGCAGGGTTAGCCCAAGCCAAGGAAATCTTCTTGAGGAAAGAGATACAAGAGGAGCTTTTGCAGTCATTTGGGGCTTGTAGGGCGGGTCGGAAACTAGAGGAGCTCTAAACGCAAGGCCTGTTTTCTCTTAAGACCTTAGCTGACTGTGTAGGATGTGGAAGGCTGGTCTGAAAGGTAGAAAGAAATCTCATCTTATGGTGCTTAGGGGACAAAAGTCTCTTTAGAGCCCTGGCCAGTGTGGATCAGTTGCTCAGAGTGTCATTCTGTAGAGAGAAAGATTGCAGGTTCGATTCCCTGTCAGGGCACATGCCTAGGTTGCAGGTTTGGCCCCCAGTCAGGGTGCATGCAAGAGACAACAGATCAATGTTTCTCACATTGATGTTTCTATCCCTTCTTTCCCCTCTCTCCAAAATCAGTAAGGATGTCCTGGGGTAAGAATTAAAAAAAACTCTTTAGAGAGGGCCTCCTATAACATACAGCCACCTCTCTCTCTCAAGACAGTGCCAGATTTTGAACATGCATGGAGTGGGACCTAGGCTCAAATCAGCAAAGGGAAGCACTGGATCTGTTGTAGTTCTTTCAGGGCTCAGGAGACTCGGCCTGTTAGGTTCTCAAGTCAAAAGCCTTAGAGGGCCGTGACCAGGAATTATGATGGACCATTGGTGAACTGACTCATACTGAAAATGCAGTTCATCCTCAGCTCATTTCTATTTCTGACTGGACTGAGGTGATCCTCCTATTGTATTTGCCTAACAGAGGAAAGGGGAGTCATATGTGGTTCTTTTGTAAACTGTATGTGGCATATTATAAGAAATATGAGTGCTGGCTGGTGTGGCTCTGTGGATTGAGTGCCAGCCTGAGAACCAAAGGGTTGCTGGTTTGATTCCCAGTCAGGGCACATGCCTGGGTTGTGGGCCAGGTCCCCGGTGTGGGGCGCAAGAGAGGCAACCACACATGGATGTTTCTCTCCTTCTCTTTCTCCCTCCTTTCCCCTCTGTCTAAAAATAAATTAATAAAATCTTTAAAAAATATGAGGTAATTCTGAAGTAGGAAAATGATAATAATAAATAGAAAAACAATGAATGGAAGGAGACCCATAGGTGATCTACATGTTAGCATTAGCATACAATGACTAAAGTAACTAAAATTAATATTTTAAGGAACTAGAGGAAAACCAGACAAAGATGAAATGAGGCACAATTTTAAGAGAATCAGAATCTATAAAAAAATCAAAAGGATAATAAAAGCAAAAAATACAACATGAAATTAATAACTTATTACATGGGTTTAACAGCAGATTGTACATAGTAGAGACAAGGTTAATATAATAGATTCAAATATTACTCTATTAAAAATATCCAAACTAAAGCACAGAGATAAAAACAATGCAATGGGAAGAACAGAGCAGGAAAAACACACAGTACAGCCAAAAGTCTAGCATAAATGTAATTAGAGGCTCAGAAAGGAAAGAGAGAGATTGGAGCAGAAGAAATATCTGAAGAGCTAATGGCCAAGAGTTTTCCAAATTAATGAAATATAGCAACCCACAGATTCAAAAAGCTCAGCAAACTCTAGGCAGTAAAAAAAAAAAAGAAGAAAAGCACATTGAGTCAAACTTAGTCAAACTATTCAAAAACTAAAGACAATGAACTTTTCTTATCTTTAGTTTTCCTAAATGTAAGGATTTGATAGACTTCCTTGGAAATCTTTTTTCCTTCAACAAAAAATTCAGGACTAGTCTGACAAATACAAATGTTTTTGTGAGAGCAAGGTAGCAGAATATTTGAAAATGGGAAAGTACCCTGGGAAAAAAATCTGTGTTGAAAGCTTATTCTTTATGTTAATCATCTACTCTATGGTGAAGCAGATTTATTTAGAAGAAATTGTGGGTTATTTTTCTATCATGTGATCTGGTCCCTACCTGCTTACCAGTTCTATCTTATACTATTCTTTTTCTTTACTGTCTGTGATCCAATATGCTGGCTTCTATCCCCGAGACAAGCAGTGTTCCCTTGTCCCAAGGTTCTCTCTCATACACGATCTTTTCTTTGCCTCGAGGAGCCTTTCTAATACACCTCCATTCCCAACCCTGAACCCTTTACCTCAATAAATCATATCCTTCCTTAGGCCTTTAGTTAAAGTTTGGTTCGTTAGAAAGCAGTTCCCAGACCTGGCCAGTGTGCCTCAGTGAGTTGGAGTGTCATCCCACGAACCGAAGGGTTCCGGGTTTGATTCCCAGTCAGGGCCTGTACGGGAGGCAGGAGATTGATGTTTCTCTCTCTCCCTTCTTCCTCTCTCTCTCTCTCTGGAAGGAATATCTATCTATCTATCTATCTATCTATCTATCTATCTATCCATCCATCCATCTATCCATCATCTACCTACCTACCTATGGAGAAAGCAGTTCCTGATGATCCAGGATTAATGACAATTCCCAGTTATACACTCTCACATACATTTCTGTTTTTTCATAGCACTTACCACAGTTTGTATATTTATTTGTGGTTATGAGTCACATAGGCTTATTCCTTCATTGTAAGTTCCACATCCGTTTTGTTCACCATTTATACAGTCTGTAGCATGGAGCTTGGCAGATAGTAAATACTCACTAAATTTTTGTTGAATAAATGAACAAGTGAACGGAATCCATACAGAGGAAAGATGAGTTCCAATCTGGGGAACGACAGAACGCTGCATCATACTGAGTTGATTTAAATTGCTCCTTCGATCTTCTGCAGTACGAGGAACAGTCTGTATTGCTGGTTGTCACTTCTCATCTTCTGTGGAGCAATGGACTAGCTCTCTTTAATGTTAAATAAATCGCAAACTGTCCTTGCTCTGGAGATAATTTAAGGCGAAAGAAATCCTTTTCATGATTATGATTTCTAAAAGCAGCTAGTAATAAGAGAAATAAATGGTTTCTCTGTTTTGAAATATAATAAAAGTGGAATCCAACATGAAGGACTGCCAATACTCAATTTAAAACTGTAAGATCAATGTAAAATCAGTCTTTTGTCTTAAATGAGATTTTTTTTTCAACAGTGCTGTGATACGGTTGCCCTCTGGTGGACACTTATGATGCTTTCATAGTTCTTTTTCTATACCCTGTATTATATTTTAGATTGAAGTAGATTTTTAAAGTAACCTTTTTGTGATAAGATATATTGGGAAAACATTTTGGAAAGCAGTTTGACAATGTGTATCAAAAGTCTTAAAAATACTTCCTCGATTCAGTAATTTTGTTTCCTGGAATCTATTCTGAGGAAATAATTCTCAATTCATAAAAAGCTTCATGTTCAAAGATGCTCATCAAAGTGGTAGTTGTAATTCTAAAAAAATTAGACCACTTTATTTGTAACAGGGAATGAAACAAATCATATTATCTAGGCAATACATAGTTAAGAGCACAGAAAGTGAAATCTTGACTTTACATGTGTAAGTTACTTAGCCTGTTTTTTTATCCTTACCTGAAGATAGCCTTATTAATTTTAGAGAGAGGGGAAGGGAGGGAGAGAGAAAAGGAGAGAAACATCGATTGCCTCTCATATATGCCCCGACCGGGGATCAAACCTACAACCTAGGCATGTGATCTGACTGGAAATCGAACCTGTGACTTTTCGGGTTTACTGGAGGACACTCCAATCAACTGAGCCATACTGGCCAGGGTAGCCTGTTTTTTTTTTTTAAAGAAATTTGGGATAATGACAGTAATTGTCTAATAGATTGCTGTGAGTAGTCAATACAATATACAGGATCCAGCACAAATGATGCTGATTTTTAATTACACAATCATAAGCATGTAACATAACAGTATCACACTCAAGCACACCACATGGTATTTTAGGTGAAATGTTCAATTAAAACTATAAATTATTACACCCATATTATTACCTTTCTAACCACACTGAAGCAGGCGTTACTTCTACCGGACCCTGTATTTATAAAGCCCTTAATACAGTACCTGGCTCATTATAAGCAATCAATAACTGGCAACTGTTTTTATGTTGTCATTTAAATATTTTAAAGATTGATGTATAACAACATAAGAGAGAGGGTGAAAGAAGCAAGGCATAAAATGACATGTGGGACACATTTAGACTATTTAAAAGCGAATCTAAACCTTTGTATATGGAAAGATTTCAAGGAAAAATACTCAAAATCCTAATGGCAAATTTCTTAGGATAATTATTTTTATCTTTCTATCTTCTTGTATTTTTCTAGATTTTCTTTATTGAAAACACAGTTTCCTTAAAATGGAGATGGGGGAACTGTTATTTTTTAAAACTGGAACTTACGTTCATATAATGTACTTCTTTGAAAGAATTGGGCTCCCTCGTGTATTCGTAGTGCTCCGTGGAGAGCACCTTGACTGCAGCAGCTTGACTGAGCTGACCTCCCCTTCATTCCTCAGTGACTCTTCTCCTTAGGATATCGCACTCTCCTGGCTCTCCTCCCTCCTCACCTTCCTCTGTTCCACTAATACACATTGGAGTGCCTTAGAGCTCAGTCCTTGGCATGCTAGTCTTCTCCATTTGTACGCTCCCTAAATGATCTCATTCAGTCCCCTGGATTTAACTTAAATGCCATCCACACTTGTGTTGATTACCAGATTTACATTTCTTGCTTGATCTTCACACTTAAGGATCTAACAGTGCATTTGACATCTTCACTTAAATGCTTTAATTGGCATCATAATCCTAACACATCCAAGACAACTCCATATTTTACCCTTTAAGTAAAGCCGGCTTTACTCCTAGTGCTCTTCACTTTGGTGACGGGCGCCATTCACCCAGATGCTTAGTCCAGAAGCCTGGCAGTCATATTTGATTCTTTTCCTATTGCAAATATCCAGCCCATCAGCAAGTTCTACCAGCTTGATGTTCAACATAACACCCTGAATCTGTTCATGGACTTCATTGCTGTCATCCTCGTCTAAGCCACTGTCCTGTCTCTGAACTACTTGGGCCCTCTCTCATCTGAACTGTCTCCTCTTTTGTCCTCTCACCCCACGTTAGTCCTCCCAACCCCACCTCACCACAGTCCAGTCTCCATGTAACAGAGTGATCTTTTTATTGTGAAATGTAAAACCAGATCCCATGCTTAAACCCTTCAATGGTTTCTCATCCTTCCTGGAATAAAATTCCAACTTCTTTCCATGGCCTATACAATTTAACATTTTTTTGACCCTTGCCTTTCTCTTTAACCTTATGTCTTGTTACTCTCTCTCCCTTGTTCATGTAGACTTGGCCTTTTTTTCTGTTCGACAGGTTAACGTTTGCCTTCTGTCCTGCAGACTGGATCAGGCATTTTTTCTCCAACGTAGTATCTTCCTGTATTTCTGACAGGTTTATGTATAAACTATGAAGTGGCAAGACAAATAAAGAAAAGTCTTTTTACAGGTGGCAATTTATGTTTTCAAAGCTTTGTCACTGATTTGGTTGGAAATAAACCCTATATTCTTTTCTTTGACCAGTTATTTTCTTGGTTACCACTACCATATTTTTCTGATGCTTAGCCAAAGAGCATGAGATCATCTTCAGGAAACACTCATTGCTTCCTTTTTCATCTTTATTTTGATACACTCCTTTGGCTATATTTGAGCAAAGAGAATGTGAATTGTAAGACAGTACTGGTACATATGGGAGGCTCCAGGTAGAGAATAATGAACAAAGTTAAACTTAAGTTAATTTTTATATATCATTTATCATAAAAGAAAGATCCTCAAATTTTTTATTTTAAAGGAAACTTAGATCTCACCTAGTTCAGTTGTCTTAATTTATAGATGAGGAAATTGAAGCATAATATTATTGAGAAATTAGAAGCATATATTATTGAGAAGCATAATTGAGAAAATATTATATCCTAAGGAAGAGTTTTTTACTCTTTGAAATATTTACATTAAAGCAAATCATTAGCTAAAGAATTATTATCTCATTTAACAGCTTAGAAAAGAGAAACTCAGAGAACCTATTTGCTGAAGGTCACATAGGTGGTAAGAGGTTTGACTGGGAATGGAACTCAGATCTGACATTAAATACCAGATCATTACTCTGCGTTGCCTCCCGGAGAGGAATTGTAAGCTGTTACAAAAGCAAATTCAAATTATTAAATTTTACTGTATATGGATTTTAAGGTTGTGATCTTTATTTTTTAAAAATCTATCTTCAAATTTCTACATGAAATGTTTTTAAATTGCTGGAGTTCTTAAAGTATTTTACAATAGGCATGTCATATATTTTACAATGTATTAATTTTGTAATCAGAAAAAATCAAGATAAGAAAAATAAAAGTAATAGATGTATATCAGAGAAATTTGAAAATTAGACATGAAAAAACTGTGAAGGGAATGTTGCTTCTTACAATTATTGTTAGCATTCTGGTATATTTATGTTTGGTCTGTGTATAATTTACTAATATTCTTTCTGTATAATTGTGTTCCAAGTGCATGTTCTTTTTAAGGTAGTGTAGTGTAGAAATTAACAGCCATATTAGTCTAGAAGTGTTCCATATAATTTTTTTCATTTGTACAGGGGTAACACACTGCATTAAATATGTAAGGTCTTTTTTTAAAGGTTTTATTCATTTATTTTTTTAGAGAGAGGGGAATGGAAGGAGAAAGAGTGGGAGAAACTCAATGTGTGGTTGCCTCTTGCACACCCCCTACTGAGGACCTGGCATGCAACCCAGGCTTGTGCTCTGACTGGGAATCGAACCAGCAACCCTTTGGTTTGCAGGCCTGCACTCAATCCACTGAGCTATACCAGCCAGGGCAAATATGTAAGGTCTTAATCTACATAGGTTTGAGTACAGAAATAAGGTATTCTCTAAATAATTTTTAAAAAGAACTGATGGGTTTTATTATTAATATTGTTTTCATCTTGACTTTTGAGATAACATATTTACCATTTAGTGCTATTTTTTCTTACTGACTTCTCATTGCAGGGTATGTCTTAAAACAAATGGAAATAAGAAATCTTTCTGGAAAAAAATTAAATATTCATATGTAAATGGTTTAAAAGCATGAAATTATATTGTCATAGGAACAAAAACAAAGGCTTGGGGGTCTTATCTAGAATGGTAAAAAAGCTTCCAAATACTAAAATGTAGGCCCAGGAGTATTACAAGGAGCAAAGTTTTAAAAGTATATGCATTTACCATTTTTTAATAAGAGTAGCAATGTGATTTTTTCTTTCCATAATACAAATGGCATGCCATTTGAATGCATCTTGGCCCAAACATCCATATTCTGTTATAGAACGGTTAACTTTTTTGAGGTGTATTTAAGAGGGGGGACCCAAAACCCTGGACTTTATCTATAAAAAATTTCATTCTTCAAAGTACTGTCCACTTGATGCAATATTCCTAATGAGATGTTTTTTTCCAATGCTCAAAATAGTTTTGGAATTCCTTGAATTTGATGCCTTTTAGTGCTTCTGTTGTTTTTTTTGTTTCACCTCTTCCACATCAGCAAAACATTTCCCTTTGAGGAATTTTTTCATTGGGGAAACAAAAAAGAGTTGTTCCAGAAGTGAGATGGGGTGAATAGGTAGGATGAATGGGGGTCGTTTTGGGTCAAAAACTGCTGAACACTCAGCATGATGTGGGCAGGTGTGCTCATAAATCACCCATCATGAAATGGGCAAACTCATTGGAAGAGCCTTCAAAAAAATTTCACAGAAGCTGAATGCAGCCTCTCACAACAAAGCCAGCTGGCACACTGATACAGATGGGCTCCTAGAACACTCACCTAGCGGGGGAAGCCTATACTGCAAGGGGCCTGCCCTCCAGAAGATAATTCCAGTTTTTTTTGTGTGTCTCCCCTCATATACTGAAGTTCAATACTTAATCAGAACTTTTTTCCTTAAAAACATTTCCATTGGACATTTTTAATAGAGAGTGAGCAGGTAGACAAATCTTATATATAATGCAGATTTTGACTTTCCCAACCTTTTGGTCACAAAGCTATATATCTAAAGTGATCAGAATACAAGAAAATCTAGAAAGAAGTCAATATCTTAAGTATGTATCATTGTATGAAGCTATACTACATTGATGCATATGTGATAATATCACTATGAACTTAAAAAGTATATGATTAAAAGTGATGATATTTACATGCGAGTTTGATTTAATTCAAATGTAAATATTCAGATAATATTTGAAGATGCCTTTCCCTTAATAAGCTTATGAATTTTGGGGGATTTCCTCTTGTAATAATTTAAGAATTGAAATTTGACTGGAAAACTAGAAGAAATGGATAGTTCCTAGAAACACATAACCTTCCAAGAATGAATCACAAAGAAATAGAAAACCTGAATAGACAGATTATAAGTAATGAAATTGAATTAGTAATTTAAGAAGTCCAGGACCAGACAGCTTCAAAGGTGAATTCTGCCAAACATTTAAAGAAGAGTTAATACCTATCCATCACAAATTATTCCCAAAAATTGAAGAGGAAGGAACTCTTTACTCTGATACCAAAACCAGAGAAAGATAACACCCACCCACCTACTTCCACACACACAAAATTACAGGTCAATATTCTTGATGAACATAGGTAAAAAATTCTCAACATAACATTAGCAAACTCAATTCAAAAACACATTAATAGGATAGGATCATGTACCATGATCAAGTAGGATTCATTCCAGAGATACAAGGATGGTTCAACATCTGCAAATCAATCAACGCGATAAGCCATATTAACAAAGGAAAGATGAAATCATATAATCATCTCAATAGCTGCAGAAAAAGTATTTGAAAAAATTTAACAAAGGCCATATATGACAACCCCACAGCTAACATTTTATTCAAGGGCAAAAAGCTGAAAGCTTTCCCTCTGAGATTAGAAACAAGACAAGAATACCCATTCTTGCCATTTTTACTCAACACAGCATTGGAAGGCCTAACCACATAATTTGCAAGAAAAAGAAAAAGTCATCCAAATTGGAAAGGAGGAAATCAAACTATCACTATTTGCAGATCATGTAATACTCTATATAGAAAATCCTACAGACTGCACACACACACAAAACTATTAGAACTAATAAATGAATTCAGTCAAGTCACAGGATATAAAACTTATACAAAAATTGTTTACTAATAATGAACTATCAGAAGAGAAATTAAGAAAAAATCCCATTTATAATTGCTTCAAAAAGAATAAAATACCTAGAAATAAATTTAACCAAGGAGGTGAAAGACCTGTACTCTAAAAACTGTCAAGACATTGATGAAAGAAATTGAACAGGAAACAAATAAATGGAAAGATATACCATGCTCGTGGATTGGAAGAATTAATATCATTAAAATGCCCATACTCCCAAAGCAATCTACAGCTGCAGTGCAACCCCTATCAAAATACCAATGGCAATTTTCACTGAAATAGAATGAAGAATCCTAAAATTTGTATGGAACCACAAATGCCCTCAAAGAGCCAAAGCAATCTTGAAAAAGAACAAAGTTGGAGGTATCATGCTCCCTGGTTTCAAACTATATTATAAATCTATAATAATCAAAACAGTATGGCACTGGCATGAAAACAGACACAGAGATCAAAAGAATAGAATAGAAAGCCCAGAAATAAACCTATGCATAAACGTGCCTTTAATCTATGACAAATGAGGAAATGGGAACAAAGACAGTCTCTTCAATAGATGGTTTTGTGACAATTGGACCATGTAAAAGCTGGACCACTGTCATACCATATACACGGGTAAATTCAAAGTATATTAAAGACTTGAATGTAAGACATGATATTATAAAACCTGTAGGAGAAAACACAGGCAATAGGCTTTTTGACATCAGCCTTAGCATTATTTTTTTGGACTATTCTCTTCATGCAAGGGCAACAAAAACAAAAATAAGCTAATAGGATTAAATCAAACTAAAAAAGCTTTTGCACAGTGGAAGAAACCATTAACAAAACAAGACAACCCACTGAATGGGAGAAGATATTTTCAAATTATTCATTTGATAAGGGCTAAATATCCAAAGAACTTACTATAAAGAATATACAAAGAATTTATTATAAAGAAAACATACAATCTGATTTAAAAATGAGCAGAATGCTTGAATAGACATTTTTCCAAAGATGATTTACAGATGGCCAACAGGCATATGAAATGATGTTCAACATCACTAATCATCAGAGAAATGCAAATCAAAACCACAATGAGATATTCCTCCATACCTGTCAGAATAGCTCTTATCAAAATGACAAAAAATAATAAGTGCTGTGAAGGATGTGGAGAAAAGGAAACCCTTGCACAATGTTGATGAGATTATAAAATGGAGGTTCCTTGAAAAATTAAAAATAGAACTGTTATATAGTACAGTAATTTTACTTCTGAGTATTTATACAAAGAATATGAAAACACTAATTCGAAAAGAGATATGCACCTCCCATGTTCACTTTACCATTATTTACAATAGTCAAATATGTAAGCAACTAAGTGTCCATTGATAGATAAATGGCATAGAAAGATTTGGTACACACACAGTCACACATACATATACATACACAATGGAATATTACTCAGCAGTAAAAATAATGAAATCTTTCCATTTGTGACAACATGGATGGACCTAGAGGGTATTATGCTAAATGAAATAAATCAGATAGGAAAGATAAATACCATATAATTTCATTTATATGTGGAATCAAAAATAAAACAAAACAGAAACAGATTCACAGGAACAGGAAATAAACTGGTGGTTACTAGAAATAGGGGAAAAAAGAAATGGGGGAATTGTGGGGTGAGTAAAATAGGTGAAGGAGATTAATAGGTACAGGCTCCCAGTTATAAATAAGTCTCAGGACATAATGTACAGCATAGGGAATATATTTAAAATGTTACAATAACTTATATGGTGATAGATGGTCACTAGCTTATTGTAGGAATCATAAATATCAAATAACTGTGGTGTACTCCTGAAACTAACAGGATATATTATGTCAATGAAAAAGAATTGAGATTTGACATGTATGGTACTATATTCATTCTTTTGTTTCTTCAAATCTTGCTCCAGTTGTCAGACTATTTTATTGCACAACCTCATTCTCCTCCCCTTTTTTGTAAATATTTACTGGTAAGGAAATTTAAGAGCTCTATGAATAGTTTTGTAATGAACTGTATTTTAGTTTATCATGTAAAATATCATTGTATTCCTAGATTTTTATGTAGTTTGCTCACTTTTTTCACTTCTGTAATAGTTCTGAGTGTCCCTTTGAATGTCTGTGGGCCCCTAAAGAAGGAATGTAAATTACACTGCACTTTTTAATTTCTTTTTTTCAGACACTGTGCTGTTTTAGTGCCTGTGGAATATAGTTACTAACAGGGCACCAGAAAGTATTATTACAAAACACATAACTCTGCTTGCCTTCTTTCTTTCTTTCTATTTTTGATTGTTTTCATTTTATTTTTTGAATTTTTAAATATGAAAGTGTATGGGGTATAATATAACAAATACCCATGTACCCACAACTAGAATAATAAATATAAACTTTTTATATTTTGCTTAGTAAGTTGTACACAGACATATATGGTTATATATTTGAAATAGAGAATTTCAGATAAAGTGGGAGTCCTCTCTGTTGTCTTCTGTGGTCTCATTTTTCCCTCCACAGAGGCAAGCAGAGCACACAGTTTGCCGGCACCCACTCAGACCATATTTAATTTTTTACTACAGATGTGTGTATCCATCTGCTTAGTGGATCTGTCTGCTTAGTATTGTTTAGTGTGGTTCTTACAATTTTACAAAATAAGTTACAAACTCCTCCTGTATATATCATTTTGCTTTTTTCAATCAATGTTGTTTTTGAGATTTATACATGTTCATAATGTATAGGTCTAATTCACTTATTTAACGCAGCATGCCAATGATTAAAATAGTACAGTTTATCTATTTTCTTTTAATGAATTTAGGTTGTTTTAATTTTTTCTTCACAAATTCTTGGCCTACTTTCAGTGTGCAGTCAGTCAACAAGGACTGATTGCAAATCCGGTTGCCTTTCCCTAAAGAGTTTATAGTCTAGTAGGGACACTGAACTCAAGGAGCTGAAGTCAGATGGGGCAGCAGCTGAACTCTGTCCAGTCTCTGTTGGGGGACTTATTCTCATTGACTCCTAAGGTCTTTTGGTTGCATATGATTTATATAAATTTACATATATATATTATATATACTGTGCTTTCAGAGTAAATATGTAACTTCTTAAAATAATTGGCTTCTTTCAGGTGTGTGTTTAAACTGTCAGGGGAACAGTAAAGGGGACCACTGTGAAGAATGCAAAGAAGGATTTTATCCAAGTCCCAATGCCTCTACAGAATGTCTTCACTGCCCTTGTTCAGCAGTGACGTCTACAGGCAGTTGTGTCATAAGTAAGACCTTTCTCTAAATCTTCATTTTTAAAGGAAAAATGAGTGAATCAGTTATCGATAGGTACAAAATGTGTTGATAAGTGAAGTTCTGGGTGCTGTAGGTGAAAGGGAGTTATAAAAACAACAAAGGCTTCCCTTTCTAGGAATTTGCAGTCACGTCTGCATACGAATGGGGAGTGACCCTTGAGGGAGGGATGAGGAAGTTTTCTGCAAAACGGTATTCCATCTATCATGACTAAAGAGTAAGGGATAAAAAAAGTGAGTGCCTAGCCCTTGTAATTATTCAGATTTCTTATGTAAACATATTTCTTTTGTTTTCTACCTGAATAGCCTCTCTGATGGCCCCATCATTTTCACAATAAATTGGGCAATTAGTAAATAAGGTGTAGATTTTTAGTTTGATTCCATGTGTCTCTTAGTTTGAGAGGAGATAGTAGGAAAAGTTTTAACCCTTTTGAGAATGAGTAGTTGTTTTGCATTTTCAACTGTAGCTTGATACCGGACTGAATTATTTTGGTATTCTCTCTGTTTTAGAATTGGGTGAATTGGAACCTAAATGTGTCCAGTGTAAAGAAGGTTATACAGGCCAGAACTGCAATAAATGTGAAAATGGCTATTACAATTCTGACAGCATCTGTATGAAGTGCCAATGTCATGGCCACGTGGACCCAATTAAAACTCCAAAGATTTGTAAGCCCGAGAGTGGTGAGTGCATCAGCTGCCTCCATAACACCACTGGGTTTTGGTGTGAGAACTGCCTAGAAGGTTATGTTCGAGACCCCGAAGACAATTGCATCAAGAAAGGTAAACTTCACCTAAGGTTGTACATTTAATATCTAAGCCTAGCACTTAAAATTTCAGGACAGCTACCTTTAGCTTTATAAAACCTTCCAATCTCGCAAGAGGAGTTTTCTGGAAATAGATGTTGATAGATATTTGCCTAAAGAGATTTCCTTCCATTCCTGCTGCTCTCCTGATACTCCAAAGTCAACTTCAGAAATTTGAGGACCAAGACCAAGTCATTGCAGTGTTTTCACATTTTCTCTTCATCTACTTTTATATTTATGTTAATAATTTGGAAGTCCTATCATTTTTTTTTATTCTTCGCTTCCTGTATTCTCATCACCTCCAGTGATCACCAAAGGTCTTTTTAAATAGGGACTATAATCTGGTTAGAAGTTCCAGCTGAGAAACAACAGTTCATTCTAGCATCTGTCCTAACTTTGGGCCTGATTTTCCCACATGTGATGGGGGAAATAGTTGTAGTATTCCTTTTGATCTTTAAAAGAAAAAGTTATCCGTATAGCAAAATGTTTCTTCCAGGGAGGTTCAGTAGGGTTTAGATACAAATTAATGATTAGAAATTCAGAATGAGTTAAGAATATTCAGGCTTTATTAGGTCACAGAGAGATTAGAGCACATTTTTGTATAAACTACTCTCTGATATTCTGACAGATGCCGAATACTGGGCTGATGGAGTGTGGCCTGTGGCAGGGGTTGTCCTTCTGCCGTTTTCTCGATGTCCTTACTCTGTTGAGATCAAGGCTGAACTCAGGTTGAACCTGATCACCAGCCCGGATGTCCTGTCACTCAGTTCTCTTTCCCCCTTGGAGGCATATCTTGTGTATACTTAGCTGTCAGGATTGTGATGATTTTTCTTATTAGTTATTAAATAATGTAAAACATGCCTCTATTTAGGATAGATTGATGTGGCTGGTTGTGGTGATTAGTTATAATGACAAAAGTAATCATTTTGTTGAATGACTACTATGTGCCAAGCCCTGTAAACATTAAATACAACAATATTACATAGTATGTTATCTCATTTAATCCTTCCCAAGAATTTTGCAAAGCTTATATTATTTTTCCCATTTATAGATGAGAAACCTCAGTTTTTAAAAAATTAACTGACTTATCTATAACCATGCAGTTCTACTTATTTCAGAGCCTTTGGTATTTCCACTGAGCTATGCTGCACTGGAAGTACAAAGCATAGAACGCTAATTGTAGCTGTAATCTACACAAAGGAAGAATTACTACACATGAAATTAAAGGCAGTCTTTTTCTCTTGTGACTGACATCAATTTTGGACATCTAAATTATGTTATCTAGAAGTAACTAGAAATACAATTTTTTCTATTTTGTTTTGGCCTCCTCTGAATAGAAGTTTGCCCTTATGAAATGCCATCAGACATGCTGAACTTATTTTAGTTCAATTGTCATCTATCCCTGTCACTTTTAACCAAGTGATTTAGAACTCAGTAGTGACATATTTATTGCCTCTGCAGGAATTTGTTTGACTCTATCCAAGAGTAAAGAGGATGGAAAATTCCAACATTAGAATTTTTCCAAAGATTTTAATACAGATATTATATATTTTAAATAACAGCCATGGATATAATAATTAATCTTTCTAGACCCTGATTCTTTTCCCTATAATTCTCTTAAAATTATTTTTAACTTGCATGACCTTGAAGCAGAATATCATGTCAACATGCCATATCAACTTCCACTCCCATGTATTTCTTTTATTGTTTCTTAAAACTAGATAATTTTGTCTTTTACATTTCATTCTCTGTTTTTATTTTCAGAAGTTATTGTTCCAACACCTGAAGGTTCTACCATTTTGGTTCCCAATGCCTCTTTGACCACATCAGTGCCCACCCCTGTTATAAATAGTACACTCACCCCCACAACCCTGCAAGCTATCTTTTCAGTAAGCTCTGCTGAAAATAGCACTTCAGCTTTAGCTGATGTATCGTGGACCCAATTTAACATCATCATCTTGACTGTCATCATCATTGTGGTGGTGCTGCTGATGGGATTTGTGGGGGCTGTGTATATGTACCGGGAGTACCAAAACCGGAAACTCAATGCCCCCTTTTGGACCATCGAGCTCAAAGAAGACAATATCAGTTTCAGCAGCTACCATGACAGCATCCCCAATGCGGACGTGTCCGGACTGTTGGAAGATGATGTCAACGAAGTGGCTCCCAATGGGCAACTCACCCTGACAACACCCATGCATAACTACAAAGCCTAAGGAGCCAGAACTGTTCTCCTGGATTGTTAGACCACGTGCTTGCTAAGACAGCATCGGACCCCGGGCCAGACAGAGCCTGGATAGGATCTGCTGAGAAAGCAAAGGCATATAGAGCTTTGGAGTTTTCAGGTGCAAATTCATAATGCACTTAGCCTATTACTTTTAGTTTTCCCACAGAGATCTGAAGTAGTCGCTGTCAATAAGGGACTTGATGTAAAGTATATTTTTGTACAAAACCACATGGAAGGATAGAAAGGCTGAACTCCATAGTGCAACCCTAATCCACTTTGACCTCCAAATAGACTCCTTGGGAGTGTTCACTCAACCAGCGGAAACAGGATGACGGATGTGGAGGGGGAGAGGACTGCCGGAAGACTTCATCTCCATTCCTGAAACATTTTTTAAAAGAGGGTCAGGGGTGGGATTCATTTTCCTGTACTAAATAAGACATCATTGAGGAAAAGCTGATGTCTGGGCTGTATCACAATTAACAATCTTGATTGTTTCTAGAACAGGAGCAGAAAAGTCCCAGAAGGCCTTTAGAAGGGCTTGATTTTTCCTTCTAGAATTCTCGCTCATTGATAGCATTAAAGCACAGAATAAGCTAATGGTTCAGACAGGAAGGCAACATCTGGGAGCAGGAAGCTGATATAGTCCTCCTTAGGGTCTCAGTGTAAATGATAAATTATCTAAAAATAAAAAATATTCCTGCTTCTAGAGAAATAAGGTGTATATAGTTAATGTAGCATACCTGGTCAGCATTGTATTTGTATCTATTTGTAAAAAAATCATGTCATATTTTATCATCTAGAATGTATTTGTACAGAAGTTAATGGCATAAAAAGAAAATACGGGGATTGGTTAAAATAATGTAAAATAGATGGCAATATTGCTAGAGCTGGGACTCTGGTGAGCATCAGTCATTTTTAGTCCCTCTTTGGACATTGTTGAAATTTATAAGAGGTCGAATGTTTCTGATCTTTCTTTCCCTGCTCATTCTAAATGTAGAGTTTGTTCTTGGACTTATTGTAGATTCAAGCAATAGATTTTGAAGTCGGGGATTGGCAAGCGGGGCCACAGGCTGTACTCTCCAAGATACTCACCTAATTAGACATTAGCCACTCTCTATATTTTATATAGATTAATGTAGAACATATCCTCATTAAAAATGTTTTTAGTGTAAAAGATGGTCTTCCAAAGGAATTAGAAATATTTTAGTACTACAAGAAAAAGAAAAGCCATCCTGTCACTTTGCATCTGGTTTTCATGCCTGTGAAATATTCCCATCCCCCCCCCCCCAACAGAAAACATCTCCTGCATTGGAATATAGTCTGTCACTCATATGCCATGAGGTATGCACCGTCTCTCTGCAGTGCTACAGTTCACCTGTCTTCTTGTCCAGTTAGGGGTGGCACTGTAGTTGTGTGCAATGGTTAGTTCTTGTTTTTAGGTGCAGTCTTTTTCCTGAGGCCATCTATTGTTGTTCTCATCTATTTTGATATAGACAGACAGTGGATTAAAGAAGTCAGGAAAAGCAGCCAGAAGATAGCTATATTTATTAGAACAGCAAACTGTCAAGTGGTTAGAAAAAGAGTAGACCTAGGAAATCTAAGTTGGCAACTTTGCCAGTTTCCCCAGAGGAAAACCTGGAATTTGGCCACCCCTCTGTAGGAGACCACTAAGTTGTTCTCAGGGTTTGGAGGTGATGCTCTAGAGGATGTACAGGCAGATAATCTACTTCTGGCAACCTGAGGTGCTTTGGATATTTGGCCATTGCTCACGAGAGTAGAGATTATGTTATATTACATTAAAATAAGTTAATATTTCTGCCCTAGCTGGTGTAGCTCAGTGGATTGAGCGCAGGTCTGCGAACCTGCGGAGGATCACGGTTCAATTCCCAGTCAGGGCACATGCCTGGGTTGCAAGCCAGTTTCCTGCAGGCCAGTTCCCAGCAGGGGATGCACTAGAGGCAACCATACATTGATGTTTCTCTCCCTCTCTCCTTCCCCTCTAAACATAAATAAATAAATTAATATTAAAAAAATAAGTTAATATTTCTGTAGGCCTTTGCAGGTTGCAAAAAGCATCTTCCCATATGTGTTTCTTTTGTTCCTCACCATAGCCCCCTGAGGAAGTAATTGCTGTCCCTATTTCATAGATGAGGTTAAATGTCTTGTTTGAGGCTACACAATATGTCATTGGCTTGAAATTAGGACTCCTAACTCAGAAGCACATATTACTTCAACTGTATGCTAATGCAGGGATTGCTTAGCCACAGACACAAGAAGGCTGAGAAGAGGAGTCCCATTTGTGAATGTTTCTAGTTTTTTAAGGACAAGATACCATTCGGGGCCATCCGGCTAGGAAGGATTTTGTGGAGAGAACACAAGAAGATTACTATCTGAAGCCGGAATTGGCGATATAAAAATATCAGCTTGTGCTCCAATAAAGTGACCTAATCCTTCCAAGCAGGGACAGAAAACCTGCTTTCCTCAGTGGCTGCCACATGGGTGCATAAGACATGCACTGCACAGTTTTAAGGAATTGTGCAAAGTGGCATACCTGCCCCCTCAAAGCCAGGGGTTAAGGATGATAGAAATAAACCTTTGGTTAATAAGAGTTGTTGACCCAATAGAGAAAGGAGTGTTTATTGGGGTCTAAGAGCCAAAGCCAAATCCAGATTCTGGCCATACAGAGATTCCTTGAAACAGACCTTAGAAGGTATTGCAAACATTAGATCACAAAGAATATTTACCTTTAAATACTTATGAACAGTCCTGGATCATGTTTTTACTTTTTCCCAATGGAAAACAATTAAAGACTTAAAACACTTAGAATTTTCTTTCATGCCTCCACTTTTTTTATGGTGGAAATAATATTGATTTAAAACTTAAGTTACTCATAGAGTAATCTGCCACCAAATCAGACTAGAAAACAAGTGTGGCACGTGTTATAAAAACAGTCACTGTGCTACAGCACGACCCCGTGGATGGGGCGCTCCTCACAAGCATCCCAGCATCCTTTCCAAGGACTAGTGTCAGACTTTTTGGTCTAAAGATCAGGAATGAGTTCATTTTCAATTAAGACTGGTGTGAATCTTATTGATAAGTGACAGATACTGCTATTAAATGATACTTTTATCATCATTAACTTATTTTAGCAAGCACTGAAAGCATTTCTGACAGTTAGATGCCCTAGGTGGTGGGATTAATTATATCTATCCTCTCTCATTTTTCCCTCCCTATCTCTACTAATGGAATTTCTCCAGTTATAGAGAAAAATGATAATAAAAGCTAAACCTCATTTATGCTAAGGTCCTATGGGCTTAATGTGTTACTCATAGGGATACCTGAATTTTAAGAGAGGAGAACAGGGCAGGAAGTGAAAGGAGAGAATTTACAGAAGCATCAAATTACATGGCTACTTTCTAGCCCCATATTCCCAGGAAAGTTGACAATTAAAACAACACTCACTCACCCCCTGAGCTCATTTTGGTCAGGTGAGTTGGGCATTTTGGAGGCAAAAAGCTAACAACAGCACTTCCTCCTGACAGCCTCAGGTGGGACTGGGTTATTAGATTACTTACCTTAGTCCCATGTTGTTTTTTGTAGGACATGTGGTGAACATAACACCCTTGTAATGAACATCCCCTGGTTCATACATTTTGAAGTACACAGATAGGAGCTGAATTCACACATCTCAAGGACAGCTCCCTGACAAAAGTTCTGAGAAGTAAAAAGCAACCCAGTGTAGCCTGTTAGAGTAAGGAGAGCATTTCTGGTCTCATCCACAAAGAACCTTTGGTCTGTTGTGATCTTGAGAGTTAAGGAGTTTGGAAGCTGAAGAGTTTGGTGTGTGCAGGGGAGTAATAATGGAAGGTTAATGCAAGTTTTCTCTTTAACCTCGAATCAGCGACTGTGCCAAGGGGAAAAGCAGGAAGAGCACGCTGATTCATTTGAAGAAGTCAAGTAATATCAACTGGATGAACGGTTATGGATCATTAAAATGTCAATGACTGAGTGATGCTTTTCCAGAGGCGGTTGGGAACCTGTCTTACGTGCAGTAACCACAACGGTGGCCCTAGAACGTGAGCCCAGGGCCGCAGACTTAACATTAATGCAAAAGCTAAATGATTTAAAGTTAAATTTTAATGCTAGGCACAAGCACTCTGTAATACCTTAAATTTCAGCCCAAGCAATTAGGGAATGTTTCTGAAACATTAAACTTGTATTTATGTCACTAAAATTCTAACACAAATTTTAAAAATGTGTTCTCATACCTATGCTGTACTAGGCTTCATGATGCATTTCTAAATTTGTGTATGATTTGAATATATAAAAGAATTTATACAAGAGTGTTATTTAAAATTATTAAAAATAAATGTATATAATTTGTACCTGTTGCAGATTTGTTATTTTTTACATGGTCAGAGTGGTTGGAAGTCTTTAGATTTGTGTCTCAGATCCTTCTTTTCCAACCACATTGTGAAATCTTGAATGCTTCATTTGCTGACTGTGCGTTATGTTTTAAGAATTTCCTTTAAAGAATGTTTTCCACTCGGGAATAAAGTGCCACATGAGGAAGATTCCCCCTCTTAGAACAAAACAAAAACAGCACACCCAGAGGAAAAAAACCATATATTGACACATATTCCTGTTCGCGCTTTTGCTTGTCCCCTCAGGTCCATTGGGGTTTCCACGGAAATGTTATAGAAAAAAATTTGCTCCTTTTGGATTTCTTTTTCATTCTTGTAAAACATTTTCTTTTGTTAGTATAAATTTGAAGAGCCACAACCATGTTCTATGAGTCGATGAGATAACTGGTAATGAGAGTACATCTTTTTGTTATTTTAAGGTGACCCTGAAGATCTCTATTTGACAAAGTTTGGTGGCGTTTAATGGGATTTCATTTGGAGACCCCAAAGGTACTTTGAAAAGAAGAAAAACTAAGGCATTTCTTTGTGCTGACAGCTTTGTAAACTGCAACTGGTTTATTCAGTGTTGGTTGTTGATATTTAAACTTTAAAACTCTATTTTTCTTTTCTAGTCATGGGAAAACAAGTTTTATTAATTTATAATCCCAGCTTATAATTTATACGTAGGGTTTTATACATGTAGATCTATGATGTGCATGAATGGAGTATTATTTTAAGAAAACAAAAATAAGCATGGCAGGAACCTAAGCAAATTAAAATTTCAAGAGAAAGTACATTATTCTAAAAATTTACCACAGCAAGAAGAAAAATATTACTTTTATACAAGTATTGTAATCATACTTTTGATGAAAGTCTATCAAGTAAAGACATTTACTAGATTGCATTATCAAAATTGGTTGTATTCATTTTCCACAGAAGTATGAATGTTTTTAAAAATTGCACATGCTTCACTAGAATTAAACCAGTAACTTCAAAGTAACAAGTATGCTCAGCTACACTTAAAAAGTTCAGTTAAATTCAAAATAACAAAATGTTTTCCATGAGATGATAGTACAGGAGTATTAACTGATGGGCTGAAAAGCAACATTCTCAGGGAATGTTAAATCACAATTTATGGTAATTTTTCAAGGCAAATCGATGAAGAAATTGTCACAACCACTGTACAGGCTTCCTAATACGTTTACAAAATGAAAGCCATCGGACAGTGTTAAATTTAAAATGTGTTGCCAGTTTGTGTCAATAGGTAGGTTTGAAACCTTGCATGTTGAACACTGAACTTCAGACAGCGGCAGAAGAGAACGGTCCAGACGTTCTCACTGTGTGCGGTAAGAGTGGGTTTGGGTAATAAAGGAAGTATTTGGGAGGAAATCTTCCTTCGTGGTTTCCTTTGTGTTATCGGACCAGCTGCTGAGGTCTCACGTGTCAGTGTTGTTTTCCTAGTCGCTGGCCCAAGTGAGGAAGAGCCTTATCCTGTCCTGTTCACTGCCATTCTCACACGGTCCCGTTAAACTTGGGTAGTTTCCTCTCTGTGCCAGGTTATATCATGCTTCTCTCCCTTTGCTGCTGCTGTTTCTTCTATCTGGAACTTTCGGGAGAATGTTTCTTCATTCTTTGCAACCCCCCGATTGAAAAAAAAAAAAAAGCTCATCAATCTGTCGTTTTTATCTCCATTGTATCCAATGAATACTTCTCTTATTGTATGTATTTTGTTGTAAACACTTGTTATTTCATGTCTTCCCCAGTAGACTGTATTCCTCAAAGCTGGGGGCATTGTCCCCCTGCCTCTAGTGTTTGGCGCAGCGCTGGCCCGTGGGCTCAGTAAACGGTGGTTTAAAACAAAAGGTGCTTGAGAGGTACAAGAGTTGGTGTGTGAACTTACTTGGCAGAGTGTTCTAAAAAGTCATATTCGATAGACAATACAATATTTTTAATTTAATAGAGAATTAGCAAATGGGCATCAGAGGGTCTGAGAAACCGATTGAAACCATCGGTTTGTGAATACAAATAATTTGTGTGTGTGAGTGTGTTTCTGGAGAATAGTCCATAACCTTAACCACAGTCTCCAGAGGATCTATAATCCCAAAGGACTAACAACTAACTGGATGGGGATTACTCTGTGTATTTCAGCAACAAAAACCCTCCCACCGAATAAAAATCAGTTCAGCCTCAATTCAAGAACTCCACTTCTGGGCATGCCTCATAATGAAATGACCTAAAAAGCAGAGATTTCTGGGCAAAAAATACATTTTTTTCCCCAAAGTTCTATATAAAGTTCAAAAAAAGAGACGGACTCTAGGTGTTAACAACAGAGTGTGTGCTGTTATGTCGTATGGCTTAGTGCATACGCTTGCTGAGATAACACAGTCATTAAAAAGAAGAAGGAAGGCCCAGACTGGTGTGGCTCAGCTGGTTCGGCATCGTTCCTCAAGGCGAAGGGTTGTGGGTTCGCTTCTGGTCAGGGCACGGGCCTGGGCTGCAGTTTTTTTTAAGGTTTTTATTCATTTATCTTTAGGGGGGAAGGGAAGGAGAGAGGGAGAGAAACATCAGTGTATGGTTGCCTCTCGTGGGTCCCCTGCTTGGGAACTGGCCTGCAACCCAGGCATGTGTCCTGACTGAGAATCAAAGCAGCACACCCTTGGTTTGCAGGCCCGCGCTCAATCCACTGAGCTACACCAGCCAGGGCTGGGTTGCAGTTTTGATCACCAGTCAGGGTGCATATGGGAGGCAACTGATCCATGTTTCTCTCCACACTGATGTTTCTTTCCATTCCTCTCCCTCCCTTACCAGCCCCCCTAAGAAAAGAATAAGGAAGAATGATTAAAAACCATCAAAGTGAAGAAAAACAGGACATTTTAAGCATGTGCATGCAATCTTAGTTCTGGTATGCATCAATAGTTTAGAGAAACTCTTCTGTGTGTACACCAGGACCCGCGTCTCAAATTCTTCATCGAAGCATCATTTGTCACAGCAAAATAATAACTGGAAACACCCCAACTGTCTGTCAGGAGAAGAATGTGTAAGTTATGGCCTATCCATGTTCTTTGAACATAATTTTATGCAGTAGTCAAAAAGTGAATGAATTACAACCGTATACATCAATTTAAATGAATCTCAAAAACATAATATGAAGTAAAACGAGTCAAAGAATATATACAATATCATTTCTCTTCTGTAATAGTAAAAAATGGGAAATGGAATATGTTATTTAAAAGCACATACATATGTGGGAAAACTAAAAATAAGGGAATGACTAACACAAAAGCAAAGATGACTTTTTGGAAGGAAGAGGGTGATGCACAGAAGACTCCAAAGGTATCGTTACTATGCTTCCAAGGAATGTGTAAGAGAAACATCGATGTGAGGGAGAAACATTGATCGGTTGCTTCCCAGATGTGCCCTGACCAGGGACGGAATCCACAACCTTTTAGAGGTTCATGGGATGATGCGCCAACCAACTGAGCCACCTGGCCATGGCCATTGTATTTTTTTAAAAACTCTCTGTGTTTATATACACACATATACTTTGGTATATATATGACATTTCATAGTGAAACTTTTAAATAAGATATAAACTGGTAGATAAAACATGATTTCAACTATGTTGGGAAAGTATTTGGAAGGAAATACCATAACTTGGTGATATTTATACTAAATAAAACAAATCCACTACATTTATTTCACAATGGTAACAAAAATTGCCAGGAGGATATAACAATCATGAATGTTTATGCACGTAATAATAAGAGCTTCAAAAATAAATGAAGCAAAAATGGTTAGTACTGAAAAGAGAAATAGTCAAATCCACAATTATAGCTGGAGACTACAACTCCCTCTCAATAAAGTATAGAACAAGTAGACAGGAGATCAGTAAAAATGTAGAACACTTGAACAACATTGTCACCAACTCGACCTAATTGACATAGAACAGTCACCCAATAATAGGATATCTTAGAAAATTGAGCTAATTAAATACCCATCTGGGGTTTATTCCATGAATGCAAGATTGGTATAGTATTTGCAAATCAATCAGTGTAATTCACACAGATTGAAAAAGAAAAATCATATGATAATCACCTCTGTATATGCAGGAAAAAACATTATCCAACATTCATTCATGATAAAGATGATGGTGAAGAAGAAAAGATGAGGAAGAAGGAAAAGAAGAGACTCCCTATTATTAAGTTACCTGTTTGATTTGAGGGCTGGGACTGTCTTTGTCTTTTCATCCCATGGCCAAGCAGAGGCCCTGGTATCAAAAAGAGCTCCATACATATTATGGAAAGAATGAGTGATTGAATATGCTGTATTGTATCTCATTTTTCACTGGTAAATGTGGCAAAGACATGTATCGCAGTTTGTAGGCTGTGAATTAGAGCAATCCTAACACGAAACACAAATATACTGTTATTCTGGGCAGCACCAACGTCACTTGTAAGCAGGGATGTTTTTCAGTCACCCTAGGCACAAACAGCATGAAACTTCCCTCTGTGGAATGGTGCTGAGGAAGCTCATTCCTTCAGAGCACAGAGACCACACCCTGGCTGGATTGCGTGGCCTCAAACTCTGTGGCTTCTGCTGACTGGGTCGGAAGTCGGCTGTGTGCATACTTTTGGTGCCCTCCCCTTCCTGCCTTTATTTTCAGTAGCTTCAGAACCAACAGGCTATGTAGTTCAGCTGTACCATTTCCCCAAACATCTTCTAAATGAGCCATTGTTACCTTTTCTCGCCATAGCTGGGGGATTATCCAGCTTCATTTTAAGAAGCTATTTTTTTACCGAGAGATGAGATTCTTCCAGACAAGGATAAAGACATTAATGGTTGTCTATTAAGATTCTGTGTAGTCGAGATAATTATTTTGGGGTAATTAAGAAAATTGTATAGACTCCAATGAGCCATTAATCCTCAAAGAAATCTTGTGAAATGGAGAGGCCTTGGAATTCTGTAGCAAGGGTCAGAGTTCGACAACAGTGACATTTTGAATTTCCTATAGTAAAAATGAAAAGGCAGCAATGTCGTCGGGTATTGGTCCTGGGTACAGAAATAACTTCGTTGACTTATCATCCGTACCTCACCTTGTTGTATTAAAATAGATCATTAAACCATTTAATTAAGGGTCAAAGTATCAGTTAAGTATACCAAACTGGAGGTAGAAGCATGCCAGCAACCCCGGGCTAAAGGTTACATTAGCAACTGGCACCTAATTAATTGAGCTAAGTTTCCCAGCAACCAATAGCACAGATTACTTAGCTATTACTCTCTAATTACAGGATGCGTCCTGGAGTAGTAGAAAAAAAACGTCTTTGACTGAGTTCTAAAAAACACTCACTTGCAGTACAGAGAGCATCAGCTTTGGAGACAGAGGGATACAGATCCCAGTGCAGGCTTTACGGCCACAAGACCTTGTGCAAGTTAATAGATGGCTCTCAATGCTACTGTCCTTCCCTGTAGATGAATCACCGACCTCTTAGGGCTGCACTGAGGTTAGATGAAATCTCTGTGAAGCACCCCAGCACATGCCATGTCTACATGAAGGATAATTCCTTTCCACTCTGCCTTTTATTTAACAGATCTTCAATAAAAGCTTTAGAAAAATGCAGTGAGTGGAGAACTGGATCAGGTACCAGGTGGCTTGTTTTCTGACAAGTATTGGAATAAGGCCAGTCCTGAGTTTTAGGTACATTTGGAATGACATGAGATACACTTCTGAGTTGAACTACTGCTGCTTCTGTGTTTCCAGGGGTGGTCTGCGGCTGTAGGGCATCCACAGGAGGCTGCGGTGGGCAGCCTGGCACCTCGTAGACATCCCTGTGGTCCCGCGGGCGTTACGGGAGTCGCCATGTTTGCCTGGGGGGATTGGGCGGGGAGTGGGCATAGCAGGGCCCCTCATCTGTGGTGTCAGTTACCTGCTGTATGAAGATATTAAGTGGGATATTCCAGAAATAAACAATTCATAAGTTTTAAATGCTGCGCTGTTCTGAGTAGTGATGAAATCGCCCACCACGCTGCTCAGTCCCACCCCAGATGTGAATTAGCCCTTTGTCCAGCACAGCCTCGCTGTAAATGTTTCTGCCCGCTGGTCACTTAGTATCCGCCTCAGCTGTGAGAGAAAGAGAGAGAGGGAGAATATTCACGTCTTCTATTACAGTATTTTGTCCTACAGGGAGCTGGCAAATGTCAGTTAACAGTTGTGAGTATGTGAAAAAGTGTATTCCTGTATTTTTATTTATATTATATCATTTATTTGTATTACAACTGTAAACCCAACTTTTGCCCACACCTGTAATTGTTCTGTTTTATTACTATTGTTGTTAATCTCTTACTGTGCATACATTAGGTATATATGTATGTATAGAAAAATAGTATATATAGAATTTGGTACTATCTCTGGTTTCAGGCATCCCCTGAGGGATCTTGAGCAAACTGCCTGATGACAAGGGGGATCACTGTACCATGAAGTGAGGCGAGCACAGGTCTGCACATTTAGGGTTTAATCTGTGCTCTTACGCATCAGAGTAAACTGGGACGGGCCACTGAACCTGTCAAGGTCTCAGCCTTTCCACAGGTACATACATCTAAGAGACTGACTTAAATGTTCTCTGTGGGGGGCTATTAGGTGGGGAGAAAAGAATGTTTGGGATAGGATTACTAATTCCGATTAAGATGGATTAGTTCATTCTTTCACCAACATTTATTAATCACCTATTATCTGCCAGGCACTATAATAGAGCACCCAGGATACAGAATGAAAAGTCCCTGCTCTCAAAAGAAGCCAGACACCAAAGAGCACCTACTGGATGATTCCAAGTGTGTAAGACTCTAGAAAAGATCAGTCTTTGATGACCGAAAGTAGATTGGTGGTTTCTTTCTGTTACTTGCCTGACCTTACAGGCAAGAAGGGGCTGGAAAGAGGTATTCCAAGTCATGAAAACTAAAGACCTACAACCAAGATTGCTCTATCCAGCAAAGCTTTCATTAGAATGGAAGGACAGATAAAGTGCTTCTCAGATAAGATCAAATTCAAGGAGTTCATCATCACCAAGCCCTTATTATATGAACTGTTAAAGGGACTTACCTGAGAAAAAGAAGATAAAAAAAGATGAACAGTGAAAGGACAGCAAACTCACAGTTATTAAGAATCACACCTAAAACAAAAGCAAACTAAGAGGACAGCTAGATCAGGAGTGAACCATAGAAATGAAGATCACATGGAGGGTTAGCAACAGGGGAGTGGGAGAAGGAGAAGGAGGGAGAAGGTACAGAAAATAAGTAGCATAGACAGTAGGTAGAAAATTGATAGGGGGGAGGGTAGGAATAGTAGGGGAAATATAGAATCTAAAGAACTTGAGACACGTGGTCATAAACTAAAGGGGGGAATGGTGGGGGGGGGGTGTGCAGGGTGGAGGAGAATGAAGGGGGGAAATAGAACAAATGTAAAGGCATAATCAATAAAATAAAAAAATATATTTTTTCAAAGATAAAATTTTAAAAATTCAGTTCCTCAGTCACTCCAGGGTTCAGCTGTATTGGATAGTGTAGATTTAGAATATTTCCATCATCCTGGAAGGTGCTTTGGAGACCACTATGCTAAATTTTGATGGTAGTGGTGTTTACATGGATATATAAATTTACCCAAACTCATCAGAATGTATATTTAAAATGGATGCATTGTACTGTATGTAAATTATATCTCAATGAAATTGGTTTAAAAGTCCTGCTCTCAAGGAGCTCCTAGTCCAATAGTGGGGACAGTTGAGTTAACGATTAGAGAGCTGGGTGAGTGCAAGAAAAGAGGTCAGCCTGGGATGTTCTGAAGTCCAGAGGTTGGGTAGCCATCCACACAGGGTCCCAGAATGGTCTCTGAAACCACGGTTGGGGGAACTCTGGGAATTAGGGAGAAAGGAGGAAGGAAAGCTATTTTTTTAAAGATTTTATTTATTTATCTTTAGAGGGGAAGGGAAGGAGAGAGGGAGAGAAATATCAATGTGTGGTTGCCCCTTGTGAGTCCCCTGACGGGAACGGGCCTGCAACCCAGGCATGTGCCCTGACTGGGAATCGAACTGCAATTGTGTGGTTCTTAGGCCTACGCTCAATCCACTGAGCTACACCAGCCAGGGCAAGGAAAGCTATTCTTATGGTCTATAAGAACCACTAGCACAGAGTTCCTTTGGGCGAATTAGAATATTCCCCTTCTTTGGAGCAGACTCGGCTTGGGAAGCAGAGCACGGACTGGATTTCAGCCTCCACCGCTCCTCTGGCCAGCGTTCTGACGCAGGGCACAACCTGTGCAGTGCGCTGGTGGCCTGCCACACAGAGGGGAGGGCACATGCAAAGGCAAAGAGCCTGATATCCACCCCTTTGAGGAAGCAGGTGCTGCTGCCACTTCCTTGTGGTCCTTCCCTAGGAACTGATGACAGGCAAGTTTACTAGCCTCTCCTGCAAGTCATAATCAAGACATCAGTGGTTTTTTTTTTAATCTGCAAAAGGTCCAGAGAGTTGATTAATTCAATTACCCTCCTTGGCCGACAGCTACTGTTGCTTTACATATTCAAATGTGCAGCTGGGAAGGGTGCTGAAAAGCCCTTCCTGACACCCTGGCGAGTTTCCCCGATGAAGTGACTCTCACATTCAGCCTGCGTATTTAGATGCACGGGGATCTGGCCGTGGTGCTGTGGATGATCAATTTAGGCGATGAGATCATTTTCTATTTTTATTGATGAGAGAGAGAGAAGGAGAGAGATTGATTAATTGATTTGTTGTTCCACTTATTTATGCATTCTTTGGTTGATTCTTGTATGTGCCCTGACCAGAGACTGAACCCGCAACCTTGGAGTATCAGGATGATACCCTAACTAGTTGAGCTCCCCAACCAGGGCCAGGCAGGGAGATCTTATAACTACTTATGTTCATTTTAACCAGCTTATTGAAGGCAGGTAGCAGTGACTCAGGGAAAGGCACTATGGTGTAGGGATGAAGAACATGGGCACTGGACTGAAATCCGAGTTCAACTCCCAGGTCCACCACTTAGCTGCTGTGTGGCCAGGCCAAGCCCTGTCCTCTCTGAGCGTCTGTTTTGTCAACTGTAAAGTGGAACAAAATCGGTCCCTGTTTTACAGGGTTATTGTGAGGATAGAGTGTCCAGTCCTAACCGTGTGTGGCACACCGAAAAGTCATATCGGTTATTCATGGATGTCAGCGACAAAGGGGCATTGATGTTGCCGTGCAGTGAGTTTACAGATAAGAAAGGAAGCCCAAGAGGTCAACCGGCAGGTCCAAGATGAGATTGTGGTGATGCCAGTTACCCCGTCTAGCCCAATAATACACATGTTGTTCCCTTTGATGGGGGACATTTTACACTCCTCTTCCCATCTTGAGAAAAGTCAGAGCTTTGAGTTAATTCAACAGACTGGCCTTGAGCACCTATTAAGTGCATAGCCTGGGGCCAGATGTTGGGCCACCAAAGCAGCACTGGCTTAGTAACCAGCACACTGTAGAGGAGACTGGGCGCTCACTGGGAACTGGGCAAGGCCTGCTGGGGTGAGCTCTTCGGAGCAAGCGGGCAGGGTGGTGTGCCAGAAGTAGTGACCTTGAGACCAGGCAGGCCTGGGTTTGAATCTTGACACATCTGTGTATTCAGAGGGCCACTTGGCCAAGTCTAGGACAAATGTATAACACAAGAAATAATGATAGTACTAGATTACAACCCATAAAATAAAGCAAATATCCACAAGTTCATGTGGATTTAAATAAACAATTGAATAAATGGAGAAAAGGAACCTCTTTCTTACATTAGAATTCCAATGAATAAATATAGAAGGCATAATAAAAATAGGAAGTCACCAAGTAGGAAATACCATTGTAGTAATTGTTTTGGGTGAGAATTATCAATAGATGATAAAATTAGTGGGTGAAAGTTTGATTAAAGACAAGATATTTATGTAGTCTCAAATGTTACCCTTAAGACTCTTATTACTTATAGGAAAATAGTAATTTTATCAGGAGGAATCTTGGAAGATACCACCTTAGTCAAGAGATTAGAGTTAATACCACTAATTAGTGAGACATCTGAACATTATCTGCCTCCTGATAACCCGAGAAAAGCACAGCATCACTTTTGTGTTATTCTTGACAAAACAGCACGATCTCCATGCAATCACAAGGAAACACATGGACACAAATTAAGAAACATTCTATCGAATAACTGGCAAGAACTTTTATAAAGTGTCCATGCCATGAAAGAAAGAGACAAAGACAAAGGACCTGTCGCAGATTAGCAGACAGTAGGGAGACAGGACTACCAAATGCAGTGGGCCGAGGGAAGGGGCACTAATGGGAAAACTGATTATATCCCGACAAGGTCTACAGTAGATCATATCGTATCAGTGCAATTTCTTATTTTTGCCAGTTGTGCTATGGTTATGGAAGGTGTTCATATTTTAGGACACTGGGTGATGGCAATACAGGAAATTTTCTGCAATTTTTTTCTTTCTGCAGTTATTTGTAAATGAAGTCAAAAAAGAAAGAAAGCGGGAAAGGTTGCCTTTGGCAAATCTCTCCTCCTTCTGAGCCTTAGTTTCCTTATTTGTAGAGCAGGGCAACAATTCTAATCTACTTCCCAGAGCCACAAGGATAAAATGAAATAACGCAAAGTAGCAATGTGTGTGCATTTATCCTATAAAAAGGTATTCTTGCCGCTAGCGATGGCAGCCCATGTGTCTTGATGAGATCCTTGAGCTGCTAAAACTTCAGGAGGGTTGTACCCTAATGAGAAACATCTGGCTGCAAGCTACTTCCTCACAGCCATTGGATATGACCTTGCCTAAGGAAATAATAATGCCAGCTTTGTGGCTGGGTGGCTGCTGTCAAAGAGATGGCGCCAGATAGCCTAGACAGCTGGTGATAGTGACGTCACCTCTAGGCTTGGCAGAAAGAAAGGCCGTGGTGAGACAGAGATGGGGCAAAGGGCTTTGTCCCTGACCATGAAAACAGGAAAACAACTTCCCAAATAGCCTATCCTTTGTATGACTGATTCTATTTTCAGTTCCCAGGGTCGCTAAAGGGTTTGGCACACGGTCCAATTTTTCGAAAGGGGGGATGGATTAATCATAAAGAGAATGCCTCACAGGCCCTTATTTCTTTATAGTTTCCAAAGTATCTAATTAGATAATGCAGCTGTGTGAGCTCAGCATTGTCTGCCCTGCTTTACACATGGGAAAACCAAGGAGAAGCGAGGGGAAGAGACTGCAGGTCACAGGAGGTGAGAGGGCTCTCGGCAGCAGAAGTCAGGTGCCTAGACTCCCAGGCCCGCCATTAGACTGTCCTCATCAAGATTCACCTCATGGTCACCGGGAAGCAGTTGCCTAAGGAGTCTGCTGACCACACCCATGAAACACTGTTCTCTGCATGTACATATCATCTCTTAACTGTAAATCTAAAATGGAGAAAAAGAAACAAGCAGGGAAGACTGGCTGCTTGAAACATCTAGTGCTTTGCAGTTTAGAGAGACCTGAGCTCAAATCCCAGCTCTGCCACTTACCAGCTGGGAGACCTGGAGAAAGTGATTTTTACCTCTTTCAGCCTCAGTATTCTCATCTGTAAGTGACATGGGGGTAATAGTAGACCTGCTCCAGAAGGTAAGACTTCTTCCTTGCTTCCTTTCTCAAGAGTTTCATCTGCTGGATGGAAAGTTAGTTCCTACATTTGAGAAGTGATGATTTGTAACCCAGCCTCCCTCACCAGAATACAGTGCGTCAGTAGCATTGAAAAAAAAACCCACCAAGGAATAGCCTTCACAGCTGTGAGGTCCCGAGACATCCATCCAGTCCAACCTTCTTACTTTACAGATGTAGAAACTGAGGCCCAGGGAAGAGGAGCAGTTGGCCAAACATCAGAGTCAGCGGTGGAAGCGGCTTCCCTGCTTTTGGACACTCATCTCACTGGTTGAAGTTAGCACTGTCAGGAACTGTTGGTTCCTGGGCTTCAAGCACCGAGCCTTCCCTGGAGCCAACTGGTTCCTGCCCACTCTGTCTTTCAGGGGGTTATTTTACTGCTGATTCTGGGGGTGGCTGAAGATCTGGAAAAGGAAGAGGGACAGGCACAGGCGTGAGTTTTATAGGCTTCACGAACACAGGAACACACACACGGGGGTGTGTGAATATGGCAGAACTCTTTGACTGAGCTATTATAGGTATCTCAGGTCATCTTTATATCCTTGCAGAATAGGTTTTAGCACAATTTTCCAGATTGCTTGAATCACGCAACATATATTTTTAAACACCTGTTGGGTGGCAGGCACTGTGATATGTGTTGGGGATATGACAGTAAACAATTCAGAATACAGTCTCTGTTCTCCTGGAGCTTCCAAGAGGACTACATTAAAAATAAACACCCCCCCCCCCCCCCCCCCCCCCCGGAAAAAAAAACCCCAAGCAAACCACAAACACACACAGAAGTCTATACTTGCAAATGTGGTAAATGCCACAGAGGAAAAACAAGAAAGGGCTTGATTTAGGTTAGAGGATTAGAGAAGGCCTCTTTTGGAAAGTAACACTTAAACTGAAGAATGAAAAACTGAGACTGAGGGTGGACTTGCACATCATTAGAGGAAAAAATCACCACCAGCCCACTTACCCATCTTTTCAAGTTATTTTCATCTAGGACTCTTCTGACAGCCTGCAGAGGAAGGTAGAGCAACCTTGAGATGGGGAGACGAAGGTTGGGTCCTCTGGCCAAGCTCTGCCCCAATTATCCAGATGTTTGATGATGGCTCTGTTCTTTAGGAAAGGCAGCCAGATTTTACAGAGTCCCGACTTTGCTGGCTGGCGCCCCGGACCTGGCTCCAGTTCACAGGCTTACTGTGCATGACTTTGGGAGAGTCGTTTAGTCTCTCCCGGCCTCAGTTTACTGATTTCAGTGCATTTGAGCCCTAAAGGTAGTAAAGGGTCACTGGGTGAGTCTGGAGAGTAAGTGTTGCTGACCACTTGGTTCATAGGAATGAGCTTGTTTTAAATTAAGTGTGCAAATTACTACCAGAGTTGGGGTTCTACAGGCAAGGATTTTTTCTAAAGGGAGATAGCACAGGATTATGTGATGAATTTCAAGTCAAGGAGGAAGCCAGATTCCCAACTCCCGCTCAAAATAACGGATCACGGCCAACTTTAGCCCTCAACAAAGATGGAGCCTTCCCTGGCTGTGGCTTGGCTGCCCTCACCAAATATGGCCACCAGACGGTCTTTCCTTAGCTTTGCTGGCCCAAGGGCGGGCGTTCTGCCCTTAGTTAAGATGGCGCCCACCCGCGCTTCACTGCCTGGCCTCTGGTCTCGGCCTGCCGGCTTCACAGCACGCAGCTCGTTGACCCCGCCTCGTTTCCGTAGGAAGAAGCGCCCGGAAAGATGGCGGCGGCTGCGGTTTGAATTCCAGCGGCGCCTCCGGAGTTCAAACAAGAGCTGCATTGGAGGGGGCGGAGGCCTGGAGAGTCGGGCGGGTCGCTACCGCTGGGGGGATCCAGTGGTGCCTCCACCACCCACACTAATGCCACCACCTCCTCTGTGTCCGTGATGGACTCAGTGTTGGAAGAGGACGTCACCCTCCCCGGGACGCTCAGTGGCTGCAGGTGCGGCCCGGGTTTTGGGGGTTCGTGGTAACGAGCACAGGGTTCCGGCTGATGGGAGTTCGCTCCAATGGAGAATTGGGGTTCTTGAGGGTGTTTGAGGGTTTCCGGACAGAGGCACGTGTGGGTTGGGATTTTTTTGTGGGGGGGTCTCTTTGGGAACCCACCAGCTGATAGAGTGTGGAGGGCTGGGGGTCTTGACTGGCACCGCACTCGCCTTTCCTATTTTGGGACATTCTTTGAACAGGACAGGTAAGGGATTCTCTAAAAGAGCGGGGGGGGGGACCTTTTGGAGTGTGGCCATTAGTGGGAGCTGATTGAGGGTCAGGACCGTGAGGCTACTTGATGGTTCATTCTGGTTTCGGGGTTTGCTTTCAGTACGGGGAGTGTAGTTGCTCTGTCCAGACTTGCGTCTGGGGGTCACATAGTGGTGATGAGACAGAGGCAATGGACCGTAGTGATTAAGAACCTCGGCTGGAGTTGAACAGATTGGGTTCAGATCCAGTCCTTTAAACTAACTAGCTGTTGACCTTCGTAAATGGCTTAACCTACTTTCCCACCTGTGAAATGGGGCTGGTGGAAAAGCTACTTAACAGAGTTGGGGTGAGGATTAAAGAAGATGCTTGTCCAGCCATTTGCTTGTTAAGTGTAGTGCGTGGCACATAATCAGTCCCTAAAAAATGGTTGTGTTGCTCTCACCATCACCATCATCATCATCAGTAATATAAATTAGGGAATAGTGACCAGGAGTGGCCTCCCAGTGGACCTGCTCCAAGAGGCGTTCAGAGGCCATATTGCTTGTGCAGCCAGGGTCTCTGCTGATGGGAAGGCCTGAGAGAGCCTTGTACCACTCTAGGGCTGGGGCCCTTTGGGTGTCCCGGACTCCTGGTTGGAGCGTGGGTGAAAGGATGTGGAGGAGAGCCCGGCTGAGACTGTGTAGTGTTTATCCAGGTCTGCTAGGGACAGGCTGCTGACTGAAAGGGGAACCATATTATTTGGTGTGCAAAACTGGGCACCTTGAAGAGTGAAATGGGCACAGTTAATATTTATGCCTGGGCAGCAGGCAGAAACAAGTCCTATACTGAGCAAACCTGGACAAAGAGTTACTTTGTTTATTGCGAATCTATGGTGTACAAGGCAGAGCAAGGCCCTTTGCAGCTCCTGCCTGGTTGGGTCCTGTGGTGGTTCTTCGTGTCTCTTTATCTCACTGCCACTGCCCCATGTATTGTGGCATGACCTCTCATCCAGATTGTCCTCTTTTTTCCTTTACATCTCTAATATTAATGCACTACTTCCATATATTGTCATTCTGACTGCTAAGTTCTTTTTAGAATGTAAATCTGATCATCAGTTTGCTGCTTTGTGTGTCTAATGGTTCTTATTACCATTAAGATAAACTTTATCCTCTCTCAGATTGCTTTTCTCATCTCAGTGCCAGTTGGCCAGACCTACCTGGGTTTCAATCCCGGTGCTGTCACTCAACAATCCTGTGACCTTGGATAAGTCACCCTCTGAGCCTCAGTTTCGTCATCTATAAAGTGGGTGAGCCTAAAAAGGTTAAGCCCATTGTCTGACCCAGGGCAGCAACTCAACAGGTCATCAAGTATTCTCCCTTCCCAGGTATTCTCCACGACCCAAGGGCTGCTTACATTCTTGGCAATGACTCTTATTCACCGGCTTCAGACCCTCCCTGCTCCTTTCTCCACTCAGTATGAAATGCTTTAATATGGCTTCCAGGTCCTTCCTAAGCTGGCCCCCCATTTACCTCATAGCCTCCCTCGTCCTCCCTCTCCCTACCGTGTCTCCTCCCCAGGCCCTTCACTCCGCCTGGCTGCCTATTGAATGAGCTTGTCTTGTTTTTTCCTACTGCTCGGCCTGTGCCCTTGCTGGTCTTGCTGCCTGGACAGCACTTACTACACCCCTTTGCCTTATTAATGCCTGTTATTTTTCAGGTCTCACTTTAGATGTCACGGTAGGACGACTTCACTGACATGTGCCCACCCCCATCGGGGCCCTCTGTACCCTTCCAGCTGTCCCATCCATCCCTGACCCTACCTGACGCCTTACTTACCTTGCTGAATTTCACCGACTAGCACTGTGCAACAGAAATATAACTTGAGCCTCATCTGTAATTTAAAATTTTCTAGTAGCCAAATTTAAAAAAATAAAAAGAAACAGGTGAAATTAACTTTAATAATATATTTTATTTAATTGAATATTTCCATGTATTATTCTAACTTGTAAACAACAAAAATTATTAATAATTACTAAAATTATTTTGCCTCCTTTTTTTTACCTTATTGAGTCTCTGAAGTCCTGTATATATTTTCCACTTGCCGTACATCTCAGCGTGGCTTCACCAAATCAGGCACTCGGTGGCTCCCTGTGGCAGATGGCTCCTGAATTGGACAGCGCAGGCGCACTGTCCACTTTCCATCGCCCAGATTAGACTCTGACCTGTTGAGAGCAGGGGCTGCGTTTTGATCATCTTTGTAACCCTAGTTCCTAACCTGGTATCTGGCTCGTAACTGGGGCTCAGTAACTATTTGTTAAGTCACTGAGTAAACAGCTACCTTTTGACACTATTAATGCTTTGCATGGTGAGGGCACTGCGGCTCAGAGATGGGAAGTGAACAGGTCTGGGGTCCACAGAAAGTGCGTGATGGAGCCAGGATTTAATCCAGGCCTCCTGACTCCATGCCTGGCTTTCAGTACGCCGTCCTGCCTTCTGACTAGTACCTATTCTGAGAGGATTCTGGGAGAATTTTATAGAACTGCTGGTGCGAGAACTGGCCCTAAAGACTGTCAGTATCCAGAGAGAGATGTTCTCCAGTAGGTGGTCATAGTCGAAGAGAAAAGTCCACAGAATGAAATCACCTCATTGTCTGCTAATATGAGCACTCCTCTGCTTGGTGGTTTCCGAGCCCCAGTTCCAGAGACTAAACTAGAGTCCAGTTTGTTCTTAGACTTTTGTTGAATTAGGTTGTCGTGCGTCATTCTCTCTAACCCTGGTCACCTGTGGGTGCCCTGAAGCACTTTCGCCCGGTGAGACTTAGGCCCAGATCCTGGGCCCAGGAACCTTACCCACGCTGAGACCCTGTAGTAAGCCCCATCTGGGGGATTGAAAGAACCTGGGCTTTGTACTCAGATGACTGGATCTGAATCCCGCTTCAGCCAGTCACTAGTGTCTTGCTTGAATAATTTACTTAACGCTTCTGAGCCTCGGTTTCTCTTTGGTGATTTTATCTGTTTGGTTGTTATCTGATAATATCTATTTTATCTGGGTGTCTGCATAGATGAATGGAAGTTGTACGTAGCCTGGCACCTCCCAGCAGTACATTCAGTGTTAGCTGTTTTTCCTGTATTGCTACCACGGTGCACTGTTTCCTCCATGCCCACCGCCCTGGGTCCGTCGCTTTGGTTTCTTGCCCAGGATTCTGCCTGTCCCTGACCGTGAGCTTCCTAAGACCTGGGCCCAGCTTGTTCATCCGAAGGTCCCTCCATTATGTGGCCACTAAAGGTGCTTGCTGTCTGCTTAGGGTCAGACCAAAAAAAGAAATGTTTTCTGATAAGTTTGCACTTTCCTAAAAGTTTGTACACAGCTGGTTCTCTAGCAGTCAGAAGGTGCCGTCATGGAATTTTGTAGAAGGAGGTTGAGAAAGGGGGTGGTGGAGTGAAGTTTCCAGTGCAGGCTGACCTGGGGTCGGGGTGCCTCGGGAGTGTCAGGTGGGAGGAGAGCACTCCCATCCTCACCCATGTGAACTGGGGGCGGGGGCAGGGGCGTGCCTGGCTTGTGGCCCACTGCGTCTTTAGACCCAGGACCCAGTCTGGGACGTAGTAGAGGCTCAACACATATTCCTTGAATGAATCAGTTTTGTTCAGTCTCTGTCTGCAAAGACAGGCCGTGTCACCGTAAGTCCCGTGTGCAGTAGTGAGATGCTGCTTCGTCATCACGGAAACAGTGCAGACGCAGTGCCAGCTGGTGCAGTCTTTGTGGAGCACGGTTTGGCGTCTGTTAACTTTAAACATGTGCCTGCGGGGTTTTTAATAGTTGTATTGAAATATAATTTATAGGCCATAAAGTTCATCTACTTAAAATTACTACTTAATGATTTTTCGGTATTTTTACAGTTGTGCATCCATCACTGTAATATAATTTTAGAATATTTTCATCACCCAAAACGTATGCCCATTAGCAGTTGCTCCCTGTCTTAGCTTGGGCTACCGCAAACAAACAAACAAACAACCGTAGACTGTGTGACTTAACAGACAACAGGAATTTATTTCTCATTGTTCCAGAGGTTGAAAGTCCAAGGCCAGGGTGCAGCATGGTCAGGTTCCGGTGAGACCCTTATCCGGGCTGAAGGCCGCTGACTTTTCACTGTGTTCTCCCGTGGAAGAGAGTAGAGAGAGGGAGCAAGCTCTCGCCCCTTACAGGGCACTAATCCCATTCAGGAGGGCTCCCCCTTCATGGCCTCATCTCCTAATACTATAGCATCAGAGGGGAGCATTTCGGCATGGATTTTGGGGGAGCCCACCGTTCAGCCCATAACACTCCCCATTTCTCCCCGCTCCCCACCTCAATCCTGGGTGACCACACAGTCTGCTTTCCTACTGTGGAACTTCCTGTTCTGGATGTCCCGTGTACACAGGCTCTTACAACATCTTGTCCTCCTGAGGGGACCCACCTCACAGCCTGTGTCCGTGTTTTATTCCTTTCTATGGCTGACAGCAGTCCAGTGTGTACACGGGCCACTTGTGCGCATCCATTCACCGGTTTGTGACATTTGTGTGGTTTCTGCTTTGCTGGCTATTATCAGTAACATTGTTACGAACATTTATTTGTATGCAAGCTTTTATATGGACATAAGTTTTCATTTCTGTGTATAAACTTGGGAGTGGAATTGCTGGGTCCTGTGGTAGCACCGTATCTAACATTTTGAGGAGGGAACTCTTTTCCAGAGTGGCTGCACCATTTTATGCTCTGATCAGCAGTGTGTGAGGGCTGTTATTTCTTCATACCCTCATCAATACTCGTTATTAACAGTCTGTCTTTTTTATTGTAGCATCTGTGGAGGTATGGCATGGTGTCTCACTGTGCTATTGGTTTGCATTTCCCTAATGACTAATGATGTTGATCATTTTTTTCATGTGCTTATTAGCCATTTGTTTATTTTCAAATCCTTTGCCTATTAAAAAAATGGAACATGTTTTGGTCCAGTAGTCCCACTTCTTGTTATCTAGCTACAAGCAGTGCTCACGCATGTGCACAGGGAGAGCTGTATGAGGATGTTTGCACAGCATTGTTTGTAGAAGGAGAACTTGGACACAAGTAGAATTACCAAACTTGGACACAAGTTGAATTACCACCAGCCGATTGTGTAAATCAGACCCTTTCAGCAGCGACTTTCAGACTGTGACCCGCAGCTACTCACAAAATCTGATTCCGCAAGTTGCAATCAGAATTTTATAAAATGGAGTAGAGCAGAGTAGAAAATATCTCAAGAATTTAGGGTAATATCTTTTCTTCTATGGGCAGTACGTTTCTGGAAAGAGTGCTTTAGAATGCTTTGTGGGAGTTAAAACCATTGAGGGAGATCCATTCGTACCGTCGTGAAAATATCATTAGGACACATTCAGTGAAGAAAAGATGCTGCAGAATAATTTATAAAGTGTGATTGCATTGACTTATTTTTAAACCACAAAATAAAACTGTGTCTCTGTCTGGGCAGATACACAGATGAAGGTCTGGAAGGACCTGTGTCTTGCTGACGGTGGTCACTGCCTCTCAGGAGGGGCTGAGATGGGAGTGGGGAGGAGTCAGAGAGAACTTGAGGCTTATCTGCATTTTGGTCTGTATGTATTTCTTCTCTAAGGATAAATCACAGAATGACGAATGTTGAGAGGCAGACAACAGTGTACTGGTTGGTGTAATTGTTTCTTGAAAGCGATGTCCAGACCCTTCCGTGGCTCTCGTGAACCAATGAAATCCTTGGGCCTTGTTGGCTCTGGGTGTGACTGGTCAGGTGTTGCTGCACATTCAGACCCAGAGAGAGATCGCTCCCATTGGGTGGCTGGAGAGCCAGACCCGAGGGTGGGATGGTGAAGCTCAGGTGAGTGCCCATTTATTCACTCAACCAATAGTTGACAGACAGCGGCCATAGTGGCCCTGCGCTGTGGCCGGTGAGCACTGGAAACCCTCTTCTTCCATTCATTCGGACCTCGCCACAGCCCCCTTGAGGGAGGTGTTAGGGGTGCCAGGTGGGGTAGAGGTTAAGAACATGGGGTTTGAAATCCAGCCAGTGTGGCTTTTGCAGCTTATTAACTTTCCTTGGCCTCTGTTTCCTCATTAAAAAAAATGGCCACATTGAACACTGCCACCTACTGCAGAAGGGCCGTGGTGAGGCTCAAGTGGGAGGCAGCCTGTCCTCCTTGTGCCGTCCTGAGTGCGGTGCCTGCTCCGCGTGGTGTCCTGCAGCGGAGGCTCGTTACGATTGTGCTGGACTTTGCTGGATTTGGTCTCAGCTTTGCCACTAATACTTTGTGATTTTGAGCAAGTATGTTCCTGCCCCTTTCTGGGCCTTAGTCTCCCCCATCCGTACCATGATAAAAACCATACTGAAGTCCTCTGGCTTTGCTCGCATAGTTTTGATATCTTGTGAGGCTCCATGAATCCCCAACCTTAGTTCTCAGGCTAAAAATGAGTGATCAGAATGGGAAGAGGGAGGAACTTCGAGCTGGAGGGGTGTCTGGCACTGACTGAAGTGTGCAGATGGCAGTCATAGCATTTTAAAAGTGGATGGGTAAGGTGTCCATCAGCAGATGACTGTAGATAGTCAAAAATGAATAGATAGTGGATAAAACAGCTATGGGACATTTACACAATGGAATACTACTTGGCTATAAAAAAGAAGAGAATTTTACTTTTTGTGACCTTATGGGTGGACCTGGAGAATGTTATGCTAACTGCCGTGTGGAATCTAATGAACAAACTGAACTAACAAGCAAAACAGAGACAGGCTCATAGAGAGCAGGTGACAGTGGTGCAGGGAGGCTGAGGGTAGAGGGTTTGAGCAAAAAGGAAAAGGACTCAGGGACATGGACAACAGGGTGGTGATTGATGGGGGCAGGGGGGTGTAAGGGGACTAAATGGTAATGGAAAAAAGCACAATGAAGATTAAATAAAAAAATAAACTCTAGGGGGGAAAAAGTGGGTAGGTAAAGCCCAAGTGGAAACTTGGCAGGAACCAGACAGGAATTTCTGTTACATAGTGGTTTCTTCTAAGAGTTGGGAAATCAGATTCATTTTTCATACTTCTTTGTTTGCCAGTAGGAAACTTATCAAGGACCAGATTTTTCAGCTTTGCCTACCAGGTAGGTTTCAACTGTGATTGATCTTGGCTTGAGTAACTGATGGGCCGTTTCAGCCAGTGGGAGTCATTCAGCGGCTGTGGGGCTGTGGCGGGGAGAGACCAGGTTGGGAATGTAGAGGCTGGGCTGCAGGCTGAGCTTGACCAGTGACCCTGTGTGTGCCTTGGGGCCCCTGTCTCCAAGAGGTGGTGGTTGAACTTGATTTTAATTTTTAAGAAAATTCAGTTTGGAAAATGGAGTTTTTCCTAGTAATGCCTATTAGAGGAAATTGAGAATTATAGAAAATTAGAAGAGGAAAATCTCTCTCATTTCCACAAGTGATGATTTTAAATATTTCCTTTGTCTTCATTTATAGCCCACCTAACTTCCAAGAAGGGTTAGAGGTGACTTTAGTGTGTCTGTATTTCTTTTATAATTGAGGGCATATTCTACGTAAGTTTTTTCTTGTTATCTTCATAGCAGGCACATTTTATGTAATTACTCTCTTGATGTTGGAATTTTATGATACCCATTTTTTCTTTCTTGGCACTCATCATGGAGGTGCATGCCAACTTTAGGTTTGGTGATCAGGCAGAATTGCCTTCCGAACAGAATGGATTTAGATTTAGAAGTGTGGGAGGAGCAGATTGCCAAGAAGTAGAGCTGAGCTTCCATCAACTCCTAGTTTGCAGCTTCGGACAGAGGCACATCATTGGGGATTAGACGCAAAAGGCTGGGATTCCGGACTTGGTTCTCTGCCTGACTACCGAGCAGCTCTGGATAGGCCGCTGAAATTATCTGGGTCTTAGCGCCCTCCTTCGAAAAGTGCCTGGACTCCCAGGAGATTGGGTGGTTCTCATGATGGTGAATCCTTTGTCGATGACAAGGCGCTGTACCTTTCTGGGGTACCCACGACAGGCAGGTACCTTGCTGGGCACTTACATCCTGTTTAATTGTCAGTTACTTCTTTCCTAGGTGATGGAAGCAAAGCCTGCGGGGTTTGTGGCAGAGCTTAGAGTAGAATCCAGGGGAGTGACTTTTGTGTTAAACCACTCGTCCTATTATGGTTTAGTTTTCTGACAGTGTCTCCAGATCTTCAGTGAACCTATTCTTATATCAGTGTTTCATGTAGTAACACTTCTTGGATCAGTAAATTTTGCATTTTTGTTTGATGGTCTGAAAGCATCTGAATTGGTGCCTGATTCTTGGAAGCTTGATTTTGGTTTTGCTAGGTATATTAATATTAGTAATGACAAAGACAGTAGCTGTCACTTTGCGAGTGTTTACTATGTGCTTTGTGTTTATGTGCGTTAGCTCATTTAATCTTTACAGCTAGAGGGTGGTATTCCCATGTAACCGATTAAGAAAGTGAGACTCAGAAACTTACATGGCATACTGCCTCTGCAACTGCCTCATATGTGGCATCCAGCTTGATGTATGAGTCCGGGAATGAGTGAATGAATGAGTGAATGACCGGTGTTACTGAAGGTCACTCAGCCGTTAAGTGTTAGAGCCAGACTCCGCCCCAAAGCCTGAGTTCCGAACCTCTGCACTGCTGCCTCCCGGGGGCTCAGCTGTGTGCCCTTCCTGGCCACGGGCTGATGATTTTCGTGTGCAGTCTCGGCAGTCCTAGCAGTCCGTGTCGTTCCGTCACTCACTCGTCTCTTACCCATATATTCTCTCTTATAGTGGCCTCGTTCCCAAGTTACCAGATGACCTGGAAGGCATCAGTCTCATTGCTGGTTTGGGAAATGGTGGTAAGTACCCAAAGCTGTGCATTTTTTAAAAATTAGGAACAAGGGAAGTAGCTACCAGTCCATGGGGGCCTTGGGGCCTGGAGCCCGGGAAGGGGCTCTGGTGTCTCTGGGGCCCAGAGCCTGCTCTGGCCTGCAGGGGTACCCAAAGTAGGTGCTCAGGATTTTACATGCGTATTGGTTTGTTACTCACCTCCTCTCAGAAACACTGGCCTAGAGGAATTGATGTCCTTTAGGCCATGTTTCGTGAGGTTTTTTTCCTTGCTACCAAGCTTGTAGGGAGTCAGTCTGTAGTTGCTAAACTGAGTGACTGCCTGGAGGCAGGACACGGGATTGGTGACAGGGTCAGGCACGGAAGACCTGTTGGTCCCCACTGCTCAGCGGCTGGAGGCCGAGGAGAGCGCTGTTTGAACTTGGGTGTGCCAGGGCCCTCCCGGCAGGCTGCTCGGTTCCATGTGCCGGCGGAGGCTCGGCGTTCGGATCCACCCGGGCCTGCCCTGTGGGGGCAAATGGTGGTTAGACCGCAGGGACGGTGCTGAGTAAATAAGCCATCTGTTGTGGTTGAGCTGGGTTATGAGGAGACTTTCTGTTTTGCGTTCTTCATAACTTGTTTCTGAGAAAAATGCAGGCTATCGCAGTTATCTGTGGAAGTGCTAATAATTTGACTTGTTGAAATATCTTAGAGATATTTTGACTTGTGTTGTATTCTCTTCTCCAGACCGATGAAATATGTGCCAAAGGAAGATGTTTTTAGAGCAGGTCGTATGAATGTCACAGGGTTGTTTCTGGACGCTGCTTCAGCGTACAGGCCACCCTTAGGTTTTCCTTCAGAATATGTTAACTTTCACCTGTGACACAGAATCCAGCAGTTCTTGTTTCTGCCCTTCCTGCCCACAGACAGGAGCAGAAAATTGGTAGGCCCGTGTACACGTCTGTGTCGTGCCAGGCTCTGGGCTGAGCACCAGGATTCAGCCTCGAACAGGTCACAGTCAAGCTGAGAGGACAGACGATTAAAGAATTATTATGATAAATCATACGATGAATGTAGTGAGCGAAGACGTATCAAGTGCGGTGAGAGGAGTAAGAGGGAGATTTATCCCTGTGAATGGAGGCGGTGGGTCAGGCACCAGTTTCCCAGGAAACGGATACTGGAGCGGAGACTTGAAGAATGAGGAGGACACAGACAGGTGACTGAGCGTGGCCTGTGTGCCCTGAGTCTGGCGCAGGGCTCTTCCCAGTCCGCCCCTGCCCGGCTCCCGAATCTCTTTTCTGCTGAGTGGTTCAGAGCACCGTGCCCATTCCAGCTCTGGGCCTTTGCGCGGGAAGTTTCTTTGCCTTTTGCTCCTTATCTGCTTCCTTCAGATTCAGCTTGAAGCTCACTGCCTTCCCTGGCTCTCCTCCACTGGCCTTAGGTTTGCTTTCCTCTCTGAAATTTATATATTTCATTAATTTCTGTTGGCTATTTTAAAAATACCCAGAATTAGCCCACTTCCAGTCCGATTCTGACCCTGCTATGGCACCCTGGTCTATTCTGACTCCCGCTATGCCACCCTGGTCTAAGCCACTGTGATCTCTGGTCTAGATTATCCTGGTCTCCTCCTGACTGGTCTCCTGGTTCCCAAGCGCCCTTCAGTCTGTCCTCAGCGGGGCAGCCAGAGGGAGCCCGTGGAAACCGAGTCTGATCAGGTTACTCTTGAGCTCTGAATCCTTTGTGGGCTCCTCGGAGTGCGGGGAAGAGCCCCTGAGGCCACCCACAGTCTGCCCGCCCCCGCACCTCGCTTACCTCCTCTTCCCTCCCTCTTAGTCCATCGGCATCATGGCGGGTCCTCGGATCCACTAGACGCGCTCCCACCTCAGGCTTCTGCCCAGCTGTCACCTTCTCAGCGAGACCTTGCTTATGGTCACCTTAATGTAAAGGCCACCTTATGTAAAATGGCATTCCTTACCCCAGCCTTGGTATTTCTTCTCCTTGTCCACTTTGTTTTCTCTATTGCATTGATCACATTGTAACATATTATGAATTGCCCTATTATTTTGTTTATTGTCTCTTTCCTCTTCCTGGAATATGAGCTCCATTTGTTCGTTTTGTTTCCTGACATAGCCACATCTAGAATGATGCCTGGCAGAGAAGAGGCCCTCCACGCGTATCTGTCGGAAGGGTGCTTTCATTCACTCAGCACGCGTTCACTCGCCAGCTGAGAAGTGCCAGGCACAACCCTTGTGCAGTGTGACAGTTCCTGTCCGTCTCTCTCTTGCCCACTAGAGTGGGGACCTCTTGGGCCCTGGATCAGGGTCTCTGTTTCCCCAGCGCCTGGCACAGAATAGGGGAGAAGGAAATGTTTGCTCAGTTAAAGAAGCAGTGGGGAAATTTGGGTTTTGGCGAAGTCTTTAATCATTCCATAGCAGCGATCGGCAGCTTCTGACCCACTGTCTGCTTTGGAAAATAAGCTTTTATTGGAGCACAGCTTCGTTATTTATGAGTTGCCTGTGCCTATTTTTGTGTTTCAGCAGAAGAGTTAGTGTTACTACATTGTAGCAGATTTTAGGCTTTATATGTGGCCTGCAGAACCTAAACTATTTGTTGTCTAGTGTCCTAACAGTTTTGTGACTCCTGATGTCAGGTCAGTTAGACATACTCTGTTTCGGTTGCTGACATGTGACACGCTGTCCTGGTCGGCAGAACGACTTTACGACGAACAGTAAGGAAGGACATGTCAGGACAGTTCTGCTTTGCCACACACCCAGTGCGTTTTCCGGGTTCATTCTCTGATGCATACTCACTATATTGGGGCTAGTTTAAATAACTTGTAAATATTTGAAATCTAATGGATTAGAGCCTTCACTGGACTCAGACCAGTGAATCACAATAGACAAAAAGCACCAGCAGAATATACCGTGGAAGGTGTTCATATTCTTTCTTCTCTGGGCTCTGTTCCCTAATGGGGATGCCGGCGATTTGTATACGGTGACGTTCTGTCTGTTTTACCTTTTTATAGTGCTCCCAAAAGTGTCCGAAGAAACAGTGTCTCCCACCAGAGCCCGGAACATGAAGGACTTTGAAAATGTAAGTGGAGATACCAAGTTTCTGTCCCTAAAAAACCTTGCCCAGTGGCACCGTCTAAGCAGGCCCAGGAGGAAGCCGTGCTTCTCGACAAGCGTCTGAGCCGGGTAACGCCCAGTGTGGAGGAGCGCCTGGTCTCGTGGGACTTCTTCGCACAACTTGTACACCCGGCACAGTTGGCGCTTCAGGACGTGGGCTGGTTATGGGTTCTAACAGGGCGGGCAGTTTCCAGCTTAGGGGAGGGTGGTGTGCTTCTGTGTCCCGAATGTGAGGACAGGACCTTACTGCACAGTTGAGAGGAGCTCATGTCTGTCAAAGGCTTTCTTGTAATGTCAGGCACCTTGTTAATGGTCCCTGTTTGACCTCTGCTGCACATCTGTGAGGGGTTTTCTTATGTCCATTTTACAGATAAGGAATCACAGGACGCTTTAGCGGCAGAGCTTGGACTTGAATCCAGGTTTTTAATGACTCCACAGCCATTACTTTCCCACCGCATTGGGGCGACTCCTGGCCTTCTGTGGGCTTCCTCTTTGTGGCTGTCGAGCGGAATGCGAGCAGCCCGGACCCAGCACTGCTGTGATTGTCCCAGGATGGGCGACTGGGCGGTCGATGCGGCTTCCGCACCTGATGTCTTTCGGCACCGGGTTGTCCATTTGTTAGTGGAGGGTGCTTGTTGTCAAATAACAGGAAAATAAGGTTATTTTCCCAATTCCAAATCTTTTTAACAAGTTACCTGTTCAACATTCTCATTTATCATGGGAGGAATTAGACCCTTCTTCATTTGCAACCAAATGAAACCGCACTGTGCAGGACAGGGGGCTATTCATCAGACAGAGGACGGAGGACACGGGAGCAGGACGTCCCACGACTGTGCTTCTCTCTCCCCAGTTGTCGTTACTGAACGGAGCGGTGCTGTCTCCGGATTTAATTTAGGATGCTCATTACTGCTAATAGTTATCTGCAAACCACCGGTGACCAATTGAAGAAAGGACTTGTCAGATCTCTAATGGAAACAAGTAATTTATGAGCTTTGAGCTGTTACAGTTTCAACCGTACAAGTTGATCTATGCTGTGGGGTCTGGGGCTGCAAACGAGTGAGATTTGATTACTTCACATTGTGTATAATTAAAATGTGCTCTGCTGCTTAAACGGTGGTTCCTGTTTTATCATAAGAGTAACAACAGCTGCTGCTCCCCGAGCTGCTGCCCTGAGCCGGGCACTTGCGTGCTCGGTGCTTCCTGTGTCGGTAGCCGCGGCCCCGGCGGAGCAGCTCTGTGAGGCGCAGTGTTTAATTTACGGAGGGCACGCTTTTGGAATTTATTTCTAGATGGAAAAATTCTATAGAAGCCTACAATTTTTGCTTTTCAAGAGACACATTTTCCTGTCTGCCTTTTGACCTGAGAGGAATCTCAGAGTGGAATCTGCCCTCCGTATCACAAGTAGGAGAAGCTGAGGCCCGGGGCTGACACGGCGCGGCTGTTCTCCAGGCGGTCTCTGCTGCCCAAGGACCATGGCCCCCGGAGCCGGGCTGCCTGCTCATCCGCTTCCGCAGGGTGACCGGGGCCAGTCACTTAGCCTGTCTGTGCTTGCCTTCCCTTGGAAACGGGCGGGACAGCAGTGTGTTTTTCTCGGAGCTGTTGGGGGGTTAAAGGAGTGAGTGTGCGTGGAGCACATACACCCGAGTCCACCTGTGTGTCAGCTGTTGCTCCTTCTGGTGGTGGTGGTTGTGCTCATTAGTGTGATTTTCTTCCTGCTCTGCTTGTGATTTGAGTTTCCCTTGCTCAGATGTGCCCTTGATGACCTGAGTACTACTTTTTTTAAAGGCGAGGGAGAGCCTCTATGCCAGTATGTTTTAGGATTTATGGATTTTTTTTTAACATTTTATGACCATGGTCCTTTGGCTGCTGTTAGGTTTTTATGGCATTAATATCTTTTACTGTAGTACTTTCAAGAGCAAATCCTTCAGCTGAGATTGAAATAACCACACTGTTCTCAGTGTTTCCCTTTTAGGGCTTTATAAGTGACTAAAATTTTCGTCTGGCCTGAGCTACCAAATTCACCTCTATGTTCACGTGGTCTGAACTTTGTGCAGGATGCTTACAGGAAATGCTGTTGGCATTTCATGCCAATTTTACAGTCAGCATACACATTAAAGAGGAGGCTGGAATTCCTTTGATTGAAAGGGGAATTCATGATTCCTCCTCTAGTCTCAGATAATGAGTGTCTGAACATCAGGGCCTATTAGCTAGCATCTAGCAAGACATAAGCCTCCTCCCAGTTTTGCTCAGAGTCCATCTTTCATCAATAAATATTTTCAGGTATATACCCTGTGCCATGCTGTGCCAGGGGCTGGGGACTTTGCATTAGGTTAATAACAGGCGCGTCTCTCAGTCAAGAAGCTCACAGTCTAGTTGGGGAGACAAAGCACACTAGTGCAGTGATAGAGTTAAGTACAGGGTGCTGTGGGGCCTAGCGGAGGGGCCTGGACCTGGCCTGAGGGACTCAGGGAAGCCTCCCTGGAGGAGGTGTTTCTTGAGTTGGGTCATCGGAAACAAGGCTGGATTTGCCAAGGCAAGAGGACTGGGAGGGCGTCTGGACACAAGGACCGACCTGTCCGAAGGCAGAGAGAGGCCTGGTGGGGAGTGGTGAGTTTAGAGAACTGTGAGTTCCCTTTGGCTGGAAGGGGGAGGCTGTGTGAGGGCCATTGAAGCCGGCAGGCGTCAGCTCCTGTATGTTACACTGTTTTGTTGGGTTTTGCCCTGAAGGTGAAGGGGAGCCAATGATGGATCTTAGCCTGGGAGGGAAATGACTGAATTACACGTTCAGATCACCCAGACTGGTGACTGCAAGGAGGGAGCAAGGCTGGTGGCCCTGTGATCAGTTGAAAGGCTGCCGCCTTGGCCTTGTGGGGAAGGGGATGATTCTGGAGCTAAGGGACAGGGTCCTAAGATGTTTAGCAGAAAGAATTTCAGAGCCAGAGGAATGCTAGGAGTCCCTGTGTTTGACACGTGGGGACTCTGAAACCCAGGGAGTGGGAGGGGTTTCCGTAGGCTTTGAACTTGGGTCTCCTGGCCCAGGAAGTCCTTTTTTAAAAAAAAATAAGATTTTATTTATTTATTTTTAGAGAGAGGGAAAGTCAGGGAGAAAGAGAGGAGAGTGAAACATCAGTGTGTGGTTGCCTCTAGCACACTCCCTGCTGGGGACCTGGCCCACAGCCCTGGTATGCGCCCTGACTGGGAATCAAACCAGTGACACTTAGGTTCGCAGACCCGCACTCAGTCCACTGAGCTATACTAGCCAGGGCCTTCTTTTTATTCCACTCTGCTATTTTGTACAAGGCCTTGTTCTGACACGTGAAAACCAGACGCCTTCTTGGGTCTTTAAACTGGTAACCCATTGTCTAGTACCATCATTGGCTGAAGGTATAATCACCTCCGTGGCAGGCCTTATGGTAGAAGTTGGCAAATCAGCTTGCTCTGCAGTGGGGGCCTGTCTTCACGGACCCAGAACCTGGGTCAGCATACCCAGGCAGTCCAGTAGCGGTCTTTGTCCTCACGTGCAAGACTAATTGTGGCTTTTTCTGTGACCTTACGGGCAGAGAGTGACAGGGGTAGCTTTCCCCTTCCCTTAATATTGCTGATGGACACTGTTATTTAGTGACTGTCTAAAATTCATCAAGACATACTAAAAGGGATGGATTGGACCGTAAGTTACATAATCTTTTATTGAGGGACATTCCAGATTGTTTCTCGTTTTTCACTACTGCCAGCAGAGCGGCAACGAATATCCTCGTGCACATGTCTTTTCATAGCGACGTGGTTATTAGGGCGAGTTCTGCTGCTCGTGTCCCACACCCACCTGCCCTTAGGTGCTGGGGTTCTTGTGTCTGGGACCTCGTTCCTTTTTGTTGGAAATTGGTCTCAGCTGAGGCAGTTGGTCACGTTTAGTTTTTATTGGAGGAATGGCTGGGGGGGGTTCACATCTCCAGATTTGCTCTGTAGCCTCTATGTTGCAAGTTACTTATTACTACCAGGGAATAAATAGCTCCCTTCCCCCGCCCTCTGCCCAGTCTGTCATAAAAAAAATATTGCGCATGAGCCCCCAATCCATTTTGGGAAAATTTATCCTCAGGAAACAAAGTTGCTTGTTGCCACATTGCATGTGATTATGAAAAATTGGGACTGATATACATATATATATGAGAGAGAGAGAGAGGGATATCACTCGGTTGCCTTCTGTTATGTGCCCCAGCTGGGGGTTGAACCCACAACCTAGGTACGTGCCCTGACTGGGAATTGAACCAGCAGTCTTTTGGTATATGGGAAGATGCTCCAACCAGCTGAGCCACCTGGCCAGGGCTCTTTGGTGTCTCGCAATAAACTTGTGATGAAGGTATTTCACAGATGAGGAAGCTGAGATTGTAGAGATGAAATAACTTGCCTATGAACTTGGCGTGGTTGAGAAACTCAAAGCAGGCAAAAGTCAAGTCTGGTCTCTTTGATTGCAAAGCCTGGATGCTTTCTGCTAGATGCATAGATGTTCAGTAGGGAAATGTGAAATAATTGACAGTGAATCAGGTCAGCAGAGTTGAGTGCAGTCATTTTAAGTGATAATTATGTATAATTCTGCAACAAAATTTAAGATACTAGGGGAAGGCAATAGAATATCCAAATTCACTTATTTTATAATTTTATTAAAAATGTGTATTCATGAGTGAAAGCTGCAAAGAATATAACAGGAGTTGATTTCATAGTGTTCCGAATATTATTTGGGTTCAGTTTTTAAATTCTGTTATTGCTACAGTAATGATTATTAACAAGGAGATGTTTGCTTAGGAACATCTTTCTTGATTTGGGGACACCAGGGAGAGTACTGGAATCAGAAACTAATTCCAAAGTGCCCTCCTCCCTTACTAACCCCACTTGGCTGCTGCTGGCAGGATCATCGTGCACGCAGTGTCGTTTGCCAGAGACGGACTCTGAACAGCCAGAGTTCATGGTTCTTGTGATGTTCAGGTGAGTGGTCTAACAGTTTTTGGGTTTTCGAAGAGGGTATGACATTGACAATGGCCCGAAAAGCTGCTTAAAGAGGCTTGAGGGGAAGTGGATACCTTTAGGAAGCCAGCCTTGGTTTCCAGCTTGCTGATGCCAGGCTCTGCCGGTGCTTCAGCTGTTTGGTTGTCACGGCTCCCGTGTGGTAGTTGGTTTTATTCTCACTTTATAGAGAGATGTTAAATGATTTTCCCACAGTCACACGGCTCACGAGTGGCAGCAGTGGGCATTCAGTCCTTTCTGCTGAGCCCCGGGCCTTGCTCATAGCTCTTGATGCCTGGAAGCAAACAGTGATATGGTGGGTGAGCTTCCTCCACTCGGAGGCCAGGCGCCTGCGAGCCATTGAAACTGATCATTGAAACTGATCGCCAGAGTGAGGTCCTGGCTTAGGTTTCAGGTAAGGTGGCCCTGGTTGGAGTTGCCTTGATTCTTTTTCACGTGTTGATTTTTGTGTTTCTTCCCTTTCTGGTGGAGCTCTAGGCCAGACAAGGCTTTTGACAGGGCGTTAGTGCGGGAGGAAGCCAGAATGACCGAGTAGCAGCTTCTTCAAAGCGGCCGGCCAGCTTCAGAGAGCACCACCCGTAGTCACGCTGGGCTGCAGTTCCTCGGCAGCACTTGGGCTCTGTGGCTGGAGAGCGCGAGCACAGCCCTTGCAGGAGCTCACTTTTGAGCGTTTGGTTTCTGAGTCCGGTTTGGTGGGTTTTCTAATTTGAGGTATTTTTCCAGCTCAAGTTCTTAACATTTTTTGAACATTTTCTCTTAAAGGGAGAAATGCAAACAAGAAGGATGTCAATATGTTTTGAGTTCTGCCCTGGCTGGTGTAGCTCAGTGCATTGAACGCAGGCCTGTGAACCAAAAGGTCACTGGTTTGGTTCCCAGTCAAGACACGTGCCTGGGTTGTGGGCCACAACCCCCGTGGGGGGGTGCAAGAGACAACCACATCTTGACATTTCTCTCTCTCTTTCTCCTCCCTCCCCCGTCTCTAAAAAAAATAAATAAAATCTTAAGAAAATATGTTTTCAGTTGTTATGCTGTGTTAGACATAATACAAAATGTTCAAATTAATTTCTAATCCTTGTAATAGCTCTCTGAGATAGGCTTTATTATAATCCCATTTTTATAGGTAAAGGAACTGAGGCATAAGGTAAAATGAACTTGACTAAAGTCATACAGCTGGTAAGGTAGTCTGGATTATATTTATTTATTAATTTTTTCATTCATTGAACAAATGTTGAGTATCTACTGTGTTCTAGGCACTGTGCTAAAACCTCAGGGCCATAAATTGGTAAGGTCCATGCCCTCAAGGAGTGGATTATATTCATATAATAAACATAATAATAAATGTGTCAGCAAATAAGGTGACTACAGATTGTGAAAAGTTCTGGCGAGAAATTAAGAGTTACGTGTTGGAACGTGACTTGGTGGAGGTGGTAGAGATGGGGACCACTTTAGACCAGGTGGTCAGGAAGGGCCTCTGCGTTGGTGTCATTCGAGCCGAGACAGGAAGGATGAGACTGAGCCACCCTGACGAGAGCTGCGGGAAGGGCTGTGTAGACAGACGGGCTGGGCTTGTTTGAGGACCAGAAAGGAGGCCAGTGAGGCTGGAACACTGAGCAGGAGAGGGGATTTATTGTCGAGACTACGGCAGGTGGGAGCCAGACGTGCAGCGCTTTGTGACCACGGCCTGGAGTTCTAGTCTAAGCGCAGTGGGCCAGGAACTGTGGAGTGGTAAGAACCAGATTGGTCTGGCCGCTGCCTCCCTGCATCGCACGGCCTTCAGGAACTGTCACGTGGGTGGTTCACCGGGCTGGCCTCTGGGTATTTAGTAACCGTCTCATACATTGTAGACTAGAATGCACCAGAGGACGGTTTCTGGTGTCTTAGAGATGGTTGGGTAGAAAGGCGGTAACTGGCTGGTACAATGCAGTGTGGAACTGCTGTGGTGAAGAGAGTGGAGGGTGTATGGAGACATTTAGGAGGGTTCCCAGTCCGGCCTGCTGGGGCTGTCAGAGCAGACCTGATGGGGGAGGGGTGCTAAGCAGAGACCCGGACTGCCCTTGGTGTGCAGAGGGCACCTGTGCTTCACCTGCCTGTCTGCCCTTCCCAGTGACCTTCTCAAGGCTTATTTACCTTTCTCTTATTTTTGAAGAAAATGTCTTTGCCTATAAATAGGACAAATATTCTTTCCTGTGTTCTGTGAAGAATTTTAGCAGTGCGTACAATGTGGACATTCTATGCAAGCTCCATAAATATTTTATTGGTAGCTGAGTAACAGAATAAGGTTTGTCTTTATAGGATGCAGCTGGCAGGGCAGACGTTTTTGTTTGAATGAATGTTTTATGCGCTGTTTCCTTAAAACATTCAAAAGGAGGATTTAATGAACCTCCCAATCGTTTCTCGTGCTGTTCTTATTAGCCACAAAATTGCTAACAAGAGGGCCAAGGGCAGACAGTTTGAAAACATAATGTAGAGAAAGCTTATCATTTTCATTTTTTATCCAGTCATAAAAGTATGTTCAATAAAGAGAGCATTATATGCTTTTAGCAATTATTTTTTTAAATGCAGAGAAAAACCAATGAGTATATATGTGTGGGGATGTATTAGTATACAAATTCAGCTATTAATATTTTGCTGTATTTCATTTTAGTTATTTTAAATTCAACGTGTTTGATATATAATTTACATAAATGAACTTTACTAATTTTAAGTGTTGGATGAGTTTTGGTAAATGTATACTCTCATGTAACCTCTGTTATAATCAAGGTATATATGTATATATATACACACACACACACATATGTAATTATAATTTATAGAAATAGTGTGTCCTGTTCTAGGTTCATGTGACCGTCATCACAACCAGATTATGGAACGGTCCCATAATGCCAGAATGCCCCCGTGTGTTGTGTTTTTGTGGTCAAACCCTCTCTTTACCCCAGACCTCTGGTAGCTGTGCTCTGGCCTTCGTCCCTATAATTTTGCTTTTTCCAGATGTCACATAAATGGAACTGTGCAGTATGTAGTCTTTTGAGGCTAGCTTCTCCCTCAGTGCAGTGTCTCCGCAGTGCATTGGTGTTGTGTGTACCGCAGTAGCCCAGCATTAGTCCATCCTGTGGATGCAGACTGTTTATTCTTCCGTCCTCGGAAGGACATTTGGGTTCTTGTCATTTTGGTAACCGTCAGTGAAGCTGCAGTAAGCATGCACACACAGGTTTTCATTTCTTTACCGAGCCATATGATCGGTGTAGTTTTGGGGTGAGAAGCTGCCAGACGGTTACCCAGAGAGGTTGGGCCCTTTGCATTCTCAGCAGCAGAGTATGGGAATTCCATTTGCTCCACAGCCTCAGCAGCATTTGATATTATCAGTTAAATTTTAAAGCTATTCTAGTAGGGCATTGTAGTTTTAATTTGTATTTTTTCTAATGGCCAAAGTTGTTGAAAATCTTTTCTTTTGTTTATCATCTGTATATCTTCTACTGTGAAATTTCTTTTAAAATCTTGCATCTCTTGTTGTTTTTTTTAAGCTGGGTTTTCTTACAGTTGCATTTTGAGAGTTCTTTATGTGTTCTGACTACAGTTTCTGTGTTGTATATGTGATTTGCAAATATTTTGCCTACTGTGCAGCTTGTCTTTTTATTCTCTTAACACTGTTTTTGAGAGCAAAAGTTTTAATTTTTGATGAAGCCCAATTTATTTAATAAAAAATTTTTAAAGGATTTTCTTTATTTATTTTAGAGAGAGGGAAAGGGAGGGAGAAAGAGAGGGAGAACCTTCAGTGTGTGATTGCCTCTCATGTGTCCCTTGCTGGGGACCTGGCCTGCAACCCAGGTGTGTGCCCTACTGGGAGTCAAACTCCGACCCTTTGGTTTGCAGGCCTGCGGTCGATCCACTGAGCTACATCAGCCAGGGCAATACATTTCTTTTGTAATGGGTGGTGCCTTCAGTGTTATATCTAAGAACTCTGCTGAGCCTTAGGTTCCAAAGATTTCTCCCTATATATTCTTCTAAAAGTTGTATAATTTTACCTTGCCTCCTTTGTCATAGATTAATTGACTATGAAAGTGTGGGTTTATTTCTAGGCTCTCTGTTTTGTTCCATTGATCTATGTATTTGTTTTTGTGCTGATATCATACTGCTTTGATTACTGTAGCTTTATAGTATAGTTTGAAATCTGGGAGGACGATACCTCCAACTTTCTTCTTTCTCAAGATTGTTTTGGCTATTACTCAGGGTCTTTTGTGGTTCCATATAAATTTTAGGATTTTTTGTTCTAGTTCTGTGAAAAATACCATGGGCATTTTAATAGGAATTGCATTAAATTTGTCAATTGATTTGGGTAATGTGGACCTTTTTATGTTACTAATTCTTTCAGTCTGTGAGCATGGTATAGCCTTCCGTTTATTTGTGTTTTTCTCAATTTTCAGAGTACAAGTGTTTTGCTTCCTCAGTCACATTTATTCCTAGGTATTTTATTTTTTTTGGTGCATTTGTAAATGGGGTTGTTTTCTTCATGTCTCTTTCCGATAGGTCATTATTTGTGTATAAAAGTATAACAGATTTTTAAATATTAATTTGTATCCTGCAAATTTACTGAATTCATTTATTAATCCTAATAGTATTTTCGGTGGAATCCTTCCTCCTCACTCATTAGAGAGTTGCAGATGTTTTGATAACACCCTTAAGTACTTCACCATATAGCTGTTAGGGAATTCTGCAGAATCATAATAGTATTACCTAATATAAAGCTGTTATTCAAATTTTCCTAGTTATCCCCCCATAGCTTATTTTTTTTAGTTCATGATTCACTGTGTGGTTTCATTGCACTTAGTTGTCATGCCTCTAGTACTTCCATTTATTTAGAAGAATTTCCGAATCACTTTAAATTTAAGATTGTCAGTAAGATTTTTTGAAGAGTCCAGGTCTGTTGCTTTGGGAAGGTCCTTCAGTTTAGATGTGTCTGATTGACAGCTTTGGATTAGGTTCAGGTAAAAGGTTGTGGGCAGAAGTATTTCAAGTGAAATTGTTTGTTTTCAGTGATTTATTTCAGGAGACACGAGATGTCAGTCTGTCCCACCAGGGTGATATTAAATACATCAACCCTCTATATTTGTATGTTTTGCCTCTGGATTTGGCCAACCACGGACATTTTTCCATAGAAATATTTTAAAAATATAGGTTACATTCAACTACTACACCCTTGTATGTAAGGGGCCAGAGCACCCGCTGACATTGGTGTCTGGGGGGTTCCTGCCGCCCATTCCCTGTGAGTCCCAAGGGACAGTGGTGTGTGATCTCTATTAACGTGGTGGCTGCTAGCTTTCTGAATTTTAAGTGCGCCTTTTCCTCTTGAAATTATAAGCCATCTGTGGGGTGAGACCTCAGGACTGGGCGGTGTCATGTTGTCCGCGATCGTTCATCTGATTCCGTCAGTATCGGTGATCCTCACCTGAGCCGGCCGTCACTGCAGTGGCTGTGCAGTGGGGCTTTCTGTCCCTGTTACTCTCCTGCATCTACTCACTGGATTTCTTTTGTGAAGAACAGGTTCCTCTCTCTTTTTTCCTTTCTTCCTTTACTTGTTGTCAGTGCGGAGGCTTGAATTCTTTCTTTACTTCGTCATTGTTCATTTCGATGCTCAGGTTGTCCTAAATTTGGTCAGAGGGAACCCCTTAATTCTGGGTCGGTACAGGAGTAGCAAAGGTGCGCTTTCTCTAGTATTTAACATTTGAATACATTGTAGCCTATGAGAATTAATGTTGGTGATGTGCCTAAGACCTTTACTTTTGGTAATCCACCTGTGCTTATTTTTCAGCAAATCACTGAATTGAAGAAAGAAAACTTTAACCTGAAGCTTCGCATCTATTTCCTGGAGGAGAGAATGCAACAGGAATTTGATGGCCCCACTGAGCACATCTGTAAAACCGTAAGTGTCCTGCTTCTTGCTGCCATCCCTGATGCCTTTTCTCATCGGCCTCCAAGCAGAAGTGGGATTGATATTTGCTCTTAGGGTAAGCGTGACTAGAAAGAGCTGCTTTCATTTAATTTGAATTGATTATGGGGAGTATAAAGATAATAGGATGGCCTTAATATTAAGCAAAGAGATACAAGATTAATTTTAAGGTAGTCTTTTTTCTCTTTTTAAAACTGGGCTTCTGATTTACTGTAACTCAGTTGCCTTTTTAAACTTATTTATAATTGAGACAAACACAGTGAAATGGTAGAATGTCTTTGGAATTTAATCTTATTGTTACCAACTAATTTGTGTAACTGTAGGCAAGTCACTTCAGCTCTCCGGGCTTGCCCCAGGGTAAGTGATAATCCGCCTGTCACAGGGTCGTTAGTGTGGATTACAACGAGATGACAGATGAACATCCCCAGCTGGCAGCCAGTGCTGGACAGTCACACTGTCGGAGTGCGGCTTCCGTGGGCAGCCCGAAGTCAGGGTTGATGTGTGTGCTGTGGTGTGCTTGTCCGCACGCTCTGCATGCTTGCTTATCACTGTCGGGAGGAAAGTCCGTTTACGTCAGAGTCTCGGCCTGGAGGCCTCTGTCTGAGGATAAACCTTGGTTCTGAGAGTTGAAGAAAGACCTTGGCATTCTTGAAAAGGCAGGAGGACAAACAATATTTCAGTGCCTATTTTTGGCTTTCTCCAATAGATTAGCCCTTGGCCTGGGAATTATTGCTTTTTTTTTTTCTCTTCTGAAGTTTACACCAGTGGCAACTTTTGAAGGAGGAAAAAGAACTCTGCTTGAGTTTCAGTGGATGAACTCAAATGGACTTGTCTTGAGGAGGGATTGGACTGTACGGTACTTCTGAGCCTTTTCCGGAAATGAAAAGCTCCCTCGTCCCTCAAGACACATTTTTTTTCTTCATTTTGAGGGTGGAAAGACAAAGAGGATACCCCCTTTCTGGAAGGAAGTGGTGATAAAATAAAACTTTCGCAGAAAAGACAATAGCCTACAATATTTTGGATGTAAGGGTAGTTATCACCTGTCCCAGAACTTGTGGGGTGATAGGAAGCCAAAGTGGCTAATTGCCTTCTCTGTGGCGGGCCCTGTCCTGGGCCTTGGCACATCATCACCTTGATCTACGTCTCAAGGCAGCCCTTGGCAGTGGAGGTCGCCCTCACTGAGGGGGAGGGAGCTGAAGCTCAGGGGAGGTCAGTAACTTGACACACGTGAGACGTGTTTTGAGCCCAGGTCTGCCCAGCTCGTTGTACCACCCTGTTTCAGCTGTTCTTTTCCATTGTCTGATTAGATGACCCAATTTAATTGCACTTTTATTGCAGTTTAAGTTTTTATATAGTTGTACATGATTCAAAAATCAAAAAGCATAAAAGGTGTACACTGAAAAGGCTTTCTTCCACCCTGTCCCTTGTCCCCTTGGTCTAACCAGATTACTAGTTCCTCAGGCAGAGAAGTTTTATGTGAATGCAAACAAGGATATGTCGTAAGTCCCCTTTTCATGTAAGTGCAAGCATATTCTCTTCTGTAACTTGCACTTCTCCTTAATAATATCTGGGGTAAAGCTTCTTTATTTTTTTATACTGATAACCCATTTTATGCTACTAAGGTGCCTTGATTTTTGGTTTAGAAATGATTACAATGTATTTAAGTTTATAATTTGAGGTTATTGGGCTTACGAAAAATAGTCTAGTGGACATGTTAGTTCTCTGTTCTGTCAAATTTGCTAGGCTGGAGTGCCAGCTGGTTCTTCCGAAAGCAAAGCACTCAGAATCTCAGAAATCAGCTCTCATGTCGCTCTTTGCTCTTCTGGGAGCTGGAGAGGAATCCTCAGTTCGAAGGCTGGTTCTGTGGTTTTCACAAAACTGCTCTTCAAGACAGTGCACTGTCACTCAGTGTCCTTTATGCAAAGGTTACCATCTTCTAGGAAAAGTACTGCCGCATAAATGACTTCTAGTTCCTGTAGTTTGATGATGAAGAAAATAACGTATTCTGAGCCTGGGCTTTAGGCTTTTCTCATCCCTTAGTTCACTTAGTCCTAAAATCCCCCTTGGCAGGTGGGCTTCGTGATTTTCATTTGTCACTTGGGGGGACCTGAAAGGTGGAACCTCGCTTTCTTGCCTCCTGGACTTGCGCTTCTGAGGACAGTCACAGGCGCTCACTTCGTTTCCTGCTCCCTGTTAGTGTGGAGGCAGGGCCTGCGTCCGCCTGGCTCACCAGTGTCCTACGTGCTCAGCCGCTGCCTGGCCTGTCACGGGGACGGTAACCGCCCACGAAGGGAGGGAGTGAATAAATGAGCATCTACTGACTTACTGCAGTTTCCACTTGGTGAAGAGTGGAGGCAGAATTCGGACCCATGCCCTCTGCTCCCACACCTGTGGCCTTTCCTTTCTGGCTGACTTCTCAACGTGGGGGTCCCCCAGAGCTGCTCGGCTGAAAGGAGGGAGGCATGTCCTCCGAGACTGTAGATATTACTGGAAATTTCATTTTTATTTAAAATGATACTCTTGTATTATGGAGTGGAATGTAAAATTGGTATGAGTTATTAAAACAGGAGCAAGATTTCAAAGAGAACCTGGAATTATAGCAGTTCTTTGAGAACTTTTTATCCAGACCGGTTTCTACCGTGGGAATCCATCCGATGTTCTGTCTGGGATACGTTTTCAGACTGGTTTGAGAGGCCAGCCGCCGTCCCCTGCCTCACGTTGTGATCCGCTTGCTGCACACTCTGTGTTTGGATCCGCATGTGGATTATGAGCCCAAGGCCACGTGTGACTCCCTTCCTCCTCGTCAGTTAAGAGGAAGACATTTGGTCGGTGAACCCTGCGGTGTCCCTAATAGACAGCTTGCCCTGGGCAATTGTGGCCTGTGAGTTCCCTGAAATCTTACGTTGAAATGAGACAGGCAGGGACGAGGCCTCCCATTTATCCGTCCACATGTTTATTTTTTTAAGCTTTAAAATGTTTCCACTGCTGCAACCGGCACATGTATGATGGTAAACAACCAGAAGTAATTGCCTTGGAATGGTAAAAACAAACTGCAGAATCGCTTGTAAATTTGCTTGGTGGAGGGCAAACAGTTTTTAAATCGGCCTCTCTCGTATGACATTTATGCCTTGATGTTTGAATGCTCTGGCTGTTAGAAGCTTGGAAAATTTACATAATTGTTCCAAGTCTTGAGAAACCCGGGGCTTTCTTTCGAGACCACCAGTGTTTAATAGTTCCCTTTTCCCTGTGCCCTGAGGCTAATAAGGTTTTGAGTCTAATGGCTGCCTATTACGAGCATGGCGTAGTCAGTCTGTGCGGAAAGCGGTTTCCCCACGGTAGACAGTGTGGCCTGTAGTTTTACACTGTTTCTTTTCTTCCCTAATCTCGTCTGAAAGAATATCGAGCTCAAGGTGGAAGTAGAGAGTCTGAAGCGTGAGCTCCAGGAGAGGGAGCAGCTGCTCGTCAAAGCCTCGTGAGTACCCGCCGTCCTGTCGCAAGCCTCTGGGTCGCCCAGGGCTCCCCTGTGGGCAGCCAAGTGGGTCCATAAAATAGAACCTTGTGCTTAGAGGGCCCTGAGGAGGATTCGTTTTTATTTAACTATGTTTCAACAAACTTTGACAGTTTATAGGAAAATGAGCAGATCTTACGAGTACAACAGGATGAATTTTCACCAAGCAGAGACACCTGTGGGTCACCGTCCTGATCAGAAACTAGCGCATCACCAACCCCCAACAAAGTCCCTTCATGCTCCTAGAACTTACCCTTCTCCCGAAAAGATGGTCCCTTCGCTGCCTAGAAGTATCACCATTGCTTAGTTCTGCCTGTGTCTGAACTTGATGGAAATGGAGTCACACACTATGCATGCACCCTTTTGTGTCTGGTCCCTTTCTCCGATGATATATTTGTGAGATCCATCCAGATTTTTAAAGTGTGTCCTTAGCTTACTCATTGTTGTAAAAGCCCTAGGGGCATAAAGGGGTTCTGAGGGACCCCTGTGTGGCGGAGGATGGGCTTCCACCAGAGTAGCTCATTTTTCTGTCTGTTTTGCTTAAAGAGCATTTGAAAACTTGTTTTAATTAATTATTTCTTGAACCACAAGCACAGTTCAGAGAGTATAACCTGTGACTCAACTGGTCATTCATTCATAAACATTTGTGACATAATTACTTGTGCTAAATGTTTTTGAAAAGAGATATCCCCTTACTCCAGGAGCTCATCAGAGACCGGTGACAACTCACTGTACAAACCAAGTATAGGGGAGGTGCAGTGGTAGTTTGTGGGTACTGTGGGGATACCGGAGTGGGCCGAGTTTCGGTGGGTGAGAGTGGAGTAAGACTTCCCAGGGCCGACTGTCCCCGGATCCAGCTGAAAGCTTCTGTGCAAATGCTTCATGTGTCATGGTGGTGGTTCCTGCTGGACGTGAGGCCGGGAGTAGGAGTCTGCAGCCTGGGACGCAGCTGTACCGCCCTGGGCAGGGGCAGGGCCAGTGGCTGGAAGTCAGACTGCTGTTCGCTCTGAGCAGACCACAGGTTGCTAGGTCCTGCTTGACCTTGCACACAGGGCATTTTCTGTATGAATGAATGAATAAATGAATAAATGAATAAACTGGAATAACAAGTTTTTTTGTTTTTGGTTTTGGTTTTTCTTCCAGAAGCACATCATTCATCATTCTCTAGGCAGGGAGTCAAACTTACTTTACCAAGCCTGGAAGTCAATGAGAGAATTTGGTCTGGGTTCTGCCTGCGGCACATCTTGAGCAGGACTTGCTCACGTCCACACGCGAGCCCGGGCTCGCCCAGGCTGCACACACTCCTCAGCACCAGCACCCGGGGCCGAGTGCTGCGGGGGCTTGTGCGCACGTTTATGTGCATAGATGCGCCGAACTACCCAGACCAGGGTTCCAGACGCTTCGGGTCTGATCTTACTTATCAGTTTATTGAGAATATGTTTATTAAACAGCTGTGCTGTGCCTAATGGGGCTCAGTGTGATCCAGGAAGACCCATGGGGCTTTCGGTCTAGTGGGGGCGATGAGGATAAAATACTGCAATTGTATTTATATCTCAATACAAATTGGGAGAAGAGCTGTGGGAAAAATAAAGGGAGCTGTGGGAGTTTGTAGCAGTGGAAGTAGACATACAACACAGGTTTGTAGCAGGGAAGGGACCTTGAGGAGGTAGCATTTGGGATGAGATCAGGGCCACAGGGAGGCATTAACCAGGTGAAGGGGTGGTGGGAAGTGCCGAAGGGAAAAGGCTTGCGCAGGACGGAGGAAGTAGGAGGCGGCTAGGGAGCTCCGCCTGTCTTGCAGGGTCTGGAGGCCTCCTTAGAGAGTTTGGTCTTTACCCTAAAGTCAGAGAGAAAGTAGTCATGGGTTTTAAGCAACTGACACAATCAGAGTTCTGTTTTCTGAAAGGTCACTCTGGGTGCTGCGTGGGAAGCGTTTTGCAGAGGGAGCAGGAGTGGAAGCAGGGGACCAGTTAGGAGGCTGGTCCAGAAGTAGGTGTCATCTGTAGGTGACAGATGAGTGACAGAGATGGATGGGTGGGTGGGTTGCAAAGACACAGAGGAAGCGGAATCAACAGGACTACACAGTGGATGGGAAGGGAGCTGTCAGGGATAGGTTAGGGGTCAAGATCGTGAGCTCCATTTGAGAACGTTCACAGTGACTCAGCTGCTCCAGCTTGCTCCCCCCGACGTTTTATCTCCAACACAGTTTGCAGATCTAGAAATGTCTCTGTTCCTGCTGCTCGGACTGTGCCCTGGCAGCCCTCTTCCCCTTCTCAGCCCTTCTCAGCCCTTCTCAGCCCGAGCGCCTTTCCCATCACCACCCTGCACAGTGCCTCCTGTTGGGTCACACGTGGAAGCCCACACCTGTCTTTTCACCAGCTTCTCTGGCATGTAATGACAGTCCCACTTGTGTGCAGCGCTTTTTAGTTTATAAAACACTTTCAGTTTATATAAAACACTTTCAGTTTATAAAACACTTTTGTTTGCAGTCCATCATTATCCTGCGCGTTCTTCAGATCTCCAGGAAAACCTCATTTGAGAGTGGAAGGAATTTAGATTTGGAGAAGGGAAGGGCCATGACTAAAACCACTCAGCCAGAAAGATCAGAGCTGGGATTAGAACTCAAGTTTGTGACTTCTGGTCCAGCACAAGGTTTCATATTCTTTTTTTATTTTCACGTGTGTTTCTCATTTCTTTAACATGACTGGGCATCCCCTTAGCCAAGAGCCTCTTCCTTAGCGGAGTGCAGGGTGGTGGAAGGGGCGGGGGCTCTGGGCTGGCTCTGCCAGCAGGTGAGACTGTGGCCTCGGCACCCTGGCTGCGCAGCTGTTCCTGCCTCGTAGGGCTTTCGTGTGGATTCCCTGCCATGGAATCTGCACACCGCCCGCCACCGACCCATGTGTGTGCCTCTCCCTGTGCCTCCGACTGCCTGGCACTTAGCGGCGTGTGTGTGGTGCACACCTGTTGGTGGAAAATGTCTCTTTACTAATGCTCTCCATTTCCTTTTTGAGTTTTATGGTGGTTTCTTTTTTGGGGCAGATGGGAGATATGGGAAAAGCCCCTGCTTTTCCCTAAAGAACTATAATTGGAATGGAAAGAATCAAGAGGAAATGTTGATGGTTAAGAAGAGTAGGGAGGGTGGTGTTTATAGAAGGTTCATTTCTGCAGCGGGTGGAGAGCTGGATCAGACCGGTTTCTCTGTGCCTTTCCTCTCCTGAGGTCTTGGCGTCTGTCTCGTCTGTGGGACCAAATTCTATAAGGAAGGAAAGGGAGGGAACTAACATTCAGCGAGAACCTTCTTAACCTCTAATCCTGTGCCTGGCACTTGACATGCTTTATCATGGTTTGACTTTACGGCAGTTCTGTGAGGCGGCCACTATTCCCATCCGGACGAAGTGTTAGCTCCGGCTGAGAGGGGTGGGTGGGCCGGTCAGAGCCGGCAGCAGAGCCGGCGCCGCTCTGGCTCTGCAGCCCGTTCTCCGTGCTGTGGAGTACACCGCTGTGTTCTTTCCATTGTTTTATCCATCGGTTACCATAAGGGGACATTAAAAACCAGAGCAGACATATTGTTGGGAGTAAATTTTATTTCTGTAGCTTTAAAACACAAACAAAAATAATAATTTCATTAGTAGAGGAAAATTGCACCATACTGCTGAGTATAAATTTTATTGCTACAGTAACTGTAAAATACAAAGATGATAAATGAAAAGTTGGAACATTTATTATTGGGAGTATATTTTATTGGTATAACTAAAATGCAAACAAACTGAATAATGCCAGATCTTGTTAAAACTTGTGGTTGGCCTCTTGATAATGTATGTGAGGCTGACTGTGCAACACAGAGGTTTGACCTGGGCGGGTAGGAGGGAGCCAGGGGATTTGCACCTGCTGGGTGCAGTGCAGGGTGGGGGGCACCGAGTGAGCCGTTTTCTGGAGGAGGCTCTAGAGGGCTCAAGGGCTAAAACGTTTGAGGTGGTTTGAGGAAATTCGGGACTGGAAAATTCTGTATCCAAAGCTCAGGAAGGAAAAGCTTCTAGTCCAGAATTCTTGCGGCCATATAGTGTGACCTCTTGAGAAGTGACAGAAGTGACTGTGTGAACTCCAGACAGTATTAGTCAAGAAGCGAGCTGAGGGGGTGGGCTCAGGACATTAGGACATTTCGTGGCGTGAATCAGGAAGCGGCTGTGATGGCCTTAGTTCTGGCCAACAGGTGATCCTTTCTCGGCTCAGACACCAGCAGGGGGTGGAATGAGGCTGCTCAGCAGCTCAGCGGGGGCAGTCACTGCGGTGGGTGGCTGGTGGGTGGCTCGGGGACAACAGGCTGTCCTGCAGCAGCCCTGAGCTGTTAGCGTGTGCATCCTGAGAGGATGTCACCTCATCCTTCTAATGAGGAAACTGAGGTGTAAGAGGTAATTCACCCACAGTGACATGGAGCACGTAATAGAGTAAAAATTTGGAAGCAGATCGGTTCAGCTTCAGAGCCCCTGTGCTTTCTTTCCAGTTGTTCACATCGAATTCCATTCAAGTGATATCATGACACCAGGGCCTTCTGAAGGCGCACTGGTGGAAGGAACACGATATGAATAAAGTCTTTATCTGCAGGCAGTTCGTGTTTGAGACTTGGGCAGCAAGAATGGCCCTCTTGACTTTCCATTGTTCTCGGTCACAGATTCGCATGGCTGGTGCATGTGCGGGTCAGATTGCGTGGCTCTTGGTTGGGAAAGTCTTATTGGGAGGCTGGTGGTGAATAGAGTCTGAGAAACCAGCTGTAGGTGGAGCCATTTCCCTCGTGTTATTCTGCCTTCAGGAACCCGCAGTCACCTCAGAAACCTGAGAACTGAAGTCGTGTCCTATTCCGCTTTTCCTCGGGGAGAACCAGAATGAGAGGTGTCAGTGGTTTTGGCCCTGTGCCTGATTTCAGTGTGCCATCCCCACCACTGCCTGTCACGCGGAGAGGGCACACCCCCCCCTTGGTGCCATAGCGACAGGGGAGCTCTGCGTTGTATGTTCCAGTAGCACAGAGCGGGGGCGCTTGCCGGGTCTCCTCCCCACGTCCTACGTGGTAGCCGTGCTCACGGAGTTGGGCCGGGGTTAAAATGCTTCCCCTCCAGCTGGCCGATGAAGCAGGCGACCCCGTCGTGACCCCGTCGTGACCCCGTCGTGCTTCCTGAGTCGCTTTTGTTTTGCCGGTTTCCTCCTGCAGTGGCTTCCCTGTCGCTGGTGGAGGCGTCTTTGTTGGAAGTTCCTGGTGGGACACTTGGCAGTAACTGTCAGTGAAGTCTTAAAAGAGTATTTACACTTTGACCTAGTGATTCTCTTTCTAGGAATTGACCTTAGGGAAATCCCTGGGCAGTATACACATAAGGATGCTTTCATCATAACATTGCTTACGCCGCAGTATACAGTAACTCTGACATTTGTTGAATACTTTGTACTGACCACTGTTTCTAGAGCTTCTTAAGTATCGTCGGACAAATGTGCAAAATCTAAATGTTTTTAAAATAGGGGTTGATTTAATATAGTATATTGTGTACTGAAAATTAATATGTAGCCTTTAAATGTTAATTTATATTTATTGACACGAAAGGATGTTTATAGTGCATTAAGCAATAAAATCAGATCACAAATATGTACTGTATGATTCTAGTTTTGAAGAAACGCCTCAAAGGCTGTGCGCTAAAATGTTAACTTAGCTGTCCTGAGTGGTGAGATTATAAGCGATTCTTACTTTATTTCAAAATAGTATGTATTTTTCTAAAACATATTTTTCCTTAATCCTCACCTTAGGATATGTTGATTGGTTTTGAGAGGGAGGAAGGGGGATGGGGAAGAGACATCAGTGTGAGAAACACATCAACCAGTCACCTCCCATCCACGCCCCGGCTGGCAGTCCAACCCGCAGCCTAGGTCTGTGCCCTGACGCAGAGTCAAATCTGCAGCCCTTCGGCCGTGGGACCACACTCCAACCAACTGAGCCTCACCGGCCAGGGTCACTGGATGCTTTTTGTGTGCACCCTGAACAGGGATTGAACCCACGACCTTGGGGTTTGGGGATGATGCTGTAACCGACTGAGCTACCCGGCCAGGGCTAAATAACATGTGTTTTTATTAACACATCATGGACAGATAACATTGTGTAAGTTTAAGGTGCACAGCCTGTTCATTTGATACACTTATATATCATATTATCAGTGTTTTTTGAGTTACAAATATTAATGAAAATAAACAGGCCTTGGGGAATGTTCCTTGTTTATTGGGGTGTCTGATCACTACCTGACTGTCGCCCTTATTTGCCTTTTGCAGCAAAGCAGTTGAGAGCCTCGCTGAAGGGGGCGGATCTGAAGTTCGGCGGGTGAAGGAGGATGCTCAGAAGAAGGTGAAGCAGGTTGAGGATCTCCTAACCAAAAGGATACTCCTTCTAGAAGAGGCAAGTCTGGAAACCCCGAGGAGAATGGTTTCTTACGATAACGGAGTGGGCAGAATTGTGTTTTCCCCCATAACTGTCAGAATTTCGCAGACACCACAGCCGTCTTCACTGAGCATCTCCGTGGTTCCAGCCCCATTCCGCGCGCTCGACGTAGAGAATTTATACTCGTACACCCTGCACACTGGCCATCATTTTCTCATTCCCGTAGGTGAGGACACAGGCACGGAGAGAAGTGCTAACCAGTCCCAGTTTAGTCTGCATTTAGATGTCTGACCGCTGATTCTAAACCCCTCCCTCTTGCTGCACCTCTCTTCCTGTTCCCTAGTTCAATGCCGGTCTTTCACCGAAGTGGAAACTGAGGCCCGGAGAAGGAAAGTGACTCACCCATCATTAGCTAATGCTGGGACCAGACTTTCTGACCTCTGGCCATTGTGTGTCCATGCATGCTGTCCCCAGCGTCCAGCCTCCATCCCTCCATGCCACCAGCATTGACTGATGCCCTTCTCAGGGGAGGCACTGTGTGTAGCGCCTCCTCCCTCTGGTTCTCAGTTGGTTGCTCCTCTGACTGATGGGAGTCACATGTTAAGAAGGCCTGGCTCCTAGGTGTTGTCCTCCACTTAAAGCTAATGTTGAGTAAACCAGTTACTGCATCCTTGGTCTTTGGAGTCTGTTGTTTCATCTCACTTTCTCTCTCTGCAACCCTGATCCTTCTCAGCAGATATGAGGAGAAATAGCGAAAAGCACTTCTGATACAAAGAGCGGATACATTTAAGGGCTGTGTTGTGCAGCTTATTACAATGGTCTTTTCTAGTCAAGATGTTCGGGTCGCCCTTGGGTCCGCTTCAGCGGGGTATGGAGACATCAGGTTGATCATGTGGATGAGGAAAGGGGCTTGGAGAGGGTGAGAAACCAGGCGTGGTCCTAAGTGGTAGAGCTGGGTGGGACCGCTCTGAGCCCAACAAGGGTCTCCGAATCCAAGCTTGGAGTTTTAGTTAAGATGATCGCGAGACTTTTCAGACACTTAACCTGACCTTGTTCACTCATCTTATTTTTCCCAGCAAGTGCTTCCCAGCGTTTTCAGGTGCCTGCACAGCCAACACCTGAATCCCTGCTCAGTCCCTCACTAGCCTCGTCACCTCGGATAAAGCGTTCACCTTCCCTGAGCCTCTGCCTCTCCCTCTGTAGCATGAGCTGGTGCCGCCTGCTTTGCTGCAGTCACTGTAATGTGACGGCAGTGCAACTGGCAACTTGTCAGGGGCTCATCACGGGGGAGGCACCCTTCTCAGCCTTGCACACACCGACGTAGGTAATCCCTCAACAAACCTAGGACGTAAATGCTTTAATCGCCCTCTAACAACAACAGGAAAAATGTGACGGGCGTTGGCACAGAGTGGCTGAGTCACTTGTTCAAGGTGACACAGGCAGAAAATGCCGGAGGTCTGGCTGCAGAGCCTGCATTCTAAACTGGGGCAGTCTGTCACTTTTGAGGGCGAGTGAGGATCAAAGGTAGTGTTATAAATAGAGCCTGGCATGGAGTCGGCTCTCAGTAAATAAGAGGGTTGTTGTTTGGTCTCAGCAAATTGGGACGGGATTTTCCCCAGGTATCACTAAGATTGACAGACAGGCCTCTTGGGGAGACAGTGTTGGGGGAGGCACTGGAGGGAAAGGGTGGGCAGGAGCCACGTTTGTCTGAGTTTCCTGTGATGCGGCAGGCATTTGACAGGTCTCACAACAATTCTCTGACATGATGATGGTTATCCCTGTTGTATAGGTTGGGAAGCTGGGGCTCAGAGAGGTTAAGTGACTACTCAAGGTCACACAGCAAGTCAGTGGGAGCTGGGTTTTGAACAGTAGGATTTCACTTTTAGGCTTGTAGTGTAATCAGAGGCAGGTGGCATGAATAGTCGGAGCTGCCCGGCTACTCCCCGGTCACTTGCCCGAGCACCAGGGCCTCTTTCCCTAACAGGACCCTGCCTGCGGGACTAGTTTCCTTGTTGCTTTCTCCGAGCGCTCTGGAGGAACGCAGTTTCCCACCACCTGAATCACTTCGGAGATACAGGAAATGTACTTCCGGATCGTGTAGTCATTATCGTAAAAAACACTGGTGAGGGGGCGGTGGGGTGTGGGATGAATTTGTGTGCAGATTATGGTAAATCTTTGAAATTTATGTATGTTTAGGTATTGAGAGGCACATTTCTCCTTGTTCTCATCGAGCTGTAAATATCGATCTGATTTTTCAAAACCAAAACGGTTCTTATAGAGTTGAGTCTTTTCCATTGGAAATGCCTATTACTCTTCACCGTACGAGAAGGAAGGATGGCTGGCAGATGTATTTATTGCCGATTCTCCCCGTTGTAGTACAATTGAGGGAGGGGAGATGTGCCAGAGAAAAAGTCATAAATATTTATATTTTAATCCAATTTCCTTTCAAAGTGTTCCCAATTGTATTGAAAAATTGCATCACATGCATTTAATTTAACTCTAGGATGTGAAAGCTGCCCAAGCAGAACTGAAAAAGGCCTTTGCAGGGACAGAGACGGAGAAGGCTCTGCGGCTAAGCTTGGAAAACAAGCTTTCGGAGATGAAGAAGGTGCACGAGGGGAACGTGGACGTGGCTCTGGTCCTGGAGGAGAAAGACAGGTCTGGCTCTGTCTGTGTGACACCTGGCAGGCATTTGTCTGGCAGCATGGGGAAGCATCGTCCCTACTTTCCCCTTCCCTGTGCCCCCCTCCCTGTCCCCATGGTAAGAAAACTAGGGGTATGAGGACAGAGACAGAGGTAGTAGATAGAAATTCACGCTGGAACTTCCCATTCAGATACTCAATTTAGCGTTCAGTTTTGGCTGAAAGCTTCCTGGTGGCCAAAGGAAAAAGGGAAAAACAATCTTCATGTCCCTTTTCCCCTTAATCTTGATGGTGACAGGATTGAGGTGACAACTACAGGATAAGAGAGAGATGTATGGTAGAAGGTAGAAGCACACACTGGCTTGAAGGGCTTGGTGGCTGATTGGATCTGTGGCTGAGGGAACAGGCTGCAGAGTTACCCCTCACCCCAGTGAGCCATGGTGGGATGGTAGTGCAGTTTGCTGAGTTTTTGGGTAGAGGGAGTGGGAAGATGAGCTTTCAGTTGGGACATGTTGGGTTGAGGAATTGTGGGCACCCACCAGGGGAGTTGAGATTGGGCCTGTGGATTAAGGCCTGAGTTAGAGAAGCTGAGGATTCATCCACGAGACAACTACTGAGCACAGCTGTGCTGGGTGCCAGGAATGCAGCGATGAGCACTGTCTTCCTAATAAGGAGTTCCCAAGTGTGTGGGGGGACAGATGTAAGAATAGATTGGTCCCGGAGGTAAGTTCAGGGTTCTGTGCTGTGACAAATGTAAGGGAGTGGCCCGCTCTGCAGGGACAGCTTGTCGGGGGAGGCGTGCTGAGAGTTGGTGAAGAAACCTCTCCTCGAGAGGGAGCGAGGGAGCGAGGGAGCAGCATGTGCAAGGGTGTGGAGCCTGGCTCATTTCAAGGTTATTGAGGAGAGTACAGAAACCTGGGTTCTTCCTTCTTGGAAAGAGGATTTGGGAAGGGTTAGTGCTTACTGAGTACTTGCTGGTCCAAGTGGTGGGGTCTCCGTGGGTGTGGGTAGTCTGGTCAGGGCCTTGCTAAAGGCTTTGTCTTCCTGGGGTTTCCCATGGGTCTGGATAGGCACAGAAACCGATTTGTCAGAACTGCAGATGTGTCTGACCGGGGGTGGGGGGCAGGATAGGTGTGCCCAGCCACATCCCAGAGAGCGAAGCAGCCGCCAGATGCCCACTGTGGGCCTCTGCTGGCTCAGGGTGTGGCCCTCTCTGGTGGAACTCCTCTGGGACGAGGGGCGCTGTGTTTCCTCCCTGAAGGCAGGCCTGTCTGGGAAGCTAAAGCAATGTCAGAAGGTGGGGGCTAAGCACGGAATTGGAATAAGGGTCCTTGGCCATGCCCTGGCGAAGTGGGTTCACATCTGCCACACAGTGTGACCGGGCTTTGGGTAGGGCCCTCACAGGATGTGTTTCCGGCCCCACCCCCCACCTATTGGAAGGGCCGTGTGTGGTAGTGGCTTGTTTCCCTTTGATCAGACCTTAAAGCTTGTTTGTATCTTTAAGGCAACTGACAGTGAGGGGTCCAGCAGGTCAAGTTTGGCCAACAGATACGTTTTATATGATTTTTTGGAGTTGAACTAGTTGCTAATATTTAAAAAAATCTAATTTTGTTTAAAAGTCTTGATTTCCAGATGCTCTTGAAAACCTGGGAGGTTTGGGAGGACTGGGCCATGGTCTTGCTGGAGTGCCTGGTGCTCCTGTTTGGCTGCAGCCCCACAGACCTGCCCCACTCGTCTCCACCCCTCGTAGGACTTGCTTTAAGTTAACTAAAAAATCAGTTTCATTGAGGTGTGAGTTGCACACACATAACACATCCATTTTCGTTTAGTTTGATGACTTCTACCTCTCCAGTTGACTATATGACGATTTCAGAGTTGAGCCCCTAGAGGGCACTCTTACTCCTCTTTCCTAGTTTCGGGGGCATTGTACTGGTGCCGCCAGTTCCCTCTGTAGCCAGTTGTCTTGGTCCATTTGGAGCCATAGCAAAACTCCACACACTGGGTCATTTGTGAACAATAGAAATTTATTTCTTACAGAAATTATTCGGAACGCTGCAAGTCCAAGATCAGGGTGCCAGCATGGTCAGGTGAGGGCCTTGTTTCAGGTCCTGTTTCTTGTTGTGTCGCCACCTGGTGGAAGGGGCAGGGGTCTGTCCGGAGCTTCACTGATAAAATGCCACTCTCAGCTGTGGGAGCTCCGCCCTCACGACCTCATCTTCTCCCAGAGGCCCCCACCTCCTAACGCCAGCACTGTCAGGAGACACACATGTTCAGACAGTGCCCCAGTGCACTGCCACGTGCTGTAACTGCTTTCAGCGCTCTCTCCCCACCTTCACCCCGGGAGCCTGTCCTCTTTTCTACCAGAGTAAGTTGCTTTGTAGGCTTAGCTGGAAACACTCTTCTTAGGGTCCTTTGACAAAATGCTAATCATCGAGTGCTAAAAAGAAAAGTAATAATTATAGCAACTGTCATTTGTTGAGTTCTGCCATATGCCTGGAGCTGTGTAGGGCCGTTTTAAATAGCTTATCTCCATTCCACATAAGCAAGTTACCCCCATTTCATAGCTGAGGAAATGCAGCCTGAGAAAGCTTAAATAATTTGGCCATTGTCAGGGAGCGGCGGACAGAGGTGATTTGGTGGCCTCGGGAAGGACGTGTTCAGCTCTACCTGAGGGGGTCTGGGGGTGTCTGTTGGCAAAGATTCCCTGAGGAATCTTTGAGAATAATGAGAATAGTGCCTGACTAGGCCTGGCAGGACTGTGGGCGTTTGTCAGGTGGGGGTAGGAGCAGAGTCGTGAAGGGTGTTCCTGGCGCGGGGAGTCGTGCGAATGCAGGTGTGGCGGCCCAGCCCCGCCCGGTCTCTGGAGAGGATGCACTGGGGCCTCTCTGACGTGGGCCCTGAGAGCTTGGGCTTGACCGTCTCGTTGAGGAGTTTGGCTGTTATTTTGGAAGACAGTGTATTTTAACCTTTGACCTGAGAAGCCTTAGACAGACGTCCTCCCTTCCCCCCTCCACACATTTACCAGAATAGTTTTGCTTTATTGGTCATGTTTGTTTATGTGCAGTGCCAGGTTTCTTTTGGAGAGAAGACTTCTTGGCCAAAACAGTCAGTGATCCACTGCCGTCAGTGGGGGCTGTTGGTCATCTGAGTGGGGCTGCAACTCAGCCAGACCGTAGCCTGGCAGCTGGCCAGAGGTTGAGTGGACCTGAGCCAGGCTGGAGGTGAGGGCACAGTTAACGTCACATGAATTCCGGCCCTTGATCCCTGAATTACAAAATGCAGTTTCGTTCGTGGTCAGTCATTGGACATGTCTACTTTGAAGATGTCTGGCCCCATTTCCAACATCCTCCTGCTCCACTGAGCTAAGAGAGCAGCTTAGAATTAATATTTAAATTTTGCTCTCTTTTAGACTGATTGAGGAGCTGAAGCTGTCTTTGAAGAGCAAAGAAGCTTTAATTCAGTGCCTTAGAGAGGAGAGATCTCAGATGGTGTCTCCTGATGAGGACGTGTCATCGGCAGAGCTCCAGGGACTTTCTGCTGCTCTGCGGGAAGAAAAGAAGAGAGAAACCCAGGTGAGGCAGCAGGACACGCAGTGGGGGCTTCAGTGAGCAGACCAGACCGAGGGAAACGGGATGCTCCTTCAGTGCCCACGGCTCACCCCCGTTAGCTGGGGAGTGGGCAGAAGCTTCCTCTGCCGGGGGCCTGGCATCTCCTCTCCCTTCCAGGCTTGTGTTGCTACAGCTGGTTAAAAAATCACTCCATACCTGCGCACCTCTGTTTTACTGTGTGTTGTTTGGTTGTGGCCCAGGGACTTTATTTTCACCTGTGGGTTTTCTTAGGGTAACATCGTGGTACCTACCTGCTTTCCCTTTTCTGGCTAGAGGCTGGTGTAAGGCCAACTTGGTTTGTGACTTAGAGGCAGTGGGGGCAGGGCACTAACCTGTTTGGGGCTGCAGCTCCCAGAGGGAGTCAGCGCGCAGCCTCACTGAATCCAGGCTACGCTGCAGGGTAGAGGTCATGGTCCCTCACTGAGTTTAGAAACAGTCTCAGCTCAGAGAAGTTGTTATATTTTCCTAGGCTCCAAGAGGTGGGTTACTAGTACCCACCCCAAAGCCTCCTGGACCTCTCTGCGCCCTAGGCGGCCTCCAGGACGAGCTCTTTTGAAGAGGGTGGGCAGGACCTGGAAGTGCAGGTAGGCCTGGTCCAGACCTCCCCGTTCTTGTTGGACCACGGCAGCTGCTGTGTGTGCTGTGTTCTCCTTAGGAGATGTTCTGGATGCTCGTGCAAAGTCTCGATTTCCTTGTGTCACAGGGTCTCCTTTGTCCCGGACACAGCAGTGAATTCTTTAGCCTCACCAGTTAGTCTTTGGCTGTCATCAGCCTCCGTCCCCTGCCCCTTTTGACTCTCTGTCTCACTTCCTTGGCCCTGTCTTTTTTCATCATCCACTAGCTCCTGGCTTTACTATGTGTGGGGCTGGTGGTCCGTGAGGGTGGGTTGCTCATCTGCACATTTTTCTTCACTTGGATGGGACACTTGCTTTCATGAGCTCCATGGCAGGGGAGCAGCAAGTAAATGAGGTTGTCCTGGGGGAGCTGTTGGGTTGTGGGTCTCTTTTGGTCACCAATTAATGCCTTTTCATAGGCTGCACAAATGGAGTACCAGGCAGAGAGAAATCGCTTTGAAGAGAGGATCCAGGTATGTTGATGCAATTTTAAAAAATGTGTTGAAGATTCGTCCTAGGCTCTTGCCTTATTCCGAGTGCAGGAGATAATTCTGTGTGACATTAGCTGTCACTCATTGAATGCTACTGTCTACCAGCCAAGCTTTAGGTACTGTGAAGAGGGTTTCTCAGTCTTTGTAACAACTCTGTGAAGCAGTCATTCCCATCTTGCAGATGTGGCATGTGAGGCTCAGAGCCTCAGTGAGGTTCCTTCTCCAAAGTCACGTAGCTGGGAGGTGATACAGTAGGGACTTGGACTTGTAGTTGAGTGCACAGCCATTGTTCCGTGGCCCCTCCGTCCCAGCAGCTGGCATTTGTATAGCACCTGCCAGCTTAGAAAGTACTTGCACGTCTGTGATCTCCTTTGATCCTCACGACAGGCTGGGAGGGAGGCAGCAGTGATTATCTTTAGAAGGGAACTCATGCTATAAGTGTATATGTTCTGTCTCCATCAGACCGAATTCTGTGCTAGCTTTTGTAGCATTAAGGAATGAAATTAATGATCTGTTATTTCCCCCAAATAACCTGGTACGGTTTCAAAGACTCTGATGTGACTGTATTCAAATTCCAGAAGGCATTGCTGTCCTTCCTGTAGGAGTAGCTGTCATCGTCTTAGCTGATCCGATCCCTTCCTTTCACCCAGCCCGGTTGCCGTGAGCAGTAGCACAGCAACTTGGAGCCGACGCTACTGTGTTCAGCCCGACTTGGAAGCATTAATCACAGGCTGACAGGAATAAGATAGAATAACTGCATTTGAGTGTGCTCTTAAAGATATATTTACAGTGCATTTCGGTTGGAACACATCACCTTAGTGGATCTTTTTCTAATCTAATTTAGGCACTTCAGGAGGACCTGAGAGAGAAGGAAAGAGAAATTGCTACAGAGAAGAAAAATAGTTTAAAGAGGGATAAAGCCATTCAGGGCCTAGCCTTGGCATTAAAGTCGAAGGAAAAAGAGGTACGTCCAACACACCCGAGTGGGTTTCTTTCTTGTCATCCTCCGGACTGACCTGTTCTGCCCTGGACTTTGAGCTCTATGTAAAAAGTGTATGGGAGAGCTGAAATGACTGTAGAAAGAGGAGCAGGGGTCCTTTGGTCAATTAGAAATTCTTTTGGCATGTAAATCACAACACAAATATGTGAGTTACAGGTAAAATTTTAATTTTTTTAAAGCCGTATCAAAAAAAAGTAAAAAGAAGCAAGTGAAATCAATTTTACTATATATGGCAAATAGTATCATTTCAACATCTGATCAATAGAATGTAGTAGTGAAGTATTTGACATTTTTTAAATCTGAAGCCCAGATATCCGTACAGCACGTCTCAAGTCAGATTAACCAGGGTTAGGTGCTCAGCAGCCACAGGGGCTGTTGGCTACTGTATTGGACAGTGCCGGTCTGATCTTTTGAAAGAGAGCAGAACATTGAGATAAAGGAGTTTTGGGGAGTAAGGCCACGGTAGTCAGATAGTTACATGGGTTGCTGTCTGCGGGACCCAAGGTGGTGGCCGAATGATCCCGTGCTGTTTTCTTGTCAATGGTTTAGCACTCTGTTCTGTCTCAGTGACCGTGCTTGGCACAGAGAAGAAAGCCTGACTGTGCTCACAAGCCTGATGGGGAAGACAGGCAGGGAAAGAAAGGTTGTGACAGAGGGATGTGCAGGGGGCTGTGGAGGTGGAGTGAAGGGGACCTAATCCAGCTTAGGGTGTGTATTTGGGAAGGGGGCGGGTGGTACTTTGAGGGAAAGGTGTCTGAGCTGGGTCTTAAAGGATGAGTAGGATTGGCTGGGAAGGGAGACAGGGAAAAGGAGGCCGTTTCATCCGAGGGGAGAACATTGGTCAGTGAGTTGTGTTCAGTGGATTGTGAGCCCGGTATGTTTTTATGGAACCAGAAGCAGTTTGGTTGGTCAGAGTATCAAGTGCAGAACTTGGGTGAAGTGAGAGAAGATGCGGGAGAGGTTGCACAGGGCCACCTGGAGGTGGTGGGACTGTTCGTGTTTCACTGCTTGGGCGGCGCTCCCCTGAAGACTCTTGGCAGGACAGGTGTGATCACGTTTGCATTTTAGTGAGGTCTCTGCCCAGATAGTGGGGTCAAAGTGGGGAGAGAATGGGAGCAGCAGGCCAGCAGCCAAGGTGAGAGCCACCTAATTCAGACAGGCTGTCCGATGCAGCAGAGAGCTGCTTCATGGTAGTAGTAGCTATAATTTGTATGGTGTTGGGAGTTCAGGGCCCAGTGGAAGTCAGTGACCTTCAATACCTGCTGGAGCAGATCTGGGTGCCAGCAAAGTCCAGGGTGTGGCCATGGTAGTTGGTGGCTCACTGGGGTACATGGGAATAGCCAGGCCAGGCTGTTGGGTGGGTCATCTGTATGGACAACAATAATAGTGATAGTTACAGTACGAGCCAGGCATTGTTTTAGTCCCTCTGCACATTACCTCCTTTAACCCAACAGCACTGTGGTGGGGTGAGTGGTGGCATCTTCATTTTACAGTTGAGGGAGTCTCTTTCATGAAAGAGTTTTTTTTGTGCCTGAAGACAAAGACCTTGAGTATAAGTGGAGTTCAGCAGTTAAAGCATTTGGGCCACCCAGAGATAGGAGCCCAGTTGTGTACTTGGCTGCTAGTCCTTATTTTTACTCAGGTCGAAGAACTAAACTCCGAAATTGAAGAGCTCAGTGCTGCCTTTGCTAAAGCCCAAGAAGCCCACCAGGAAACACAGACCCAGAAATTCCAGGTAAGTTTTCACTTGGGCCGAAGTGGTGTCTTTTTGGTCCTTACTCCTGGTGAGGTCAGGACGTCGCAGCTGAAAGGAACCGAGGAAAGTCAGCTGTCTTTAGTGGTAGAGCTCTCTCTTTCTAGGTAAAGGAAATTCTCTGCCAGTTTTGGGTGCTTCTCCAGCCCCCTCGTCAATATGATGACAGTAGTGATATTGATAATGATGACAACTCCCCCTCAAGTTGGGAGTTCACTTTGTGCAGGTAGGAGATTGCAGAATGTGTGGATTATCTTCACTGGTACAGTCCTTTGGGGAAGATATTTATCCCCCTTGTGTCTGTGGGGTTTTTGAAGCTCAGTGAAGATAGGCCGCTTATTTCATTCGCTGTCACACGACTAGCAAGCGGCAGGGCCAGGATTTAAAAGTAGCGATTGCTATCAGTAGTTGGCATTTATTAAGTACACTCTGTGTGCCAAACCCTGTGCTAAGTGCCGCCCACAGATCAGCTCAGCGAATGTGCGCAGCCGCTCCATGACGTGGTTGCTGGTGGTGTCCTTGCACCGGGTTCAGACGTTCAGGGAGCTCACTCGGGGCCACAAAAGTGGTGAGCGATAGAGTCTGACCCGGAGCCAGTCTCGCTCCCAAGCCTGTGTTTTCCGCCGTCCCCCCACAGCCCCCCTGCCTTGGCTTCTTCGTCCCGCTGCTTCCCCGGCTTCCTGTTCCGGGCCTTGCTGATGTGACCTGCCTTTTCTTCTCTCCCCCAGGGTTGTACTGCAAGGGCCCCTGCTGGTCATCCTGTCCGTCTTCCTTTTCTCTTGCTAATTGTAGTTCTGTGTTATTTTAACACTTCTCATGTGTCTAGTTTCCCTGGACAGTGGGCACCTGTTACTAGTAACTTAATGAGTAAAGCTCTGTTACCTGAAGAAGTCTGTACTACATAAGCTCTTCCTTCCATGCCTTCACCTGTGTTTTTAGTTATCAAGCAGAAGTTAAATTTAAATCTGCTTTGAGTTTGTTTGATTCCTAAGATTCATCTCTCATGCCTTATCTTTTGCAGAGCGTTGATTCACAATAAGAGGAATGGACAAAATTCAGTTTAAATCCTGGTGCACTAGAAGCATAAACAAATCTCTGCTTTTGGAACCTCAGACCTGCCGTCCCCGCCATTTTGGCAGTGGTTGATGAAGTGGGGCTGAGATTACACCCTTCCCTGAGGTTTTTTTTCCCCCCAACTTAGAAAATGGCAAGCTTTAACGGCTGTTTTTAGGAAAACCATTCGTTTGAGAAAAAAGATACATTGGCAATTCACAAGCAGAGAGACCAGATGTCCTTATAAGCATTCTGATATTTTACTTATGTTGGGCCTTGAAAGAAAGTGAGTAGTGTTATACACTTAAATGCTATCAGATTTACACGTACATTTCTGAGATGAGTACCCGCAGTCCTGCCCGACCTTCAGAATGATTTCTGAGGTCAGGCACAGTGCTGGGGGGGTCTTGAGTCCCACCACGTGGAGGTCAGGCTCTTCATGCCTGGTTGGCTGTTCTGAGAATGCCCCTTTAATTCTTACCTGTGAAGGCAGCGGGTTGGCCCGTTTGATGGGTCGTCAGGACTTGAACAGAAGCCTGACTCCAGTCTGTGTTCTTTCCACTTCTCTGAGTGTGTGCGAGTCAAAACACACAGGATTCTTACATTGGTCATTTCATTGTAGGTACATTCGAAAATGCATCTTCTCTCACTTGTCAGGACCTTTTGGGGGTGTCATGTGATTTGCAGTGCGAGTAGCATAGACGAAGCTCACAGGGCTGGGCTCAAGTCTGACACTGACGCAGCATCAAGTCACGCTCAGACTCCTGGAGCCATTGTCACAGTGCAGTGACGTGAGAGCCAGTCACGTGTGTGACTCGGTAAAGGTTACCCTGCAGGCTGGCTGTAGCCAATTAAAAAATACATGTTCAAGTCCTGGAAATAGCATTATTCCTCCTCCCCTCCCTGCCTGGCTATAAAAGTATTGTACAAGTGCTCATTGTAGGAAATTTATGCAATAATTAAGAGAGTGGAAAGGGTTGATGAAAGTCATTGATAATCTCACATCTAAAGATGTTCACTATTAACACCTTGACTCTTTGAATGCATATTTCTACATAGACACATAAAACCTTTGAATAATTAAATAGGATTATAGTATGTACTTTGTTCTATCTTTTTTTTTTCTATCTAGTATTTTTTCTATGGCAGTAAAAATAGATGTGTTCAATCTCTTTTTTATAATTGCAATTTTGAGCTAATTGTGGACTCACATGCAGTAACTTGAACAGTTTGACTAGCACGCGTGTGCGTGTGTATCTGTGCTTTTTAAACAGACTTTAAACAGCTGCCTTCAGTCCAGCGGATACAGGTGCCGTGCTGTTTCTGCTGGGAAGGGCATGGTGTGGGACACGGATCTGAGTCGTGACTCTGCTCTTCATGAACAGTGTGACCTGGGGCAAGACATTTGAGCCCGCCCCGCCTGCTGCACGTGGTAGGGTCTGGGCGCAGGTTGTAAACTCGCCGTCAGGTTGGATGGAGTATCTTCTGCCATGGAAATTTAGTAGTTACTTTGATCGTTTTTCAGATTCTCTACTTGTGGTGGTACACACACAGCTTTTAGCTTCTTCCCTGCACCCACTGAGACGGAACTCGTGTGTCGGGCACTCTTCACAGCAGCCTTCACAGCAGCCGTGTGAACTAGAGGCTGTCACTTTCACAGACAAGGAGACAGCTTCAGAGAAGTCGCCTTTGCCCATGCCACTCAGCTGGCACTGGCCTTTGAACTCTGACCTTTCTGGCTCGCTCTGTAGCAAACACATCTTGCTTCTGCCCAGTGGGGAAGAATGACTTGGTCAGTGTATTTGGCCTTTACTTCTGACCTTGTCTACTTGGGCTGAATGCTTGGAGGCATCTAACTATGGGGATGGGATTCAGAGAGCAGGGTGGCGTGGGGGAAAGGTAGAAAACTCTGAAGAGGTTTTCCAAAGGGCATTTAAAGGAAATTTAATAGGGAAAGAGTTTTTGTGAAGTAAGAATGCACGAATTTGAATTCTTGGAGCTCGGATTGTTAAAGAAGCTTTGTTATCATTTGTGTGACAGTTCCACGACTTCCATCCCTTTGGAACTGTTCAGGGAGGACGACCATCGCTGGTCTGTGTTGAACGAGCTTCTGTGGTCCTGCCTCTAGCCGTCTGCCCTTGGATTCAGTTCTTGTTTTCCTTCTTGGTGGTTGGTTTGTTGGTGTTAATCGGAATCTGCAGTGGATTGTGCAAAGCAGTGGGAAGAATGTCATTTGAAGTCCCTCTTTAATCACGTACAGTCTGATGACAAGTGAGCCAGTTGACAGTGCTGGGCCTCTGTTACTGAGGTAGGGGCAGTGGCGTGTGCCTTGTAGGACTGGCATGAGAAGGAGAGATTACTGGGTGTAAGAGTACCTGTTTTGGCTCTACATATATAATCAGTGTTTAATAAAAGCTAACTATGTACATTGTTCATGATGAGCATTTTCCCAATCATTGTTTATTTTGTTTATTTTTTTTTCAGTTTATTTAAATAAGTGCTGCCTCAGATACTTTTTCTTTTTTTTGGCCCATGACCTAGGTTTCCCACTTCCTTTTATTTATTTTAATTTTAAAGGAAACCAAACCAGAAGTTTCTGTACAACCTACTCTGAAATTTGAATGGCTTTCTTCCTCAGTCCCTGCTGCTGTGTCCAAAGCAGCAATTGGATGAGCCCGGGACCAGGTGGGTGGGCCACAGGGGGCCCCCCCGAGAGAGCAGAGCCCGCCGTATACCCCCCCCACCCCGCTGCCCCCAGCCAGATTCACTAGGTGGTAGCCCCCTCTCCTGAACAGCGAAGACTGACTTATCTGTTGGTGGCGGCAGGACCGGTTTCTGGGAAAGGCCAAGAAGCTGGAGCGTGCCTTTACTCCACAGTCGGAGTTGTGACCTACAGCTCAGGTGTTCCTTGCTTTTGAATTTTTAATTGTGACCCTCAGTCTAATTCAAAGAACAGATTAAAAAAAATAAGTATGTTTTCTCCTGATTATAAGTATTATATATGCTTTAATTCCTTTTTTTCTGGAAGATTTGAAAGAAGGAGAAAGAGGGAAACCAGGAAATCACCCAACCACTATTACCATTTTGATATTTTCTTTCTAGGCTTCTATGCATGCAATTTATTTTTTAGGTCATTTATAATCTTTTAAAGTATATTTTATTGATTATGCTATTACAGTTTTCCCAATTCCCCCCCCCCGCCTTTATCCCCCCTCCACCCTGCACCCCCCAACCCTCCAGCATTCTACCCCACCCTTGGTTCATGCCCATGGGTTGTATATATCAGTTCTTTGAGTTCTTTGTTTCCTGTTCCATTTTTTACCTCTCCCTGTCTATTTAATGCCTCCCAATTAATGCTTCTTGTTCCCTGTACCTTTTCCGCCCTACTCCTCCCTTCCCCCTCCCCCCTCCCCACTGAAAACCCTCCATGTGATGGCCATTTCTCTGATTCTGTTCCTGTGCTAGTTGTTTGCTTAGTTTTTATTGTTTTTATATTTTTAGGTTCATTTGTTGATAGTTGTTTGTCATTTTACTGTTCATATTTTTTATCTTTTCTTAGATAAGTTCCTTTAACATTTTATTTTAATAATGGCATGGTGATGGTGAACTCCTTTATCTTAATCTTATCTGGGAATCACTTTATTTGCTCTTCCATTCTAAATGATAGCTTTGCTGGACAGAGTATTCTTGGATGTGGGTCCTTGCCTTCCATGACTTCAAATACTTCTTTCCAGCCCCTTTTTGCCTTAAGGTTTCTTTTGAGGAATCAGCTGCTAGTCTTAACGGGCACTCCTTTGTAGGTAACTCCCTCCTTTCGTCTTGCTTTTAAGATTCTCTATCTTTAATCTTGGGTAATGTAATTATGATGTGCCTTGGCGTGTTCCTCCTAGGGTCCAACTTCTCTGGGACTCTCCCAGAGAAGACAGTTTCGCTCCGTCTTCTGCTTTACGGGTCTGGTTGTTCTGTTTGACTGTTTCTTTATTTCTGTGTTTGTCAGAATTCCATGCAGTTTGATTTTCTGGCACTTTTGGTTGTTTATTCATTTTAGATTGGTTATGTGAGGAAGCAAAGGGTTTCTATCTACACTTCCGTCTTGGCCGGAACTCTGTAATTTGTGTTTTAATTTTTTCATGTAACATGTAGCTTAAAAACATTCTTGTATTATCAACTCTGTAAATACAGTTTTAAGATTTCATTGTGCAGCTTATCATATATTATACCCCTTTTCACATTCTTGCACATGTAGGTTGTTTCTTACTTTTCACTGTTTAAGTAATTCTGCGATGAGTGACATTGTGCATAAGGCTCCCTGCCTCCTATATTTTGGGTTCTTCCCCTGAGATTGAACTCTGGGAATGGAATTACTGGGATGAGTGTGAATATGTTTGTGATACACACATACTTGATACATGTAATCTGTCCATCAAAGTTACATTAATTTACATTCCTGCCAGCATTACATTCCTGGCTTCTAGATTCTTGGTTAGTTCTTAAAAAGTGAATGTGAATTGTGTCATTTCACAGTAAGCTCTCCAGCACTGGATATTCTCATGAGAACACTTGTTAAATGAAAGCCAGCTTTATTTTGCTGTTTTTGGTTATTGGTGAGTTATTACATTTTTTCACATGCTTGATAATCACACATGTAATTCCTCTAGTGAACTGTGTGCTAATGAAATAAGAATGTATTGACACACTTAGCCCCTGGATGCTGCAGAATTCGTAGGTGGCCATGGGGCTGCTGTGCTGAGCGTTTTTTCTCTCTCTGCTGCTGGGTTTGAGCCATTCTGATGTAGGTACAGATCGCCAGTGCTTGAGCCCATGTCTGCTTTTCAAATGGAGCTGTTCGTTCTGCCTTTTTAAAATAAATCGTTTTCTAAGAAAGTTATTGTAAAAATTATGTGCTTTACTAACCTTAGAACATTTGAAAATACACAGAAGTGAAGGAAAAAAGTCAAGTATATTCCCACCTCATGAAAGACAGTTATTGTTAACATTCTGTGCTTTTCCTTCTAGTCTTAAAAAATTGTTTTTACAATTGTAGATTTCCCCCTTCCCTTAAACATCAACATCATAACATAAACATGTCCCTGAGTAATTTCCAAATCTTCATATTATTTGTGCTCTGGGTCCTGAATGTTTCACTCCATGGTGAAAAGGAGCACAAATTTTTGGTTTGTTTAATGAGCTATGAAAATTAGTTATCTCCCTTCTCTGCCTCCTCTTCTAGGGAGATTATGAAGCTGCTCTGTCAGAAAAGGCAGCCCTCTTGGCTGCGCTGCACTCAGAGAACCTCACCAAGAGCACAGAGAACCACAGACTGCGTAGGAACGTTAAGAAGGTCACCCAGGAGCTGAGCGACCTGCGGCAGGAGAAGGAGAGGCTAGAGAAGGACCTGCAGGCAGCCCGTCGGGAGAAGAGCAGAGGAGACGGCACCATCCGTGTGAGCACCCGGTTCCCTTCCGAGTAGCGGGCAGTGCCGTGGGCTGGGCTGTTACGCCGTGTCTGGTTTTAGGGAGATTCATTGCAGAGAACTTAGAAAATCTGAAAAACGAAAAGAAGAAAACACTGCACTCATCTGATCGCCTCAACACGAGCAGTCAGTGTTTTGACTGTTGATGTTTTTGTCCTTTTACACGGTTTCCCTGCCCCTACCCAGGCATTAGTGGTATTAAGCTGAAAATGCATTTTTGTATCTATTTTTTTAATTCCACAGTCTCTCTTTGATGTGTTGCCATGTATCAGTGTTCTTCAAAAACACGTTTTTTTGGTGCAAGGAAGCATACTATTTCATCACTTGGATGTGCTCCAGTTTATTTAACTAGTCCCTCATTATAGGACATTTAGGTCATTGCACTTTTTTTGGCTTTATAACAAATCCTGTAGCTAATGTCCTTGTCTGCAAATATTTATCCACTCTTTTCCTGATAGATATATAATTACTGGGTGAAGGAATATGAGTATTTTAAGACTGTTTTAGAGATATACTCAAAATTGTTCTTCAGGAAGATTATACCATGGTTCCCTATATGAGTGATTTTTTGAAGCTTACTCTATTCAGCATTGAACGTTAGCATTAAAGAATTTTCTCTGAAGTTGGCAGGAAGAAAATAATTTATCTTTTACAACTTTTTTATATTTGATTTGAATACAGTATGTAGTTCAACAGAAACTTTGATGAGCATGAGAGAGCAGTAGTGGAAATTCAGAGACATAAGAAATTGTCACCTACCCTTGTGCCGCTCCCAACAAAGTAACTGTTTTCTGACATCACCCTTCCATCCTGGTGCAGCTGGCCCCCTGTGTAGTCAGAGACTGAATCCTGTCTGTGTTCTTCGGTCACATGGGGCATCCGCTCATGTCATTTCCTCTATCACAGACATGTCCCCATGCCCCTTCCTTTGTCATGGACATGTCCTCAGATCACTTCCTCTAACACGGCATCTATCTCCCCATGCTGCGTAGACTCCAGAGTGATTATGTCGAGTGGTACGTACTCCTCACTGAATAGATTTCACATGACTTACTTAATGCTTTTCTCTTCTGTTGGGCATTTTGGCTGTTTGAATAGTGCTGTCGTGGCTATCTTTGGTCATAGAGGCGTTTTCTCTGCAATTCCTAGACAGACTCTGAGGCACGAGATCACTGGTCAGGTGGGACAGATACTTTGTACTAGTTAATCAGGCTGTCGGATTATCTGTCTAAAAGGCTGGTCTAGTTTATGTTGCCACCGATATTAGAGAGTACCAGTTTACTCCAACTTATTAAAAGACCTGCCCCTGTATTTATTCAGTGCTGTTAAACACTAAATATACCTGGTTTAGGTGCTGATGGGAACACAAGGCATGGCGTCTGAAAGTTTTAGTTTCCTGAGAGAGTTGAAAATGGTGTACGTGACAAAATGCAAAGCGGGTTGAGACCCAGAGCTAATTAAGGTATTGGTCAGCGCACAGGCCCTCGTAGGATCCAGTAGCCTGGGACCCCGCCATGGGGAGGGGGTGCTTGAACTGAGCGGGGGGAGTGAGGTCTGCATAGTGTGCTTTTGTGGGCGACCCTGCCCTTTCACAGAGGTGCAGTTTTTGTAGTTGGTGTTTATATCCCTCACAGTTTTTTTAGATGAACAAAACCTGTGGGATAACAGGGTTCTTTTTTTTTTTAATTTACTTGGAAATAGTTGGTCCCCCTTTTCCGTCACTGTCATTACAAAAATGTTCAATAAAATCTGAATGGGGGATGCATGTAGGTTATATAGATGTACACACACACACACACTCACATATAAAATATGTAATTTTTCTTATATTATGACTTCCGGCAGTGAGTAGCTGCTAGATAGCTCCATCAAGAGGGCGTGCTATCGTTCATTTACCTGTCCCTCTTGTCAGATCGTGTCAGTTCCATAATTCACTTGTGTGTGTTAACATGCTCTTTCTAAATCAGTTTTGGGCTGCTGTTGATCAAAAATATTTATTCTTAGGCCAAAAGGGACATTGGTTGTCTTGTAACTAAACTGCTAGAAGGACAAGTGACTGGGACACTGCCTGGACCGGTCTCTGTCCCTCCGAGAGCAGCTTCTTTGTCTCGCATCCAGTTCCTCCAGTGCCAGGTGGGAGGACCCGCCACTGCCGCCCCGCCGGGACTGCGTCTCCCTCGTTCGGCACTGAGAGGAAGGAGGGCTGCACTCCACGGTCAGGGTGGCCCGAGGGGGGAGGTGCTGAGAGGCCCAGCCCGGGTCACACACCCGTTGTCCTTTGTCAACAGTGTGTGTGTGCACCATCACCATCGTCAGCTTGCCCTGGAACCACATGTGTGTGGGGGAAATCACTGTTACCCGGAGGAAGCGCGGCTCTGTGTCAGGGCACTGGGCAGAGCAGAACCACAGCAGGCACTGCAGATGTTTCCCTGCGTGAGCATGCCTGCGACTTGGCTTCCAGCATCTCACGGCTACTTTTCTACGTCAGGCCATGTGCATGTTTCTGGCAAGGCGATAGGGCTGTGGCTTCTTTGTTTGTGTGTATGTGTGGCATCACAGGGGTAGCTGCATTAAACTTTGGTTACACTCTAAGAATTTGGCTGTGCCCATCCCATAGGAATGTTTTACGCCAGGTGTTGGGGGTCACTGGCTGCTGCAGGGTCTGCGGAAACGTGATGGGGAGTGTTTTCACCTTACCGTGCCAGGGTGCGTGCAGAGGAAGAGCATAACCCCCGGGCCGGCACATCTGATTAGCTCGTCCCGTTAACTAGACTCGTTGTTGAACTAGAGCCGTGCACTCACCAGCTGCTGCTGCTGTTGCTTTTGGATTGAAACAAACAAACAAACAAACAAACAACCAGACCTTGCAGTGTTTCTGTCCTGGCAAAGGAAAGGACCCACTCGCACACCCAGCAGGCCCTCCACGTGGCTTGGGGCAGCTCCATGACAGATGCCAACGAAGCAGCCCCGGAGCGCAGGACAAGGAGGTGGCCGCAGGGTCAGGGCGGGCCTCTGGGGAAAGTAACTTTTGAACTGGTTCTGAAGTTTGAGTTTAAGGTTACTGCATGGGCAAGGGGGAGGAGAGGGGTTTTGTAGGGAAGGGGAAGGCACAGAGGCACGAGGGAGTGTGTTTGGGGGAAACAAGGTAAGAACATCCAGCTTGAAGTATTCTGGTTATTTGAAGCTTTAAAGATTGTAACGTTTCTTTTTCTGTTTTAAAAACATCGTCAGAAGTTTATGGAGAGTCATGAAGTTAAAGATAAAGATAAAGGCATTAGGGTCTAAGAAAAAGAAGGGTGACTGGTAAAATGGAACCAGAGAGTAAGTAGAAATGCAGGTGTGGTACCCGCCACGGCCCTGCAGGGGGCACTTGACCTTTAGCTGGCAGCTCCTGGCAGGCGGAGTGAAAAGGGCAATGCAGCTGCAGTGGCACCATGTCTGTAAGATGAGCATGCTGAGATTAAAGGACAGCTTTTGCCAGCGCTCAGGCCCAAGGAAGTATTGCCTCTGGCAGGTTTTATGGAGAGTTCTCTGAGCAGCAGTACACGGAGCCTTTGACAATAGCCCATTCAGTAAAAGCAATTTTGCACAGGGCCAGATCAGTGTCATCCAAGTTGGTAGGCTTGTAAGCATTAAGTTCAGGTTTTCAGTCCCTGGCGCAGTGTCTTGCTGTTTCCCATTATTCTCATTTCTTAGACAACTGCAGAAGCAGCGGGGAGCACTGTCGCCCTGTTTACAGCGGCGCCGACTCAAAGCCGTAGCAGCGTCCCTGTCAAGCAGTCCACCATTGCACGGCATTCCCCGAGTTCTTTCTGACGGAAGCCAGCAGTTCTCTCTGGGTGTGATCAAACCATCCTTTGCTCATGCCAGCAACATTGACTGCAGTCTCATTGTGCCGCTTGTAAGCATTTCAGAGGCAGACTGTGCCCATCTGAAAATGCAGCTTCCACAGAGGCGTATGCGTTCACTGTGTCTGATTGTGTGTGAATGCGGACAAGTTGGGCCGTGAGAGCCATTTCTCACATTTGTTTTAATTGCCTGTGATTGCGGTGACCCACTGGCGGTCGACTCAGCATGCGCTGTAATTTGCAGCATGTTCATTTGTTTAATCAGGAGACATTTACTACTTGCAGTGGTGCAGGCACTGTGGGTAGGCTCTGGTGAATACAAGTTTGGTTTTTACTTCGGAAGACTTTTTATAAGAAAGGTCAAAAAGTGAGGGTCTCACAGGTAAATTCCCTTCTTGTATTACACCTCCAGCGCCTCCAGAAGGACCCACAGCCCTTTGAGGACAGTCAGGAGGCTTTGCAAAAGCAAACGAGAACCGCCCACCGTTCCCAGGTCGGTGTCCTCGCGGCTGTGCTCTGACAGGAGTGCTGCTCGGGTTCGCACACCCTGGCCCTCATGGCTCTGACTTTGATACTTTGCTTCGCTCCAGAGACATGACTCTCATTTTCTTGTGTGCATGCTTGTGTATCTTGTGTGTGCACACGTGCGTTTGATGAAGGCGAGAGAGCGGTACATCTTTATTTCAGATTTGCTGTCTGGCTCGGGCGTTCCGTGTGCTGTTCAGGGTGCGTCGGGGAGAGGAGCGGGTCCTCGCCTTTTCCTTCCCCTTCGGAAGCGATGTGCGGTAGACAGCGGTTTGGCTCTGTTCCACGGACGGTCTCGTCATGCTCTCCTCTGGTACGAGACCTGTCACCTGCTGCTCTGACAAGCATGTGCTTCAGTATCTGGGCACTTAGCTCAGTGGGGACGCGTTTGCTGGCTAAAGCCCAAAAATGTAATTAAAGTTGTACCTGTCACCCAGCTGCTAATCCCATGTGCTTTGACAGGAGTGGGTTTAATTTCAGGGTAGTTCAGCCTGAACCCCCTGGGTCTCACGTGTGTTTGTTGGTGGATGGCTCCGCATGAGATGGCAACAGCATGCAGAACATCTCACGGTAAACCACCGTCGAAACGTGGCCCTTGGGGACGGTGTCTGTGGGCTGACCGGTGGGGGCTGAGACCACATACCCGAGGTGTGTGATTTTTACCTGTGATTTTTTACCTAAGGTCGCAGCTCTCCTTACCCTGTTTGGTTTGTTTTCATCGGGTGTGAAGATTGTGGTATCATAGAATCACATGCAGTTTAAATGTCCTGTGTTGGAAGAAGTTCTCTTGGCACGTTCCAGTTTCTCATAGGAGATGCCAAACGCAGGGTCTGTGCAGTTAAACCGGATCTGACTCTGGCCCCGTCGCGTGGGAGCTGTCAGACTGTGGGTCAGTGGTGCCTCTCCAAACTGTGGTGCCCACGTCCTGTCAGAAAAACAGGTTCGTGGTAGGCATTATGTTGCTTAGGCTCATACTGGCGCATCATCAGTGACCGGTGAGCAGGAGTTGTTTCGATGAGGGCGCTGAGGCTGTCGCCTCGGCAGCCAGAGCCCAGGGTTTTAGTAGGTGTCTTCGGAATAGCGGAAAACGGTGCTGGACTTGATTTGGAACCTCAGCTTCAGCTGGTGCTTAATTTTAAGCCTCTCAGTTAGTTACTTAACCTCTCTGAACTAATGTTTTCTTCCTTAAAATAGGATCGGTTGTATCTACTTTAGGATTAAATAAATGAAGAATAAAATATACTGCGTGAGGAAATGCCTGCTGTGGTTCCTGGCGCACGGAGGTGGATGTTCATTGTATTACGTTCCGTCTCTTCTTTCCTCTTCCCATTTCTCACTGTGTGGCAGGTGCTGGCGTAGGACTTTCCGTGACCGACCACGGCCTGCTAGGGTCTGCTCCTCCCCCGGGCAGGTCAGCACAGCCGTGCATTTCTTCCCGGACCAACACTCAGCTCTCCTCTGGAGAGGGTGCTTGTCTGCTGCTGTCGGCTGGTTGGCCCCCCGGGAAGGGAGTCAGAGCCCTTCTAGAGTGACGGACTCGAGAGCATCTCAGTGCCTTGTGCTTCGGGCTGCTGGGGGAGCCGGTTTAAAGGCTGTTCCCATCAGTTTATGGACTTGCACTAGTCGTTGGGGGCACAAACAGAAAGGCTTTCCCTGAGATCTGGTTCTTATTTTATAATTTCTGTGCCAGGCTCTGCCCTGGGCTCTGGGAGTACAGGACAGAATAGAATCAGACACAGTCTCTGAAGGAGTGCAGCAGAGAACTAGACAGAAACACGGACAAAGAACTAATTAAAATATAGCATGGGAAGTGCTGGTAGAGGGATGGCCCACACGCTTCGGGAGCACAGAGGCAGGAGCTGTGCTAAGGGGAGGGGAAGGGAGGGGAGGGGAGGGGAGGGGAGGGAGGGGAGGGAGGGGAGGGGAGGGGAGGGAGAGAAAGCCTCCCCGAGGAGGTGGATTTGAGCTGAGACTTGGAGGAGACGGGAGGTGCACATGCATTCCTGGTAGAGGGAAGGCCTGTGCGAGGCTGGGGGCCTGAAGGAGCCCGGCACAAGGGGCAAAGCACCGGGGCTGGGGGAGAGGGCAGCTGTGTCCCACTGCACCCTCCAGGAGGGGTTTGAGAGAGGTGTGGGGCCCCACCTGGTGCCTGGCCGCGGTTCAGTGACTCCGCTGGGCCTTGACCCCTGCACAGCTTCGTGTCCTTTGTCCGTCATCCCCAGCTTGCTGGTGAAAGCTGCAGTGAGCCCCTTGCTCAGAACTTCTGCAGTCCTCACAGCCGGCAGTCACGTATGTGTGTGTGTGTGTGTGTGTGTGTGTTCTCTGTGACAAGGGCTGTGTCGTTCCAGTGGCTTCTGTTTACTGATTTTTTTTAACTGTGTGGATTCTTTATTCAAATGAACTCTTCTGGAGAGGAAAATATATGAAAGTAGAGCCGCTAAGGGTGAAGGGAGGCGGAGGCCGGCACTGCCCCTTCCCGCATGTCCTGCTGCCACCATGGCCCACGGCGGCCTCGCGGCTCCACAGAACGGGGAGGGAACACAGCGTCTCACACCAATTCTGGGAATTCGTACGTCACTGAGTTCCTGTACCTCGTTAAGATTTTGGAGGAGTCTCCTTTGTATATTGAAAGGTAGCCACTGAGCACGTCAACAAGCTTTCTCACAGCAAAACCTCTGATAAGGTGGAAATTTGATGGATGAGAACCCTCTCGTTCTCCGTCTGGCCGGAGATAAAACAGACTAGCTGACTGGAGAGGGAGGGGTGAGGGCCTAGCTTTTCATTTCTAATGTGATTCTAAGATGATAGGGGTATTTTATTTTTCAAATAATCCACTTTTTAAAAAGCAGTCTATGGTAAAAGAGCCCTGATGTGCAGAGACACTGCTCAGCTCCCTGTTGGCCAAGAGTGTACCTACGAATCTTAAAGGGAAGTCACCCAGAAGGGTAGAAATCCAGGCCACTCGGTTGAGGCCACTATACAGACCTAGCTATGGTGGCGCTCGCTTCACAGCTGGGCGTGTAGGAAAGGGGTCCCTGAACTTCGCCCTTGTCCCTGTGTTCGGAAGCAGCCGAGACCGGTGCACCCACGGCTTCTTTCTCTGAATCAAACACAAATACCCGTGCTCTCCCCGAGTTGACTGAGTCGGCTTCTGGAGGAGCGTCTGGTCCGGTGAAAGGGGAGTCGGCAAGGCTCGGGCCTCGCCGGTCCCGGAGCTTCTTGAGCTCGGTTTGAAAAACCACTAGTTTCCTGAAAAGAACCCACAGATAGACCTGGTTTTAAATCCTGGTGCCAGCACCTTGTGCTTCGGTTACGTTGCTAGAGCATTTCAAACTTCAGTTTTCTGACTGGTAAATGGGTGTAGTCAGATCCCCTGCTCTGTAGGGTTGTGAGAGTTGAGTGAGGGGTGGTGTTTTGGGCGATGGTATTTCTGAAGGGTGATTGCTGAGGGCAGTGTAGTCAGGGAGGGCTTTGTGGAGGAGGTGGCCCTTGGGTTGGGCCTTATCAGATAATCATGCTGTCTTCAGGCTGAAGTGGGGGATTTTATTTTTCTAGTTGGAGGAGACTGGGTGGGCACAGGCATGGGGCTGGAGGGTGTGAATGAGGTAAGACTAAAGGGCCAGCTGGGGCCTGCAGCGGGGGAGCCTGGAATGACTGCTGGCTCAGGGAGCCTCGTTCTGCAGTCACCCCAGAGTTCCCGAAGGGCTCTGGGCCGCGGGGGAGTGATCCGGGGCGTGCATGGGATTTGGTGGCCGAAGCCGGGGACAGGAGACCAGTGAGGAAGCCATTGCGGTTGGCCAGGTGAGAGCTCAGTTCTGACGAGTGCAGTGGCAGTGAGGTGAGGGAGAGGAGGGACCAAGCATGCAGGGAGGACCCCTTTCCTCATCTCCCCCATCACCTCAGCCTCTGCCCTCCCCCCGTTCCAACACCTCCTCAGGGGAGGAGCACTGACTCACCCGGCTATTCAGAGTCCAGGATATTCATTGGCAGCAACCTAAGTTCCAGATTCTTTTGCTTTCTAGCTGCAGACCCAGCCCGGCCTGGCCTCTCTTGGTGGCTCCCTTAAGCTGCACACACCCTGCCCATTCACAAAACACAAACAAGCACTCTCAGTTTTGTCAGAAAGCCCTGCTTTGGGTATGAGAGTTTGGTCTGCGATGATTGCTTGTGTTCTGTCCCTTTGAGAGCTTTGGGAGGTAGGGGTGGCTGGCAGGGTGGGCTCTGGGTGCTGGTGCCGTGGGAAAACACTGATCCTCAGTGCTCATCGCTCAGGTGCTCTGTATGGAGGATGTGCTGCGCCCTCAGGCCTAGGGGACCTGATGGATGACAAGGCGTGTGTGAGAGGGAGGAGAAGAGCTGAACCTTGTGGCTGGGTGGATGGCAATGCGGTGGCCACATGAGGAAACCTGGGCGTGGAGGTCAGCCTGAGGATGTGTGTGGCGAGAAGGGGAGGTGACACGGTGTCATTTCCCGTGCACCTGCTTCTGTGCCGGGCACTCATCCTGCACCCCCTGGTTTAACTCTCCAGGGACCCTAGCAGTTTGTGTTGTTATTCCTGTTTACTGTGAAGGAAACAGTCATAAAGATTAAAATTATCTGTCTTTAGCCACACAGATTTTTAGCAGTAAAGCTGGATGCAGGGCTAGGTCTGCTGCTCCACAGCCCTGGGATATTGAAGGAGGTTTGGGAAACCGTGCAAGATCATCAATTTCCAGTTCTGATTGTTTTGCTCAGGCGAGACATGCCGTCTCCGTGCTGCCCGTAAACATTTATTAGTACCCCACTGGTGCTGAGCACGTGAGCATGTGAGCCCGTGGCTGTTGTTGTGTTGCCATGGCAGCTGCTCCTGCTCAAGGCCACCTGAGCACACGTTTCCCCTCCCGGCAGCGGTCCTTCTGCTTCAAGCCGTCTCTGACTACTCTTCACAGAAGGTCCAAGATCCTTGGTCCCGCCCCGCTCTCAGGCTGGGTATTCTGCCAGTTCTGAGTTCTTGAGAAACTACAGTGTTACTCAGGGTGTTGAACTTATGGACCAGGGGAAGGCCATGCGGCAGGGTGGTTTTATATTTCTTTGGGCTTAACAGTGCAGTTGTGGGGAAAGAGCACGGAGGTTGTGTCAAACTGGCTTGAGTTTGAATTTCAGCACTATAGCTTACTTGTAGTAAAGCTTTGTGAAAATCTCTCAACCTCTGTGAGCCATAGTTTCCTTTCTGTAAACACAAGATGAGTAATATTTACCAAGTAGGCAGTTGGTGGGGTTAGAGATGTTTTATGTAAAAATGCTTTGGCCTGTGCGTGGCTCATAGCTGCCACTCTGCAAATAGTAGTTTCTGTTACTGATGCTCGTAATAAGAGAAATGGTGTATCTTCTTCGGTGTCCTGAGCCCCTGATTTATGCTGAGGGCCCCCTACCCCTAAAATGCACACACACACGACACACAAATTTGCACAGGCCCCCAGGGGCCCATTCAGTGGACCTCAGGCTAAGGGTCTGTGAGGAGTGACAGACCTGCACGTCCTCTGTGGGGTTCTGAACAGGTTGTTTTCATGTTGTCAACTCTGTTAGGTTGAGGGACATGTGGAAGAAATGGGGCACAACATTAATCGTCTGCTTTACTTAAAGCATGAAGAAGTTCTTAACCTAGGTAGCTGAATTAAAATTTATAAGCAAGTGAAATGGAGAATGGAATGTCATTACTGAACACACACACACGAACTTGAACCAGACATCGAAATAGGGTTTGATTGGTGTTTGTATAAAGGAAGGAACTGAATCTGGGAAATGATATAAGTGGACCCATAATTATGTGCACGTGAACTGTGCAAATTTAGCATAATAAATAAACATGTTAAAGTTGAAAAGTCGGCCTCATCTTCTTGGATGGTAGGCTAGTTACTGTGAATTTAAAGATGTACCCAAATGGCTTCACACAGATGTTATGGTTCCTCTTCTCTCACCAGCGTTTTAGGGAGGGGGTTCAAAAGTGAGAGGCAGGTGACTGTGTAGTGCATTGGATCACAGCCAAAGAAATCCAGACCCTCGTCGTAGTGTGGGAGCGAAGCGTGAGTCTTGTAATCGGAGAGACCGAGGATCAGGCAGGTGCTGTCCCTTAGTTCCCGCGTCCTGGGATAAATGACGTTTGTGAGCCTGTTTCCTCATTCGTAAAATGGGAGCTACCCCACCTGCCTCAGACAGCCAGCCAGCCAGCCAGCCAGCCAGCTAATAGGTAGTGATTAGCTGTGTTCTGGTTATCTATTGCTGCATAACACATGACCCCCAAACCTGGTGTCTCAAAACAATCATGTTATCATATCTCATGATTTTTGTGGGCCAGGGATTTGTGTGGGGCTCGGCTAGGTGGGCCCCATGTGGTCCAGGTCACTCATGGCATTCAGCTGGGAAAGGGGCTAATCTGGAGGGTCTGAGACTCCTCAGTCACATGTCTGGTTTCTTTTTGGGAATGGCTGGAGGGCTCTGCACCCCTGGGATTGTCATCGTGTTAAGGTGGCCACACTTCCTTCGCTGGTGACAGGGCTGCCAGAGAGTGTTGCAAGAGACAAGAGTTAGAAGCTGACAATTTTTTTAAACTCTGGGCTTAGAAACTGGCACAGTGTCACTTCTGCTATATTCTGTTGATCACAGAAGTCACTGTGTTGCCCAGATTATAGCTATTGGAGGGGACATAGACTTCACAGCCCCTTGACAAAAAGAAAGTCAATGAGTTTATGGCTATCTTTATTTTGCCATGAGTGCCTACTTTGTGCCAGGTTCTAGGTGCTGGAGATACGGCAGGAAACAAAATGCACGAAAAACCTGCCCTTGTGGAGCCTACATTCTGGTGGGGGAGAGTATACACAAAACCCGTAAACTGAGCGCTCCGTTAGGAGATGCCATCAGGAAGAGTAATGAAGGAAAGGAGTGCAGAGAGCGAGGGTGTGGGGGGCTAGTGGTTATTTCAGGAGGGATGGTCAGGGAAGACCGGGCTGAGGGACGACATTTGAGCACAGACTTGATAGAGATGAGGCGGCAGGCTTGAGGAACTTTCCAGGCAGAGAGAGCAGCAAGCTGAAGGTCTTGAGTCGGGAGTGTGCATGGCATGTAAGAGAAACAGCGAGGAAACGAGGGTTGCCAGAGCAGAGTAAGATGAGGGGAGAGCAGCAGGAGAGGAGGTCAGCCAGGCAGCGGGGGCCCAAGGCCTTGCAGCCATGAAGATATGTGGGTTAATAGGAGAGTGCCTTGAGCCGTTTGGCACGCAGTAGCTGTTATTGCCAGCAGGACTCAGGTGTGGGAGCTCCCAGGTCCTCCTCACTCCGCTGCTCACTCCCTGGCCGTAGCAGCTCCTCTGCACTGACTGGTGTATGTTCTCATTCTAATTAGTAACAGTTTGCACAGTGCAGTCAGGTAGGCATAAAAGAAAGGCAGGATTGAAAGGTGAATCCTCATAATCTACGTCTCTTGTAACAGCATTAGTCAGACAGATGGACTTTGTCCTGGTGGCTTTTCTGACATGAGGGAACAAGGAGTTTGTGTGTGCACAATGTGGGTGGCTCCTGAGAGATGGACTTTTCATTAGAATCCTCGTGTTTTTATTATGACCAGTTTGCACAAGAGGGCGTCCAAACAGTAGTCAGATATATAGAAACATGGTAGCAATCAAAGAAATGCAAATTCAAGCTCTTGCAAAGAACCGTTTCATACCAATTAAATTAGTGAACATTTGAGAAAATATCAGTGCTAGCGAGAAAACAAATCAAAGGTTAGAAAACTAAAACCTGTTATGCACAGAGCTATTCTTTGCTGTCTGATTGGGAGACAGCGGGGAAATGTGACATACTCATGAACATGGACATGCAGGAAGATCAGCATCTTCTACCCAGTGACCACATCTCGCCTTTCCATTGGGTAGGGAGGATGAGGAGGATGAGGAAAGCCCAGCTGTAAGCTCAGGTGTACCAGCTCTGCAGGCCTTTCTCATCTCTACTTTTTAAAAAATAACTATTTTCTTGGCTTTGTACTCTTAAACTTTTTGTTTTATACTTGTTCTTCAGTTGTGTGATTACTCAATGTTGTGTGTGCCATCTCTAGGTTGTGATGTAATGGAATAAAATAAAGTAAAATGGGACAAGTTCAGACTAGTTAAAACTGTATAAAAATCCTGGCTGCAGATGGACGAGGGCCAGTAGGAGCATCCACGGTTTGAAAACAGTTTAATCTGTTCACACGGCACTCTTGGGGGCACTGTTCTTGTTTTTCAGCTTCCGAGTCTGCTAATGTTGCTTCAGTATTCTTTGTGTAATATCAAACACCCCACTTTCCTCCCTCGAGAATTGAATTTCTATTTACTGACATTTACTATTTACTGATAGTAGATTCTTGGTCCAGTTGTTTTGGATTAAGGTTTAGAACAATCTTATCATCATCTGTTTGCCCAAGAGAAAAATTAACATTTACTTTTTAAGGTAGTTTCTTTTTAAAAAAATGTTACTTTAAAAATGTTTATACTCCATTATGAGTATAGTCTGTACTTAGTATACAATATTTTAAAAATAGAGAAAAAAGTAGTATCATTAAAAAATCATTTATAATCTTGTGGTTTGGTATTTTTCCAGGTTTTTAATTAGTGCTTAAAAAAACACAACTGCTTTATGTGGAAAATGTCACATGTACCCAAAATGAGAGAGAATGAACCTCTGTCACTTGTCACCCGGCTTCAGCAAACAGCCAGCCTCGTTCCATCTGCACCCTTCCCCAGCTCCCACATGACACCCAAGTGTTTTAAGCAATTCTCAGATATATTGTCAGATTTTCAGTATTTTTTAAAAGAAATACCATTTTCACTTCAGAAAGGTAAATAACCTTTTAATATTACCAAGTAACCTATTAATGTTTAGATTGCCCTGCTTGTCTCATTTAAAAATTATCTTAAAACAGTTTGCTCAAATCGTGATCCAGATAAGGTACACACACATCTCGTTGATTGATGTAGCTCTTTTAAAAAGATTGTTGTTTTGAAATAATTTTAGACACGGGAAGACCTTAATACTGAGAGTTCTCGCTCGACCTTCCCCCAGCGTCTCCTGGTGTTGCTGTCTTACGTGGCCGTGGTCCACTCATCAATGCCGGGCGGGGACTGACCCCAGTCCAGTACCGTTATCGATCGACTGCTTGAATTTTGCCAGTCTTCCCGTTAATGCCCCTTTTCTGGTCCAGGAGTCAATCCAGGATCCAATTGCCTTAATCTGTCACATCTCACCAGGCAGTCATTTTGTGAATGTCCCTGACATTGTCTGGTGTTTCTCACGGTGACACGGAGGCATTTTTGACAGTGGCGCAGGTGCGAGGCGCCCTTCTCACTGTTGTATCGGGAGGCGCGTGGTGCCGACCTGTCTTATGGCTGGAGGGGCTGGTGTTGATCACTTGGTGGCAGGGGGCGGAGGGGGCTCCTGAGTTTTTCCCCAATGAAGTTACCATTTTTCCCTTTGTGACAAGGGTTTCGTGGTGAGATACTATGAAACTTGGGAAATATTTTGTTTCTCCTCATACTGGCAAGAATCTTAGTATCCACTGATGATACCTGCCACATTAATATCCTTGTTATAGTGGTAAATATTTACCCAATACTGATTTTTTGTTTCCACGATTTCCTCTACACTTTGTAGTTGTAGCTCTACTGCCCCTTCTCTTGCATTTATTTATTATGTAGTTGTTTGTATCAGTGTGGACGGGTGGATATTGGTCTCAGTCTGTAGGTTGTAAGCCACTAATATCTTGATTTGTTTCGCTGTGCACACTGTCCCAGATTCGAACACTGGGGGCTCCTTCCGATGGATTCTGGGGCCTTTTCACCATACCCCGTCATTTTCTGAGCACTTCCTTACTCTCTAGGATCAGAGTCGCCCTTGACTCATCTTGTGTTTTCCCTACTCCAGTCCCAGAATCAACCTTATTTCTAGGGATGCCTTGTTTCTTTATTGGAGAATGATACTTAGAAAGCAAGCTCCAGCCCTGGCTGGTGTAGCTCAGTGGAGTGAGCGTGGGCCTGTGAACCAAAAGGTCACTGGTTTGATTCCCAGTCAGGGCACATGCCTGGGTTGCAGGCTGGGTCCCCAGTGCGGGGTATGTGGGAGGCAACCACACACTGCTGTTTCTCTCTTTCCTTTCCTTCCCCTCTCTCTAAAAATAAGTAAATTAAAAAAAAAAAAAAGAAGGAAAGCAAGCTCCAAATGACAGGTGTCTTCATTGCTACTGGGTTTCATTACGTCTAGGCCCTGTCAGTGTGCAGAGCTTGGAAATACTCGTGTATGTACGTGTATGTACACATGCACACACACATCTATACTTATTTCCATGTCCAACTCTGTGTGTGTGTGTGTGTGTGTGTGTGTGTGTGTGTGAGAGAGAGAGAGAGAGAGAGAGGAGGCTAGAATGAACCTTGTGAAATCAGTATGAATTCATGGGTTCACATTATCCTTCCCTAACTTTCTTAATTATTATTTAATCCATAGGTTCTCCCTCCTTGTTTTGTTTTGTTTTTTTCTTCCATGTACATAAATTACTTGTTTAATAAGTTGGGTCATTTGTTCTTTACAGTTCTTTATTCTGGATTTTGCTGATTGTGTTTTGTAATGGCATTGAACTTGTCCTCTGCTGACTTTCTGGTAAATTGGTAGTTAGATTAAGATGTGTGATCAAATTCAGATTTAATTTTTTGGCAATTTGTACATTATAGGGAGTTACCTGTGCTTCTAGTAGGAAGAATAAAACATTTGGTAGTTCCTGCTTTTGTGATGTTATGTTACTCACCATTGATGACCACTTGCAAAATGGTGATAATTTAATCTCCTCATTCCTTCTTCATTTATAGCTTAATACTTCTATAAAGAAAAACTTATTTTTCATCATCTATTTAGTTACCCTGGGGTGCAGTTCACACAGGAAAGACTAAATAAGGAATTCAGTAGAATTCTCCAAAGGTCTGTATTAAGTTTCCCATTGCTGTGATAGCAAATTACCACGGCCTTGATGGCTTAACAGCACGAATTTGCTTTCTTTTTCTGGACATCATAAGTCTGAGATGGGCCGCACTGAGGGGTCAGCAGCGCTGCATTCCTTCTGGAACCCGCTTCCTTGCCTTTTCCAGCTTCTACAGGCCGCCTGCCTCTCTACACCCGTGACCCCTCCATCCTCAAAGCTAGTAAAGGCTGATGTCTTTCTCCTGCTTCCCTCTTCCACTTTCAAACATCTTTGTAATTATAGCAGACACAACTGGGTAATCTCTCTATTTTAAGGTCAGCTGACAACTAAACTTAATTTCACCTGCAACTTGTATTGCATTTGCCACATAATTGGTGTATTCACTGTTTCTGGGAATTATGACGTAAACATCTTTGGGGGGCATTATTCTGCCTAGTCTGTTGATTGAAGGGTTTTTTGTTTTATTATTATTTGAACACAGATTTTAAACATTTTAGTGTATTTTTATTCATTGTCATTATCCTTGATGTTCTCACTGTCTTGGGACAGTGGAAACATTTATTCGAGTTGACGCCTTGGTTCTTTAGACATGGATGTTGAGTCTTCGGTGGCTTCCTTCCTTTCTGACAGGGGAGGGTGCCTGGGCTCACCTGTGTGTTGCTGCCGCAGGTCTGGAACCTCCCCTCCCCATAAGGAGGACTGTAGTGTGCACTGGAGTCACTAGGAGGGCTTATTAGAGCACAGACCGATGGGCCCTATTTCCTTGCCGCGTTTCTGATCTAACAGGTGTGGGTTGGGGACCCATCAGTTGTTTGCACTTCCTAGGAGGTGCTGATAACCTTGTTCTGGGGGCCACGCTTTGAGAACCACTGCTCTAAAGAATCCTGGTTCTTTTTGTGGGAAATGGTATTTACAGTACAGTCTGGGTGCTCGGGATGACAATGATCCTAGGCTTTTTCACTAAAGGAATGAAATAACAGAAAGTGTAAGTTTACATTGATATTTCCAATGCAAATTTAGAATTACATATTTTAACTTCTTTTACTTTGTTTTCTCTTAGACTTAAAGTCGTGGTTTTGTTGACATAATAATGACTTAATAAATATACACACACAGTTTCAGAATAACAATGCCAATAGTATTTCTTACAACATGATACTAAAATAGTTTAAGATTTTTTGGTGGCAATCCCTCTTCTTAGAGAAATGTCCCATTAGGAATGCAGAGTAACTCTGCCTTAAAGTTATGGAAATAATTTCTTTTTGTTTGGCTAACCAGTCAACTTGATACACAGATTCATTTTTTTTTTTTTGGTTCAGCTTTCAGTTTTAGGGGATGTAATTTATTTTTAAAATACTTAATCATTTTAATGGTTTCAGTGTAACATCTATAAAATGAGTTCTGCTGTGTGTCTCTGTCCCTTCCGTCTTCTTTCTTTTTCCTAATAGGCAACCATTTAATTTAGTTTATGGTCAAGTAAATGGCAGTATGCTGTACATACTTCTGTTTTTTTTCTCCTGGGATCTGTCCCCTCCTCCCTTCTCCCTCGAAGCAGTGTACTGTAAAGATGACTTTAGGGCAGTACATTTACATAGAGAGAAACCATTCCTTTTCCTTGATAGCGTCAGAGTTCCCTCTTGTGAGTATGTGCCATCGTTCATCCCTCTGTTGGCGGGCATTTGGGTTACGTCCCCCTTTTACTATTGTGAATGGTGCTTCAGTATTACAAGCAGTACACGTATGAGGTGGTTACAGTCAGTGCGCTGTGGTCTGACGTTCCCTTAACATTACAACACGAGCGTTTCCATGTTATTACTGTAAGTGCTGTGACTTAACAGTATTTTTTATTTTGAAATTCATACAAAATTATTTAGAGATTTCAGAAACTCAGAAAAATAAAAAATGAAAAATCAATTGGAAGGTACCCATAATCCCTCCGCCTAGGTATGCTGTTATGAGCATGTCCCCATAGCTGTGAATATTTAGATAACATTCGGTATCATTGTATGCTATCCGTGTTTGCTTTTCATAATTATGCATTTTTCTTACCATAATCATTTCATAGTTGTTGGATATTTAGTTCCTTTCTGGTTTTTCACTATTATAAATAATGTGATAACATCTGTGCATAAGCTTTTTCCAAATTTCAGATTATTTTTAAAGTTGGCTTTTATGAACTTTAAATGAGAAGGAAGTACACATTTGTTAAGTACATCTGCTAGTGTGCTCTCTTCCTAGCAGCAAGGTAAACAGGTGAGAGATTATCATTTTGAAGTTTTTGTCAAATATATTTCATTTTTTTCTTTTTCTTCTCATAGGACCTTAAAAATGAGGTTGAGAAATTACGCAATGAAGTGAATGAAAGAGAGAAAGCAGTGGAGAAGTCTTACAAGAGTCTGTTGAGTGAAAGTAATAAAAAATTACACAGTCAAGAGCAGATGATCAAACATTTAACAGAAAGTATCGATCTAAAGGACAAGGACTTGCTTCTTCAGGTATCAAAAAATTTTTTTTTGTATTTAAATGACTTGGTGTAGGTTTCTTTAAAAACTCTTTTGCAGGAACATTTATATAGAAACAGGCTGACTGACAAAAATGGTTACAGCCAACACTGCTGTGTATCAGAGCCCTTTCGGGCTGTCTGTGTCATTTCGGCTTCAGCACCAGGAAGGTAAGTGTGGAGAGAGGGAGGGCAGCGGACGGAGGGACATTTTCCTGGGTCACCTGACGAGGCAGCGGCAGATCCTGTTCGGGTCCTGCCCCGTGTTGCTCTGGTGCCCGCCTGAGCACGTCTGCTGCGGTCCTCGCCGTTCCTCCTTCGTGCTGCGTCCTGTGACTCCGCTGGACTTCCTCTAACTGCTCCTGTGTATCTTCAAAAGACCCTTCTTGTTCACTCGGTTTTGATTCAGCGCAGTAATGGGGACTGTCATGGACTCAGCATGGGTGTTCAACTCTGCTCCTGCCAAAGCCTCAATGACGTGGCGGTGAGGGGTGGAAAGGGATGAACCCACAGGCCGGGGCCGGGGGAGTACATGATGGCAGGCTTCCGTCTGGGCAACAAGTGAGCGGGCGGGTGCTGACCACCTAGGATTCCCACTTTTCGCACATGGCTGCTGCATGCTTGGGGATGAAACGCTAAGAAGAAGCAAGCCGATTTACCCTGCAGAACCCAGAAAGGCTCAGCAGGCAGTGGAGGGATGTGCTGCCTTAGTGGACAGGAGACCGGGCCGGGATGCTGGGAGGCTCGGTGACCTGGTTCTCTTCACTAGCAGGAAATGGGAGTTCTACTCTCTGGTGACCTTAAATCAGAGAAGCTCTGGTCCAGGGGCGGGTCACCAGGTACATCAGAAAGCAGAGTGGCAGGGGCAGAAGTGTGTATGCCCAGCTGTCGATTCCTCTGAGGGGGAAGAGGCCGAAAGAGGCCGACAGTTGGGGGTCCTCGACACAGCAGCTGAGACCCCACCTGGTCACATCAGTGAGGCTGCCAGTGATGTGCCCTGCCCACACTCACAGAGCTTCTCGGCACTTCTACACGTAGTTGTGTTTGGATGGCTTGAGTCTGTCACACAGGAGAAAGGCGTCTGAGAGGAAAGGCCAAGGCTGAAACAGACAGCAAAGCTACATGGAGGACATAGAAACCCGGAGGGTGGAAAGAAAACCGCACAGCGCAACAAAGTAACACTAACACCTTTAGCTAGTGAGTGAGATTGGCTCTGATAAAGAAGATATTGGGAAAAGAAGGATGACCTGCTGGAAATTGGAAGTATGATTATAGATATAAGAAGTTTAACAGAAGAGTTAGAGAAGTTGGAAGATAAAGAGTAAGTCTTATAGAAGATGGAATTAAATGAGCAACAATGTGGGAAGATGGGAGAGAAAAGGAGAAATTAGATCCTTGATTGAAGAGCTTCAACAAATGCCTAACAGGAGTGCCAGAGAGAACGGGCAGGCGGAGCAGAGGGGAGGCGATTTTCAAAGTCCTGGGGCATTTCCAGAACGGAGGACAGATAGCTCTCCACCGAAGGGGCCTGCTGTGTTTCTGGCACAGTGAATGAAAGAGATCTACAGCCCAAGACATGCGTTTGTGAAGTTTCAGAATATACAGGGGTCCACCCAGCATCCGAAAGGCTTCTAGAGGGACGAGAACATGGGTCATGTGCCGAGTCCTCAGCGGAAACACTGGGCGCCAGCGACAGTGGGGCAGTGCTTTCGGATTCTCGAGGAAGAGGGATTTCCCACCCAGCATTCTGCACCCAGCAGAGCTGCTAGCGAGCGTGAGGGCAGAATGAAGGCTTTTTCAGACATTCGGTGCCTGAAGTCATCTGCCTTCCACCTACTCTTTGCAGGAAGTGTCTGGAGGGTGACTTCATACAGAGGAAGTTATCAGAAAAGGGAGACCTGGGATCCAGAAAGTAGGGGTTCACCTGGCGTGCGAAGGCGAGTCCCAGGGCGGCCGAGTGCAGTAGGGAGTCCGGATGCCAGCTGCCGAGGGAAGCTGAGGTGGGGTTTCTCCCAGAAACCGAAACGGGGCATCGTTGCCTGACATATCGGACTCCATCCAGAGGAATGTTTGAGTTTTTTTGTGAATTTGGAAATAAATTAACATTTAAGTACATGATTTAGTTTTATGAAGTAAGTAAACAAACAAAACAAAGCTGTTACTAATACCAAGGAAAGCACAGAATTGAAAATGAAATGTGGTCATGGAACTCAGTGCGTGTGGCTGAGCCGTGAGCAGTGGCCATAGTAACGTGAGTGCAGAATGCTGGTTCAGCTAAAACTGTGGTGTGACTGTTAGGAAAAGTGTCGGGGCAGGTGATGTAAGAGTTTTTAAACCATGAGAGGAGCCAACAGGTAGAATCCAACCCTGAGATGTCAAGAAATGTGAGAGTAGGAGCATAATACCGAAACATGGAAGTCAGGAACCGAAGTGGCTGTGGGCCGGGAGGTGATTTTCCGGGAGTGAGACTCAGAGGTGGACATGGGGACGCAGGGCGGCTGTTTTCCACCCGAGCCTCACAGCACTGCCAACCACGTGTGTGTGACTGCACTTCTGACAACGAAATGAACACGTGACTCGGATGCAGCAGCAGGATGGCAGCTCTGAAGCTCACTGTTGGTTCTTCGATTCCTACTTCTTCCTGTTGCAGGTCACTGGGTTTTCACAGAAATTTGTCTTGCCGCTTTTTTGTTTGTGTTCACCTAAATTCTTTGACCAGTTTGACGTGATGAATTAATTCTGGGAGGTGCTGAGGAAGGCGATCTGGTTCTTGTCCTGAATTTCTGACAGTGCAGGAACCTAGTTCAGGAGTTACCAGCTGTTAACTAGGGACAGATTCTGTGCTTGAACTCGGGCGCAGGGCCAGAGAGATGGTCTCCAGTCCTGTCACAGTGTCAGAGCTGACGGAGTCAGGGAGGGCAACTGTGTTGTGTATCATCACGAAGGAGTTTTCCACGGGTGACCAGACCCGGAAGCAGTGTTTGCCTTTTTCCTTCCTGGAAGTCAGTCTCCTCACAAACGTGGGTGGTTCAAATTTTGTCAAATTTGTAGTGTGTCAAGAGAGACTTGGCTTCCTTGGATTGTGATATACAACCTCCCTAATCTAACCCTGTGGGATGGGTCACACCCTGGTCAAGGGGGCCTCAGGGATTGGAGCCCAGTCCCCCGGGGCCAGCGCCTGGCCTTTGTCCTCCACTCCTGCTGGGAGGCTGTCATCGTGCTGGTGAGAAGGAAGGTGTGTGATGACTGCCACCGCGCTGGCACGCTGCCCTGCTGGTTGTAATAACACACAACTGGAGTGCCAGAGTTTGCCAGAGTTTGCCTGTGTTTGCCTGTACTTTGGGTTGATGGAAGTTACTGAGAGGATATATGGGTGTTGTGAAGGGAAAGAAGTATCTTCCCGTAAAGAGTTGGGACGTTGTCTTAATATTTTTTTTTTGATGAAAACTTCCTTACTATTCTGTTTCTTTAGAAATTCAGTGGAAAAGATTCAGAAGCAATGCAGCAAAATCTTTACTTGACGACTGTGGAGGATCTCAAATTCGGGAGCCGAGACTCCATAACGAAACAGCGCTCTTCTCCGCCGTCGCCGGGCGGCAGAGTCGTCTTCCGCGAGGTGAGCCGACTGAGACTGCACGTGCATGTGCGAGCCCGTGTTCTTTTCTGACACTCGTTTGGTAATTCCCGTGATCTGGAGAGCCTCCAATGCCTTCTTGCTGATAATTGAGTTTACAGCAGGTGAGCGGCGGGGGGGCGGTCCGAGCCTCCCCACCTTGGAGATTAGGATCCTGCAGCTGAGCATCAGAGTTTGCACTGCGCAGCAAACAGAAATCCTAGCTCGTTAAGAGATGAGCCGCATATTTGCTCTCCCAGGGTTCACCTCTCAAGGACTGTGTAATCTCAAGTGTTAAGAACATTTTTCTGTTCCAGTGCATGTGAGAAAGGGCTCAGCAGGCCTTTCCTTCTCTGGCCCCAAGTCCTCTGTCCAGTGTCGTTTCCTTTCAGTCCCTGTCCTCTCTGCCGCAGCCAGCTCCAAGCACAAGGTTCCTGAAACGCCGTCTTCGTGCCTCTCTCTGCTTTCACACGTGCTGTTCTGTCTGTGTGGATGCCTTTTTCTTCCTTACCTGGGGACTCCTGAACATCCCTAAGGCCACCCCAGTGTCACCTTCTCTGTGACACCTTCCCTGAACCCACTTAGTAGTGATGTTTTCTCTTCCTCCCTGGTGCACAGCACTTTGCACGCCCGTCCATAGTAGCACTTAGTTCTTGTGTTGACATTACCGGGCCCACCTTTCTGTCTTCTACTTGCGCCCCTGCACCATGGGCAGGCACCTCCGAGGCAGAGAACTGGCACTCGGGTGTGAATCCCAGCGTCTAGCCCAGTGCCTGGCTAGCAAGTGTTTGTTGAGTGAATGAATGACTCTGTTGGTTTGGGAGAGATGTGTAGAGATTGTTCTGACCCCCAGTTTGAATAAAATGCACCTTGGCAGCCAGATACGGGAAAGGGAAGGAGTTCACTGCAGACCAAGTTTTGTTTTTTTCCTAAACTTGGCTTTAATTGGGTTCATACATTCAGGACGGAGAATTCTTATGCAGATTAGTTGTCTGATGAATGGCTGTGATCATGACTTGTGGTTTTGCAATGGGTAAGTGTCCAAATAATTAACTGGTGCAGCACGGGCCCAGCTACTGGAACAGACCCAGGCAGTAGGGATGGAGCAGGGTCCTGGAGGCCTGCTCGTGTGCCCGGGACCAACCCTGTGCTTATTGGGTCTCGGAGAGTCTGCAGGAGTCTTGGGGGGCGGGCAGGGCCGCTGGGCTGGTTGGGGTGGCCAGTCAGGGGTTATTTCACAGCCGGTGTAGTGGAACTTCAGCATTTGGGCACCAGCACTAGCCACTGCACTGTGTATCTGCTGGGCATCGGCCTCGGCCCAGAGGGCCTCACTGGGTGGAAAGTGGGAGCTCTTTTGCAACTCTGACCATTTACGGACTTGCATTTTTCTGTGTCTCTGGAATGAGAGTGTCAGCAGAGATTAGTGGGGAGCCCCGGGGCCAGGCCAGAAGTCTGGATGGAGGCCTGGATTCCTCTCTTGGCTCTGTCACTTCTTTGGGTAAGTCCTGTAACTGAATCTCACGGGGCTGATACTTTGTGATTCTGATTTATGTATGGATGCTTGACTTCGACCATGTTTAGTTGGGTGTTAGGATACCAGTAACCCGTACCAAGGCACAGTCTGTTTTGAAAACAAGACGGTGCCTGGTCAAATGTTTTCTGTGGACAAATCGTCACTAATTCGAATACATTTAGTAAAAGTTTGCTATTTTGAATCATGTGTTAGTCACGTAAAAAGTGTATAAATGTTGCATAAAATGTTTATGAACCTGCCCCACAGGCTGCATATTTTGGAATGTAACTGCACCAGCTTGGTGGTCTGCGCCACGTAGCGTTCGGTTGTTTGTACTGGGCGGCGTGGGAACTGTCACGGCCGCGAGGGCAAAGCCACCTCGCAGGCATTTCCATTGTGCTCAGGTCCTGGTGATGTGTGCATCACTGTGCAGAATACCTAAGTATTTGAGCACAGGTTTTAATTCCATTCTGCAAGACCAATTGCAAATTGTGGGTCAAGAATTACACATTGTCACGAGGAATTTACACGTCTGGGTGTCAGTTTAAGAAAGTCCAGCTGTTGGAGTCTGCAGCCCCGAGCCACCAGCCCGAGCTGCTCGTCCGCACGGGCCTGCTTCTCAGGAGGCATCCTTTCCTCGTGGGGAGCATGGGCTTCTCCCGCTGTGCCCTTGGCCGTTTTGTGTTGACTCAGGTCTTATCCTCTGCCCATTTCTACAAAGCACTTGAGGCTGCGACATGTCCCCATCGACTCTGGGCAGTCTGTTTTCCTTCTAATTGTATGATTCTGAGAATTAATGCTGGATGACAGGGCATTGAGGACAGAGAGGAAAACACACCGCCCGTGTTTAACTTGCTGCAGCCAGAGATTTAGAGCTTGGCTATTGACGTGGTCGGGGCATCGCTGCCGAAGTTCCTGAGTATTAAAGTAAGTGTCTTCCTTGCAGAGCTGTGACGTGGGTACTGAGATCGACACCGTCTATCTCCCAGGCCACTGAACTGCCCTCATTAGTAAGACGTGAGCCATTCAGTTTTCTCTTCACATATCTGCTGCCTCCTCAGGTCGTGGTCAACGCATTGCACGTGGTTCCTTCACGTCACTGAGGAAACTGGTAGAGTGGAAAGTGCCCCGGCTTTGGTCTTGGAATGTCAGTTCTGCTTCTTATTAGCTCTGTGATTTTGGGCAAGTCACTCAATCTCTCTGAAACTCACCTTCCTAATCTGTAAAATGGGGAATTCCATGCTTATTTCCTGAAAGGATTAGAAATAATTTGTGTTAGTTAAGGTTCTTTTGGTTGCTAGCTGTAGAATCCAACATTGAGTAGTTTGAGCAAAAGGGCGCGGAAAGAGTGTTTCCTGGGAGCGTACCGGAGGCTGCCGCCGGCGCCACGGGACAGTCGCGTAGCCGTGCCTGGGGGAGGGTGAAGCTGTGGCAGGCAGCCCACGGGTGGCAGCCCGGGGGCAGCAGAAGTTGTCCACCCTAGAGCTCTGTCTCTGACATGAGTCACACCCGGTGACTCCCAGACTTCCGGCGTCTCAGTTAAAATTTCTAAACGCCTGGAGAGACTTGGACTAGTTTCGTGTGGACCCAGGGGCTGGCTGGCAGAAGAGAGAGGGGTCGTCCAGGGACTCACCCCTGTGTTTTAGGGACAGTTCTCAGATGGCGCAGGGGATGGTGGTGAGCTGGTGGTCACTCTCGGGTGGTGGAGAAGGCACTGCAGAGTCGGATACAGGAGATCCGTGGCGGTGCTAAGTCTTCTGTGGGATGAGCAGCCTCCAGTCTGGGTTGGCTCTTGTCTGGAGGGACAGGACGGAGGGTGGGGGTTGGATGCCCCTGCTCAGAGGTGCTTCTTCTTACTGCCCTTTGGGCAGCCCCCTGCCCCTGTGCTGAGGAGACCCACTGCTTGGTCAGCTCTGCTGACGGAGCCAAGTGACTTCATTCTAGTGGGCGTGATTCAATGGAGGGGAACAGGTGACTGATGAAAGGGGACCCAAATGGCTCTGAAGAGTTCATTTATTTAACAAGGGTGAGCAGTTTGCTTCTAGGAAGACGTTGACTCATTCCGACTGCCATTATGCAAACTGTCCATAGGTATCTCTGCTCTTAAGATCCATTGGGTCTCTGGGTCCCTCTTAGCTATTTAATCATCAAGTCAGCAAGTATGGTGGCAGCGCTTGGTCTGTGCCCAACACTGTGCTGCCCACAAGACCCCCCAGACCCGTAAGCGGGTGGCTGGGGCACCAGCTTGGGCGCAAAGGTCAACCAGGGTGCCACGGGGGCTGGAAGAGGGCATCTGTCTGTCCGGGACAGCTTCCTGCGGAGAGTCTGGCCTGAGCAGGCCTGCGAGGTGCCTGGAGTGTGTCCGTGGAGAGGGGTGACTGATGGAGGTGGTCTCAGAAGAGGAGGTGTTTCCTCCTGGAGCTCAGATGAAGGGGGTTTCAGTTCACAGAGATGGGAGGGTGGGCGGGAAGCAAGCGTGGGTATAGTCAGCTGGCAGGTGGGGGGTGGGGGCCCAGGAAAGTGGTGACGTGAGAAGCCTGGCGAAGGTTCTGAACAGCTTCCAGAAAGAAGGGGAGGGGTGCTGAGCCAGGCACCCAGGCCCTGACAGTGCAGTGGGTGGGCCTCTCAGCCTGAAAGCCTGGCCCACACGGATCCAGGTGCAGGGCCCCCAGGGTCGGACTGTTTCACTGGGAACACACATTCCACACCTGGAGTCTGCTCCATCCATCGGAACTCCGTTTTTGTCTGTCTTTTTTGCAAGCCTACTGGGTTGGCTTTGAAGTTACATATCTTGCACAAATTTTGACTGCCATTTATTAGCTGAACGGACTCATCAAGTCAACTTCTCCTCTCAGAGAATCAGTCTCTTCATCTGGAAAATGGGGAGATTTACATACCTTCCTGGGTGGTTGTGATTAGGGATGGTCCGTGTAAAAATACCTACCGGAGCACCGAGCACCGGAGCACAGGAATTTCGTAGTTAATGGCTGTTGATCACATGTTGACTTTGTGCAGGCATCATGCTGAGAACTTTGCATAGATTGACTCAGTTAATCTCCCTAAGAACTCCCTGCGGTGTAGAATTATTACCTCCATTTATAGGTGAGGATATTGAAGCACAGAGAGGTTGAGTAACTTCTTCAAGGTCACACTCTTAATCATCGCTGCCTCTCATGGTAGGTGCTCAAGAAGCAGTAAGTTTCCTTATTTTCTTTGTCACTGCTGGCTGGTTTTCATGTGGCTGGCAGTGGTGGCGTTACCTTTTTTGAGCACCTGGTGATTTGTATCCATTAGGGGGCATTGACAGATGCACTTGGAGCTCGGCGGGGTCTGTCCCCGCCTCACTGCCCTGACCTTGGGCACACTGCTGCCCCCTGTGCCCCTGATCCCTCATCAGCAGAATGGGGGGAGCCCTGCCATTTGAGCCTATGGGTTGTTGTGAGGTTTGAAGGAGAAAATGCCAGGAAGGCACTTCGGATTGTGGCTGACATGCTGAGGACTCGATGGCCTCACCGTCTTTCTGTCCTCCTGGATTCTGTCCTCCTGGATTCTGCCCCGGAGCCGAGGCGATCCCTGTGGCACTGTCGCCCTGCACAGGAGGCATTGGGAGCTCCTTGTGCAGTGACGTGTGGCAGGGTTTCAGAGGGGCCTGACCTTCCAGCAGTCTTGGTGACTAGCCGATCACGGCCAGACTGGCGGGTTAGTGTTTGAACCTCCCGTTGACAGGTGGTGTCTTCACCTTGCTTTGTCCAGGGCAGGATGCGTAGCTGTGGTCCCTAAGGTCAGGGGCGTCTAACTGAGGTTTGCTCTCTGCTTCCCTTTGGCAGTCGGCTGAAGCAAGGGCCTCTTCCCTGGGAAAATACATAAATGCATAAAATATATGCACAGGATTAAAAAGGAAACCAGTTATTTTAAAACTTGGTTATTGAAATGTTTGAGAAGAGTAAAAATGGCACTGTGATAAATAGCAAGATGACCTAGGGGTGAGCGTGGCTTCGGCTGTAGTTTTGAAGTAGTGATGGGATCACACATGTTGAGATAATCAGGACGTGTGCAAACTGTTTCTTTTGATGACATAGTCCCAGGAAAATGCTAAAACCGCTGTGGCTCACGGCAACAGCATATTCTGTCACGTCATAACCGGAGGGAATGCCAGATTCCAGTCGGAGGTGAGTGAAGCTGTGACTTCTCTCCCTGTTCAGACTCACATTCACACAGCCCCGAGTTTTAACCTCAGTTAGCAACCCCTGTCCCGGGGGTTTTTTAACTGGGGAGAAGCATGAGTTGATGTGAAGCACAAAGCTGCTGGCGGCTCGTCTCTGCAGTAGCTGAGCGCCTCCCTCCCAGCGTTTGGAGAACATCCAGTTTGTGCCGGGCACTGTGCTGGGTCTTCCGCACAGACGAACGCCATTTATTTGAACTTTTTCCTCCTCTTTTTGTTTAAATCCTCACTTGAGGATGTATTTATTGATTTCAGAGAGAGAGGCATCGATGTGAGAGAGACGTTGCCTCCTGTACACGCCCCAACCAGAGATCAGACCTGTAACCTGGGCATGTGCCCTGACCGGGAATCAAACCTGCAACCTTTAGGCATACAGGATGATGCTCCAACCAACTGAGCCACCAGGACAGGGCACAACTTTTAAAGTAACTTCAAATTTATAGGCTACAGTAAATTTACAGGAGAAGGGATTTTGCTTCTCCTGAGCCATCTGAGAGTGAGCTGTCGTGTGAAGCCCTGTCACCTCTGCACACGTTAGTGTGTGTCTCATAGGCAAGTACACGCTCCTGTGCGGTACGGCACAGCTCTCCCACGAAAGAATCGGCAGAGGCACTTTGCCACCTTCCGGTCCTCAGGCTCATTCAGGCCTCACCAGCGTCCCATTAAGGCCGTAGTAGCAGAAGGATCCAGTTCAGCATCATGTGCTGCGTTTATCTCGAGTCTTCAGTCTCCAGGTTGGAGCCGTTCCTCTGTCCTTCCTTGGCTGTTACGGCCTCGGTGCCTGGATGCAGTGTGGCTGAATCCAGGCCCGTCGTACGCAGGGTGTCCTTAGGTCTGGGCTCTCGGCGTCTTCGGCGGGAACGGCACAGGAGCGATGCTGTGTTCTGTTGTGTCCCGTTGGGTGGCATGTGATTTCGATTTGTCCCATTGCTGGTCACTCTGGCTTTGATAACTTGGTGAAGGTAATGTCTACCAGGTGTCTCAGCTGTACAGTTATTCTTTTTCCTTCATAATTAATAAGTTTTTTTTTGTCGGGGGGGTGTTTTGAATCTCTGTAAATATCTTGATCTTCAAACTTTCACCCGTGAGTTTCCTTTTATATTTCTCGGCTGAGTTCTTAATTCCCACAATGGTTGGTAAAGGGTGAGTTTTTTAATTTCATCATTCTTTCTACATTTAGTAGTTGTTATTTTTCTGTGAAGAAAAGCCTACTTTTCTTCCTATGTATTCATATCAATATATACTCACGAATTCATATTTTATTAAATAGGTTGTGACCTATTACTATTGTTGTTTATTCTGGTGCTCAAACTACTCCAGAGCTGGCCTTTTCAAACTGGGCCCCTGCCCTTCTGATGACACACTCCATCACTCTTTGAGCAGGTCCGTCTTTCTGTCGTGACAACACCGTGGACACACAACACTGTGGACACACAACACTGTGGACACAACACCGTGGACACACCTTGTGTTGTCCTTGACCTTCTCGCCCCAGTGTTGGTGTCAGCCACTTCTCTTGGGAGCCCTGGTTCCTCACGGAGCACGTGTCACTGCTCCGTAGCTCCATGAGGTGGTGGTTCCTGTCCACCATTGGACGGGTAGGAATACCAGGGCTTCATTCAGAAACTCCCTCAGGTCCCAGAGCTGGTAAGTAGCAGAGCCATATTTTGAACTCAAAAAAGAATTCACTTTTGTGAGTGCTAATTCACAAAATTACATCCCATTTTATAAACGAGGAGACTGAACCGCGTAGAGGTCTGTGAGGCTGGTTGCCGGGGCCTCCGCAGATCTCTTTGTCGTCGTCACTCCGCTCAGCAGGCCTGGAAAGCGCCCTCGCTCGACCGCTTCCACGTCAAGTCCCTTGTCCCTGAGGCTTGTCAGGTGTCGGTTGAGGAATTTTTTTTTGTGTGCGGAGCAAGAACAAATGTGGAAAGGCATTGTTTGTAGTGTTGTGAGATGACGGCCAGAAGCTCTGAGGGGTGGCTGTTTTATGATGGGCCAATCAGGTAACCAGGGTGGTTCTTCTGTGGCAGCCGCTCCGTGTTGGGAGCGCAGCTCTCAGCTGTGCTCTGAGGTGAGATGCACAGTCAGTCATTCCCGGCGCCACCTGCAGGTGGTGCTGTCTGACTGTGGCCTGGTCCAGAGCCTGGCGCCGGTCACCTTCGTTTGGGTTTAGAAACCCATGTATGTTTGCATGATGTAAGGATGTGCTCTTCTAAAATTCTCCTCTTAATGTCAGATGCTCATTGTCATTTCCAGGAAAAGCAACAATTAGACTATGAAGAGCTGATTCAGGTCTTAAAGAAAGAGCAGGACATCTATGCCCACCTGGTCAAATCTCTGCAGGACCCAGACAGGTAAGGGTATCTCTCTGGACATCACACGCACGTGCGTGAGAACACACACACACACACACACACACACACGTATTTTGAATAGATGCTTCTTATCTCCAAGGCAGCAAAGTTTTCTTAGGAAGCTTAAAGTTCTTGGGTGATGATTGCTTTGTTTAAATCAGATGTACCTGTTTTCTATCAAGGATTGTCAATCTTTTGCCCTAGCTGGGTAGCTCAGTTGATTAGAGCGTTGTCCCGATACACCAAGGTCATGGGTTCGGTCCCTGGTCAGGGCACAGAGAAGCATCAACTGGCGAGAGCATGGGTGAGTGCAACAACAGATCGATGTCCCCCCCCCCCACCCCCCCCCGTCCTCTCTCTAAAGTCAATAAATAAAGAAAAAAAGGATTGTCCGACACTTGACAACAAACTTAGGGTAAAAATATCTAATAAGAATCACTCAGATTTTTATAGCACTTTATTATTGATTTAGAAAGTGCTTCTATGTATTATCTTAAATGATCTCACAGCTGTTCTGTGACATAAGTGATACTGTTACTTTTATTTTCTATAAAGCAGTTTTCCATAAGAGAGGTTTTCCAGAGTCATGGGAGACAGAGCCCTGCGACTCACTCAAGTGACCTGGGTCTTTACAGACTTGCTGAGATGATCTGGTGCCTGTGAGGTGTGGTGAGAGAGTCAATGTGGCTGACGGTCTCCTTCCGGCCCTGGCTCTGTGCCCACAGGCAAGCGTCCACCTCTGGGCCTCTGTTTGCCCACCTGTAGGTACAGGGGCGGCCTCTGTGATTTCCGATAGTAACAGTTTAGCTTTCTACACCCTGGGACAGTTACAGGTGGAGGGAGTGGTGTCTGGGGTTCCTTGCAAAGAGGTGCAGGAGCAGAGGAAGTGGGCGGGGTGCCGTGGAGCAAGGCTCCCTGGTTGTCGGGTCTGGGGTGTGGTTGATGGAGGAGGGGCTCATTACATTACAGTTTGTTTTCTTTTGTATATGGCTACAATTATTCATAATAAAACTTAAAAAAAGAAAAAAATCCCCCCTCATTGCTCCTTCTCTTGCCCTGCACTCTAGCCCTAATGTCTTCTTGACGGCTCCCCTGGGCCGTGTGCTCTCCTGCCCCTGCCTTCGCCTGGGTTCCCGCTCCTTTGTCTCCCATGGGTCCTTGAGGCTTCATCTCGAGGGCTCCCCTTGTCAGGAGGCCCACGGTAGTGCCCAGGAAAGTTGCCCCGGGTGCCCTGCCTCCTCGTTTGGACCGTGGGCTCTTCCTTTGGGCAGGGGTCCTATCGTCTTTAATTCCATTTCCAGTGCCTCTCACGGCGGCTGGTATGCAGCAGGCGCTTGGGAAATGTTCATTGGATGGACTCCCCTCCCCAGGGACCTTCTAAGTTATGAGCTAATTTTCATATTTTTTAAATCTAAAATGAGTTTAGAAAAGATGAAAAGTAGGCATCACTCTGAGAAAGTGAGTGTTTTCCAGAAGCCTCAGCTGCTACTAATGGTCACTTGGGGGAGGGGCTGAGTAATGCTGGGCAACGCAGAGGGGGGCGGGCAGAGTGGGCGGGGCTGCGGCTCCTCCAGGTGGGTGCGGATCTGACTGTGGGCGCTGTCAGGCCCTGTGGGTGAGTGTGTCGCTGTCGGCTGTCTCGGCCTCGTGGATGGCTCTGAGTTGCACAGGCTCGTTCTTAATGTATAAAAACATAAGATGGGCCTTGTCTGGGTGGCTCAGTTGGTTGGAGTGTTGTCCTGTCCACCGAAAGGTTGCAGGTTCAGTCCCCAGTCAGGGCACACACCTGGTTGTGGGTTTGATCACTGGTTGAGGCGTGTGTGGGAGGCAGCTGAATGGTGTTTCTCTCTCACGTTGATGCTTGTCTTTCTCTCTCTCCCTTCCTCTCTCTCTAAAACCAATAAACGTATCCTTGGGTGAGGATAAAAACAAAACCTGTCGGATGAGACCAAGACAGGTCAGTGCTGTGAGTGACAAAGATGCTTACACAGTTTCCTGGTCATCTTTAGTGTGAAACACCTTTAGGGTGAGACAGACCTGGGTCCATATCCTAGCTCTGCCCTCGGCAGCTCTGAATTGTGGGCTGAATCACCTTTTACTCTGAGCCTCAGCATATGTGTTTTTACAGTTGATATTGGCTGACCTACCTTTCTGCTTAACCTCCCCACCTGCCTACCTACCTATTTACCTACCTACCTGCTTACCTACCTTATAGGGTGGTTTTGAAAACAGACGACGGTGTGTGAAGCCCTGATACTGCCTGGCACATGTAAACACTCAGTATGTGGTAACACAGTACGAGCACAACACGAAAAGCTTCTGTGGGCCTCACCGCCCCCATACGCATGAACTCAGCTCCGTGGGGTTTCTGGATCCTCAGTCCTTGCCACGTGCAGAGGGCAGGGTTGTGGGCTAAGGGAGGTGGCACGCCTGTTGGTAATGCCAGCGTCGCTGGCTTCCTGGAAACCAGCAGCAGAGGGGATGTCTCTGGAGACGGATGCCGCTGTGCTTGTAGTTCAGATTGGGAAGGGAGGTCAGGGGTCGTGGGCAGCCGCGTGCCTGGCCCTTTCCCCTTCACCTGTTTATTCCTCACAGCAGCACTTAGAAGTCAGCGGCTTTGTCCTGGTTTCAGGAGAGGACGTCTGCTGTCGGTGGTGTTCAGGGTGTTGTCCAAGTGCCTGTAGTTGGGAACCACCGGTGCTCAGATCTCCCTGGCTCCTGAGCCAAGGCCCTGCCACAGACGCGCCTCGTCTTGCAAACTAGTGTGGTTTCCACTTCCCAGTGACCCAGTCCCCTCACCCTCAGCACTGTTGGGACGTGGGGCTGGGCAGCTTTTTGTTAGGAGGGGCTGCCCGGTGCCTTGTAGGATGTGCAGCAACATCTCTGACTTTCTCCACTGCGTGCCGCGGGCACTCTGCCCTGCCCCAGGTGTGACAGCCATCAGTATTGCCCCTTGTTCACTGGGTGCCACCGTCGTCTCCAGAGGAGAATCACTGTCACAGCTCATGAGAATCAGAAAGTTTGGCTTACAAATACTGTCTTTTGTTCAGGAGTTTCTAGGATATGTGGAAGGAAGGAAATGATGTATATTTTGGCATCTAGTGTATGTTAGGTGTTCTTTCCCATATTACATCTCATTCAGTCCTCAGAACAGTCTTGAAGGAAAGATACTGCCCCATTTTACAGAGGAGGACATTGGGACTAAGGCCTGACTGAGGTCATGGAGCTGGTCGGTGCTGGTTTGCCTTTTGGAGCTTGAGTCTCCCGCGCTTCTCGTGTCCTCCTCCTCCCCCCTCGCATGCCAGGAAGAGGCATGCACGGGCTTTTGCTACCTTCGCTTTTTTTGTTCCACTAATGCCTCCCACTGTGAGGTCTGGGGTTGGGGAGACCGAAATGACAGACGGGACCCGGCAGCCGTGCCCTTTTGCCCTGCCGGAGAGTGGAAGAGGGGTGAAGCCGTTAGCTTTCCCAGCCCCGTCTCCATCGCCGGAGCTTCGCTAAAACAATGTTTTCTTTTTTTTCCGTGGTTGAATGTGTTGCAGCCTGACCACCTCCGAGTGAGTGCTGTGCTGTGTCACCTCTGGAAGGATTTCCATCAGCCTTACAAATTGGCCATTATGATTGCCTTGAAGTGGAAGTGGGCGCAAGTGGCTGGTGGGGCCCCTTCCTTTGCAAGAAGCCGGCTTCACAATGAGCCATCGTCAAAGCAGTGAGCCTAGAAGATTAGACATAATGGCTTATTTTCCTTCTGATATATGTCGATTTATGTGTGCAGGCCGGCGGGTGGAGCTGGAGGAAGTTTCTGCAGGAGAAGTGGGGCTCGAGCCTGTAGCACGCATTTACAGCGGCAGCTCCTTGCGTTTGGGGATACAGACCCCTTTTGAAAAGTCTGTGGAAAGCTGGTGGGCCCTCTCCCTAGAAAAAGCCACATAAAGAGCCGCCATTTCAAGGTGTCGATGGACACTCGTGGGGAACCAGAGGTCAGATGCTGGACAGGGACTGGGGTAGTTCTTGGTGTCCAAAAAAGAAAGGCTTCCTGCTTTGTTAGTGTGTTTCGGTAGTCTTGAAAATGGTGCTGTAGTTGGACCCACTAATTGCACTGCTGGGAATTTGTCTCACAGAACTAACCTGAGTGTGAAACGAGGCTTTCCGCACAGAGTTCAGAAAAGCTTGGGTTGTTTTCCAGGTGGCAGTGAGGGTTTCTCAGAGGGGCAGAAACCCCTGGTAACCAGGGCTTCCGGCCCCTGCCACGGGCACATCCTTGTGGTCCTGCATGGCCCCATCAGCAGCCACTAGTCAGGGGACTATTTAAATTTTAAAAAATCAAGCACTCAGTTCTTCAGTACGTTAGCCACAGTGTAAATGTGCAGTCGGCACCTCCAGCTGGCAGACAGTCCTCCCCAAGACCTGCGCCGGTTCCGGGGGGCGGTCGTTTCCATCACCTCCTCTGGGTTCTGGGGTGCGCTCCGTGGGGCTCAGCCCTGCACCACAGTGACCCTGCGGTGGCACGCGGCACCCGGCCCAAAAAAACCTTTCGCACTACGTATTCGTGCTTCTCTTGGCCCCCACGTTGGCCCTTCCCTCCCTCCCTCCCTGTATTGGCTCACTCCTTGTTCTTAACCCTTCTCTTCCTTCCTGCCCCTCACCCCGACCCCCGTGCCATGGCTTTTTGAGTGACACAACAGACGTTCTCTCTCGTGTCCTCTTCCTGAAGCCTGGGTGCCAGGTGACAGCCAGGCTCTGGAGAGCTGCCCCTTTTATACCCAGCATCTCACTGGCATCTTCCAAGGAGAGGAACACTGTGTGTTAAACCATAATTACATCTGTAGCAAAAACTTGGGAATGATCTCGATGTGCCCTGATAGGAGCAAGTTAAAGTAAATGGTGGGACATCACCCGTTAATGTCATATGGTGAAAAAATGGTGTTTGCGAGTAATTAAAAAATTCAGGGAGTCGTTCAGTGTGGAACGCACAGTTTAGCACTGTATTTTATGTCCAGTATTACTTCAGTGTTGTAAAATTACTCAGGAAAAAATGGGGTGGGAATACAGTCTGCCGTGTGTTAATTGGTAGTAGGATCGTGGTAATTTTTGCTTTCTTTATACTTCTGTCTTATATTTAAATTTTCTGTAATAAACATACTTACATTTATAACCAGAAAATAACCTCAGATGATGTACAAATCAAAGGAAAGGCTGGCAGGTTTTGTATCTTAAAGCACAAGCAGGTCTTTTAACATTTCTGGTGTCTTGCTTTACCAAGTGCCCACAACCTGCAGGCTGAGTTAAACAGCATCCTGGCCCTGCGGAGGCAGCTGGAGCGGGACGTGCTCGCCTATCAGAATTTGAAAAAGACACTGGAGGAGCAGATCAGCGAAATTCGGAGGCGGGAAGGTACAGACTGTGTGTGTTTCCCTTTGGTTTTTCCACTTGAGGGGCCTTGGCTGGACGTTAAGGGAATCCTAAACTCCAGTGGGACGGGGCACCCACAGGACTTCATCTGGCGGTCCTTTTCGTGGTGACCGTGCCAGTGTTGGCTCTCTCTGTCTGAGTGCGCCTGGCTTTGGCCTTCACTGTGGGAGACGCAGCAAACTGTGTTAATTCTGCAGAGGTCTGCTGCAGGTTGTTCCCGAGCCTCTGCTCCGTTCTGTAGCATTTGATACTCCAGGTACCCGTGGAAACTTGCACCCTCCTTTCTCTGGGAAACAGCCCTGTTGCCCCAAACGTCTGGGCTCTGCCTACCACTGCACCCCATGCAGAGAGCCCAGACGGCAGACACGTGGGGGTGAGATTGCTGCTTCGTGTGGAAAGGTTGCTTTTTGCATCGTCACTGCCCCATGCGGATTCACATAGGGAGGGGCTGCAAGGGGAGGGCCCTGAGGTGCTGGCATCGTGGCGCCCGTTGTGGTAGTATCAGCCCTCTCCCTTCCTCCATCCTGAGCCCCTTGGAGTCTGGGCTGGATCCTCTTCCTCTCTGTACCGCTAGCCCAGCTTGCATGGCAGAACTGTGTAATGGTAGTAGGTTGACATTTCTTGAGCAAGGACTGTATGTAAAGCACAGCACCAGGCACCTAACTTCTCACCCCTGATTCTGACGGTCATCCCATTAGGTGGAGATACTGATTTCATTTTACAGATGAAGAAACTGAGGCTGGAAGTGGAAGTGGGGTTGATATACCCAGATAGGAGCCAGGACAACTTTCTTCGAAGTTTAGTTCTTTCTAGTACATTAGATGTATCAGCTCTTAACACCCACATGTGTTAACATATGAGGTCGTGTTTGTGGACACGCCTCACTCAGTGAACAGACTCCCCCAACCCCGCGTCTTCCCCCCATTTGTGTGTCCGCACGGCTATGGGGAAGCAGTCCTTTACGTAGTAGGTGCCTCGATTCCCTTGTGTGAGCCCCAGCAGGCGGTCTCTGCACTTGCCGTGCTTGCCCCCAGGGAGGCTGTGGGGCCAGTAAAGCACATCGCGCACTTGCTGCCCTGAGTTGCTCCCTCAAGAGTCACATCTGCTTTTCCCGTGTTAACACCTAAACGGAATCACTCCCTCGCAGAAACTCAAATCACCACTTTCTTGGGCCACTTGGAATGGTCTCCAGGCACAGCACTTGGTACGCAAGTTATCATTCAGAATGGGCTACAGTGAAAGCTGACGCAGCCCATGATGAAACCATACTTGAGATATCAGCCCGTAGAGAAAGAAAGGAAGTGACTTCGCCCCAAAGGTTACATCCCTGTGCGCTTCTGCCCCGCCAGCCCCCCCCCCCAATTCGAGCTGCCTGAGGTGGACGGTGCTGGAGTCGGCCTTGGAAGGAAAAGGATCTGTTTCTGATCTTCTTCTCCTCCCCCCACTTTTTTTTTTTTTTTTGCAGAAGAACCGTTTTCGTTTTATAGCGATCAAACATCTTATCTGAGTATTTGCCTTGAAGACCGCAGTCCGTTTCAAGTGGAGCATTTTTCTCAAGAAGAACTGAAGAAGAAGGTATTGACCTACTACTCTCAGTACTGTATCGTCTCAGTGACTGTATCTTACCTATTTCAGGTTTCCCAGTACCTGGCACACGTAATCGGAGTTAATAGATGCTTTTTGAAAGAATAAATGTTCAGGTTTGATCCATAAGTCTTTCTAAAGCTGAAAAGGTTTTTCACTCTCTTGCTTGTTGGTGTGGTTACAGTGATTTAGTATTTCAAGGTTCTAAGAGCCATTGATAAGAACAAGAAGTGTGTGCTCCGAGGAGCTGCTTTAGTGTAAAATTGTCGTATGTCTACGACAGGCTCAGCTTCTGTCTTGGAGTACTTCGCGTTCTGACAGAGGACAGGCGTGTGGATAGGGCCCTGCAGTGTGGATGGAGTGCAGGGGTCGCTGTGGCAGGCGGGCGTGCGCGGTAGAGGGGTGGCCGGGGAGCGGCGGACTGCTGCGCCCGGGGAGTGCTGCTTCGTCAGAAAGCTTCTCCGCAGGAGCAAGGCCTGAACTGGGTTTTGAAGGATGAATAGGAGTTTGTCTGGGTAGACAATTTTCTCAGCAGAAAAAGAGAAGATAGCTAGTGTGAGGTGCAAAAGTAAGAAATAGAAAGGAGAACTATAAAGATTTTAGTATTTTGGGAGAAGTAAGGCACAGAACATTGAGGCATTTAATTTCTGAAGGTAAAGAGAATGGGGCGGATAACAGCTGCTGCAAGCACCTGCTGTGTCTGTGTTAAGGGCAGGAGGTCGTTCACTTGGTTGGCACTTGGTGTTCACAGAATCAGAATGTCCTGCATGTCCCACTGTAACCTTCAGGGCTGGGTTCATTTGCATTCATGTTTTGGTGTATTGTGGACATCTGTGATGGGCAGTCAGTCTGGGTGGGATTTCCCCTTCCTTTGAGGGGCTACTGATTACCATGTTAAGAAGGCTTTGGGAAATTACTGGCCATTGGGATTCAAAACTTGCTGGGGACAGGTGGTGTCCGCTCCATTGCTTATGTACCTGCCCTAGCAAGACCTGCATGCACCTCAAGGAGGAGCACTGGGCTGGCGGTCCCCAGATCTCGGCCCTGAGCCTGGCTGTGCCTCCGCGGCGGCACTGTGGCTGTTAGATGCCATGGCATTCTCCAGACACCACCAGCTGCGGGACCTTGGGCAATAAACTTCTTGTATCTGAGATTCTTTGTTGTAAAATGAGGAGAGTCATACTAGCCCACCCACCTCCTCAAGACTTTTGTAAAGAATGATTGACTAAAGCTTGTAGGAGTATTTTAGTAGCTACAAATTGCTTTGTAATTGAAGACAATTATTATTACTGACATTGCTAGGTAAGTGTACAAACGAGGCGATGCTGTGAAATAAGGCTCCGACAGTTTCAGAAACTTCAGTCTGGGGCAGTTTTCACCCGAGGGTCTCAGGTACGAGAGAGGTAGTATTAGCTGTCGTTAGACTGTCCTGGGGGCCTCAGTGCACTGTGGCCGTGATCATGTCCTGTTCCCACAGTGACCCATTGCATAGATGAGCTGCAGGCTTAGCTTGGACAGCTTGCCCAGGGTCTCTTTGCCTTGAAGGGTGGCTCTGGGGCTCGAGTACAGGCAGGCTGGTGGTTTTTCCACCGTGCCCAGGGTAGCCGGAGACTGGAATCAGGCCACCTGGTTCTCCCTGGCTGTGGTGCTAAAGGGAGGGAGGTCTGTGGCCCTGGGAAGCCGAAGTCTGCCTGTGGGTCTCTAGTCTTCTCTCTGCTCTTATCTCCTAGGTCAGTGACCTCATACAACTAGTGAAGGAGCTGTATACAGACAACCAGCACCTGAAGAAAACCATTTTTGATCTCTCCTGCTTGGGCTTCCAGGGGGATGGCAGGCTTGAGTCAACAGAACAAATGGAGGTAAGAAAAATGTTCTTGTTGTCATGTGCTAATTACCCCCCCCCCCCCCGCAAAAAAAAAATCCCAAATTTCTCAAGACTGCTTCTGTCCTGGGGAGTCACTATCGAAATTCCCCTGGCTGTGGTTGGGGTTTTGAGGGTGCCCATGGAGCCCTCAACTGTCTGCAGGCTTCCTCACGTTTGGGTCACATCTGCGTGGACACAGTCGATGTGTTGTGATGCTTTTGACTCCAAGTCCAGCCCTGGGACCTGTGCTGCAGATGACTCGTCCCAAAGACTGAGTGGTCACGGAGGGGTCTGGAGAGTTGCCAGACCACCCAGATAATTTGTAGATGCAACAGTAGATGAATTCATTAACACCGAAAGACAAACGAGGAAACACAGTTTTCATTTTCTTTCTGTGTTAATCCTCTGAATTCGGTGCATCTTCTCACGCACGGCATCTGGACCTCTGGATTCGACCGGACGTGTGTCGTTCCTTCCCACACACGCCCAGGCGCTCCTGCGCTCTGCCACACGCAGGGGACGCGGCAGGAAGTCAGCAGTCAGTGTCCCGTCAGCCCACAAGTCCAGGTTCAGGAGCGTGGGAATCGTTGCTGGCACTGAAAAGTTTGGCAGGGCCCTGAGAGGTGAAGTCCCGGCATGGGACTTCTCTGTCCGTGATGGCCACGCAGGGCGTGTAGTTCACTGGCGTGTGCTGCGAGGGTGAGAGGCCCCTTCTCTCGGTTCCGCCCCAGCGAAGCCTCCTTCACCCTGATGGCTCCTGGTCTCTGCTCATCCTTGTGATGCGCTGTATCGGATTTTCTCTGTTCTCGGCCAGTGCTGTCCCCTGGAAGGGCCCTGAAGTTGGGGTTGGTGGGGAAGAGTTTGTTATTACCTCCCTTTACCACTGAACCACCAATGCACACATCATTATTACCTCCCTTTAGCCCCTAACTTGGCCGATCTCGCCTGCTTCCGGAGCCTTGCTCTCTGCACCCGTTCGCTGGTTCGGAAGACTGGCGCTCTTCTCACCGTGAAAGACAGGGGGGCCCGTTTGTACTCGGGGACCCTGGAGTATTCTTGGTTGGCGTTGTCTTGAAGTCAGCCTGGCAGGCCAGGTGAATGGAAGTCTCATTGCCACCTCTTTACTGGGGGAAAATGTGTCAACTTTAAGCTGTCTCCTCCCCCCTTCAAAGTGGGGAGTGCTCAAAGGTATTTGTGCTGTGCTGTGGCCATCTGCTGTCTTTGAGAGAGGGATTATTATTGATCTAAGCCTCCAGGGCTCCAGATAATTTTCAAAACCAAGAATATCTGCAATCCATTTAGGGAGAAACAAGTCTCTTGGCTTATTTTCTCCAAGGCAGCATTTTTAATAAGCAGCTCATTCTTCACCTACTTCATTTGAGTCATAAATGGCGAGTTTGTTTGTTCATTTGCCCTTTGAAAAAATCTGTTAAATGTCCCATTGTGTCCTTTGGAGAACGGAGGCTTTTTCCCCTTCCCACTCTGAGATCTTAATACCAACCGATTCATTTGTCAGGTTGAGTCATTTGTCAGATTGCGTTCAACCGGATGTTCCCTCTGAATAGCCTTGTCCTTTGCAGCACAGTTCACAGGTCGGGGGATCCGCCTGGGAGGGGCGATGTTCCCAAACCTGAGCCCAGGTGGGGGAGATATTGTTAGGGGTGAGGGTGGGGTGGCAAGGAGGCGTGGCTGAGGCCGTGAAGTGGGTGTGGTTCTCTTTGGTGAGATGGGAGACAGGGACACACTGGACATGCTTGTCCAAAGCAAATATGTTTTGTGACTTTAAAAGTTGGTATTTTTTTGTCTGATACTTAATTAACCCACAGCGTTACCTAATACTTGGGAAAGGGAGAAAAGAAATTACGCCTACTCCTATCACTTTAAAATACAGTTAACTAACATTTTGAAATCTTTTTCTATTTGTGCATATGAACATGTGTATGCCCACAGTACATGTACACAGTTTTGTTTTTTCCAGTTGCTGTTATGTTATAGCATCTTATGCGATTTTATGAATGTACTGAAATGTCACTAACTGCCTCACTGTTGTTGAACTTGGAGGTTGTTTCCAGAGATTCACGAGTTTACATTCACCTGTGAGTATCTTAGGACCCAGATCTTTCTCTGGGTTTAGGATTGTTTTTTCCTTAGACTCTATTTCCAGATACGTAGTTACTAGGTCAAAAGTACAAATAGATAATAGGTATAAAATAGGCCTGTCATCTATTTTTATATACCCTCCCCCTACATCTTTTAATTCGACAAAAGGGTGTAAATAGCAGCGGCCCCTGACGACGGTTTGTCAGGGTCGGCTTCAAATGGTGGCTGGGGTGTGCACTCCGCGGCCACTGCACGCTGCTCCCTCCCCGCGTGGGGGCCGTTCACTTCCACACCGGCTGAAAAACGGATGGCCAAGAACAGGCGTGCTCTTGTCCTAAAGTGCACTTGAAACCTCTCATGAGGTTGCCTGTTATTTCCTCGTGTTTATTTACTGGGGATTAATTCGTGTATTTGAGAAGAACGTGGTTGACGTTCAGGCGTGAGCAGAAGAGAGCCAGGGAAGTCCCTCCACCCAGATCCCGCTGTTCCCGTTTTCCGCCTGCCCTCCCTCACTCCACCTTACCTTTCTGACAAATTTTAGTACACAGACATCAGTGCACCTCCCCATGAACACTTCAGCACGCTCATCTTTAACTTGAATGTGCTTTATAGTTGTTTTTTTAAAGATTTTATTTATTTATCTTTAGAGGGGAAGGGAAGGAGAGGAGAGAAATACCAATGTATGGTTGCCTCTCATGAGTCCCCTGCTGGGAACTGGCCTGCAACCCAGGCATGTGCCCTGACTGGAAATCGAACCACGATCGTGTGGTTTGCAGGCCCGCACTCAATCTACTGAGCTACACCAGCCAGGGCAGTTGTTTTTTCTTTGAAGGTTAATTTTGCACACAAAGAAATGAAGCAATTGTAATTGACATCTGGATTGTTTCCCATTTTGGGTGTTACAGTCAAAGCTGATATGAATATTCACATATAAATCTTTGTGTGGACATGTTTCCACTCTCCTGACAAACACCTAGGAATGGAATTCCTGGGCCATAGGGTTATTAGTTTCATTAAAAATTCCAGTATTTTTTCTATAGTAGTTGAACATTTTATACTCTCACTAACATGTTGAATAGTTCTTGTTGATCTATATCCCTGAGAAAGTTTTAATGAGGGAAGAAGCCAGTAGCGAGAGAGGGTTCCTCACTTAAACTTTCTAACACTTTAGAAACTTGTGCTTAGTAAGTATGCTTATGTGTGTTTAGTCTGTTTATTGCTTGGTAACTAGTATAGTAAGGTCTGATTTGTGATCCCCATTTCTGTTCGATCCTTATTGCAGATTTGGATGTGGTAGATTGAATATGTTCTGATCCTGGGACGTTTTCTATAAAATGACTTTTCTGATTCAGTTTGCTGTGTTTTGCTTTTCTTCTTCCAAAACAAGGGTTTCCTCTAAAAGGAAGATCAGAACAATCTAAATTGGGCTGGGAGAATCATGGGGGTAATTGACTAAATGCAGGAACTTGTAGAATAAAGCTGTGGCCCTAGAACCCCAGCCATCTCGTATGTACAACATGCCCAGAAAGTGACTCGGCACTTAGTTGGGGGATTTAACACTTCAGTGAATTGGGGTTCGGTGTAGTTATTGAAACAGCTTTGACTGATTCCCTCCCTGGGTGTGGCTGCGTTTTCCCATTTTTAACTCAGTCAGTGCAGGTCCCACGACCAGAATTCTCCCTCTTCCAGGCAGCTGAGGTTTGGACTTCTTGACGGCTTGGTGCTGTCCACTGTACAGAATGCAGAACCTCTGGGACTTACACTTATTGAAAGCATTAGGGATTTACGCACTTTTCATAAATAACTGTCCTTCATTTTCAAAAGCATGACGTTATCATCAGGGAAGCCTGACACTCTTTATTAGCAATGAGGACCTCTTGTCAGCAAAATGACAGCGTTGCTGGGACTGCCGTCCATCGCAGAAGTGTGACAGTCGGAAGAGGGGTTGGTGACCTGTGCTGCACAGGAGGGGCGGTGCCTGCATCAGGCACACTGTAAATTTCATTACTGCTCTCTCGCTGTTTGATGTTTTCAATTCCATCGGTAGTTGTTTTCCAAAATCTTGTTACTATAATCTGAGAGTGAAGTTAGCAATGGCAGGAATGTCAACAGCACAACAGACAGCGTATTTGATTTACAGCGGCTCAGGGAAGGACCAGCAAGGCAGCGGAAATAGCTGGAGTTATTTCTTGGGAGTCTGTCCTGAAATGATGCCTGAGCCCAGGCAGCTGTGTATGATCTGCCAAAACTAGCAGCTCTAACTTCAGCTCATTTTATTTCATGGCTTGGCCATTTGTTTCTGCCTCTTTTTTGGTTTGTTTTTTTGTTTTGCATTATTTTTTTAAAAAGTCATCACTGACTTATTCATACATATTCATGCTGCATCCTTTTTTTGGGTTGCATTTTCACGCCATTCCATGCACCATGTAGCTTTCAGCCCGCCAGGAGGACAAGGACACGATCAGAATTGGCAAGGATGACGAGAGTAATTTCCTGAGTGGCCAGCATTCGGAGCAGAGTAACAAGGTAGGAACATGGCAGTTAACTCCTCATTCCCTCACCCCCTCTCTGTGCCCAAGCCTGTCTTCTTGTCTGGGGTGGGTCTGGTGGCTTTTCTGTTCATTCCACCGTTACCGAGTGCCTGCCGTCTGCCTGTGGAGAGTAAAGAGGCGAGGTCTCTTCCTTCTCAGAAGTTACAGACTGGATGGGAGAGCTGGTCATGAAAACAGCCAACAAACATATACTTGCAAATAAAAGCTGGGCTTCGATAGGAGAATAATGGGCATTGGATATGGGACCTGGACAGATCTTTAGAGATCTAACCTGACCCATTCGTTGTTCGCATTGGTGACTGAGGCCTATGAGGGGATGGTTTATCCAAGGCACAGAGTGACTTAGTGACATTTGTTGGGACAAGAGCCCTGCTTTCTGGACTGTCGCAAGCTCACAGGTCATTGGCTTGCAGAGTAAGGAGCCACTGATAAAACCAAACCCCTCTTCTTGGGGGGTTTGATCTGGAGCCCAGCTTAGCGTCATCTGGGCCCTGATGAGAACTGGCCTCTGTCCACACAGACTGTGCGTCCAGTCACAGCGGTCCTGGGCGTTTGGAGCAGGCTCTCTCCAGGTTTGAAGAGGACCATGACGGCTGGGATGTGGTGGGGGACAGGAGGCTACAGACTGATATTTGTGTCCTTTGAGGTGTTGAAGTTTGTGATGACGAGTGGGAGATCATTAAAATGTAGATAGTTATGTAGCTGAAATGTAGAGAGCAGAGCAGCTAACAGCGAGGGCTTTGCAATGAGATCTGATTTTGAGTCTCTGTGACCTTGGTTCACCTCTGCTTAACCCCTAAGCCTGAATTTCCCCATCACTGAAGATAATAATATTTTTTGTTAGAATTGTTGTGATATTTAAATAGAAAGGCATGTACTAAGTGCTCAGTAAATGATAGCAATTACTATTTTTCTTATTACATTCTAGACTTTTCCTTCTTGGGAGGTTGCTTGTTTAGATGGATTTAATAACTAGGTTGGTGGCAAATAAGACCCTATAAATATCAGCTCATTTGTGTAGGTCTTGTCTTCCATTTAAAATCTTAATCACTTTACAAGTGTGGAGAGAGGAGTGCGATGGCTAGTGCATATATCACCAGCAGTGATGGAGTCACGGGGAGTTATTTATGGGTTGGCAGAAGAAATTTGTAGCTCTGGGAGGGAGGGGCCAGGATGCTAATTGCAGCACCTCCAGACACGCTCAGCGCAGGCTGTAACTAGACGCTTCCTTGGCACCACTCCTCTGGGACCCTTGGTGACCTAAGAAGTTGGATCCGTAAATAACATCTCCCTGGGAATTAGGAACTCTCCATGTTCCTAATGAGACAAATCAAAGTTACGTTAATTAGGATGTATCTGTAAGGAGCCAGTTGGCTTTCTGTTGCAGAGTGGCGAGGCTACATTGCAAAAGCACCTATAAATGCCAAAAGCATTGGTAACGGCATGGGTTCTGTGCGCTTGTCAGGAACAACTTTCAAAGGGTGGGCTGTGGGGTGGGGGACGTGCCGTAGTGGGTGAGACCCTGAGCCCCACACATGTAGCTGAGTCAGTCTTCTCAGTCTGTGTTAACGGTCACCCTGGGAGGTGGCATTACTGTCCCCATTTTATAGAGGAGGAAACTGATGTGAACATCTTTGTGCTCTTGCCAGAGCACCTCCCTGCTCTAAAGAGAGTGCGTGCGGCCCCGTGTGCCTGGGTCCCTCTCCCCCTCCCCCTCCCCCCTCTCCCCCCCCCCTCCCCTTCTCCTTCCTCTCCCTCCCCCCCCCTCTCATTTTCTGCCAGGCTCACTGGTGCTCACTCGCTCACTCTCTGTCTCTATCCTTTCTCTCTCCCCACCCGTCCCCTCCCCTTCTCCAGAGTCCATTATTTGACCAGATACTTTGATGATTTACAGATTGTTCAGGATGGTTCCAAAGAGGGCTGCAAAAATGGGTACATAAGGCACATGGATTCCAGTATTTTAGACCACGGTGGAGCCCACAGGCATGGCCGTCTTGGAGACCAGAGTCTGGAGGAAGGCGAGCTCGGGAACCTGCTTGCCCCTTTCTTCAGTGAGAAGGCCGCATTGTTACTGGAAGCCAGGTACACGTGGGGCTCAGGTGTTGCCCTGTCCCTGTAGTTTGAGGGGAGAACAAACTCATTTTGCTAAATGGCTGTAGATGATGGTGCTGTGTAATTTACCTGAGAGAGCTCCTGAAAAGACTTGGAAGGAATCTTGCCAGTCATGCAGTTAAGGAATTAGGTTACATGCTAGTGGCTGTGAGGGGACTTCAGCGAGGCCTCACGCAAGCCCATTATAGAGAGGAGAAAGCACGCTTTCCGCTAGAATTAGTCCTGTGAGCCCCCGAAGGGGCTGTCTGGGTGTCAGCGCGAGGAACCAGCCCCAGTGAAATTTTTTCCAGTTCTGCAGCAGCTTAAAAACTACCACTGTAGTTGTGACTGCTGTTTTATGTTGAGCTTGAACTAAAATTCTCCTCTCATTGTATCTGCTGGGAGTCGTTCTTACATGAGGAAATACTACAGGGTGTTTTTCTTAAAACAAAAATGGAGAAACAGTTGATATAGTTATGCTTTCAAAATTAACCCTTTAGGGGCCAGTATTCCCCCTTTCCCATTCTTCCTGGCTCATCAACAGCTGCTAGGGCTTTGGAGCCAGAAAGTGCGGGGCCTTTTGCTCAGGGCCTCAGCCTCTCCGTCTGCCCCTTAGGTGAGCTGTGTGGCATAAGACCAAGTCCTGTGTAGGAAAACGGCCGGCCCGTGGTGTGTTCAGTAAGTGTTTCCATTCTCTTCCAGTGTAGACAGAGAGATGGAGCGGTGACCACTGCCCGTGACTCTTGGCAAGAGCCAGGGACCCTACTGTTTCTGTATCATTGGTGGACTAAGCCTCATAGGCATTTTTTTAGCTAAAAAAAAAAATAGATGAAAGTGTTCTGTTTTTGTGAGCACACAGCAAGCTAACCCTTCCCCAACTCCAACATTGGTCTAAAATTTTTCCAGCCTGAGTCCTCTTAGGGGACACGCCCAGTGTCTGTTGTGGTTTCTTATCATAGGGAGTTTGGTGACCACAGTGTCAGAGTCCCAAATATTACAGCAGAGTTAGAAGATGCACATCTCTCTCTCTCTGTCTTACTGTCTTTCTCAGGACCACCTAGAACGTACCTGGATGATGTGAGCTGGGGAAAGTCTAGTGGGCGCGCCCGGGTGGGGCGACCCCGGTGTGAGTGCTCCCTCCTCGTGGGCAGGAGCTTCTCAGCCCCACTGGTCGTTGTCCTGCGAACACATGGGCTTGGAGCTTCCAGACTTCCAGCAGAAGCCCAAAAATTATATTCTAAATCTCTTGATTTTTTAAAAAATTGAGACCAAGTTACATTTTTAAAGAAGGCACTCCATGGGCCAACACCCTACAGCAAGCTCATCATGTGTGATTTAGTGACCTGTTCTCTGTAGGTTCTGGAGGTTTCTGGGCCGTTGCCAGCCAGTGCTAGGATCAGAAAAGGCTTTCGTACGCTGGCCCAAATCTGCTGCCCTAATCTCGTAGCAGATTCACTGTCATTGAGAGCGTGCCATTGAGTTCCTTGACAGAGGGGTCCTAGCTTTCGGGGCCCCCCTGAAGTCCTGACTGGGACCTGCACCCCTTGCTGGCACACTGTGCATTGCTAGGGCCCAGGCGGGCACTTGTAGTAAAATGCCTGATCACATTTAACCGCATACCAGCCTTGCATGCTGCTGATCTTTTTCACTGTGGGAGCTGACTTTGGGGAGTTGACATTTCCTTAGCTAGTCAGTGCTGGAGCCAACGGAGACTTCTCTGGAGCAGTCTTTTAAAAAGACTCCTTGGCACCCTGGCTGGTACCTCAGTTGTTAGAGCCTTGCCCCGATATGCCAAGGTTGGGTGGGGTTCTGATCCCCGATCAGGGCACCTTCAAGAATCAACCATTGAATGTCTAGATAAGCGGCACAACAAATCGATGTTTCTCTCTCCCTCTAAAAAAATCACTAAATAATTATAATAATAAATAAGAAGACTCCTTGAGATAACCAGGATTCTGATTGGTCAGAGAAACCCCATCTTCTGTCTGGGAATACCCTAAGAAGCAAGGTGGTATTGATGCACTGGGAAAAGCAGAGTTTTAGAGTCAGATGGACAGACCTGTGCTCCGGTCCAGCTCTGTCATTTAGACCATCTCCATCTTGGTTTCCTCATCTACCCCATAGGTATCTTTTGAGGATTAAGTGAAATAATGGGTATATAGTATAGATCCAGGTTAGTGTGAGGTGGGATTTTAGTGATACTGCTGCTTAAATTGTGCCCTGCCAATTACTCCTACCCTTTCCCACTACCCTCAGGTGAGATTTATACCATATGCAAGACACAGCAGCCAGCCTGTGATCTGTGCCTCTGAGGTCATTGCTGAGCCATGTCTACTAACCCCACTGCAGATCTGTCAACGACATGGCCTGAGACTTCCCTTCAGCTTTTGTGCTCCCCCACCTTCCAGCCATCCTAGGCCCTGAGAGGCTCGCAGACGAGCTGGGCCCCTGGACAGCTCTGGTTCAACTTGCCCGTCCGCCAGGGTGGAATAAGGAAGCAACTTGTCCAGCAGTTACCTTAGCCTAACTAGTTGTCTCGCACTTGACCAACTGGAGCAATATATTCGAAGGAGGTTGGTGCAGGCCCGCCTGACCTCTGCCCCTCTCCCGTGGTGCTCCCCGTGTTGGCTTCAAATGCGTTTTGGCCCCATTCCCAGGAGGACACGGTTTAGGATGTTATCACCTAAATGTTTTGGTCTTTGTAGCCTAAAATTAGGTGTGAAATTTGATATCTAAAAATCTAAAAAGGTAGCCCTGGGGGATTATTATTTTTTTTTTAAAGCTAGTAACAGTCTTGAGCTCTATGTAGTAGAAATGGGGAAGCTAACTCCTAGAAAATCTGAGTCTGCCCTGCTGGGCGTGGTTGAGGGACAGGTGAGGCACCACCGGAGAAAGGCACTGGCGAGAGGTCCGAGAGGTGGAGAAGTGGGCAGATAAACAGCTGGAGAGACTCCGTGTGTGTCAGCTGCAGAGAGCAGACTCGGCAAGAGCCTGGGGTGCTGTCGGTGCCAAAGAGGGACTAGGTCTGTGAGCTCCAGACAGGACCTCCTTGATTCTCCCCTTTTCTTCACCTCCCAAACCTGCATCTGCCTCTTACATAGTTCTTAACTGACACACTTCTCACCATCCCTGCTGCCTCCTGCCCATCCTCAGCTCCGTCAGAGCGCTCCGGCGTCACTGCAGTGGTCTCCTAACTAGCCCCCTGTAGCCAGCCTTGCTCCCTCCAGTCTGTCTTCGACGCTACTTCCAGAGCAGTTCTCTGCTTAAAACTCTTCAGAGACTCTCCACTTCTCCTGGGACCAAAGCGTGATCTGGCAACCCTGTCTTTTGGCTCTGTTCGTGCTGTTCTTGCTTTCAGTGCTTCTTTCAGCCCCCAGAATAAGCTGACTGCCTGTTTCAGAGCCTTTGCAATATGCAGAGATTGAACTTTCCCTCCCCAGGGCACAGGTAATCCCTGTTCATCTGTTGCATCCAACCCTTTCTCAAAGACCATCTACTCATGGGACATTCGATCACATGACATCAGATTATCATCACTAATTTCAAAGTGAGCATTCAGCATTGCCCAGCACAAGACTGTTTTTTGCAGCTTCTCTTCCCCCTTCCCTGACTGGTGCTCCTGCCTTATACTTGATTGAAAAAACAAACAATGAACTCAAGCTGTCTCTCTTGTACTACCAGAGCGGCCAGCTCATTTGCCTCCACGTCCAGTAACTCAGACTGTCCTGCTGTCAGAAGGGAAGCAGCAAATATCCTGCTCCTACTGAAGACCAGCCCTCTCCCTGGGATTCACAAGCTGCTATCCTCTTGGGTGCCCTCTCTTCTCTGCATCATTAGTAACAGAATAATTGCCATTAGCATAGGGCGTGCATTTGCATCAGCCATTTGGGAGAGGGTCCTCCTGCACCCCCTCCTCCCCAGTTTCACTCCAGCCACTGTCCCATTTCCATATTCCCCAGAAAGGCAAGGTTTCTTTTTTTAAATTTTTGCAGATAAATGTTTTTATTTGTTTGAAAAAAGATTGTATTTATTTATTCATATAATTTTAATTTTAATTTTTTTCATTGTTGTTCATGTACCGTTGTCTCCATTTCCCATCATTCCGCCCATCCCAGCCACCCCCACCTCCCACCCTCGATCCCACCCCACTTTGGTTTTGTCCATGCGTCCTTTATAGTTGTTCCTGAAAACCCTTTCCCCTTTTTCCTTATCCCCTTCTACCTCCCCTCTGGTTACTGTCAGTTTGTTCTTAATTCCAAAGTTTCTGGTTATATTTTTCTTGCTTGTTTGTTTTGTTGATTAGGTTCCACTTATAGGTGAGATCATATGGTATTTGTCTTTCACCACCTGGCTTATTTCACTCAGCATAATGCTCTCCAGTTCCATCACACTGTCGCAAAGGGTAGGAGCTCTTCTTTCTGCTGCGTAGTGTTCTGTCGTGTAAGTGTACCACAGTTTTTTTGATGAAAGGCAAGATTTCTCGGAAGAACCATTCCTATTCACCATATCCACTTTCTTTCTTCTCATCCCTCTTTATCTTGTTCCTAGGGTATCATACCCTTTACTGCACTTACCAGGGTCAGTGACTTTCTCCAAGTTGTGAAGTTCAGTGGCCAGTGTCGGCCTTCCAGTAGCAGCAGCTGGCCACTCTTTGTGGCTTTCTGTTCACGACTCTCCCTCCCTGCTTGCTTCTGCCTCACTGGCCGTTCCTTCTCGGTCTCCTTTGCTGCCTTTTGGATGTTGGAGTGTCCCAGAGCTGTGTCCTTTGCCCATGTCCCTATGTGTTCCTTCTCCCGGGGCTTTAGAGTAGCTTTGGGACTTCCAAATTTATACCCACAGCCCAGACCTTCCCCAAATCACACAGTCAGCTGCCTGCTTGACATCTCCACCTTGATGTCTGAAAGATGTGTCAGCATTAATCCATCCAGAGCCAACTCCCTGTTCAGATCTTCCTTGTGTCCGTTAACAGCACTGCTGTCTATCTGATTGGTGTAGCCGAAAGCCTAGTTTCCACAATCCCTGTATTCATCAGCGAGTCCTGTTGCTCCCACATTCAGTGTGTGTACCCCTGTTCAGCCACTTCGCATCTCTTCTACTAGTCTTGCCCGGACTCCCACAGCACAGCCTCCTCTACAGTCCATTCACCACAGAGCAGCCAGGGGATCTTTTTAAAAATTAGATCAGGCTCTTCCACACTTAAAACCCGGCAGTGGATTTCCATTGCCCTCACAGTGAGATCAGAGCTTCCTGGCCCGGCTCCACCGGTTTCTCTGTCTTTATCACCTGCCTGTCTTGTTCACTGCGCCCCAGCCACGCGGCCTTCTTTCTGTTCCTCAAGTGTCCCAGCTTGTTCTCCTCTCAGGGCCTTTCCCGTAGCCGTTCTCTCCAGCCAGAGTGCTCTTTTCCTGGGTGTACACAAGGCTGGCGGTGTCTCCGCTGGATTATCAGCTCTGCAGGGCCCTTTCCTGACCACTCTGTCTGAAGAATCAGCTTCTACTCACTGCCTCAGGACCTCCCTCCCTTCTTACTTCCCTCCTCCCTCCCTTCTTACTTCCCTCCTCCCTCCCTTCTTACTTCCCTCCTCCCTCCCTTCTTACGTCCCTCCTCCCTCCCTTCTTACGTCCCTCCTCCCTCCCTTCTTACGTCCCTCCTCCCTCCCTTCTTACGTCCCTCCTCCCTCCCTTCTTACTTCCCTCCTCCCTCCCTTCTTATTTCCCTCCTCCCTCCCTTCTTACTTCCCTCCTCCTTCCCTTACTTCGCAGTACTCATCATTGCTGCCACTGTGTGAATGTCTGTCTGTCTCTCTGCCTGCTCCTTAATGACGTCTAAGCTCCACGACTCTTCTTCGCTGTGCGTTGCCACTGCCATACATGACAAATGACGGGTGCTCAATAAGTACTTGAACGTGCAATTAAGAGCTCACCATTCTAGCAGAAGACTTGTTTAGAAAACTGGGCAGAGCGCCATGCTTTGGAGTCAGGAAGGCCTGAGTTCCAGTCCTTCCTCTGGGCTTTGCTGGGGCTCTTGGATCTTTACAAGCCCATTTCTTCATCTGTAAAATGGGCTTGATATTAGTCCCTGTCTTACCATCTTACTCCGAGGACTAAATGCAGTTAGTGTATTTAAAGGATCTGACACCGGCGAGTGCTTCATAGACGTCAGTTCCTTTCCCCTTACACCTTCCATGTGACTAGATGCCCAGGGGGCACATAAACAGTGTTTGGGCTTTGACAGGACCCTTGGACTGGACCACGGAAAAGGGCCCGGTTATAGTGACAACTTAATGAATCTGCTGTTCACGTTTCTAGCAAAGGAACACTTGAAATATTTTATTTAACAGCACACCACTTTAGTGTATTATAATGGCCTCTTTCACCACCTTTTACTACCCATTTGTAAAGTCTTTTTCCTGGGTTTTACTGTGTATTGTTTGGTTGTGAGTAATGGTGCTCCTTTGGCAGGCTGGAGAGCGATCATCATTATTTTTAATCTATATTAAGGGAAGGAGAAGGAAGGAAAATTCAGCTTAACATGTGTAGGACACAAGAGATATTTCTAATAGTCTGGGTTTGCTGAATTTTAAGATGGTTTGTGTAGTCTAAATGATTTCATATTAGAAGTGTGAAATGCACCAGACATTTTAATTTTGTTTTTTATAATTTTATTTCTTACTTTGTTTTGGTTTGCGGGAGCTGTCTCATTTGAATTGCATTGACTCTGCCCCACAGCTAGAAGGTTGGAATCCAGGTACGAGACCTGCCCTGCCCTGAGAGGTTCAGTGGGGCAGGTGGGGCCAGGGCTCCTGTCACTGCTGGTTGTGGGACAGACACAGAGCGAGGGGGGCTCAGGGTGCTGGTAGAGGCAGTCTGACTGCCCCACAAGGACCTGGAAATAAATAAGGCAGGAGAAAAACCGCAGAGAGAAAAGGAAAGATCGGCCACCGCTGGGGGCCTCTCCTGTCCCTGCCGCTCCCTGGACCGTGGCTGCTTGTGGCTGGAGGACGGCCGCAGCTTTCTGGCCTCTCCTACTGTGCTTGCCCCGCCACTGCCTTTCGTTATCATTTGCTGTCTCAATTTCATAACCTCTTCTTTTTCTATGAATATTTTTTCCCTTATATTTTTAGATGATTTAAACATGCTTATTTTAAAATCTTCAGATTGCTTCATTATTTCTATTTTCTTGAGTGTGAGGTCTCACTTGCTAGTGTGTTATCTTTCATAGAAGTGGGTTTTGCTGGCAGGCTTGTTTTGCCTGTGGCCACAGCCCCGCTCCGTCCCCTACCCTCACCCTTACCCTTTCTGTATGGCGGTTTTGCCTCAACCTGACTTTCGAAGGCTTATGAAATTTGCATGGTTCTTCTTCTGCCATGGAGTTGAATTTCTCATCCCACTGCAAGTGCCCCTTTCTCCTGACTCTGGGTCTCTGCTGTTTCTGACCTTTGGATAAATTTTATCTTGATTTTGAATCCTGCAGTGCACCTCAAAACATTTTTGCTGTTCCAGGTTTGTGCTGTCCTTCCGTGGGTGGAGAACAGTGGGAGGGGCTCCTGTGCGTGCTGACTCCACCTTCTGGACAGGAAACCTCTCCGTTCCTCCCTTACGCCGCAGCACGTGTGGCCGTGCCGCACCCGCGCACAGAGCCTTGCAGTGGCTCCTCTTTCCTTAGCGTGGCTGGCTCCACCCCTGCCTCACTCCCAGCCCCACCTCCCTGTTCTCCAGAGTGTCCTGGCCGTGCTCATGTTGTAACTTGTGTGCGTGCCTGTCTCCGACAGCAGGCTCGCTCCTCGTAGGCTGTTCTGCACCCCCAGTGCCTACTACAGGATTCTTCTTGAACTACTCCATGCTCTATTACTTGCTGGTTTGATCCGAGTTCCCAGGAAAGCAGAGCCTGAGATAAGGACTTGGGTGCAAATGGTTTATTCGGAATGCTGATTCTAGGGAGTAGAAAGGAGGAAGCAGGGGGAGGAAGATGGAAATGAAGGCAAAGCCAATAAGGGCACCTTATTGTTCCCGCTACTGCTGTAGGCAGCTGGGGCTCGGTCCCACTGGGCACTGTCTGAGGGACGGCACAGACTGTGCCTTAATGTTGTCCCTCCAGACATGGGAGCCTGGGGCGTTTACTCCACAGTTCTCTGCCTTCATTGCTTGAGGGTGTCCCTCAGGTACTCACTGGTCTGCACTCCCTGCTGCCATGCTGGCTGGCCCAGAGAGCTCTGGGAAAAGTCCCACGGCAGTGGAGTGGGCAGGGAGTGCTCAGGTGGGCCTGTCTGTGTGAGCTGCCCACGCAGCTGCAGCTGGAGTCCCAGTGAGGCCCAGGGCGTGTGGCAAGGGGCGTGAAAAACATCTGCTGCTCGTCCGCTCTCTCATTGAACCCTCAGAGCTGTGCTGTGGAGGAAGACTTACCTTACTTTCAAAGAATTGTGGGTAGAATTTGAGCCCACTTTTGTTGGGTTTTAGAACCACTCCTCTTTGGATTAAGAGCAGTTTATAATATCCCTTTATTTAATACCTAGTTACTGAGCACTAATTCTGCACTGTGACCAGGTCACTGATGGATCCACCAGGCTGGCCAGCTTCATGCAAAGCCAGTTTTACCCTTTGGATGCAGGAATAGGGCCAGAGGGGCAGGGGACCTTGCATTGTTATGAATACTTTGTGACCCTGCTTGTTTCTTTCTTAGGTCCAGCCTGCATCCATGCAGCCATGTAGCCCCCTCACTTGCTGTGTTGCTTAAGTCAAATTAATTCTCTTTTTCTTCATGAAATGGACATGGTAGTACCTACCTTGTGTGGCTGTGAGGTGACAGGGGGTAAAATACTTGGAGTGATTCCTGACATGTGGCGGGAGCTTAAACAGAACTTGGGCCAGTTGTGAGGAAAACCCAGGGGACTGCATGGGGGACAAGGCCAGAGCAGAAGGCTTAGATCTGCCACTTCTTTCCCTTCTGGTAAAACAGGCCCGACCTTCTGAAAGAGCTGCGTGAACTGCTTCTGGGACGAATATGCTTGCCAGAGCAGGACGTTTCTGGAGAACACCCTGGTGGGAAAACTGAGAAGACACTTCAGCAGATGGCTGTTCAGCTAAGAGGCGAACTCGGACAGTTCCTCCAAGCCAACTTGTTTTCCAGGCCCCATGGTGACCTGAAGTCACCCTGGGGAGCCCAGCTGGTGAAGGCTGCTGAGCCAGCCAAGGTGGAGCTGAAAGATGTCTCCGTGCAGACCACGGCCGTGGAAGGCGACACGCTCGGATTCAAGCACGAAGGCAGGAGGGAGGCTTGGGAGGAGACGCGGACGGACGCCGCCTTCAGCACTGAGCACCAGCCCGAGAACCTGGGCGGGCCGCCGGGGCCACAGGCCGCCCCTTCTGCCTTCTTCCATGGGACTGACCGAGTGAGTTTTCCACGTGTCTCTTATTTTGTACAAACAAAAGACTTTGAAAATCTCCCAGGTTTGTCAAAAACTGGATTGATATGAAACCCGGCATCCTCCTCTGCCTGCACTTGTCCTGGCCTCTACTTAGGGGTGTGCATCCGTCCTAACCTTCCTGCAAGTGTGACTGCCGTTTCTCCGCCTCTCCTCTCCGATCCCAGCCTTATCTTATTTCTCTCACCATCTTGACACTTACGTGCTTTCCTCCTAAAAATAGTCACAGGTGCGCCTCTATCTATAGCTCTCTTTCTCGTGTTACGCAGTCAGGCACATCTCCTTGTAATGGCTGTGAACACTTGCATTGTGTAGAATGTGCCTAAATTTATACAATTCTCACCTATTGCTGGACATTTACCTTTGCAGGATGCAATAAAATTGTAATGGCCAGATTTTAGGGGCAGGGAGGAGAAGCCAGGTTCTCGTTTGTGCAGACTCTGTGTCTGAGAGGTCCTGTTCTGTGGCTGGTGTCTGCATCCCGTGATCCTTACGAATCGGAGCTGAGGAAGCCAGGTCCTGAGGGCCTGTGTTTACCTGCAGTAAAGGGGCTGAGTGGGGACCCTCACTGCGCCTGCGTGCACAGCCATGCCCTTTCCCTGGGTCAAGCCGCCCTCCAGCCCGTGCTGGCCTGAAGTGGTAGGGTCTGGTTTTGTTGAATGAATGTACGCATTTTGTTTCCACCAAGATGCTGTCTCTGAGTTTCTCCTCAAGTACAATCCAATATACCAGCTTATTAAAAGCTTTCTCTCCTGGTACTGTTTGATTGGGCCTTCTGCTGAAGTTTTCCTGGGAAGAGGGTTTGGGGATGGGAATCCCCATGGCAGGGTGATGTGAGAGTTCTGGTAGAGAAGGAAGGAGGTTGGTTGTGTTTCTGATAGTGCTCTAGTGGTGGCTGTTGGTGTTCTTGTTTGTGATGGGTGTTTCGTGTCTGAGAAGTCAGCTTTACAGTGTCAGAATGGAGAATTAAGTTTATTTTCTGACCACCAAATTGTTGCTTTTGTGTATTCCAAAGATGGTTAGATAGATCATTAGCAAAATTGCTTTTGATTGTTTTAAATTATGTACCCAAACTATAATTTCTAGAAAAGGGTTTTCTAAAGATACCAGTAGAGACAAATATATATATATATATATATATATATATACACACACACACACACACACACACACACACATACACTGCCATTATACTAATAGTTCTTGAGATGCAATTTGGCTAGAATAGAAATGCTCTCCTCTTCCCCATCTCCTTTAGTTTTTACCTGTATGTTAGGAAAACTAGAATCCCTCTGCGCATTTATATGGGAGATACCATTCAAGAAGTTTAGATAATTGAATGAATTTAATTTCCCCAAATATACTGATATACTTTATTGAGTTTGGAATTATTCTTTTTGCTTGTGTAAAAGAAAGGTAACTGCTTATTTTTTAGCATCTTCTTTGTGTGCCAGGATGGCGCCTCTACACACATCATCACGTTTATCCTTTTCAATAAGCATGTGAGTTAGGTGACCTGCCCTTTACTTGTGAAGTAGTATAGGCTGCGGAAGGCTCAGAAAACTGTCCACAATGACTCAGCGGTTAGGAGGAGGAAGAGGCATAGAAACTGAGGCCCTGTTTCAGACGTTGACAGGGGTGTCAAGACAGCCTTTCTCAGGAAGAGAGGAGCCCTCTTACCACCCTGGTGGCCTCCATTCTGTGCAGAGTAGAAGAAAATTCAGTGATTTTTCTTTGTGGTCTTTGGTTAGTCAGTGCATCAGTAATCCTAAGGCTTAAGCCGGAACTCTGGTATCCCGTTAAAAGGGTCATCACTGCAGTCCAGCTGTGGAACAAGGAGATGGATATGCTTCCGGTTGTTTAGTTTGAGGGGTGAGAGGATGGACTTTACAGCTGTACCTGTGATTGCATCGGGCCTGGCCATTTAGCTACTTTGAGTCCTCAGGTAGATCACCCAGCTTTTCCCAGTGGCTTGAATGGGATCAGTGTGACCTAGAGCCCGAGGCTGCCGTGATGAATAAATGGGGTCATGTGTGGTAAGTGCCTTATTCATGGTAGGAGCTCAGTGTGTGTTCTTCCTTGTTCCCCTTCCATTGCCAAGTGAGAAGTTCCATCATGACATCTTTAATAAGGTGGTAGGTGGGAGTCTGTTTGGCATCCATAAGGTAGCATTTTCTGGGGTGTTATTTTAGAACCGGCATTAGGTTGACTGACGGCAGTCTTCTAGCCTGAAATTGGCTTTGGCATTTGTGCACTTGGAGATATGTTTTTGCTGCCATCTGACACACAGATTTGGATCCAAGAATAAAGATTGGAGGAGACAGAGGACCAAGCAAAAGACTGTTATTTTCCAGTGCTTTTTGATGAGGCATCCACCTCCTCCCAAAGGGGTCTTTTCACCACCACAAGTGTTCTTGTCCTTGAACCTGCCTTCTCCTCTTCCCTGGAATTTCAGGGCAGCAAGTTGTCTCACTTTTCTTAACTGGGCAATAGATTCTGAAGAGCTGGTTTAGGTTCCAACTGTCTAACGTTGTTTATAACATTGACTGTTTTTTTTTTTGACATCTCAGTTCTTTGGAAAGTAGGCATGATAACTTTGATTATCCTGTGAACTTGGGGAATACAGAGTTTACTCGAGGGATCTGGGAGAATGTGCTTGAAAGCATTTTATATCCTAGAACATGCAAGAAGGGGTTTTCCCTCTTCTTTCATGCTTGAGAGACGTTGCTGATCTTCTTATTTCCAGAGTCCTAAATATTTCCTGTTCTCCTCAGGTTCCCTTTCCACCACATAGAAATACCTTGTGTAGATACAATTCACATGTCATACAATTTATTTATTGAAAGGGTACAGTGTAGTGGGTTTTTAATAATGTATTCGTAGAGTTGAGCAACCATTATTATAATCAATTTTAGAACATGTTGATTGTTCCAAAAGAAACCTTGAACCCATTAGTAGTCACTGCCTGTCCCCCCTGCCCCTGCCCATCCTTTTTGTAGGCAATCACTGACCTCCTCTCTGTCTTTATATATTTGTCCATTCTGGATAGTTCATATAAATGGAATCCTATTCAATGTGACCTTCCATTCACCATAGTGTTTTCAAGATTCATCCATATTTTAATCTGTAATACTACTTCATTTATTTTTACTGCTAAGCAGTCCACTGTATGGATACAGTAGCTTTAATTTATCCATTCATTAGTTGATAGATGTTTGGACTGTTTCCAGTTTTTGGTTATTACAGATAACATTGCTGTGAACTTTTTTTGTGCAAATTTTGGTGAGCATACATGATTTCATTTCTCCTGAGTGTGTACCTAGGAGTGGAATTGCCAGGTCATAGAGTAAATCTATGTTAAACCTTCGAGGAACCGCCAGCCTGTTTTCTGAAGCATCCGCTCCTCGTTTGCATTTTCACCAGCGAGGTAGGAGGGTTCCAGTTTCTCCACACCTTGGCTAACTCTTCATTATCTCTTTTATTATTGCTGTCCTGATAAGTAGGAAGTGGCACTGCTTCATTGCAGTTTGATTTATATTCCCCTGATGACTGATGATGTTGAGCATCTCTTCATGTGCTTATTGGCCATACGTGTATCTTTTTGAGAAGTGTCTATCACATCCTTTGACAGATCTTTTGAGTTATTTGAATTTTTATTATTGAGTTTGAATATTTTTATATATGCCTAGATTTAGTTTCTCTCCTCAGTGTTTGAATATGTTTAAAATTCCCCCACTGGAAAGGCACCCTCGTTTGGCCTCTTAAGTTACTGCTTGCTTGTTCATTCCACAGTCATTATGGACTACCTACTGTGTGCTAGTTCTTGTACTGGAAGCTGTGGGTAGAGTGTGACCAAGAAATGCAGAGTCCCCGAACTGTGTCTTTCAGCAATCAAAGAACAAGAGTTGCATAGGCATTTAATTACAATGGTACTAATGCTGTCCCAGGAGAGTTGTCAGGGAGCAGTGAGTGTATAACAGGCAGAGCTGACCTTGTCTTGGAAATTGAGACCTATTTTCCTGAGCAAGGCACATTTGAACAGAGTCCTAATGAACGTATTGGGAGTGGTTGGCGAAGTGGGGGATGTGCATGAGTGTCCTGGGCAGAGGAGATAGCATGTGCCGAGGTTCTGAGGTGACAGGACGCTGGCATTTTGAAGAACTGATGGAAGGTGGGTATTTGGCAGTGGGGAAGTGAGAAGGGGCAGTAATTGAGGCCATAGGTCCTGCCCAGCGTGGGCTGTGGTCAGGACTGACCTCATCACAAGGAACTGGGAAGCAGTTAAACTAGTGTAAGCCGAGGAGATGAATGGTTGGTTTGCCTTTTCTGTTGCAGTATGGAGAGTGGACTAGAGAGGGCAAGGGTGAGTGTTGCGGGGACCACTCAGGGTGCTGTGGGCTGTGGCCCATGTTAGAGTTGGCAGTGGCAGTGGAGAATGAGAAGAGTTGAAAGAATTCAGAGACAACTTGGGAATTGGAATTAATGGGACTTGGTAAGTGATGAAAGTGTGTGATGAATATAAAGGGAAGTTTAAAAAGGATTCCCACATACTGGGTTTGCCATAAACTGACGGTGGTTTGATTCACCACGATGGAGACTGCTGAAGTGGCACGGCTTTGGGGGCGTCGGATGATGGGATTGAAGAGTCGAGGTTTCATTTGACTTTGGAGCACCTGGGAGCCATTGAAAATGAAGATGCCTGGGATAGGCGCATCAGGAGCGCTGAGCCTGGGGACTATTTCAAGGATCAATGACTCGGTAGCTGCCGGACACTTTAGTAGGGGGTGGTTCTGGTAGACTGGCAGGGGTGGGAGGCAGATTGGCTTAGTTTGAGGAATGGGTGGGAAATGAGGACATAGACAAGGAGGAAGAAAATGTTTCCCAGAAGATCGTGTTGGAAAAAAGACTGCCATGTATAGAACATCTGGATTGGCCAGAGGGACAGTGGGCCAGGGCCAAGAGGGGGTTGAGGAGGAAAAGCTGGACACTTGCCAAGCAGCAGAGAGACTTGCCAAGATATAAGCTCTGTAGACCAGGAGGCAAAGATGGATGCCAGTGTAGGAACCAGAAGTCTGGACAGTGGTTTGCATTCTGATTTATGAGATTGGTATGAGACAAGTCCAGGAAGCACAGGGAGTCCCAAACAAGACGGATGCAAAGAGGCCCGCTCCAAGACACATAAAAATTAAAACACTAAAGGTTAAAGATAAAAAGAAAATCTTAAAAGCAGCAAGAGAAAAGCAGTTAGTTACCTACAGGGGAATTCCCATAAGTCTGTTAGCTGATTTCTCCGAAGAAACTTTGTAGGCTAGGAGGGATTGGCAAGAAACATTCAAAGTTATGAAAAGCAGGGACCTACAGCCAAGGTGGCTGTATCCAGCAAAGTTATCAGTTAGAATCGAAGGGCAGATAAAGAGCTTCCCAGACAAGAAAAAACTAAAGGAGTTCATCATCACCAAACCATTCTTATATGAAATGTTAAAGGGGCTTATTTAAGAAAAAGAAGAAGATTAAAACTGTAAACAAAAAATGGCCATAAATACATATCTCTCAACAATTGAATCTAAAAAACAAACTAAGTAAATAAGAGGGACAGAGACAGAATCAAGGACACGGAGAGCATTTTGATGGTTGCCAGATGGGAGGGGGTGTGGGGGAGATGGGTGAGGACGTGAGGGGATTAAGAAGTACAAATAGGTAGTTACAGAACAGCCGTGGGGATGTGAATTACAGTGTAGGGAGTGGAGTAGAACTTACGTGCACGACCCATGGCCATGAACATGGTGGGGGATTGCCCGAGGGAGTGGGGGTTCTGGGTGGAGGGGGACAAAGGGGAGAAAATCAGGATAACTCTAATAGCATAATCACTAAAATATAATTTAAAAAAAAGATCGGCATGAGCCTGTTGACTGTGTGACAAAGGAAGTCTGTTCATTGTTGTCTGTGTGTGTTTTCAGGAGGCTAAGAAGTCCCGCTTGCCCGTCCTGATAAAACCGTCCCAGTCGTTGGGAAGTGTGTGTCGGCTCCCTGACCCACAGGAGGTGGTGGCCCAGCTGCAGGGCCAGATCTTGGAGTTGCAGGAGGAGCTGAAGGAGCTTAAAACTCACAATAAGCAACTTCACCAAAAGTTAATTCTGGCCGAAGCAATGATGGAGGAGAGCCCAGTGCCAGACAAAACGCTCCTGAAAGGTAAACACCTAGAAAAATGTATTCCCCGCGAGCTAGATGAATGACCCGATAGAATGGCTTGAAATGTCAGCCTTGTTGTTTAGAATTGGAATAAGTTTGAGTATAAATTTTATGAACTGCAGTGATTAATCTTGACTCTTGACAAATACACAATTGAGGGAAACAATCAGGAAAATGAATCTATTGTTTTCACTTTCGTCGGGCGGCTGGATACATGGGCTCGCAATGCTCACAGGTCTTTCGAGGTCACTGCTCCCTTCACTTGGGGCTGTCCGCAGGGGGCCCTGTTGTGAGGGCCTCAACCTGGGCCTTCTTTCCGGCTTGGTCTGTGAAAGCCTCAGGCATGTGGCTTGGGGCATCTGAAAGTCCTCTTTGCTGGATTCTTGGGATCGTCCGGGGCTAATTCCAAGCACTCCTGACCACGTCTTGCTCCCCCAGTGACCAGCCTCCCTACCCACTTTGAGTCTGCTGTCCATGCTCTCCCGAGAGCGCCCGAAGCAGAGAGCCCCTGGGTCAAGAGGGACTTGGAGGGAGCACCTCAGGCTGGTCCTCTAGGATGGGGCAGTGGCTCTCAGAGATTTGGGACTGCAGCCCCTTTATGCCGCTGAAGAAAGCGGAGGGCCTCTCACGGAACAAGGGCACCTGCTTTCCAGAGGATTCTTGAGTCCACAGCGGTACTTAGGTCGACTCCCAGTTTTGAACATCTGCTATAAGCAGATGAGAGCAACACACAACAATAAGAACAATAGCAATAATCTTTTACTTATCTACTCGGAAAGCGTTTATTAAATCCTCCTGTGAGCCAGCTCTGCTGTAGTCACTCGGGAGACTGGAGTGAACAAATCAGCTGAAGTCGAGTCTAGCTTACCTCCTTGTTGGGGGAGAAAGACCGTTAGCCAGGAAGCAGATAAAGGATGTGTGAGATAAGTGCTGTGGGGAAAATAAGGCAGGGATGATGTGGAATGGGGGTGGTGTTGGCTAATGTACATGGAGTGTTCTAGAAAGTGTCCCTGATGAGGTGGCTTTTAAACAGAAAGCGGGGGAAGCGAGTGGACTGCTCCTCTTGGTAGAAGGAACAAGGGCAAAGTCCCTGATGTTGCTCTGAACTTACAAGTTGGATGAATAGGAAGGTCAATGACGTGGCTGGAGTGGAGTGAGAAGGTGGGAGATGGAGGAGGTCAGGGAGGTCGCAGGTCGAGCAGGGACTTGCAGGCTGTTCCAGGCCTCCGTCTCTAACCCCAGGTAGGCCCGGAAACTGTCGGAGGGTTCTGAGCAGCGCGGTGATACGATCTGACTTAAGCTTTAAAGCAGGGCCTGTTGGTACAGTTTCATTGGAATGCAGCCATCCTCAGTCACTGGCACAGTGTCCGGGACTGCTCCTGTACTGCGATGGCAGAGTCGAGTGGTTGCAGTAGAGACCCTGTGGCTCCCAAAGCCTAGAACATTTATTATTTGGCTTTTAAGAAAAGTAGGCCAGCCTCTCTGTATTGAAGGGCCTCTTGACTATGAGCCGCTGGAAGGGTGGAGTTCTCCTGCTGTGCATGGGAAAGCCTGCAGGAGACGCAGGCCTCAGGGCCCGGTTCCCCACTCAGGGGGGTGCCTGCTGGCCGTCCCACTGGGGACGTCGGGGAGGCAGCTGGAGCACGGGGAGGGGTCTGGGCCGGAGCTCAGATCATAAGAAATAATCAGCATACCCCTGGTATTTGAAGCTGTATGACTTGGAGAGTCATAGGGAGTGGCTCTGGGCACTGAGAGTGGGGTTCTCCACGAAGCAGAGGTCGGACTGAGAAGGAGCAGCCGGTGCTCACGGAGGGGAGCTGAGAGAGGGGCCGGCCAGACGCGGAGTGGAGAGCAGACCAGCTGTGTGGAAGCTGCCCACAAGATGGGCGAGACAAGGACTGAGGACTGGCCTTGGAATTGAGCACTGCGGGGGTGCTTGGTGACTTTGAAGGGAGCCGTTTCAGTGGAGAAGGTGGGCCTGCCTGGCACGGGTTCCGGAGAGAGCACGGGGACAGCAGCTGCAAACAGCAAGGACAGGCAGCTCCGAGGGATTAGAGCCGAGGGGCACTTAGAGCCACTTCGTCACGGAGTCGTGTAACCGTGGGGGATTGCCCGGTGGTCTAGTCTGACAGCATGAGTTGCAACAGCAGAGTGTTTAGGGAAGAGAGAATGTCGTGGAAGTGCCAACGAAGAGCAAAGGCACCTCCACCCCAGGCCCACGGTGTAGGGGGTGTGGGAGGCATACTCTAGGGGCGAGCGGACTGTGCAGGGAGGAGAGCGAGGTTATTTGGGATTTTGCCAATGGAGGGTTTGCCTACTGAGGTGGGAAGATGGCATCGTTTAGGGCAGGGGTGTCAAACTCATTTTCATCAGGGGCCACATCAGCCTCGAGGTTGCCTTCCAAGGGCCGAATGTAATTTCAGTTTCTTAACAGTTAAGGAGTAGTTACATTTATGCAGTCCTAAAATTATGTCAGCCCTTGGGAGCCTGGGAGCCTTCCTGGGGCCGTGAAGAACCAGCACCTACTGTTTGTTCATCCCCACTGTCCATTCTAATACACAACCTAGCTGAACCCCCTTCCAGTCATTTGGAGGCAGGTGCAGTGATGGTCCCTGTTCTATCGCCAAGGCAGCGGTTGAGAGATGGAGCGGCTTGGCTGCAGTCACTGACTTTCCCAGCTAGGCTTGAAGCAGCTACCTGACTTCAAAGCCCACGTCCTTTGCTGTTTCATAAAGCTAGAATATGGTGCTTTGCTTCTGGATTTTATGATGAGCTATAGCCAGGGGTGTTTTCCATTTAATTTTAGGTCCTTTCGTGGGTTTACCATAGCTGTGGTTTCAAGATAAGTTTGCCTCTGGCAAGGCTGCTCTTCTCCCCCTCCCTCCTCTCCCTTCTCTCCATCCACCCTCCTGCCCCAAGCAGGGATCTCTTCACCGGGCGGTGAATGACCCCAAGCACTCCCCGTGTCCCCAGCCTCACACTGGGTGTGGGAGACGGAGAGGAGCGAGAGTCCGCCTTCTGAGGACTTGCCGTCTCGTGGGGCGGGAGTCCGTGTTAAGTCAGTGTGGGTCGGGAGGTGGGGTACTTCAGAGAGGAAAGATTCTTACGGTGAAGGTGGCTCAGCCAAACAGATGCTCCGGCACTTGGCCGAGGGCTTGCCATTTGTACTTAATGATTTTTTAAAATTAATCCTTGCCCAAAGTATGCTTGTTGATTTTGAGAGAGAGAGAGGGAGGAGAGAGAGAGAGAGACTGAGAAACATTGATCGGTTGCCTCTCCTATATGCCCTGACTGGGGATCGAACCTGTAGCTTTTTTGGTGTATGGGACGTTGCTCCAAGCTGTTGAGCCATTTGGCCAGGGCTTAACAATGAGTTTACTTCTTGCTCAGACTTCAGGGTTTCTGAACCAAGTGGTACTTTCTTCCAAAGTTGCCCAGAAGATGCTGGGGCCTCTCTCTTGGGAGAGGTGGGCCTGAGCCTCTAGAATTCATTTTCTCACTCATAGTTTTTTGAGAGCCTGGACTTCAACCATTTCAGACAAGCTGCAGTATATTTATGCTTTTTATGTCCTGTTATGGCAGCTCGATAGATTAATTTTATCTTATAAATTGCATTTTGCCTCCCCAGTGTTTTTATTTCCCTGTTGTATCTTTGTGTTCTTCTCAGTTTCTTGGCTAAGTTTCAAGCCTATGTTTTTATTTATTTTTTGTTCTCTTTGTAAATGCCTATCGCCCAGCCCCTTGTGGGAGCAGCCTACCAGGAGCGCAAACAGGAATTAAAGCCACGCCTGCGTCTGGAGAAATGAGGGGAGGGACAGTAACAGTGATCAGCAAACCAGTTACAAGGTCCCTCAGAATTCAACCCCTCTGTGTATTGAACACCTACTGTGTGCCAGGCACCATTTGCGGTGTCTTCTGTAAAAATTATTACTGAGCTCTGCCGCAGCTCTGCAAAGTGGTGCGTCCTGAACATGCAGGTTCACTGCACCACCAGTGTGTGCAGTGCTCCCTTGCCCTCCGGGCAGTGACTTGTAAATGAAAAATGGCAGCGTCTCCTTTGGAGCCTCGCCGAGGGCCGCAGAGCAGCGGATCACACGGCTGCATCGCTGTGCCAGCGCTGGAGCCTGGAGTCAGGCCTTCGCCTCCGTAAAGCACAACTTGCTGTGGGGTGGGGACACTTCCGGAGTCAAAATGACGAGTGTCAAGCGTCTGAATGTTGGGTTTGTTGTCCTGGAGGAGCAGAGTTTAAAGGGGCCTGAGCATGAGCGCACACACCCTCCCAACCATTCCTGGGGGGTGGGGTGTGAGCGTCGGTGTAGCTAAACATTGGAGCTGGCCTCCGTCTCTATTCAGAAGGACATTTGTGTGGTTCTTATATTTGTCTCTGCCTCATGATTACTTATCAAAACTCATCAGAACTGATCTCCATTCTCACGAGTGAACATTGCTGCTTGCCGTGAAATTCCATTATCATACGGTTGTTATAGCAAAGCTATTTCCTTGGAGGGCGATGCAGTGGGGAACAGAGCCTTGTTGAGAGCCCTCCCTCTGTCTCTCTCCTCCTCACTCAGCCAGCGGCACCTCCTGAGTCCCTTCTCTGCCCCAGGCACTGGGGACACAGAGGCGGGCGAGGTGGTGTCCACCCCGGAGGACCTCAGAGACCAGTGGTTGGTACAGATCTTGTGCAGGAAGAGTGCTGCATTAGGAAGGTTTCCTTTAGGTCAGGTAGCAGCTGCTTTCTAAAATAAAAGGTTTGTTTTATATATTTCCACTGGAAGCAGAGAAACAAGAATGGATTTAGGAGCCGTGAGGAGCAGTCGCAGAACCCAGAAACTGGAGGTACAAAACAGTCCAGCAAGGACTTTCATGGGCTTTTCTTCCTGAGACGGTGCCTCAGGCATCGCGTCCAACCCATGACATTTTCCAAGTGCACAGCCGGAGCCTGAAGGCCTCCCGTGATACGCGTCCTGCCCGTCTTCCAGCAGTTTCAGGGACGCTGAGGGTGTTAATGTTAGTTGGGTTTCTTCCCTACTTTGTACCAGAACCATTAACCTTTTTGCAGATATTGTCCCATTTGATCCTAAAAACAAAACAGACGCAGCCCTTCTTAGTGACTGGTGTTCTTTCCGTTTTGCAGGTGAAGCTGCTGAGGTTCAGAGGGGGGCGTTCAGTAACTTGCCGAAGTTCATGTAACTAGTGGCAAGGAAGCAGATGGCAGAGGCAGAGTTTGACACCAAGTCTGTCTGACTTCAAAGACGGGTTTTTGTTAAATTTTGCTGCCTCTTAAGTGTTCAGACGACTGTTTATGTTGAGTGGGGCTTTTCCTGGACAGCAGGCAGTGTGGTACGGGCTTGAGGACAGACGCTCTGGACTCGGGCCTGAGCTTGAAGCCTCGCAACAGCATATATATCAGGCATCTCTGGGGAAACTGAGGCTCTGGGATAGCAAGTCTGTTGCCTACGGGCGTGCAGCCAGCAAGTGGCGAAGCCGAGTGGGACCCAGTTTCCCTCTGGCTTCAAAGCCGTATGTTTCGGCAGTGCCGCTCTGCCTCTCAAATGTCTACGGCTGCATCCCTGGGGATTTAGAGCAGCCGTAAGGAAATGTGTCCTGGAAGGGCTGTGACCCGTTGCAACAGCTCACTGCAGGGGCTCTGTGGCATCTCCCAGAAGCTGGTACCTGTGGAAATGAGAAGGCGACTCACCTGCGTGGATTGTAGAATTACTGCTCTTTAATCGTACTTCCTTCAGTCTTCAACATTTATTGGACCTTTATTGACTTCTGGTCCAGTTAGGTAATGTACTAGGCACTGAGAACATGAAGGGGAAAGGCCAGGGAGGGAGAGAATCCAAATCACTAATTGCTACGTAAATAAACTTAAGGAGCCAATTGTAATTCCTACACGAGCACTCAGCATGTAGTACATTTGTCCTGGGTAATATATGTAAGGTGCTGTGGAGGCACAGATGGGAGGGACTGTTTTGCATAGTTTGGAGAGGGACTTGCAGAGGAAGGAAATTAGATCTGGGTGTGGAGGGATGAGTAGGAGTTCACTGAGTAGGAGTGGAGCAGATGGGCTGAGTGTATCCCAGGCCGAGGAACACGCACGTGCAAAAGCATGGAGGCGTGAACCAGCCTGGCATGTGGGGGGAATTACGGGAAGCAGGGAATCGCCATGGGTGGTGCCAGAAGATGCTCCAGAAGAGATTGCTTGGAACTAGATCCTGGAGGGTCTCAGATGCTGTGAGAGGGAGTTTGAGTTTGGTCCTCAAGATAGTGGGGATACCGATCAGTGTTTGGTGGCAGGAGGGTGGTTGCCATGGTTAAAGTCACTTCCGTAAGGCAGTTGCTCTGAGGAAGGGGGTGGACCGAGAGGGAAGCTGGCAGTCAGGGAGGCCCTTGCAGTGGCCTCTGCTTGGTGGGGTCTGTGAGGAAGGGCAGGGGTGGGGGGTTCAGTAAAGGAGATACTGACCTAAATGTGTTTGATTTTCAGACTCTGAAATCAACCAGCCCAAGAATCCTGAAGATTTTGGGGGCCCAACTTCAGTAGCTCCTTACCTAAGTCCTAGGAGTCAGCTGTCCACTAAAGTCAGTGCCATTGGAACTGACCAGTCTGAGAACATCGGTACTTCAGATGACACAGAAAACTTAAAACAGAAAATCTGTGACTTGGAAACTGAGCTTGAGGGCTACCGGAACTTCCTCCTTCAGCTTCAGAAGCACTCCCGGTGCAGTGAGGCCATTATCACAGTTTTGTGTGGGACAGAAGGGGCCCAGGATGGCTCCATCAAGCCCAAGGGTGGTACTGACGAAGAAGAAATGACCTTTTCCAGTTTGCACCAAGTACGCTATGTGAAACACATGGAAATCCTCTGTCCGCCGGCCCCGGAGATGATGGACGGCGGGATGCTGGGGAGCCTGGAACAGCAGCGAGGAGAACGGGACTGTGAGCTGCAGAAGGAGCAGACTTTGAACTTGGAACTTTTCAGTGAGATCCATAACCTGCAGAATAAGTTCAGAGATCTCTCGCCCTCAAGGTACATCCCACCTCTGCCTTCTCCCACTGTTAAGTCTGCAGTTTCCCTCTGCTGCCAAAAGGTTGGAGTCGTGATCTAAAAGGGGCCACGGCATGGTGCCTGGACTGCGGGCTCGGTGAGGGTAGCGAGGCCCTGCTGGGAAGTGAGGCCGCAGAGAGTAGTCTTGTGTCCTCTGTCACTGGCAGGGCAGATTCTGCCCTCCTCTGGCTGGGGATTCGGGGTAAATGTTCTGTACCAGTCACTTGGTGCTCTATGTAATATGTTTTCTGAAGGGCAGTGTTCACTCCTGGCTGCCATTATTGGCTTTTACTTACTGTGTTGCAGAACCAAAAAATGTCCTAGGTGAGTGGGAAGAACAGAATATTTTCCGTATCTTTACCCTTTAAGATCATCTTAGAGAAACAAGCTGGCTCTGAAGGAGAAGAATTCTTAGGCCGTGAAGATATGTTTTATGGGCCTAGATACATACAGTTTTGCTTCATGAGATATGGCAAAAATGTGATCATTTGTAAAGCTGACCTTCATTTGTCGATAATTTGAGACAAACACATTGTCAGGAACCAGAGAGAATTTTTCAAAACCCCCCAAATGGTGAGATTGAAGGAAGCTTGTATCTGTTGGAAAGCAGTTGTGTCTGAACTTCAGTTGGGCACTTTTCTTATTTAACCCTCAAAGTCCCCTGAGGAAGAGGTGTTATAAAATGTGTTTTCGTAGTTGAGGAAATTGAGCCTCAAGGGGGTGACCTTGAGTCACCCAAGGGGCTTCACAGAGCTGTGACCTGGGGTCAGGCCCACATCACCCCTCTCTGGTACTCGGCTCCTTCTCATCCATTTGCCCAGTGGGCCCCCCCCCCCCCCAGCAGTCCTGCTGTTCTGTGACTGTGCACACTTGGGGCCTGGGAGTCACTGGTTGCACACACTGTCATCGTTTCAGAGACAGGGGAACACATTGAACTGAAGGGTCAGTGTCTCGGCCAAGCCACTGTAGAGCCAGGTTACTGAGGCCACAGTGAGCCACGCCTTCCTTAACCTGTGTTTTCCTCGGGCCTCCCACTGCCCGAGGACTGCGTGGGGAGCCACGGAAGGGTGTCAGGAGACACTGGTGCACAGCAGAGCACAGGCTTTGTGTGCATCCGAAATCTTCCCTGTTTGACTAACTGCGATCTCTGAGAGTCAGTTTCTTCGTGTGTAAAAGGGGAGGTTCATACACTTGCTGGAAGATTGGGAGGATCAGATGGGTATAGAAGTCCCCCGCTACAGTGGCCGACAGGTCGTAGCCCCTCCGTAAATGGTGGTTACGATTCTGATCGCTCCCTGGCGTTTTTGTTGAGGGCGGGGAGTCCCGTCTTTGTGTTCCTGCCCACACTTTCTTTTGTTGCTCCTCACGAGAGTTTGTGGTGGGTTCCCTGACCCTCGGGCACTTGTTTCTATAATTCGGAATAAGATTTTTGAAGAGCATGTGGAAACTGATTATTCTCCTGAGTCCTTGCCAATCTTACTTTAATTGGGGGCTTCATAAGGTTAAAAATATTGCAGAAGAACCTTTGTTCCAGCATTTGTTGGCTATTTTGAAATTGAAGGAGTGACCTTGTACAGTTTCAATTTTTCTAAAAGTATATATAGTTGTATAGCTGTAGGCTTTTAAAAATTGTGCTCTTGTCATTTTTCCAATTAGTGTTAAGGTCACAAAAATTCAATTCTAAAATGGTACAAGCACTTTCTTTCCCCCTTTTATCAGATACAATTCATTAGTGCAGTCCCAAGCCAGGGAGCTCTCCGTTCAGCGGCAGCAGATTAAGGACAGCCGTGACATCTGTGTCATCTGTCGTCAACACATGAGCACCATGATTAAGGCGTTCGAGGAGCTGCTACAGGCCAGCGATGTGGACTGCTGCGTGGCCGTGGGCTTCCGGGAACAGCTGAACCGCTGCGCCGCGCTGCTGGAGAGGCTGGAGCAGCTGTTTCTCAGTGGTGAGCGGGCGAGGCCCTTCGAGTCCTAAGACACATCAGTGATCAACCCGGGACTTCTTGGAGGGCCCAGGAGGAACCAGCTCCTCGGCCCTACGTACCTTCCACCCTCCGCTTTGATAAGGTGACAGCAAGGCCACGCTGGCCGCTGCTGCCTTCCAATGACTGCGCCACTGCCCCAAACCTGGGTTCGTGTGGCTGCCTCCGGGGCCGGGCTGGTGAGGCACAGAGAAGCCAGTGGAGAGGGGCTGCCCCTCAGCACCTGCCGCATGGTTTCTGGTCCCCGTCGTCAAGAGGTGGCAGTTGGGATTTTTCGGGGTCTGAGGTGGTCAGAGGAAGGATGAAAGAAAACCTTTGCTAACCATTTGCTATATGCTAGGTGCTTTAATTAATATCACTAACTTAGCAAATATTACTGCATTAAAATGTTTTAAAAAGTAATTTGTCATTTTCTGAGACTGCAACACAGAACTTCCATGTACCCTTCTTGCAGCTTTATCAGTGGTTGGTAGTTTGCCACATTATCATTTTTATCATTTCTCTCTCTCTCTACACACATGCAAACACATACATGTGCCCACATACATTAACTTTCCTAACTCTGTGAGAGTGGATTGATGATACCATGTTCATCAGTCCACCTAGATACTCAGACCAAGGCCATCTCTTACTCGACCACAGTTAACGAAATCGGGAAATGGTATTTTCTAATAAGTAGTCTGTAGTCAAATTTCTCTAGCCGATTCAAGGTATCTTTTATGATCCCACAGGCAACTACAGCTCTGAACTTTCCATAGATGAGTCTTGTCTCTTCATGTCAGTGGATCTCACAGTATTAAAGAAAGAATGTCTTTCATGGGAGTTTGGTCTTGATCCTGACCCAGTCCCCACACTGCACAGGAGTTGTCACGGCTCCTGTGGTGTCCTTCAATCTGGAGTAGTTCACCTCTTGTCCTTCATGACATTGACATTTTTCAGGAGTTCAGGCCAGTCTCCATTCAGGGTTATCTGTTGATTCCTCATGATTGGATGAGATGAGTCACGTGGTCTGCGGGAGTGCTACCCCAGTGATTGTGTCCTCCTGGTGTCATGGTCGGGGGTCCATGCAGCGGTTTGTCTCATTTTTGGTGATGTTAATTAACTTTGATCACTTGGTAAGGTAATGTCTGTCAGTTTCTTCACTGTAAGTTACACTATTTCCTGTGTAATGTAAACGTCATTACAGGGGAATACTTTGTAACTCTGCAGGTATTTCATTGCTCCTCAAACTTGTGCCTGTGAGATTTACCATCCATTGATGGTTCTTGCCGTAGTTAACACCATGACGATGGCGGCATGGTGATTGTTTTCCAGTGGTGTCGTTCCTTCTTCCTTTATTGTTAGGTGGCATCTGTTACAAGAATGGATTCTCCCTTTACCTCCTTTTATTTATGTATTTGTTGTTTGTTTATTATCAGTGTTGACCTGGAGATTTATTTTTTATTTTATTTATTTATGTATGTATTTATTTATTTTTAGGCAGAGGTGAAGGGAAGGAGAAAGAGAGGCAGAGAAGTATTGATGTGTGGCTGCCTGTCCCACATCCCCGACTGGGAATCAAACTGGTGATCCTTTGGTTCACAGGCCCGCACTTAATCCACTGAGCCACACCAGCCAGGACAGATTCTTTCTTTTTCTAGTGGACTATTTATTATCCATTCTGTCATTCATATCAATGCTCAAATTGTTCAAGAATCGGCAGGTGGCAGTTCCTTTTGATGTGTCTCCCACGTTTTGGGGGGATGCTTTCTTACTTTCTAGCACAAAACAGGTGTTCCGAGCTCATCTTCTCCTGTCCTTGTCCCTGACTCAGCCATCTCTCTGTTAGCCCTGGTTCCCTTTAAAGGGCACCGCCATTCGAGAACCCAGAGTTGGTGCCGACTGTGTGTGTCGCTGTGGCCGCGTGGCTGTTTCTAGGTCCGTTAGCAGGCAGTTCACGTACATACACACACACACAAAATATATGTACAGTATGTTTGTATAAAAAGTATGTATATTTAAAAATGTATAATACATTTTAAAATCACAGTGGTACCTCCAGTTCCTGGTCTCACCCACTGTGGTCTTTCTTGCCCTTCTTGCTTCCGTGTTTGCGCCTCCCTCTCCTGGCTCTCACGGCATCAGCCTGTCTGTGCATTAGCTTAATTCTGTAATACACGCAGGGTTCCAGAATCGCCTCGCTCACACCACGGTGAAAAACAAACCCAAAAGAGTTAAAATTTGTCTGTAGTGATTTTTGTCTTTAGGCTAAGGGCGTTCAGTCAGGTATTGAATTTAGTCATTTGGCTTCATTCTTTCTACAGTCTTGTTATGTTATTCATTTGAAGTACAGTTAAATTTTTTTGGTTCCATTTATATCCAATTTTAGGGTTCCCCTACCCTTATTGATTTAACCTAATTTTCCGTTTTAAATATGAGTATCGTTAAGGTGGTTCCAAGGTTACAACTTTTATTCTTTTAAGTTGTTTCTATGCAGTCTTTATTTTTGTGCCTTTTCTTAAACCCACTAGAGTGGGGCCCTCAGACAGCCAGCGGCATTTGCCACAGTCACTAACGTCCTCCACTTGCTGATTCCAGTGCTCCGTTTTCAGACTGCATTTTACCCGAACCCACAGCACTTTTGGACACGGGAACCCTTGGGCTTGCCTCCCTTGGCTCCTAAGATGACGCCGATGAGTCAGTTCTCCACCCACCCCACTGGCTGCCCCTTGGAAGCTGTCCCTTCAACTGTATTCCAGATCGGACCAGTCTTCACCACCTGGGCCCCAGTCCGCCATCACCACCCCGCTTCCTCCCCGGGTCCGCACCCCCACCTTGTCCCAGCACTGTCCATTTCCACACAGTAGTCAGTGAGCCTTTCACATGTAAGCAGCCCAGCTCCTTCTCTGCCCAAGTTCTAAGGCTTGCCTTTGTGAGTTGCAAGGGTTAAATTAAATAACGGGTGGGAAACACTCACGGGGTGCATGGCCCCACATCCTGCGGGCCCCCCTGTGTCTGTTCCTGTGAGCTGGGGGCGCAGTCCTCAGGGCAGCCTGGCCGACGTGAGGAACTTTGCCCTCACAGAGGCGCGTCAGTTGCTCAAAGTCACAGCTAACTTGGCAGAACCAGGATTTGACCTCAGTTCTTCTCTCTTCATGCATGTGGTACAGATGGTTCATGAAGGTCCACATATGTTCATTTCCACTCCAAGACAGAACGTGGGGTGGCTTGGCCCCTGGGCCCAGGGATGGTTGTGCCTGATTTTTGAAAGAGCCCAGCAGGGAGGCCCGTTGCAGACTGACTTCTCTAGTCCCCGGTCTGTGGGACCTTTGAGGGCCGCCAGGGCGTAGGAGCACTTGACTTTTCCCAGCTTTATGAAATCTGCATCCTTCTGGCTAAGGTTTTCCAAAGCTAGTTTTCATTTATTATTGGAGAAATTACCGAGTCCTCAAGATGGAGCTGCATCTTCCAGGCCCGAGATGCTTTCCATCTGTTTCTTTCCTTCCTGCAAGCCCTCTCCCCGAGCCCTAGGCAGTGGGGGCTGAGAGAGAGAGGCCCTGCGCCGGCTGCCCTCCCTCATGCCCTCCCTCATGCCCCCTCTTGATTTATTTCTTAGTTATTTACCTTGACAAGCCCAGGGAGGTCTCACTCTTTGTCTCCTGCGAAGCAGAAGTGTTGCAGGCTTGGCAGACAGCACAAACAGGACTGTATTTTCTTTTCCAAAAGGCGTAAAGGTCTCAGGGACCTCGCTGTGCCTTTTTTTCCTTGCAAAAAAAAAAAATGCAGCCCAGGTGGGTCTTTCCTAGATGCTGTCGAAGAGGTCTGCCTCCTGAATAATGAAGTGAGCTGCTCACAAAGCAGTTTTATATCGGAGGCAGGCACATAGCATGAGTTCTTAAAAAATTTAGTCTTTTTTACTAATACAAAGCAGCACATGTTTATTGTGGGATAACAGATAAGCAAATACTCCTGTAATTGCATCATATATATAGCAAAACATGAACACCCTGTAGTTTATATTTTCAGACCTTTTTTAATACATATTAGTGGTTTTTTGGTAGTAGGACTGTTCGCGGTCTCTCCCTTTGTTCGGTTATAGATAATGAACGTTGATCTACATTGTAAGTGCTAGTTGCTGCAGAGCGTGCTTTCGTTTGAGTGTACGATTATTTCAGTCATTCCCCGTTAGATGGACGTTTCGGTTGTTCTCAGGTTGGGGTTATTGTAATGGACAGTGTAGTGGAGTTCTTTGTGCATATCCTTGCTGTTTCTTTGTTAATATTTAATTGGTTGAATGCAACAAGTAGTTTGACAGTGTGGTGTTATAATGCTTGTAAGGAGCTTACGGGGCCCAGACCTATAAGCGCTGGGTCTAGGCCCTACAGATTTTGTGAGTATGTGCCTTTTTCTGGGGTGAGGTCTAAAACAGATTTCCTAAAACAGGTTGAGACCTGAAGTAGATCAAGAAGTGGTGTTGTGGTCTCAGGTTTCTACCACCTCCTTGTGCGCGGTGCCAGGGTGCACTGGCGTAAACCAGGGTGGCGGTGTTTGTCTTCAGTATGGCCGAGTAAGCCCTGGGGACGGTACAAAGAAGACTGGGCGCGTCCCCTTCCTTAGGGAGCTCCCTGTGTGTGCCAGGGCTTAGCCACCCGAAGCAGAAGATGCTGTGGGGTCCCTTCCCCAGGCTCTCCTTCGCCTGCAGGGATGAGCCTGACACACCCATTTCTTTCAAGGCCTTCTGCTGCATTTGCCTTTTCCAGCCCACTAACCTGCAAATGGTGGTGATGATAAGGAGAAATGGTGAGGGGGGCTGGTCTCTGACAAAGGCTTCTTATATGCCGGGCATTGTTCTCAGCCTATGAGGAGGTATTATTCATCTTAATGAATGAGGAACGGAGAGGTTGCTTCACTGGCTCAGGGTCACACAGGAAGTGGCAGAGTCTGAGCCCAGGCAGTTTGTTTCTGCAGCCCGACCTCCGGGTCCCCACGGCGTCCATCTCACACTCCTGTCACGTGAGGTGCCCTGGTCGAACGTGTCTGTGGGTCAGGCCTTGCCTTTCCCCGCTCCTGTGACGCTCTTCACACCAGCCCCTTTTCTAGAACGCTTCTCCTCACGGCCCTCCAGGAGGCTTTCCTCGCTCACCCCGAAGCTTTGACTCAGCGCACACGCGTGGCCCCCCATCCTGTGTGCTCCCTCGTGTCCGTTCCTGTGAGCGGGGGGCCCAGTCCTCAGGGCAGCCCGGCTGACACGAGGAACTGAGCCCTCACAGAGGCACGTCAGTTGCTCAAGGTCACAGCTGACTTAGCTGAACTAGTTACTTCTGGGTTGTTTGTAGCTCGCAGATGACAGTCACTTCTGGGCTTATGATGGAGGCCCGGTGCTGGGGTGGGAAGAATGACAGCTTTGGAGCCCAACAGACTTGGCTCAGATCCCATTTTTACGGTTAAGGGATTGGTTTCCTCTGTGAGGTAGCAGCACCTGTTTTGCAAAGTGGCCTAGCCAATGGTGGGAAACAGCAATGGTTTCTTGTGGGCACATTTTATTTCCTTAGAGCGTAAGCTCCTGGAAGATGGGGGCCTTATCTTGTTCTGGCCTTCGACCTCGGGAGGGGCAGGACAGGCAGCGTCCAGTCAGGATTTGATGGCAGCGCTGGCAGCTGTGTGGAGTTCCAGAGGGCCACTTTATTCCAGAGGCTCCCTTGGGGTTGAAATCCCCCAGCCCTGTCTGACCCGCAACGTGAGCCCAGCAGGAGGCACCTCTGAGCTCTGAAGACAGGACTTCCAGGAGGAAAGGGTGTTGGACCTTGGCCTCCACAGTGGAAGGGGTTCATGGTCACTGGGGAGGGGTCGTAGAAGGGTAGAGGGGTGTGCGTGTTAGGGTCAGCACAGCGGGCCAGGCTGTCAGAGAACGGGGGGGCTTTTTCTTCCTGTCTGCTGCTGCGGTCCGGCTCCACGTAGCCCCTCGGCTGCTTCTTCTCTCTGTGGAGCAGTGCTTTCCTGCCTCACAGATAGAGCCGAGCTGTCGCCTCCTCTACATTGTCCCCCGTGGTCAGGTTGGGTCTTGTTTGTGTCCTCCATGTGCCCTCCCAGCTGCCCTTTGTCTCAGCCCTGCAGTGGACTTGCCTTTGGGTCCATCACCCGCCTCAGCCGTGAACTCGCTGCAGGCAGGCTGGGTCTGCCCTCCTCTCTGTGCCCTCAGTGTCCAGCACAGGCACCTGGGAGGAGCCTTGTAACCCTGAGGAGGAGCTACTGTGACACAGGAAGGGAGAGACACTCGGGTCGGTAGGAGACGCCAGGCTCTGGTATCTGAACATAGTTTTGTGTGACTGGTGGATTTGAGCTGGGGAGTCCTGTTTGCGAAGGGGCTGTTTAAGTGGGGCCAGTGTGCAGGAGGGACCGGTGCAGAGAGGAAGCGGAAGGCAGGGCACCAGGTGCGAGTCTGCTGCGTGGTCATCTCTCGTTCACATAGGAATTGGATAACCAAATGTCCTTCTCTTTGGAAAGACGAAGTCTCTTCACGGCCACACAGCTTTTAGGGGGAGCAGTGAGATTTACCTGAGAGATGGGAGCAGTGTTGTCACAACACCATCCTCAGTGTTGGGACTGGCCTGACAGATGGAACCTGGTCACCCGTATTCAGGCAGTTCCCACCACGACACTCGGTGCATCAGCCCTAACGACCTCCCTGCACATCCGAGGTCACAGTTTCTACTTCCGGGTTTAAGGAGCACTTGTGGTCGGGCTGTGGCCGGAATGCAGTTGGTGGGTCATTACTAGCTCCTCGAAGGCTCTCTTATTTGAAGAGGAGGAAACCTGTGCTGCTGGAGTATCGGGACTTTTTCTTCCGTGGTCATGGGTTTCGCTAGGAGTCCAGGAGAGTTTTTTGGGTTTTAAGATCAGTTCAGGAATGCTTAAAACTTGCCCCCAGACCAAGGGTCTGCGGCCCCTCGAGGTTCCTGAGGCAGGTATCTGCTCCCAAAGGGCAGTGGTGAGTGTGAAGCGGGAGTTCTGTTGGCCTGCCCGGTGAGCGTGCAGCGCCGGAGCTCTTTGGAAGGCTGGGCTGTGGCAGATGGCTCTCCTCGGCGTCTGCGGGGCCGAAATCAGGCCATCGCAGAGCGCTGGTAAGCAGCTCCAGTGCAGGTGTGAGATGTGAGAGGAGAAGTGCTGTCTGCATGTGCCGAGGGCGTGCGCTTGTGCCTGTCTGTCCAAGGTGGTCCCGCCGTCTGGGACTTGCATTCAGGGTCTTGGATTCTGACTTAATCAGATACAGATTCTTTCCCCACCCCCTTAAGGAGGAGTGTAGAGGACAGAAAGGTGGAGCCCAGCAAACATCCACTGTGGGAGAGACCTGTCAACCCCCTTCTGCCTTCTGGGGAGCCGAAATACCGTGTCATTGCAGGATGTGAGCACAAGGAGGGAGACACAGGTGTGCGGTCGAGCTGGCAGCAGCCATGTCTCTACGTCCCTTGCGAACCAGGAGCCGGCAGGAAAGTAGGCGAGAGTGTGTGGGCCGTGTGAGGAGTGGGAACATGAAACCTCCCGCATCACCACTTCTTTGTTGTGAAAGGGAGGTGCTGACCCTGGGCCTGGAGGGCTGTTTTGAGATCCAGGACATTAAAGAACTATCCTCAGGCCTGTCTGACTCACTGCCCGTGCCAAACAGGACCCCGCAGGGGAGGGTGACCTCCAAGCACTGGGTGCACGGCACTGACCCGGGCCCAGTGGCTGTCCTGGTTGGGGGGGCGGGGAGCAAACAGCCCCGTGAGTTCATCAGTGGGAACCATGAGGCACAAGGCAAATGTGCGAGTCTCCAGTGACCCTTTCCTGTGCGCTCTGGGGCGTGAGAACTTCTCTTTCAGGAGTGGTTTTGAAAATGCAGCGTGGGTGTGGTTTAATTATAGTCTCATTCTTCAAGCGCAGCTATGGAAGGGTTTGTTTTTCTCTTTAGCCACACATTAGTTTCTTCAAAGAGCTCATCCCAGGCTGCAATTTCCAGGGTTCTGAAGTATTTTTCAAACAAAGTTGTTAGTCTCTTTGAAATCCAGGCTCCTGCGCTGCCTTTCAAACAGCAGATGACAACAGGCGGGAGAGAGAGGAGGACCTTGTGCCCAGCTGCGCTTGTTTTGTCATTTCTTTCCGTCATGTCCCCTGTTGCAGACGCTGGCTTTTTCTCTGTGCTCCTTTCCGTAGTAATCCCTCTTCTGAGATAAAGGCAGATAAAGCAGCATGCACAGAGATGTTTGTTTCATTTGTTTGTATAAAAGTGAAAAAAATGCAGATGACCTAAATGTCATCTGGGAAAAGGGACTGGCAAAATAGTGGTGTATGTATGTCTACCATGGGGAAGTAACGTGGTCATTAAAAATGAGGCTTCAAAAGCATATTTAGTAAGAGAAATGCTTACAATAAAGTAAGAAGTGAAAAATTAAGTCATGGTGTCCTGCCACCCATGGGAAAATACCCAGAAAAATAATGGGAGGCGATCCTGCAGGTGGTGCCCATTACCCCGTAGAGACCCCAGGTTCCCTTAGTGTCAGAGGTTAGAGAAGGACAGAGAGCCAGCAGCCAGCGGCGTTTGTCGTTGCTTTTAGCTTCAGTGCTGCCACGTTCCCACTCGAATGAGTGATAAGGAGTCTGTAGTCTGAATTGTGTTCTTGTAATCCTACTGTAAATACCCAGGGTTGTTAGAAAGAGTGGTTCAACAAAGGAAATAGTTCCTGTGCAAACGCAGGAGCGAGAAATTACTCGGGAAAACTCTTTGAATGTTATTTCTGCTTCCAGGGAAATCAGGAGGAGTGGAAATGAGCACCCAGAACGAACTGATAGAGAGGTGAGTGCACAGCGCTCGTTTGGAAGACTTTGTGGGTTTGGATTGTCTGCCTGCTGTTTCGGTGTTCCGGCTCCTTCCCACTGTTAGTAATGCACAAACACCTGGGACACTGGGAACGGCCACACAAAACCAAGGGCTCATGCCGCGGATCAGGCAGCCTTCATTCAGTTGTTTTAGGTTACCTGTCACATTTCTCTGTCAGGTGATGTGACCCAGATGACACCTCCTTCTGTTGGCATCTGGTCACCTGCAGAATAAATTCCAGACTCCCTAGCCTGACCTTTGAGGCCCTTCTCAGTCTGACCCAGCGTTCCTTTCCACCAGGTACCCCTGCTCCTGTCTCCTCTGACTTGTTCTCCAGGCCGTGACTTGGCACAGTGCACACTCTACCTTCTTCCCCTTGTAGTTTGAGGGGAAGTAGTCTGACTTCTTCAGAGTCAGGTCTCAGGACACAAACCTGGCTCCTCCTGACACCCCATCTCTCCAGTACATTCCAGGATCAGTTGTTCTTCCTGTAGCACTTGACATGTAATTACATTACAGAACTTACCACATGGTTGTGTCATCCTCGCTGCATTTATCTTTGGCCCCCAGAATTCCTTGAGAGAGGAAAGGAGCTAGCATTAATTGGGTATTAACATTCCATATTTCTGACCCTATAAGGTAAGCAATAGTCTCATTTTTGGATGAGGCGCCTGAGGGTCACAGTTATATACTTGCCATTGAGAGGCAGAGGTGGGATTTTGAACTTGAGTCTGTTGTAGGGTACTCCAAGCCTGAGCTGTTATTGTTATTCCACATTGCCTGTGGAGGGCAAACACTGTGTTTTTAATGCCTTTATACCTGCTCCAGCCCCGGGTATCTGGCATGTAGTTGGAATTCAGAAGACATTCACGGGATAAAGGGGTTGCATACTTTCTAAGCTTTCCTCTGTGGCCAACTGGAAGTGTCAGGGTCTTGTCCTCCTCTGTTTACTTGTTAAAGGCTCTTACTGCTGTAAGTGCTGTGGGTGCTTCCCTCCTCTTCGGGGCAGCAGCCTTTTGGCCTCTTGAGAGTAAAATAAAGAAATAGAGACCAAACAAACGGAACTAACAAGGTAAATAGAGACAGAGTTGTAGATAGAGAAGAGAACAGCAGCTGAAGTTGAGGGGAGGTTGGGGGTAGCAGGGACTGAACTAAAAGGAGAAAGGACTCACGGACATGGACAATAGTGGGGTGCTTTCAGGGTGAGGGGGTTGTAAGAAGACTAAATGGAATGGAAAGCTGCAATAAAGATAAAACTAAACTTAAAAAAAAGGAAATAGAGACCAGTCTGGGGTGCAGAATTTTAGTTTTTGTTGGTGTCACAAAAGCCACCAGTGTCATTAGAGCGGGCATGGGGGTGGCCGCAGCCACTGGAGGGCGTTTTTATCAAGGCTTCTGTAGCTTCAGAAGAAGTACTCCTCTCCCGCTGCAGTCTTCCCAGTTCACCCTCCACTTCCGTCCTTAGAATAACAGGTCCCGTCCCACTGGCAGGCAGTGGGGAGGGCAGGGAAGGCCTCCTAGGCTGGACATAGTCTTCGCTGGCATCTCAAGGCTGCAAACGGGGGTGTTTGGGCTTGTTTCCCGCCTGAGGTGGGAGAGACATCACTCCTCTGAGCAGTGTGGCTGGTGCATTGAACATGAGAGTCATGGCTAGAGAGGCAGGCAGGGCCTGGCTGGGTTGGGCAGAGCCCGAACTCTGTTCTGTAGAAAGAGGGGAGTCTGAAAGAGGGGAAGTTGGGACAGGATGTGATCAGATTCGCCACCTCGAAAGGCGGTGGTGGTTCTTGGCGATTGGCTTGGAGGGAGGCAGCCTGCTCAGCCACGTGCCACCCTGTCTCCGACAGGTTCTTTCTCTCCTCTGCCTTTTTCAGCTGTAGGTTTAGCACTCACATGGGTCACTCCTAAGCTAATTAAATGGGTGTCCTTGGCCCATTCGGCACTGTTGCAAGGCAGCAGCAAGCCCATGCATCCATCATGCTGTCTGAGCAAAGTTGCATCTGGTGTTTACCTGTTAATGAATGCGTTGCAGCTTTGGAGTCCTTTGCTCTTGTCTGAGCTTATGAATAATGAGACAAGAAGTAATAGGAAAAGGGGGAGGAAAAAAAGAGCTTAAATTAAGGAGCTTATCTATAATGGAGATTCACATGGGCTTTTCACAGAGTTCAGGGTGGTTTTCCTCACAGCTTAGGTTGCCCTTGGGAAATGCAGGTTAATAACCAGATGATTACCAGGACGGTGATATTGCGGCCTGCCAGGGGACCACCAGAGGCCTGAGGTGTTTAAGCCCTATAAGACCCCTTCATGGGTTTGGGTTGGCCTCCCACACTCTCCTGGGGTCTTGAAGGCAGGCAGACCCTGCTCAAATATGAGCTCTGTCACTTGGAAGCTGTCAGATAATGGGCAAGTTTATGATGAGCCTCAGTCTCCCCAGCTCTAAGTGAGGGTCATCCTCCCTACTTCAAAGGGGTTCTGCGAGGACCAAATGAGAGGGTGTATCAAAAGTGCCTGGTGTGGCGCCGGCGTTTGGTCAACAGCCGCCGTCGGCTGATGCCCTCTCTCGGGTCTCTCCCCTGCAAGCCAGATGGTAGCCACCCTTCTTCATGGGCTCCGGACTCAAGCCCACTGAGCCTGTTTTGGTATTAGAATGTCCTTGCTAAGAAAAGCTCTAGGGAAATGAAGGGGCTCCCAAGCAGCAGTGCAAATACGGGGGAGTTTATAAAGGGCCCAGGAATCCGAAGTGTTCTTCGGTCAGGGTCCTGGCTGGGATCTTGATGCGGAACACGATTTCTCTCCTGATGCCGATGGTCCAGGGTGGAGGAAGACAGCTTGACTGATCAGCATATCCTCCCCGGGTCTCCTGAGCCTTCAGCCTCTCACGCCTTGTCTGATGGTGACACGTCCGAAAAGTCCTCCTGCTCACGAGACCAGAAGCAAGACAGCGAGACCGAGAAGACTTCAGTCACGGTGAACAATTTTTCTCAAGGTAAGCGAAGCTTTGCGAAGCATTTCCGGATAGCCGGGGTTTCCTGGTTTGAACAACAATTTGTCATCGTGCCTTGGTAAGCAGCGTGTAGTGACGTTTGGTTATTTCTCTGATGAAAGGAGATCCTGCGAGGGCTGCAGCGGGTCCTTCAGAGTGCCATTTGTCACTGGGGAGAGCTATGGTGGTTGGAAGTGCTGCTGGTTGGGGAAAGTCATCTTTAGTTTTTAGGTGATGACTTGTGTGATTTGCCATTCCCTCGTGCTTCTGACAGTGGCAGGCTGGGGAGCGCTGAGGTTACACATCAGTTCCGACTCTTCCAAACCCTTCCTCAGGCAGGGTACTTCCAAGACTCTCCAGAGATCACCTAACCCTGTTTGGACATTCTGTAATTCTAGAAATCTGCCGTGCTTCTCTTCTGTGCAACCCTTGGCCCCCAGTCAACCCCTTGTCCTGCCTCTGACCATGGAGCCGTGGGCCCAGGTGGCCGGACCAGCCTCCCAAGCCCCCACCTGCCCCTAAGCTGCCCTTTACCCCTTCTGCATTGGCAGCCTTTATTACCCCTGTTGGGGTGTTAGGTAGGGTATTTCAGAAGTTCAAGAAACAGTATAGACCAGAACAGATAAGTCAGGGATCAGTGCTCCCTAGAAGAGGCCAGATAGTAAATACAGGATCTGGCACAAATAACACTCCCTTTTATCACCTAAAATCTTTTATTACAAAATCATAAGCATGTGATTCTGTAACATAACCATATCACACGCAGCACATCATATGACACTTTAGGTGAAATGTTCAAATTGCTGTCCATCTTGTGCGAGACATTCATACGCCCTACCGACAACACTAATGGCGTTACTTCTGCTGGACCCTGTGTTTTAAGCTTTGGAGAGCATCTGGTCTTTTGTACTAAATCCTGGTGCAGAAGCACAAAGGAGCCACTGATAGTATGTAAACAAATGATGTGGTTGGGGTCCAATGAAACTTTCCTGACCAAAACAGGCGTGGGTGTATTTGACCCAGAGGCCCTGGTTTTCTGGCCCCTGGAATAGCCTCCGGACCTCAGCCGACATCTTTCGGTCTCTCTTCTGGTGGATTCTTTGCACAGAGTCCAGAGTGGACCCGGAGCACACAGGTCAGGCACTGGCACATCCTTGTTCAAGTTCTTTGTTGACACCTGATTACATGGAACATTGGTTTTCAGAAACTTTAAGTCTTTTTTTAGCAACGCCCCCTCCCTTTTTTTCCAGACGAACCTTTACATGTAGCTCCAGTCTGTGAAGGGAACGAGTGGAGGCTTCGTCCCCATGTCCCCTCTCAGGCTTCCCTGGGACGCAGGGCCCTGAGGAGCACAGCTGGAAAACACACCTGGAGCGAGACGGGCACCCGTTTGATGTAACTCAGGTCTCAGCTGGGGTTGTCCGGTGGCCGGTGGCCTACATTTGCTTTCTTTGGATTTCTGGCTGTGCCCTCTGCAATGTCTGTGAGTTTCAGAGTATGATCTGCCTTCTCTAATTTAGGTCAGACCACGAATTGTTTTGTCCCCAGTGCTTCGGTGCAGAATTTTTTATTGTCGACACTATTGCAGATGTCCCCTCCCCAACCTTTGCCACCTCCATCCAGCCGTCTCCTTCCCCCGGCCTTCACCACGCTGTTGTCTGTGTCCATGGGCTATGTGTCTATGTTCTTTAGCTGATTCCTTCATCTTTTGTCCAGTTGCCCCCAGCCAGGAGGAGCAGACTTGGCCGAGTGTGTGGAACTGGAGGGGCTGGGTTCACAGGGCAGCAAGGCCGCTCGCTGACGTTGGAGATCCCTGTTCTTTGGAACCTCCTGCTGGGTTATGGGGCACGTCCCAGTTTCTCCTCTGGCCTGCCCCTCTTTTTTCCTAGTCTGCACCCTGTCTACCACCCCAACCTCCGTTTATTTTCTGTGCAGAACCATGTGGTCATCTTTTATTCTGATTCCTCTGAGGGCCCAGGACCACAGGCCTGTCATGCCTTCCTGGTGGGTTGCCGGGCCTTTTCCAGCATGGGGAGAATGCTCGCTGGAGCCACCCGATAAACCCACTTTTCGCTTTCTCTGTTTACATGTCTTCAGGCTTTTCATCTTTGCATCCTTTTTTTTCCTTTTGTCATATTTATACTCTGAACAGGGAGAGAATTTTGTGTTTCTCCTTTTCCACGTAATATTGTATCACAAACTTTCTGACATGTCATTACATAAATTATTGTTAGTGGCTTTAGATTAGTTTGTTGAGCATCTGAACTGCAGTTTTTCTTCCTTCCTAAACCTTCACAGTTTTGAATAGCACTGTAGGGAATATCCTTGAACGTGGAGTTTTCCCTTTATTTGGGGGGTATTTTCTTAACCTAGATTCTCTAAATTGGAACTTCTAGGCAAAAGATGAACACAGTGTTTCTGGTGATTGCTTCTTAGCGGGATTTATGGTCTTAAAGAGTTAGCACTGTAAGAGGGTATTTATCGTGAGAGGGGTGGATATTTTTCTCCCACTTTGTAAAGGCGAGTATAGTGTTTCCTTCGCCTTGATGAGGGCTGCATAATTAATACGTGGTGTCCGGTTCGACTGGGATGTTTCCTTACGCTCAAGCGGTGATTCCAGCTCTCAGCCAGGCTCCAAGGAAGGTGACTTGTTCTGATGGCTGCTGAGCATTATCCCCGAGAAGCCAGCGGCGTGTGGTGTGGACAAACCAGCAAGCAAGGCTGCAGGCAGAGCAGATGAGTTCCTGGCCCACTCTGACCTGGCTGGCTGCTGGCTGCTGGCCGGTGTGCAGGGCAGCGAGGCAGGAGCGGCAGGTGCGGGGCAGGGACGTGGCGGGCGTGACGTGCCCGACGTGCCCGGAGTCCGTGGCAGACGGTCCTTCAGTGCCAGGCTGCAGCGGGGCCTCCGTCAGACATTCCGGCAAATGACTTGCCACACTTGTGGTGTTAATAGGAGGTAGCTGAAGGTTTGGGAATTAAGTCATCTCATAAACATTTAGATTCATGGTGAAATTACTATTTAATTAGGAAAAGATCTGTAATATTGTACTACTTTTAAATGAAAGTCATTTTGGAGGAATTAAAACTGGGTCATAGCATTAGTGTAATGTTTTAAAATAAACATTACTAAGACATACCGAATGTACCCTAATTGATAAATTAAAGACATTAGTTTTTGCCTTTGGATACTTGATTCTGTTTTAAACACTGATTCTAGAAACCTATCTCTGGATGGGAACTGTTTCTTTCTTTGTTAAAGTGAAGTTTGACAGAGGCTAAAAAATGATATATGTGCTCATTTTGGGAAATAAGGAAAATTAAAATTTTAAGTACTGTATTATTAAATATAACATTAAGATGGATATAGAAGTTTTGAAAGACCTAACATCTACTACCCAAATGCAACCTCTGTGAGTATTCAGGTGCATTTTCTTTATTTGTATGTGTGTGTGTCTTTGCTGTCTGCAGGTTTTTAAATACAATTATGACTATGCTGAATACCCATTTTGTACGTATACTTTTCTGTGATATTATAGGGTCTTCATAATGTAATTTTTAAATTATATTTTAGTGATTATGCTATTACAGTCGTCCCAATTTTTCCCCCTCTGCCCCCTTCCGCCCAGCACCCTTGCTCCCTCAGGTGGTCCCCCCACCATTGTTCATGTCCATGGGTCATGTGTATAAATGCGTATGAATTCTTTGGCTACTCCATTTCCTGTATTGTACTGTACTATACATCCCATGGCTGTTCTGTAATGCCTTAACCCCCTCACCTCTTCACCTGTCCTCCCACACCCTCCTCAGGGGACAGGAGAGGAAGGGAGTCAACGACCGTGTACAAAGTACTCGTGGACAAAGCCGAAGGGGGGTAGGATTGAGGGTGGGAGGTGTGGGGGTGGGTGGGGTGGGGGGAAAGTGGAGACCACTGTACTTGAACAACAATAAAAAAACAAAAAAACTAAGCAAAAAAGAACAACAGAGACAGAATTATGAGCACAGAAAGCTTTTTGAGGGTCTTCATAATATTTTAATAGCTATGTGATACACCGTAATGGATGTAATACAATTTTTTTAGTAATTTGAGTACTTGTAGTTCTTACTATTATATACAGTGCCAAAAAGAACATTTTCATGCATTCCAGCAAATGGTCGTCAGCCTCTCTGGTGACCTCTTTACATGAACTCCTAGAAGTAGTTTTCTTTTTTGGTAAATGACGTTGAGAAGAACCTTTCTCTCTAAGACTAATGATAAAAGTCTTCATATATATATATGTGTGCGTACATATTTATACTTATGCTAACGGGTGTAGTCTTGAGAGTGCCCTTCTCACCATTCTCATTAACGTCGAGATGACCATTTTGTTTTGTTTTTAAGTCTGAAATTAGTTAAGTGATACATGGATAGCATTCCTTTCAAAGACTTAGCCCTGAGAATGTCTGGATTCATGATGAAGGGAGTTTAATCAACTTTCAGGCAATTCACGCAGACTTGAAAATGAAGTTAGTTTCACCATAAGGAAGAGTTTAAATTAATATTTGATATTTACGAGAATAAAGGGCTGCATTAGAGTTACCACTGAAGTTGTATGGAGTGTAATCTTTCTCCATGATGTAAATACCTTCCCGGCGGAGGCTGCGGGGAGTCCCATCAGAGCCCTGCCTGTGGGCGGTGGTGCAGCCTCCCCACGTAGGCCTGGGGCAGAATCGCCATCACTGACTATCTTAATCCACCCAAGACTGTTGGAATCTCAGGATCGCCCCACAGTCTAGAAATTATTAACTTTGATAGGGGCTTCAGACTTTAAATTTAAAATGTCCTTCCTGTAGACCTACTAATGGAGCATATACAAGAAATTCGAAGTTTGAGAAAACGTTTAGAAGAATCTATTAAGACAAATGAGAAGCTACGGAGGCAGCTGGAACGGCAAGGGTCTGAACTGGATCAAGGTAAGAAGGACCTCCCCAGAGTCAGAGCGAGCGGGTGAGCGCTTTGTTCGTGGCGCATTGGCCGGGGAAGCATTCCGTGTGGTGGGCAGAGCATTGGACTTGTGGCCAGAGAGATTGCAGTTCCAATCCCGACTTTGCCGCTTACCTCCAGGGTGTCCTCACGTAACCTGGCTGACTCTCAGTTATAGTGACTCATCTTCAAAACAGAAATAATAATTTCCATCCTGTCCTGTCGTGATGAGAATTACGTGAGCTGACTTAGGTCCGGTGTCCGCAGTCCCTGACAGCACAGCTGTGTGGTCTGTGCTGATTCCCGTCATGGGAGACGCCTGCCAGCCTCTGCCATCCCGAGCTGTGGTTGGCTCCTTATTTGCCTTTGGCAGCTATAGAGAAATAGATACGTATTTTAAAACAAAACAAAGCAGTATTTTATCTTTTTGTTAATAATGAAGTATAAAAATATTAGCATTTTAGCAGTGTGGCAAATCTCACATGCCAATCAGAGGGTCATCAATGATGTTGTGTAGGGAGTTACAGTTAATATTGAATGGAATAGTCTTCCATGAGGAATCTTAAAATTTGTGTTTTTTTCTGTAGGTAAGACATTCATATGATTCAAAAATTAATACCTCCATTCTGCACCCATCCATGCTATTACGCCTCTCACTAGTATCCTTAAACGGTATTTTTAAATGTAAAAACAAACATATATTCTTTTCTCTTCCTCACTTATCCCAAAGGCATAGGATACCTTACAACACTGTCCTGTCCCCTTTTTTTCTTTGACCAATACATTTTGAACATCTTTTCTTGTTGTTCCAAAGAGAGTGTTCTCATTCCATGAAGAATGTGTTTCGAGAACAGCTTTGTGCAAGAGGAGAAGCCTGAGGTTGTTTGGGGCTAGACTACCTGAGTGTGGGTCCCAGCTCTTCCATTTATTAGCTTTGCGACTCTAGGCGGGTCCCCCCACCTGTCCCAGTCTTAATTAGCTTCTGAGAGTCGCCGAAATTAAAGGAGGCAGCGTGTGCGAGGCCTTGCTCCATGCTCCCCTCAGTAAATGGTGGTTTCTTTACCACTGTCAGTTTTATTTTTCTGTTGTATCTTGTATAACATTCCTAGTTTAACACTGCAAAGCTCTGCAAAGATACCGAGTGCTGGAAAGATGTGCTCAATGGCAGCGCTCGAATCTTTGGACCCCTGGTCTAGTTCCCTTTCCTCTCCAGCCCGTCGTGGCCATCAGCCCAGAAGGACGCCTTCCCAGAGTGCTGTGCGTGCGGCTCTTTGGCTCAGGAGGGCTCCATTTCTCTCTCTGCCTCCACACCCCCTACCCTGCATCCTTTGCTCTCACCCCCGGGAAATTTATTAATCTGAGTTATTAGTCATATCAAACACAGGAAAGAAATACACGCCTGGGCCCTTCGCATTCACTCTTGGTAATGCCTGAATTAGATTCATTCTGTTTTACATTTTCCCTGGCAAATCCAATTACAGAATTATTTGGGGGCTCAAATGGCCACCAGCTATTATGGAGCAGGCAATCGCTCTGGAGACTAATTCACTTTGACGGGAAGATTTACAAAGAGGCATTCATAACAGGCTCACGCTGGTGGGAAGACATGCTCTTCTCCCCATGTTGTCACGGCTTCCGAAGAGACAAAGAAGTGGATGTGGCTGCGCCCTGCCCCCACCGCCCCACCCCGCCGTGCAGGGGTTTACTGGGAGGGGGTGTGAGAAGGCATGGCCCTTTGTAACGCTGAGGTGGACTGCTGTTGAGAGCCGTCCTCTCACATGTCGTATCCACCAGCTGTCACCAGTTACACGGGCTTACAGTGGTGGCAGTTGGGGCAGACTGGCCTCCCGCATCAGAAGTGGCCCCCGCTGGCTCCAGCCTCGTCAGGAGCTGCTCTTTGGCCTGACCATTTCTTTGAAAAGTGACCACCTTAGCTGTGGTCATAGACAACTTCTGTAGAGTTTCTCCTGTTCATCCAGATTGTTCCTGGGTTCTGATTTGGCTCCAGCCTATCAGCAGTCCTGAGATTAGTATAAACGGTAATTGCAGTCACAGTAACTTCCATGTTTCTGTTGAGCTAATGGAGACTTAGGGCAGTTATGTGACTTTCCTTAGGTCATGCAGCTATTAAGAAGCCAGAGCCCTGGTTCAAACCCAGCTGTCTCTGAAAACACTCCAGAATTCACAGGGAGAATGAAGGAAAGGTGGTGAGGAGAGATGTATGTGGAGTAAAATCTGTAAGACATCGTGGCGGGTGAATCACGAGCATGAGCGGGAGGGTGGTGCAGAGTGGCAAGTGTGAGCTTTGGCCCTGGGAGACGGGTGCCACACCTTCCTCGTGGGGGGTTGGATGCTGCAGGTAACCACGCTGTGTGGGGTGGGATGCCTTCAGCTGCAGGTAACAAAGTGCGAGTGCTGACCTGAGTAAACAGTGGGGGTTTACGTTCTCTCCCAGAGCAAGTCCAGAGGCAGGCAGTCCAAGGCAGGGTTAGTGCCTGTGAAGACTGCAGTAGCTGTAAGCATCACAGCCTCTCAGGACAGTGTCCAGAGCACGGGAGGGAAGAGGTTGTGGCTTCTCCCTGTCCTGCTCGTTTCTCTGGGCGGGAAGTCTCCCAGAAGCCCTCAGCAGGCTTCCCAGCCAGTCTCCCCGAGAAGCAGCACGTGGCCCTGGTCTAGCTGCACCGGAGGCTGGGGAGCAGGAGGCCGGCACTTGGCTCTGTGGTGTAGTAGACTCAGTCCCTATGGGAGACCAGGGGGAAGCGGGTCCCCCTGCATGGAGAAGGCTCCTGTACGCTGGCCACATGGGATATTTTTCTCCCACTTTGTAAAGGCTGGAAGGGACAGGGTTTCAGAGACAGACCACAGCCCGGGGAGGTGTTTACGGATAAGGAACTGATCGGGGTCGGTAAGTGACCCAGTCTGTCCAGCTTCAGGCCCTGATCTTGTTAGCATATATGTAGAGGCAGTGAGTTTGAGCTAGAAGTTGAAAAATGGTCTGATTTCTGACAGGGGAAGAGGGGGTATGCTTTCTAGGAAAAGGGAATACCTCATTCCTCAAAGTTAGGGAGATGCATGACCACATAGTACGTTTGGGACACAGAAGTGGCCTAGTTTGCTGGCATTTGAGGCAGGAGATTGGAGCTAAGTAATGGCGCTCTGAAGTTTGCCCTGGCGTTTGGCAGTTTTGTTTACCTTTCACGGTGCTGGGCCATCGCATGTCTTTGAGCAGAAAATAACATGAACGGACGGTGTCTAGGATGCTGACCACATTGGCAGAGTGGTCAGGAGGCAAGGTGATAAGGCCTGGACTATAGGGGCAGCGCAGAGGGGACCAGCATCCAGGCATTTGGAGGAAGACTTGGCGGTCGTGGTTGTGTGACTGGGCAGTGGAGCGGGGTGGCTCCCAGGTTTCCAGCTGGGGTTGGGGAGAGGGGTGATGCTGTCAGCAGGCAGCAGCCCCGGAGACGGAGAGCGAGCAGGTTTGGAAGCACGAGGGAGGGAAGGTGAGGAGTTCCGCTCCGGCTCTGTGGGCTGGGGGAAGTCCCGTGGGCTGCGGGGTGTGTGGGTTCGGGCCTCTGGAGGGAGGTCGGCGGAGGTGAAGACTGTCACCCACAAACCCCACCGCAGCCTCGGTCTCCTCCTTTGGGGCAGGTAAGATGCGGGGAAGCTCCATCTCGTTTCCCTTTCCAGCTCACTCTCATTTCCTCGTTCTTACTGGACTCTGGTTAACACCACATGTAGTTCGCAGGATTGATTTTCAGTGTGTGTGCTATTTCCTCATTGTTTAAAGCTGTCTTCTAGAAACTTCTGTACTGACCTGGAGACTCTACATGTTCACTGTGTGTGTTTTTATAGGTTCTTCAAACACTTTGGTTTGTGGGTCAGAGCTGCATAATTCTCTGACGTCAGAAATTCGTTTCCTGAGGAAGCAGAACCAGGCCCTCAATGCAATGCTTGCCAAAGGCTCCAGAGGTAAGCACTGCAGGGTCCGGAGGTAACCGCCTGCAGCCTTCAGGGGCCCGGAAAGAAGGCAGGCTCTGGAGTAGGTTTGACCTGGGTTCACGCCTTTGGCCTTGTGACTTTGGGCAGGTGACGTGACCTCTCTGAACCTCAGCATTCTTAGCTGTCAACTAGGACTGCCATACCTCATCGGGCTGCCGTGACAGACCCTGTAAAGCCCTGCGCACAGGGCACGTTGCTTTCTTGGCTCGCCGCCCACCCTCCGTACGACCTCCCCTCTCGTCTTGGCGGTGGCGGAGGGGAGGCCCGGCAGTGTTTACGGCCACGTCTCCGTCAGAGATTTCCTGCCATCAGGAACGTTTTCCCAGTATTTCTCATGAAGGTCCCTTTTCTTAATTGCTTCTGTTTGGAGCTTAGCCTCCCAAGAACTTTCACTTACTTTACCTCTTAGACCCTAACGTGTTCCCAGACTGACCATTGTCAGTCCTGCTTCACCGGTGAGAAACTGAGGCCAAAGGCGTTGACTGCACAGTGGGCATGGGGCAGAAGGTGGTGCCGCTGGAACCTGGGCCACTTTTTCCAGAGGTTTTGGTTTGAGAGATGAAATTTGGGCTTCTGCAGGTCATTCATTCATCCAGCAAACACCCCCGGCTCCGGTTCTGTGTCAGGGCCTGGTGGATCCGAACAGAAATGAACGAGAGCTGGTCTGATGGGGGACCTGGCCGGGCTGCCCACGGCAGGCCAGGCTGAGGACTAGCCTCCACGGTAGAGGCCGGCTCAGGGAGCTGCAGGGCCCTGGAGGTGGCATCTGACCCAGGGAAGGCTGGTCTCCAGAAGTGGGGTCTGGAAGGATCAGTACGGACTTACCAAGGTGCCTAAGGTTGAGGAGAGCCAGGACCTTTTCAGCAGAAGAGAACAGACAGGGCCTCGGGGTTGGAGGCGGGGCAAGGGTAGACCAGTCAGGAGTTACTTGCCGCTGAGTGGGCGGAGTCTGCGGGGGGCGGAGAAAACTGGCTGGAAGTCGATGCGTTGAGGTGAAGAGTGGAATCAGGAAACCTGGGTCTGAGTCCTGGCCCTGCCACTCGTTGGCTGTGTGACCTCGGGGAAAGTCTTAGCCTCTTCGCTCCTTATTTTCCTGTCTGGAAAACGGGGAGAAGACTAGTACCTGCCTTGGAGGTTTGCGATGAAGAGTAACTAAGATGACGCATGTGAAGGTCTTAGTGCGATGGCTGCAGGTAGCTGTTAACAGCTCTGCCAGCAGCCGCACTGTGGGGTGCTCACCGCCCTCAGGGGGCTTGTGAGCCCCGTGCATGTAGTTGCCCGGCTAATCCTCACACTGGCACAAATGAGGAAACTGAGGCACAGAGAACTGAAGAAACCCACTCAAGGTTGTGGAGTCAGTAAGCAGGAGAACACTCGAACTCGAACACGGCCCCTGACTCAGGGTGCTGGGCGAACTCATTCCTTAGGGCGGGTGCTGCCCTCGGAGCCTGGGGGTGGATGGGTCCCGGGCTACCATCTGCCCAGCCCGCTGGCCTGGCAGCAGGGAGGCTTGTGGACTTTTCCAACACCCAGTGCCAGGATCTGGGGCCTGTTTCTTGCCTCTGCCTGTAATTTCTCCCCACTGTTTGCTCTGTGAAGGCAAAGTAACTAGGTTTGCACAGCCCATTATTTAATAGAAAATTAAACAGGGCCATTTCATCCCAGTGACGTTTAATCTGCAGCCTTGATGTTGACAGATTTATCTGCCCAAAATGCATAAGATAATTGGAATGCCAGAATCATAAATGCCAGATTAAATCTCATTCTCTTTTGTATTCTTGGAGTGCTCGAGCTGAAGTGCTGTATTTGCGTAATAAGGTTGGAAAAAACAAATGGTGTCTCTTCTCAGTGGCGCGTTTTGGGTTTGCAGATAAACAGAAGGAGAATGAAAAATTACGAGAGTCCCTCTCCAGGAAGGCTGCGGACCTCGAGCACCTCCAGCTCGAGTTTGCCGGTGTGAAGGCGGAGAAGGGAAGGCTGCAGCAGGAGGCGGGCCAGTGGCGGAGGCACAGCCAGCAGCTGCTGCAGGAGCTCTGTGACAGCCGCAGCGAGCTGAGCAGGTAGCAGCCTGGGGCACCCGTGTCCTGGGGCATGTGCGGGTGTCCATGTTCTGGGCCGCAGGCACGGCACAGGGCACATCCACCCGCCTAGTGCACGGGGCCGGCAGTAAGACAGTGAGCACCCCAACATAGAGTGCATCAGGCGGGATCAAACTTACCAAGGGAGATCATTGGAGGAAGGAGGATGGGGCTTGGGGCAGGCTGTGGTGGTTTTTCCAGGGCGGGTCAAGGGAGGCCTCCGCAGAGGTGCCCTTTGGAAAGTGAGGGCGTGAGCTCTGCAGTATCTGGCAGAAGGTCATCGTTGGAGGAAGGGTACAGGCCCTGAGGCACGTGTCCTTGGTCTCTGCAGGGAAGAGCAGGGAGGCTGAGGCGGGGTGAGGGCAGAGATGTGGCTGAGTGCTGGATCATGCAGGACCTTGTCACACGATAAAGACTTTGGTTTTTGCTGTGAGTGACACAGCGAGGTTGGGGAAGATTCTGAGGAGGGCACAAATCAGACTTCGGTTTTAAAGGGGCTGTACCAACTGCTCTTTGCAGTTTCCCCTTAGACCCCGTCTTGTCCCCCATGTCTTCCGTCTTCCTATCAGCACTCTGTGTCCGGCCCTTTTAGAGTGACCAACATCAGCCTGGGTCACCCGAGGTGGTGCGGTGATTCAGCCAGATCAGTGACTTGGCCGTCACACAGTCCTGGCTCCTCAGTGGGGTGGTGCACCCTGGAGAAGACATAGCGTTGGAGCCTCACCGCCTCCTCTCTGAGTTGAGGGTTAGCACGCCCCTTATTAGGTGGTGCCTCTGAAGATTTCAGGAGATGACGTGTGTAAAGGGCTGGGCTCGGAGGGGCACTCTGGAAGTGGTGGCTGTGACTGGAATTCTTAACCATGCTTGTCACCTAGTCCACGCTCTTCTAGCTGGAGGGTGGATTGGCTCACTGTGGGGTGAGACGGAGTCCCTCTGAGTTGGAACTGACCTCTCCTCCCGTGGTGCTGGGCCTCTGCAGGGTGCAGGAGGAGGTGAAGTGGAGGCAGCAGCTGCTCTCACAGAACGACACGGTGCTTCAGTCCCTGCGAGTGGAGCTGAAGGTGTATGAGAAGCTGGACGAGGAGCACAGGATCCCCAGAGGTGCGGGCACGCTGGGCCGAGGCCTCTCTCGGCCTGGGCTGTGCGTCTTGGGCTGTCTGCTCACCCAGACAGGGTCCAGCGCTCCTTCCTGAAATGCTGTCCACGCTCACCTCCCGGGTGCAGTAGGTGAATTGTGCAGCTTTTTCTGAAGGAGCCGCAGGAAACATGGAAGGCTCAGGAGTCAGGCCAGCTGGGCTCTGGGTTTCCACTGGCTTGGTGCCCGGCTCTGGCTTTCGGCAGGTGGTCTCACCCCTCTGGGCCTGCGTCTTCCTCTGGAAAACATGCCTACTGATACCTGTTCTGTAGATTGTCGTGAAAATTAGGTGAAGTAGCGTATTAAACGCATCCTCGCACAGCACCTAGCACACAGCAGGCACTCGGGATAGGACTCGTATTAGGGTTTTCTTGTCAGTGTGTGTTTCTTTTGCCCATTCAATCAGCACGTGTTTATGGAGCTCCCACTCCACACTGGGCATCGCTCAGAGGTGGGTAATGGCCCCGGTCCTCTCTGTACCCCAAGAGAGACTCGACTGACTGTAAACTCAGATGTTTTAGAATCAATTTTGAGGTGTGGTGGTTTTTTTTTAAGCTAATTTTCCACATGATTTCTCCCTATTGAAAGTTTATCTAGAAAAAGGTCACCTCCCAGCTTTTATTTTCTCTTCAAGTTGCTGTTCTTATTCTTGTTGTGCCTTTTTAATATACTCTGGCTCTTAAAATCAGCCCCTTTCATTCTATAATTCCACCCAAATAGATTTTATTACTACCAGACATAATTTCAGGGTTTTGGTGTGCAATTTGCTGGGCTTTTATGGCCAGAAGTGAAAATTAATTTCCAGCTCTTATTTAGCCTGTGGAATAGCAGCAATTAAGCCTGCCAATATTTTTGTTTTTAAAGTCAGGTTGTTATTTTAAATTGTACCTGGTTTTGAGGAAGGGAAGGGTAGGTGCTGGTGGTGGCGGGTTTAAAACTCTGTCAAGCTCCTTCGGGGGCTGATCCTGTGGTGGAAGAAGATGACAAGGCTTCCCTTTGCACATGTTTGCAGAGTCCCGAGCAGAGGCATTGGGAGAAGCCTGGCAGGGGCAGGCCCCTCTTGGTGACCTGCGTGACCTGCTGACGGAGATCCGGGCTCTGCGGACACAGCTGGAAAGGAGCATCGAAACCAACAGCACGCTGCAGGGCAGGCTCCAGGAGCAGCTGGCGCAGGGCGGGGGCCAGGCTCCAGATGCAGCTCTCGCTCTGGCTCTCCAGACCCTGCCCACGCCCGAGCCCCTTCAGCCAGACCAGCACGGTACTGCTCCCGGCTCTCCTCGCTGTCAGAGGAGGCAGCCCTCCTCCTCCACCGGGCTGTCCCATAGTCCGTGCGGGACCCTCGAGCTCCTGCATGTTGCCCTTGCTCACAGAGGTGTCCTTCCCTTGACAGCAGACATACTGTACCCTGACCACTAATTAGCTGTCACCTTTGGCAAAACGGTGTAATCTCTGTCTGGGGCCCCCTGGTTCTCAGGGAAGGAGAGTTCGGGCTTCTGGCTTCTCATACACCTTCAGCTCCACTCGCAGGGACTGAAGCACCTCATGGCCTCTGGTCTTGCTCCCTCCCATCCATTCAGTCCTGCCCACGTCCCTTCACTGCTGAAAATCCAGTCCCTCTTCCTGCCTTTGATAGGGAATTTAAACCCTTTGTCCTGGCTGTCCGTGTTTTTCTGACTCTGAAAAGCATCCTGGTAGTTTGAAAACTGGTTCCGTTTTGCACTTGTTTGTGGGTTTATTGTCTAGCCCAGCAGAGGCTGTGCAGGGTGGCGAAGGGGGCGAGACTGGGCTCAGTCCGCTGCCACCTGCCCAGCAGAGGGCCAGGCTCACAGCAGTCGGGCAGGCTGTCCTCTTGGCTCCGGATGGAGGAACCAAGACCCAGCGAGCTGCCCAAAATGACATAATGAGTCGGTGACAGAGCTGGAGCTAGAAATGGTTTTTCAGCTCTGAGTCCAGAGCTGTCCCCGAAGCACCACCTGACCTTCCGGAGCCTCAGGGGCCCAGGGTTCCCCAGCCCGTCCAGTGGGACGAAGGATGCCAATGCGTTTCATACACACGTGTTGTGAGGGTTTGGGCAGTCTTTACTTGAACTGGAAATTATGTCTGTTGCCTTTAATTAAAAAAATTAACATCTCTTAAAGACTTCCAGTCAGCCTGCTTTAGAGCTTGTGATTGGCTCATCGGTTTTTCCTTGTAAGGATTTTAAGTTTTTAACTAAAAAGATGATGTGACAATATGAAACAGAAAGTGGGGAAAAACCCTTCACGATCTACAAAAAGACAGTTCTTTTTTGGCATACTTTGTCCATTCTAGGCCACATTTCCCAGGTGTAGGCGTGCATTTGTGTTGCTCAGAGTGGTTTTGTGCCGTTCTGTGTCCTTTCTCTGTTTCCGCCCAGTCTCACACCATAAATGTTTCCCCTCCTCCCCACGGGCTTTCTGATGATTGTTTGCAGGTTACTCTTGGTCGCCAGACCGTGACCCTGGTGATTATTAGGTCTCTGATTTGGGGCTTTATTAGACATCAGTGTAAATATGCTTTTTGCTGGTAAACAGAATTCTTAGCATAAAATTCTACTAGGAGAGTCTCAAAGGGCCTGAAGGTGCCATATTGTCACCTCCTGCACGAGGCACACGTCAGCAGTGGGCATTGCTATTTCAAATGCAGGTGCTTCCCTTCTTAGAGCTTTGAGAGGGGCCCAGGAGACTGTGGGGACAGGCTGGGGGAGACCGAAGCAGGGGATAGTCCTGTGCTTGGGGTGCCCGGGCGGGGGAGTCGGGCCGCTGGAGCAAGGAGGCCACCGCACAGCCTGTGCCTGCTGCCGAGCCTGGTCCGGGGTCAGCCCTGCGTGGGCCTCACAGGGGCCCCCCGAGAGTGTGTCGGGAATCACATGGCTGCCACAGAGAAACACTTCCGTGAGTGAAGGTTCGAGCTGTATCTAGGCAGCAGCCTCTTTCCCTTTGCGGAGGACTTTTTCAGGACTGGATTTACGTGCCCCCATTGGAAAGTTCTGCTGGGAAGACTGCTGTTTGGGCAGAAAGAGATACCTTTTAGGAGTCAGAGTGTACCTTCCAGAGGTGCCTGGGCAGGAGGAGCTGGGTGGAAGGAGCCGGGTGGGGCATCTGAAGGCCTGGACGGTTCAGGCTCTGCCAGCGTACTCTGGGCAGTGCCAGGCAGGTCACCTCTCTCTGTTTCTCTGCCTTGGTCTCGTCTTCCAGGAAATCTGAATTACATTGCCCTCCTGCTCACCAAGCTTCTTACTGCATTCCTAAGTGGAAGTGGTTTCAGAATCAGAAGTCACAGGTCATCTTGTACAGCATCTTGCTGATTTCTCCTCCTTGTATTGTTTCAAATGCATCACCTCCCAGATCCTACTTTGGGTCACTCTTCTGTCTTACTTGGGTTCCTGCAGCAGCCTGCAGACTCACTCTTGCAGTCCAGAGCGCAGATCTCAGCTGGACACTGCCCTGCCCCACCCACCCTGGGTGGGTCCCCACAGTCCTCACAGTGGCTCTCTGGGCTCAGCCGTTGACCAGCTTCATGCCCCCTGGGGGTGTCATGACTGCTCACTGCTCAGTGCCTTTGTATCTGCTCCTTCCTCTGCTTGCATTTCACTCTCCCCCTGGGTTAGCACCCTTCCTCTGAGCTCCCGCAGCCCCGGGCCTCCCTCGCTTAGCCCTGACCACCCCAGAGGGAAACTGCCTGTTTACCTGAGTGGACAGGAGGGTCCTCCCCGGGAGGGACTGGGCCGGCTCACTATTACCCGGTGTCTGCACCGGCCCCAGCAGGAGAGGTGCCAGCGAGGGTGTGGACAGATGCTTGTGTGCTGGGCACTTTACTCTTCAGTTCTCTCTGTGAAACTAAAACAGTTTGTTTTCCTTCTCTTGTTTTGCATTTTGTAGATGGTGACAGACATCCTGTGGCCACTACTGGCAATTCATGTGATCTGTTTGACCCCACCCAGGCGGTGGCTCCGAGATCAGGTACAGAGCGGGAGTCTGGGCTGATGACAGCAGGCTTGGGGTCACCTGTGGGGCTTTTTAGGTGGAAGAGAAGGAGGTCCCTGGTCTCAGCGTGGCAGGGCGTTTGGCAGGGTTTGGGATTTCATGTTCTTGGCATCTCCATCTGGCCATCCCCTTCTCTAAGCCAGCTAGTTTGTTCCTGGGTATTACCAACCTCAGTGAGGTCATCGGGTCTCTGTTGATTAAAGTGTGACACCTTTGAGTCGCTTTCAAGGCCCCCCAGCAGCCAGCCTTGGTGCAGCCTGTCCGGCCTTGTCCCTGTGTCCTCGAATCGAGATCTCATCCAGATGGGTCACCACCCTGCAGACATGGTCCCTCTTCCCTCCCTGCCAGATGGCCCTTGTCCCTCTCTCTGCCAGTGAAGCTGCTTCCTCCATGCTCACCATGAGTGCAGACTTCACTGGTGTCCCCGGTCAGAATTATTTGTCCAGACATATTTGGGTCCAAAGGGAAAAGCAACAGGCTTTTACCTCTGTTTAGCATATTTTTTGCTACCTTTTCAACCCAACTCAACTGTTGCTTTTCTAGCAATCCTTCCCTGACCTCCCTTCCCGCAGAGAATGGATGTGTTTTTAACTCTGAGCCCGCCCTTCATCATTGTGCTGTTACTCCTCCCACATGGTGCCTGTACTCCGAGCAGACCACAGGCTCCTGGAGTGCAGACACTGGCTTGATTCATTTGTGAGAATCGGGGTCTTCTGCAGAGTGGGTGCCTGACCTGATAAGTGTTGGTTGAATTGAACTGAGTGTCTCCCACAAGATGCAAAAGCCCAGTGTGGGGTAATGTACAGGCCGAGGGCCGCTCTTAGCCCTCCCGCCTGGCTTCAGCGTGGTTGAACGCAGCTCATGGAACGGACTGCTGCCCCCAGTGGATCTGACATCTTCCCTCTCATTCTGTGGCTTCAGAGATTCCTCCACCCTCTAGAAACGACGTGGACTCCCTCTCCCGTGACAGTGGCAGCTCTACCACCAGTGCCCCATGCGTGTCTCGCCTGGTTCCTGGCCACCACCTGTGGGCCAGCAAGAGTGGCTGCCACGTCCTGGGCCTGATTGAGGACTACAATGCCCTGTGTAAGCACATTGGCCAGGGCCAGAAGCTCCTTGCTGAGATGGACATTCAGATCCAAGAGGATCCCAGCCCCTCAAGTCAAGAGCAGGGAACAAAGGTAACCTGACCCACAGAGCTGGAGGGAGGCGTGGACCTGTCACCTGAGGGTGCTCGGAGGCAAGGGGCGCGAGTGTCCTCACTCAGGCCTGGAAACAGGGGCCTTGGAAACGTAGCCCGTGGGAGCGGAGAAGTTGGGTCCAGTCTGGGGGACTGATGCTCTTTCCGGTGGGAGGGACACTTGTCAAGGCTGCTGCCCTGCAGCACTGCCGTCGCTTCCCGGGGATCTGCCCGGTGTCTGCTTCTTTCTGTCCAGTCTTCCATCCATCCTTCTGCCCTTTGGTCCTTCAGTGTGTCCATTGGTCTCCTGCCCAGTCACCTAGCTATCACCCGCCCAGGCCTCTGTGTGGGCTCAAGCTGCTGTGAGTGAGAGAGCAACATTCCCATGCTTCACGCAGCGGGTGGCAGCCACACGGGAGCTTCTTAGCAGCTCTGCTGAGCCCCCGGTGTGAAACGGCCCGCAGCCCCTCCAGACTGCTGGCGCTGCCATCTCTCCTTGAAGGGCAGCTTTTCAGGTGGTGTTTTCTCCCATCCCAGAACAGCCCTGGGAGTGGATGACATCATTCCTGTTGCTCAGTGCTGGGCTGCAGTGCCTTGGAGCCGTTGAGATTGGAGCTCAGTTCTCTGCCCTCCAAGGCCCTCTCTGTCTCTACTCAGCTTCCCGAAGAACGCTCTTCGTCCCCTCACTCCCCTGGGCAGAGACTCCACGTGCCCCCGGGAGCAGTTTGGGTGCCAGGGGCCCCTCATTTGCAGGCCTGCTGGCTTCCTTCCTCCTACCTCCATCCCCAGGCCCCCTGGGGTGCCCTTCCCCCATCAGCCTTAGCTGCCTGCTGTGTCCTGCTTGCTGGCCACTACTGGCTTCCAGTCCGAGCCCTGATGCCCTCTGGGCTGGAAGACCCCCTCAGTGCCTTGTAGCTATGTCTTCTTCCTGCCTCATCCTGCTGAAATCTTTCTCCGTTAAAGTTACCTTTTTCTGAGGACTCCTGTGCCAGGTGCTTGACATCAGATTTCCTTTTTTCTCCCAGACTGGACCCAAATTCTACTGGTCCCTTTTCCTGGGTTCTTCCTGAGGCTACTTGAGCCCCCTGCTTTCTGATACCTATTTTGCCTTTTTGTTTACTGTTACATTGTAAAGGTCAATTTTGCATTTTATATTTGACTAGATAAGCTCCAGGAGAGCAGGGATAGTGTCTTGCTCAAGATTGTCCACTACCTGGCTCAGGGCCTGGAATAGGTGTGTGGTAGATATTTGTTGAATGAATCAATAAGTATTAATAAGATTTTTGTTCTTTTGTGATTATAATCTTTATTGTGCAAAAGTTAGAAACTAGAGAATCATAAAAACAAAATATCAAAATACCACACAGTGCTCAACACTTAAAATGTTGATAATACACTTTTAGCTCATTCATATAGCTTACTTATGGTTCCAACATATATGAATTTTATATTTTGACTTTCAGTTCACAGTATATTAACATTTTTCCTGTCTCACTCATTATGTTTTAGAACTGATTTTTATGGCTGGAAGTAAGCTGATGTGGATTTATTTATTGTTTCACCTGGCTGTTGGATATTTCAGTTGTGATGGTCCTTGTAAATGCGTCACTGGTCCTATCTTTGACCAATGTGTTAGGGATGAGTTTCCAAAGGTGGAGTTGGACACTCCAAGGCCGTGTGAACGCTTCAGGGCCCCTGTGGCAGACCTGGCCCCGCCCCTTCCAGGAGCCCCGCCCTTTCCAGGAGCCCCGCCCCTTCCAGGAGCACTGCTGTGTGGCTGCACCTTTGTCTTCCCTGAGCAGTGTTATCTAGAAGTGGCTTTGTGGCCAGTTTGATAGCTGAAAGGGGTGTATTGTTTTATTTTTATTTACTTTATTTTGAAGACAATGCCCTTTTGTCTTTTAAAAATGTATTTTGGGAGTTCCAGCCAAGATGGAGGAGAAGGTAGAAATCCTTCACTTCCTCACACAACCCAAAGGAGGATAACAACCAATCAAAAATCAGTAAACAACCAAAAGCCCCAGAAAGTCAAACTGCATGGAACTCTGACAACTAAGGAATTACAGAAAAAATCAGCCAGAACAACCAGACTGGTGGTGCGTGGACTGGCCTGCAGACTCACAAAACTCTCAGAGATGGGCAGCCCGGGGGGGGGGCAGGGCTGGCTGTGGCGTTCAGTGAGCTGCCCCAGGAGGGGCTGACTTAAGGGGACCCAAAGGTGGCTGTGGGCATTGCTGGGGTTGCCATCGTGGGAGATACACCCAGTCTCACACAAGAGCCCCATGAAAAGTATGCTAGGGACAAGCAGGGGAGCTGCACTGTTCCGTCTCTGGGCCCTTCCCACAGGCAATTCCTGAGCGCAGCAAAGAAGGCCCCAACCCCTTACAGCCTATCAGCTTCGCCAAGACAAAGAAATAGGGCCCAAATGAAAGAGCAGGGTATAACCTCAGAACTAAGCAATGAGGAGATCGCCAGCCTATCTGATAGAGAATTTCAAGCCCTGGTAATCAGAATGTTCACATATCTAATTGAGTGTGGTTGAAAAATGAAAAAAACAAATGAAGGATATCCAAAGTGAAATAAAGCAGAATGTTCAGGGAACCAACAGTGACAGGAAGGAAACCAGGACTCAAAGCAACGATTTGGAACAAAAGGAAAAAATAAACATCCATCCAGAAGAAAGTGAAGAAACAAGAATTCAAAAAAGTGAAGGCACTCTTACAAGCCTCTGGGACAACCTGAAACTTTCCAATAGCA